>NC_133502.1:214038000-214709500 GCF_049354715.1 Callithrix jacchus | reverse complement strand
GTGGCTCACGCCTGTAATCCCAGCACTTTGGGAGGCTGAGGTGGGTGGATCACGAGGTCAAGAGATCGAGACCATCCTGGTCAACAAGGTGAAATCCCCGTCTCTACTAAAAAAATACAAAAAATTAGCTTGGCACGGTGGCGTCTGCCTGTAGTCCCAGCTACTCAGGAGGCTGAGGCAGGAGAATTGCTTGAACCCAGGAGGCAGAGGTTGCGGTGAGCCGAGATTGTGCCATTGCACTCCAGCCTGGGTAACAACAGTGAAACTCCATCTCAAAAAAAAAAATAAAGACTGACTCTCATTCTGTTACCCAGGCTGGACTGCAGTGGTGCCATCTCAGCTCACCACAACCTTTGCTTCCTTGGTTCAAGCGATTCTCCTGTCTCAGCCTCCCAAGTAGCTGGGACTACAGGCGTGTGCCACCACAGTTGGCTATTTTTTTTGGATTTTTAGTAGAGAAGGGGTCTCGCCATGTTGCCTAGGCTGGTCTTGAACTCCTGAGCTCAAGTGATCCTCCCACCTCAGCCTCCCAAAGTGCTGGAATTACAGGCATAAGCCACCAAACCCAGCCAAAAACTGAATTTTTAAATTTAATTTTAATCAACTTTAAACAGCCACATGTGTCTAGTGGCTATAGAGAAAGGAGTGGCTTGGCCAGACAGACTGATTTGAGGGGCAGTGAGAGATCTGCTTCTTCCCAAAAGACACCCCCCGCCCCACCCTGCCCCCGGCCTCGGTGTGTTTCATCCGTTAGTGCAGGTCGTCTGAAGTAAGGTTCCACTAAACTAGCAAATGCTCAGGATTCACTCACCCAGTGCCCTGCCTCCTTTAATCCTCACAATTGAATATTGTTGTGTGCAGTATCTTATTTAATCCTAACAGCTGATCCACAAGGGAGAGATTGTCAGCATTTCCACTTGATCTTAGCCAAATGCTGAGAAATGATGGTTAACATTTTCTTTCTTTTCTTTTTTGAGATGGAGTTTCATTCTTGCTGCCCAGGCTGGAGTCCAGTGGTGTGATCTTGACTCACCGCTACCTCCGCCTCCCAGGTTCAAACAACTCTCCGGCCTCAGCCTCCCGAGTAGCTGGGATTACAGGCATGCACCACCATGCCCAGCTACTTTTTTTTTTTTTTTTTTTGTATTTTTAAGAGACAGGGTTTCTCCATGTTGGTCAGGCTGGTCTTGAACTCCCAACCTCAGATGATCTGCCTGCCTCGGCCTCCCAAAGTGCTGGAATTACAGGCGTGAGCCACTATGCCTGGGCATGGTTATCATTTTCAAATGTGGATACTGTGCAGAGAGGCAAAGCACCATGCCCAAGGCCACAGAGATGAGTGCTTTGGGCTTATCCTTCATGCCTTTCAGCCTCCCCAGGAAACCGCCCGAGAGAGCTGGAGGCGTTCACAGCCCCTGTGAACAAGTTTGTTAGGACTTGAAGGCTGGTGGCTGACAGGGGTTGAATTTGGACAGGGATGTGAAATAGAGAACTAGTTCTGGAGCTGGGGTTTCTGGCAGAATGTTCCCAAAACAGGAACTAGCAGCCAAAGGAAAATGTCAGAAACGACCAAGTGAGAAGTGTTCCGTGTCTGAGCTGGGAGAGGCCGCAGAGAGGGACTGTGGATTGATTCACATTTGCATAAACAAGCACGCCTGCTTGTAGAAGGGGACACTGGGGAACAAATGGGGCAAAAACACAGGTTTTAAGCCAATCCTGGACAGACATGGTGGCTCACGCTTATAATCCCAACACTTTGGGAGGCCAAGGTGGGAAGCAGGCTTGAAGTCAGGAGTCTGAGACCAGCCTGGGCAATAAAGCAAGACCCCATGGTGTGTGCCTGTAGTCCCAGCAACTCAGGAGACTGAGGCAGGAGGATTGCTTGAGCCCAGGAGGTTGAGGTTGCAGTGAGCTATGTTTGGGCCACTGTACCCAAGCCTGGGTGACAGAGCGAAACCCTGCCTCTGAAACAATGAAGTAAATGGCTGGACACTTGCTAACACCTGTAATCCCAGCACTTGGGAGGCCAAGGTGGGCAGATCACCTGAGGTCAGGAGTTCAAGACCAGCCTGACCAACATGGAGAAACCCCGTCTCTACTAAAAACCCAAAGTTAGCCAGGCGTGGTGGCGCATGCCTGTAAACCCAGCTACTCCGGATGCTGAGGCAGGAGAATCGTTTGAACCCAGGAGGCAGAGGTTGTGGTGAGCCAAGATTGCACCACTACAGTCCAGCCTGGGTAACAGAATGAGACTCAGTCTTGGAAAAAAAAGAGAGAGAGAGGTCTGCACTCCTGACAGCAGCCCCAGTACATGAGTGCACCGTGCCAGGCAGCAGTGGCAGCATCAGAAAGGAAGAGGCAGGTTCCGGAGTCACTGGGAAGAGCCGTGTGCCCAGCACGCAGTAGGCACTCAGCAAACGTCTGTTGAGTAAGTTTGGATTCTATGTGAGGGGGCCTGAAAGGGAAGAGATGACCCAGAGGAGACAGGACTAGCCCAACAGAGTCCAGGGCAGGGGGTGACACCTGGGGACTGTGGGACACCCCAGTCACAGTGCACACTCACACCCATGACTGCACTTCGTCCCACCCCTCTGCAAGGGGGCCCCTTGAGTATCCCCAACTTCCCGAAAAAGAAACTGAGGGTCAGGACCATCACAGTGAGAGTCCGAGCCAGGGCTGAATGGACTCTTCAGAGAGTCCTGTCGTGCACGGCCCCTTGGGGTCACCAAGGAGGGCATGTTTTGCAGGATGGGCAGCTGGACATATGGGTCTGGAGCTTGGGAGATAGATGGGGGCCCCTTAGAGCAAAGTGGGCATCCTCGTCACAGAGCGAGGGTAGACAGATGAGCACCAGGCAGGGATCACCAGGCAGGGAGCACCAGGCAGGGACTTGGGTTTCTCCACTCGGGTTTTGGTTTCTTGTTGTTTTACTTTTTTTTTTTTTTTTTTGAGACAGAGTTTCGCTCTTGTTACCCAGGCTGGAGTGCAATGGCGCGATCTCGGCTCACCGCAACCTCCGCCTCCTGGGTTCAAGCAATTCTCCTGCCTCAGCTTCCCAAGTAGCTGGGACTACAGGCACGTGCCATTATGCCCAGCTAATTTTTTGTATTTTTAGTAGAGACGGGGTTTCACCGTGTTGACCAGGATGGTCTCGATCTCTTGACCTTGTGATCCACCCGCCTCGGCCTCCCAAAGTGCTGGGATTATAGGCATGAGCCACCGCGCCCGGCCTTCTTGTTGTTTTAAAGTGACTAAATCTCTCATTGGCGTGATGGCTCACACCTGTAATCCCAGCATTTTGGGAGGCTGAGGCAGGTGGATCACCTGAGGTCAGGAGTTCAAGACCAGCCTGGCTAACATGGTGAAACCCTATCTCTACTTTAAAAAAACACGAAAATCAGCCAGGTATGGCGGCACACGCCTGTAATCCCAGCCACTCGGGAGGCTGAGGCAGGAGAACTGCTTGGACCCGAAAGACAGAGATTGCAGTGAGTCGAGATTGACCCCTGCCTGTACTTCAGCCTGGGCAACAGAGTGAGACTCCATTTCAGAATGAATGAATGAGTGAATGAATGAAGTGACTGAATCTCAAAGCATTGAAAAACTTGGCTTCTGGAGACCTGGGACCGAGCCCCCACCCTGAAAGCTGGCCCTTTCTGTGGTAGGATTCCTGCAACTTCTCTGCCTTCTAAAGAAAGGAGTCATGGAAACTGACTGGACCAGGCCTCTTCAGTGTTTGGAGAGACATTTCTGGGTCAAGAATTTCCAGCCCATAAATTCCCCGTGCTTCAGATTCAAAGGAGGTTTCTGAAGGGCTGGGCTTTACTTAACCTTTCACAGAGCAAAACTTCCTGCTTTCCCAGCCTCTGACTAACACATCTTCCAGGCCCGGGTTCAGACGGGCGGTCTGATGGATCTAGATATGGAAATGACCTCAAGTCAGAGTGAACAAGTCCCAGTGCACACTTGCCTGGGAAACATGGCGAAATCCCATCTCTACAAAAAATACAAAATTTAGGCCGGGTGTGGTGGCTCACACCTGTAATCCCAGCACGTTGGGAGGCCAAGGCGGGTGGATCATGAGGTCGGGAATTCAAGATCAGCCTGGTCGAGATGGTGAAACCTCGTCTTCACTAAAAATACAATAAAATTAGCTGAGCATGGTCGTGGGCTCCTGTAATCCCAGCTACTTGGGAGGCTGAAGCAGGAGAACACTTGAACTTGGAAGGCTGAGATCGCTCCACTGCCCTCCAGCCTGGATGAGAGAATGAGGCTCTGTCTCAGAAAAAAAAAAAATTAGCCGGGTGTGGTGGTCCCTGCCTATAGTCCCAGCTACTAGAAAGGTGGAGGTGAGAGGATCACTTGAGCCCAGAGAGGTCAAGGCTGCAGTGACCAGGGATCATGCCACTGCGCTCCAGCCTGGGCGACACAGAGAGACCCCGTCTAAAAAAAAAAAAAGAAAAAGAAAAGAAAAGAAACGAACAAATAAACAAACTTAGGAGAGTGCACGTGGAGCAGAAAGGAACGCTGGCAGTCATCAGGCCCCTTTTCCCACCTGTTTCCCCTCCACGGATGCTCGCACTGGTCTCTCCCAAGTGAATTTCCCACAATGACTCATTTCTCTCATACTCCCCCCTCTTCAGAACGAGCAAAACAAAAGTCAGGAATCTTTGAAGTGGACATTTGTTTATAAATCTAAGATTTTTTAGTTCCCAGCACATTTTTTGGGCCTTTGCAGATTATTGTTTGAACATTTTCCTCGAAGCGTTTTCTCCATATTTGGGCAAGGCAAGAGACAAGGGGAATTTTTGGGTTTTGTTTTTATAAGAAACGGCGGCATCTTGGGGAAAACAGTTCCTGGGCCTGCTTCCTCTCACAAGCGATTCTGGGCCGAGGCTCTGAGATCAACGCTGCTGAGGCCAGGTGTGGTGACTCACCCCTGTAATCCCTGCACCTTGGGAGGCTGAGGTGGGTGGATCACTTAAGTTCAGAAGTTCGAGACCAGCCTGGCCAACATGGTGAAATTTCATTTCTACTAAAAATGCAAAAATTAGCCAGGTGTGGTGGTGTGCCTGTAGTCCCAGGTACTCAGGAGGCTGAGGCAGGAGAATGGCTTGAAGCCAGGAGGTGGAGGTTGCAATGAGCTGAGATGGCCCCACTGCACTCCAGCCTGGCAACAGAGTGAGCATCTGTCTCAAAAAAAAAGAAAGAAAGAAAGAGAGAGATCAACCCTGCTGGTCTTTGATAAACTGCAGGTTCACAACCAGGTTCACTAACAATTGTTGAACAGGAAATGTCAGTCTATAAAAATTCTTGGAAGAAACCCCACCCCTGTTCGAGAGTTCCTTATCTCTGAGACATTTCTGTGTGTTGAAGGTAAGGATCTGATTGTCCACTCTCTGCATGTCAGGGCTGAGAGGTCATCAAACTCCCTCCCCATTTTCTAGAGGGAAAACTGACGACCAAAGAGGGAACCGTGCGTTTGTGCCAGAGTACGGACTCTTTCCCCACATTTTTACTTTGAAAAATGTCAAACCTACAGAAACACTTCAAGAACACTAGAGTAAGTGCCCATGCTTATTTACCGATTGCTGACGTTACAGTAAATTTGCCTTATCTTTTTTTCTCTCTAATCTCATGTATGTGTTAGTTTCAGATATCATGACACTTCATCCACATGACACTTCATCCAATTCCATGCATGGAATTGTGGCCAGGCTCAGTGGCTCACGCCTGTAATGCCAGCACTTTGGGAGGTGGAGGTGAGTGGATTGCTTGAGCCCAGAGGTTTGAGACCAGCCTGACCAACATGGTGAAAGCCCATCTCTACTAAAAATACAAAAATTAGCCGGTGTGGTGGCGCATGCCTGTCATCCCAGCTACTTAGGAGGCTGAGGCAGGAGAATCGCTTGAACTCGGGAGGTGGAGGTTGCATGACCCAAGGTGGCACCACTGCACTCCAGCCTGCGTGACAGAGCAAGACTCTGTCTCAAAAAAAAAAAAAAAAAAAAAAAGGCTGGACACGGTGGCTCATGCTTGTAATCTCAGCACTTTGGGAGGCCGAGGCGGGTGGATCACGAGGTCAAGAGATCGAGACCATTCTGGTCAACATGGTGAAACACCATCTCTACTAAATACAAAAAATTAGCTGGGCATGGTGGCACGTGCCTGTAATCCCAGCTACTCGGGAGGCTGAGGCAGGAGAATTGCCTGATCCCAGGAGGCGGAGCTTGCGGTGAGCCGAGATCACACCATTGCACTCCAGCCTGGGTAACAAGAGCAAAACTCTGTCTTAAAAAAAAAAAAAAAACCAACCCCCCAAAAAAACACCCCACATGCATGGAGTCTAAGCATACTCCCCCTTTACACAACCACAGCACAACTATCAGACTCAAGAAATTTAACATCCAGGGCGGCTGCGGTGGCTCACACCTGTAATCCCAGCACTTTGGGAGGCTAAGGTGGGCAGATCACCTGACGTCAGGAGTTTGAGACCAGCTTGGCCGACATGGCAAAACCGCATCTCTACTAAAAATACAAAAATTAGCCAGGTGTGGTGGCGGGCGCCTGTAATCCCAGCACTTTGGAAGGCCGAGGCAGGCGGATCACTTGAGGTCAGGAGTTTGAGACCAGTCTGGCCAACATGGTGAAACCGTGTCTCATCATATTTTATGATATTTGTATAAACACAAAAATTAGCTAGAGATGGTCGTGGGCACCTGTAATTCCAGCCGCTCAGGAGGCTGAGGCAGGGGAATCATTTGAACCCACGAGGTAAGGTTTGCAGTAAGCCGAGATCACACCACTGCATTCCAGCCTGAGTAACAGAGTGAGACCCTGTCTCAAAAATTTATGTACATATATTTTAAAGTATCAATATTGACTCATAGATTTCAAGAAGCTGAATGTTGCTGGTGCAGTGGCTCACACCTGTAATCCTAGTACTTTGGGAGACCAAGGTGGGTGGATCACAAGACCAAGAGTGTGAGACCAGCCTGACTAACATAGTGAAACCCCGACTCTACTAAAAATACAAAAAAAAAAAAAAAAAATTGGCTGGACATGGTGCGGGTGCCTGTAGTCCCAGCTACTTGGGAGGCTGAGGCAGGAGAATCGTTTGAACCCAGGATTCAAGTTGCAGTGAGCCAAGATCGTGCCACTGTGCTCCAGCCTCGGTGACGGAGCTAAATGTATGACTTCCATTACTTATTTTGTGCTCAAATGTTCCCAGACCTGGCCATTGGCAGCTCCTTCCAGCAGCTCTGTGCTAGCAGCTCCTTTCACACTCCCACCATTCTTCGAGCACCCCTTTACTTCCTGGCACAATAAAATGTCCCGGGATCCTCTTGATGTTCCCTGTCTCAGCTCTGCAGTCGGCCGTCTCTGACTGGGAACTGGAGTTTATAATCTAACAGTGGTAGGTGTTCCTGTGTATGACTGCTTCCAGGTCCTCTCGGTGGGCATAGTTATTTCTTTCTTTCCTTCTTTCTCTCCTTCTTTCTCTCTTTCTTTCTCTCTTTCTTTCTCTCTTTCTTTCTCTCTTTCTTTCTTTCTTTCTTTCTTTCTTTCTTTCTTTCTTTCTTTCTTTTCCTCCCTCCCTCCCTTCCTCCCTCCCTCCCTCCCTTCCTCTCTCCCTCCCTCCCTCCCTTCCTCTCTCCCTCCCTTCCTCTCTCCCTCCCTCCCTCCCTTCCTCTTTCCCTCCCTCCCTCCCTCCCTTCCTCTTTCCCTCCCTCACTCCCTTCCTTCCTTCCTTTTTTTTTTTTGAGACAATTTAGCTCTATTGCCCAGGCTGGAGTGGAGTGGCACAGTCTGGACTCACTGCAAACTCCACCTCTCTGGTTCAAGCGATTCTCCTGCCTCAGCTACCCACTCAAGTAGCTGGAACTACAGGCGCACGGCACCAAGCCCGGCTAACTTTTTTGTATTTTTAGTAGAGAAGGGGTTTTGCCATGTTGGCCAGGCTGGTCTTGAACTCCTGA
This sequence comes from Callithrix jacchus, assembly GCF_049354715.1. Taxonomy (NCBI): domain Eukaryota; kingdom Metazoa; phylum Chordata; class Mammalia; order Primates; family Cebidae; genus Callithrix; species Callithrix jacchus. The sequence goes on along the minus strand of NC_133502.1, from coordinate 214,701,521 downwards.
TCTCAAGTGCTCAAGTGATCTGCCCACCTCGGCCTCCCAAAGTGCTGAGATTATAGGCATGAGCCACCGTTCCTGGCCAGCCTCTTTCTTCTTTCCTCTTCTCCTCCCCCTTCTTCCTCTTCTTTCTTCTTCTTCTTCAAACTCTTGTTTTGGTAATTTATTTTTTCATAACTGATTACAAATAACAAAACCCCAGCATTTCCTTCCTCCGTTCCAAATCTCCCTCATCCTACAGTGGGAATCTGGGTTTTGGTACCACCAGTCTTGGGACAACCCAAAGTTGCTTCAGAATGGCTCCGCCCTCCCCACTGCCAATAACAAACTCGCTAATGAGGTTTGGGGTTCTGTCACAGGTCTCCCAGTCCTTAGAGTGTACCCCACTGAGAAGGTACAGCTGGACAACCCAGTTCCATAGTTACTCGATAGCTTTTTTTTTTTCTGCAAGTGGGTTATGTCATCAACTTCATATAGAGATTAATTAGTTTCTGTTGATTTTCGTTTTCCTTTTTCTAAGAGACAGGGTCTAGCTCTGTTATTGCAGTGTTAATCATAGCTCAAAGTGGTATGCATAATCGTAGCTCATATAGCCTCCACCTCCTGGGCTCAAGCAATGCTGGGACTACAAGGCACGCCCCACCAGGCTCGGCTTTTTTTTTTTTTTGTAGAGATGGGGTCTTACTATTTTACCCAAAATGGTCTCTGGCTCCTGGCCTCAAGGAGTCCTCCCACCTTGGCCTCCCAAAGTGTTGGGAATGAGCCTCCTTGCCCAGCCTCTATTGGTTTTTCTCCTATCCTTGATGAATTTTATTTATCTATTTATTATTATTATTTTGAGGTGCAGTTTCACTCTTGTTGCCCAGGCTGGAGTGCAATGCCACGATCTCCACTCTCTGCAACCTCGGCCTCCCGGGTTCAAGCGATTCTCCTGCCTCAGCCTCCCGAGTAGCTGGGATTACAGGCATGCACCACCACACCCGGCTCATTTTGTATTTTTAGTAGAGACAGGGTTTCTCCATGTTGGTCAGGCTGGTCTCGAACTCCCAACGTCAGGTGATCCACCCACCTCAGCCTCCCAAAGTGCTGAGATTACAGGCGTGAGCCACCATGCCCGACATTTTTATTTCTTAAATGTAAAATTGATTTAAGGTGCGTTCAGAAATGTGCACAGATTCTTGTGAAGGAAGGAACCACGCAGTCCAGGCGAGGAGTCCATCGCTATTTTTAAACACCCCTTTAGGAGGCAGGCATTAATGCCCTGCTCCATCCTTTGGAGGCAGCCCTGGGCTGAGCACACAGCACTCCTGGGTTCCACCAGCCTCGGTGTTTCCAGGAAGTCCAAGTGCGGCCGGGGTGTGAGTCCCTGTCCCTGCACCCCCACTCCCGCCATGCTCCAATAACCCTCCCCACTCCCGAGGCCTCCTGGGCCTTGGCTTGTACCTGTGAACCGAAGGGGTCACATACTAGGGTCTTTGGATAGCTCCCAGGCCTGGACTGTTTCCCAGGATATCACCTTGACTGATCAACCCACTTTGTTTCACAAGAACCCAGTGAGCGTTTGGCACGTATTAAGGCCTCCATAAATAGTTGTAGGAATTAGCGGCCTTTTACAGCATGGAAACTGAGGCTCCAAGGGGGAGTGGCTTGCCCCAAGGTCTCATTAGTGAGAGACACTGTGGAAGGGCTGCCCTGGCATTGAGCACGCAGTAGGCGCTTTGATGCGGGCTCCGGAAGGTCTGGCAGTTGGGTTGCGCCCGCGGGAGTCGCGCACGGGGCGGGGCGGGGCCGTATGCAAATGACGCGCAAGGAGGTCGCGGATTGGCTGGCGCGGGCGGGGGGGCGGGGCGCGCCTAGCCCAGAGCTGGCAGGTGCGCCCGGCGGGAGAGGCCAGGTACCCGCACCCGCCCGCTGGACAGCCCGCCCCGCGCTCTGGCGGCTCCTCCCGGGCGATGCCTCCGCTCTGGGCCCTGCTGGCCTTCGGCTGCCTGCAGTTCGGCTCGGGTAGGCGGGGAAGGGCAGGAGGGGGCTGAGCCAGGAGAGAGGGGGTAGCTGTGTCCTGAGGCGCCCAGGATCCTGATTCCTGGCGATGGGGACCCAGATATTACTGTTATGAATAATAATGATAGCTGGCATTTACGCGCATCCTCTGGTGGACATCGCGGGGCTCACGGATGGCTGCCGCCCTGCGATGTATGTTGAAAGAAGCCAACACTCAGGGGGACTGCGGGAGGGCAGAGAAGGGACCAGCCCCAGACCTATGGTGAGGCCTGGATGGGGACAGATACAGAAATATTTCGGCCGAACAAGCAGCATGGGCAAGTTCATGGAGGTGGGAGACAGCCCTGGGCTTTCCTGGGAATTGCCAGTCCATGGGATCGGCTGGAGCAAGGGGTGAGGGAAACCTGTGGAGGGAGGGGTGAGGCAGGAGATCCAACAAAGCGAAGCCCAGAACTTTAGGACCCCACTGCCTTTCCAGAGAGGCCGGACTGAGTCAGGGGGCGCTGGGGGACCGTGGAAGGGCCATCGCAGGAGAAGGAGGTGGTCAGATTTGCATGTGTGGAGAGGTTTTGTTACTAGGGTCCAAGGGAGGACAGCGGGATGGAGGAGGGCTGAGTAATGGAGTGGCGAGATGGCAAGGAGTGGCAATGGAGTTCCTGGCATCTGAGTGTCTGCAGCTGGGAGAGAAGGCAGCAATTTGGCCCGACTGCCCCATTTCTGAGCAGGATGATTGGGTGGGGGGCAGTGTCTGAGACAGGTTATGTGGTGGCCCATGGGGAGGATGAAGCCCAGTGCCTGGCACACAGCAGGTGCTCAGTAACTGCATGCAGAGTGGGTGGGTCAGTTCCCATCCTCACCACCTCCTCCAGCTGTGAACCTGCAGCCCCAACTGGCCAGTGTGACCTTCGCCACCAACAACCCCACACTCACAACTGTGGCCTTGGAAAAGCCCCTCTGCATGTTTGACAGCTCAGAGGCCCTCACTGGCACCTATGAGGTCTACCTGTATGTCCTGGTTGACTCAGGTAAGGGTCTTGCTTCCCTCTGGCTACTCCAAAAGGGGCTTTGAGTTGTCTGTAGGGAGGAGGGAAGGAGGCAGGGAGAGGAACGCTCCATGCTGTAGTCATCTAATTAAACTCCCAGGCTCTTTATCAGCATGCCCTGGCCTCCACTCCAGGCCCAGGGTGCTGCAGCCACAGACCTGTCCTTGCCTTGCAGAGACATCCAGTTAGTGAGGGAAGTATTCACACCACCAATCACTGAGTACCTACATCATACCAGGCACTTTGCACACCATAGAGCCAATATCTACAACCAGCTTACAAGGTAGCTGTTACCAGTCCCCATTACAGAACAGGGAATCCGGGCTCAGGGTGGTGGAGTCACTCTCTGGGAGCTCCCAGTACTGGAGAGTGAACCTGACCTCTCTAGTCCTCAAGCCCAGTGTCCTTCCTGAGGCTTCAAAAAGTGGCTCAAGATTGGTGTTTCCGAGGTAAAACCACACTTTCAGACATGCTGCTCTGGCCCAGCCCTGACCCCCTCCCTGGAGGAGATCCTGAGTTTCTGAGAGAAGCCATCATCAACTCTCGAATTTTTTTTTTTGAGATGGAGTCTCACTCTGTTGCCCAGGCTGGAGTGCAGCAGCACGATCTTGACCCACTGCAACCTTCACCTCCTGGATTCAAGCGATTCTCCTGCCTCAGCCTCCTGTAGCTGGGATTACAGGCACCTGTCACCACACCCAGCTAACTTTGAAATTTTTGGTAGAGACGGAGTTTCACCATGTTGGCCAGGCTTGTCTTGAACTCTTGACCTCGTGATCCACCCACCTCGGCCTCCCAAAGTGCCAGGATTCCAGGTGTGAGCCACCACGCCCGGCCCAACTCTTGCATTTCTAGCAGCCAGTCCTTTACAACAGTTCATTCAGGGCCATCATTTTATTCTTTCAGTACGTGTTTATTGACTAGTAGGTAGTCAGTAAACTACTTACTACCAAATAAACTAAAATGCCTGATCTCTGGGCACCGCAGGGAATTTCTCTCCCATTTCATAGAAGACTAGGGTCTGCAGAGGTAGAGTGAATTGTCCAAAGTCTCCCATCTAGAAAGGAGGAGATCTGGGACCTGCCTCCATGTTATTTCTCCTGGATATATGACCCTCCTTTCCCATTTTACACAAGAGAGAATCTAGGGCTTTCAGCAATGAAGTGACAAAGGTCTTTGGGATGGGGGGTTGCAGGAATGTCACAAGGTAAGGCGAGAGTCAGACAGCACCCAAAGCGGGGGTAGGGGGAGATCCTTGTCCATGTCCCCCATTGCACTGGGAGGGCAGAGGCTGAGCTTGCCCCATGCCTGTGACCCCAGTGCCCAGCACAGGGCTGGGGCAGAAATGATAATCAGGGGCATCTGATGAATAGCTGAGTGAGTGCTGCTGAGCTGGAGTGGCCAGGAGCCTCACTCCCTGCACTGCCTCTGCAGCCGGCTCCAGGAACGCTTCAGTGCAAGACCGTACCAAGACCCCACTGAGCTCAACGTTCCAACAAACAGAGGGTGGGAGGACAGGTCCCTACAAAGCCGTGGCCTTTGACCTGATCCCCTGCAGTGACCTGCCCAGCCTGGATGCCATTGGGGATGTGTCCCAGGCCTCACAGATCCTGAATGCATACCTGGTTAGGGTGGGCGTCAACAGGACCTGCCTGTGGGACCCCAACTTCCAGGGGCTCTGTAACCCGCCCCTGTCAGCAGCCACGGAATACAGGTGGGTGTTAATAAGCTGCTACTGGAGAGCCCCAGTCCTGACAGGGAGAGAGGAGCACAGTGGGAGCAGCCACGTTTCTTGAGAGCTATGTGCTAAGAGCATCCCAGGTCTCGGGCAGGTCACGCTGTCTCAGGTTCAGAAGGGGCCCCTCTTGGATCGATGCTCTGCAGGTACCATCGTGAAATTCTTTTTTTTTTTTTTTTTTTTTTGAGACAGAGTCTTGTTGTCTCCCAGGCTGGAGTACAGTGGCACGATCTCAGCTCACTGTAACTTCTGCCTCCCGGGTTGAAGTGATTGTCCTGCCTCAGCCTCTTGAGTAGCTGGGGTTACAGGTACCTGCCACCACGACTGGCTAATATTTTTTGTGTGATTTTTGTTGTTGTTGTTTTGCTTTGTTTTTGAGGTGGGGTTTCACTCTTTTTGCCCAGGCTGGAGTGCGGTGGCGCAATCTCGGCTCACCACAACCTCTGCCTCCCGGGTTCAAGCGATTCTCCTGGCTTAGCCTCCCGAGTAGCTGGGATTCTAGGCATGCACCGCCACACCTGGCAAATTTTATTTTTTTAGTAGAGACGGGCTTTCTCCATGTTGGTCAGGCTGGTCTCAAACTCCCGACCTCAGGTGATCCACCTGCCTTGGCCTCCCAAAGTACTGAGATTACAGGTGTGAGCCACCATGCCCAGACAATTTTTTGTGTTTTTAGTAGAGACGGAGTTTCACCATGTTGGTCAAGCTGGTCTTGAACTCCTGACCTCAAGTGATCTGCCTGCCTTGGCCTCCTGCACAGTTCTGGGATTACGGGCATGAGCCACTCTGCCCGGCCCATCTCAAAATTCTTAATTGTTGAACAAGGGCCCACATTTTCATTTTGCTCTGGGACCCACAAATTATGCAGCTGGTTCTGGCCCATCTACATGTATGGAAGTCACCCACCCAAAGCCCCTCGTCTCATAGAAAAGGAAACTGCCCCAGAGAGGGAAGGTTGCCCAGGGGAAAGCAGGGGCCTGGTATGAACAGGAACACTGCCAAAGCCTGGCCGTCCTCAGCCTCGCCTTCTGCTTTTTCCTTAGACCTGCTGCTGCTCACCCCAACCCCAGCAGGTCCTCAATCCATTCCCTCTCATTTCCTGAAGCATCTTCTCTACGTAAAGCCCAGCGCCAGTCCTGACCCATGGCCAGGTCTTACCTGGTGCCAGAGCCTCAGGTTATATCCACTCTGGTACCATGGAGATGCCTAGGATGGGGTCTCTGCAGCTTCCAGGCCCAGATTGTCACCCACCTGTCATCCTCATAGAGGGCTTGCCCTCCCTTGGCCTCAGCCACTGGGCAGAACAAGGGTCTCTGCACGATTTCCATGTCCAGCCTCTTGCCTGTGACCTTGTTTTTTGAGGGGAAAATCCCCTCCCTCCTCTTTGGTCTCAAAGGCAGCCCTCTGTTTTCATTTACAAGCCCACCTTACCTCAGGGTCAGCCCTGCCTCTGGAAATCTCATTTTGGAACAGAAAAAAGTAGGGGGTTAAGCACAACCTGAATGAGAGTTTTTTGTTTTATTTGTTTTTTAGACGAAGTCCCTCTTTGTCACCCAGGCTGCAGTGCAGTGGCACAGTATTTGCTCACTGCAACCTCCACCTCCTGGGTTTCAGCGACTCTCCTGCCTCAGCCTCCCGAGTAGCTGGAACTACAGACATGCGCCTCCATGCCTGGCTAATTTTTGTATTTTTAGTAGAGATGGGGTTTCACCATGTTGGCCAAGCTGGTCTTGAACCCCTGACCTCAAGTGATACACCTGCCTCGGCCTACCAAAGTGCTGGGCTTACAGGCATGAGCCACTGCTCCTGGCCTGGATGAGAGTTCAAGGATCTTAGTTTTTACTTGCGTGTTAAGCTACAGGCTGTAGATGTCTTTGTAGTCAGGACAGCCATAATTTTATTTTTATTTATTTATTTATTTTGAGACAGAGTTTCGCTCTTGTCACCCAGGCTGGAGTGCAATGGCGCGATCTCGGCTCACCACAACCTCTGCCTCCTGGGTTCAGGATAATTCTCCTGCCTCAGCCTCCTGAGTAGCTGGGATTACAGGCACGCGCCACCATGCCCAGCTAATTTTTTTGTATTTTTAGTAGAGATGGGGTTTCACCATGTTGACCAGGATGGTCTTGATCTCTTGACCTCGTGATCCACCCGCCTCAGCCTCCCAAAGTGCTGGGATTACAGGCGTGAGCCACCGCGGCTGGCCCAACATCCATCATTTTAAACTGACTGAGTAGGAGGCCTTCAGAAGGCTGTGGATATTTTGTAATGCATTGCCCAATCTTCTTTATTTTTGTTTATTCATTTATTTTTGAGATGGAATTTCGCTCTGTCGCCAGGCTGGAGTGCAGTGGCTTGATCTCGGCTCACTGCAACCTGAGCCTCCCACGTTCCAGCAATTCTCCTGGCCCAGTCTCCTGAGTAGCTGGGATTACAGGCACACACCCCGATGCCTGGCTATTTTTTGTATTTTTAGTAGAGACAGGGTTTCACCATGTTAGGCAAGATGGTCTCGATCTCTTGAGCTCGTGATCCGCCTGCCTTGGCCTCCCAAAGTGCTGGGATTACAGGCGTGAGCCACCCTGCCTGGCCAATGCATTGCCCAATCTTCTTTTGTGATTAGAAACACTTGTTCCAGGGTTTCTGCACTTAAAATATATCTCCTGTACAAGGGCAGCAGGGTTCAGGGTGGATATTATTCCAGTTCTTTTCTTTCCCTCCCTCCCTCCTTTCTTTCTTTTCTTTTTTTTTGAGACAGAGTTTTGCTCTTGTTACCCAGGCTGGAGTGCAATGACGCGATCTCGGCTCACCGCAACCTCCGCCTCCTGGGTTCAGGCAATTCTCCTGCCTCAGCCTCCTGAGTAGCTGGGATTACAGGCACGCGCCACCATGCCCAGCTAATTTTTTGTATTTTTAGTAGAGACGGGGTTTCACCTTGTTGACCAGGATGGTCTCGATCTCTTGACCTCGTGATCCACCCGCCTCCAAAGTGCTGGGATTATAGGCGTGCCTCTTTCTTTCTTTCTTTTCTTCCTTTCTTTCCACCACCTGGAAGGACTGGCCCCTCCCTCACCCCCAGGCCCTCCTACATCTGCAGCCTGTGTCCCCAGCCCCACCCTGCCTCCCTGTGGCTGGGGCTTGCAGGAAACATAGAAGTCATCCTGGCTCTGTCTCCTTCCAGGTTCAAGTACGTCCTAGTCAACATGTCCACAGGCTTGGTAGAGGACCAGACCCTGTGGTCGGACCCCATCCGCACCAACCAGCGTAAGTGGTGGGCAGTGGTGGGGTGATGCTCCAGGGGCCCCGAGAAGGCAGCGCCAGGCATGGCCGTGAGCACCAAGGCTTATCTGTCCCTGTGGAAGCCTCCCAGGCCAGGTGGTGATGAGGAAAACACTCCTTAAAGCATTGACCCTGGAACGTTCTCCATACTCCCTCCATCCTTGAGGGCCAGGTGTGGGAACAGATCAAGGTGGAGGTTTTGGTGGCATTTGGACTGGGGATGGGTGCAAGTGGAGATCTAAGCCAGCCTGTCTCTCTGTCTCTCCAGCCCTTACGGTGGGTTGGCATCAAGGGCACGCGGAGCTGACCTGGCATCTAGGTCCTAACCGGCCCTCTCCAGCCCTTACGGTGGGTTGGCATCAAGGGCACATGGAGCTGACCTGGCATCTAGGTCCTAACCGGCCCTCTCCAGCCCTTACGGTGGGTTGGCGTCAAGGGCACGCGGAGCTGACCTGGCATCTAGGTCCTAACCGGCCCCTTTGCTAGATCCTCACAGCAGCAAGCAACTGTGGCCAGGTAAGATGGCCCTAAGGCCTAAAACTAAGACGGAGAAGTTAGCAAAGAACTGCTCTCCCTCCCCGCACTCCTACCCCCTAGCACCTGGGTGGCTTTCCTGAGAGTGGAAAGCCAGGGTCCTGCCCTGTTCCTTGCTCAGCAGAGACCCAAAGTCTGCGGAATGGCAGGGGCCACGCCAGGGACTTTGATGGTAATTTCGAGTGAATGACACCCTAACAGAAGACCCCCTCCCACCACACCTTGGCCCCCACGACGAGGCTGTCTGGCAGGATGGGTGTCAGGAGACTGTGCATTTCACCTGCAGAGCCTCCACGTGTACCCCAGGGGTGTGGGGGCTGCAAAAGGTTGCCTGAGGTCACTCATGAGTGGATGGTAGAGAGCCTTGTGTGTGTGAGTACGTGAGTGCCTGTGCCTGCTGTGGGGTGTGTGTGTGTGTGTGTGGGATGGTATTGTCACGGATATCAGATGTGTGAGTATGTGGTATGTGAGTGCCTGTGCCTGCTGTGGGGTGTGTGTGTGTGTGTGTGGGGGGGTATTGTCACGGATATCAGATGTGTGAGTATGTGAGTGCCTGTGCCTGCTGTGGTGTGTGTGTGTGTGTGTGAGTGTGTGTGTGGTATTGTCGCGGATATCAGATGTGTGAGTATGTGAGTGCCTGTGCCTGCTGTGGGGTGTGTGTGTGTGTGTGTGTGTGTGTGTGGTATTGTCACGGATATCAGATGTGTGAGTATGTGAGTGCCTGTGCCTGCTGTGGTGTGTGTGTGTGTGTGTGTGTGGTATTGTCACGGATATCAGATGTGTGAGTATGTGAGTGCCTGTGCCTGCTGTGGTGTGTGTGTGTGTGTGTGGTACTGTCACGGATATCAGATGTGTGAGTATGTGAGTGCCTGTGCCTGCTGTGGTGTGTGTGTGTGTGTGTGGTATTGTCGCGGATATCAGATGTGTGAGTATGTGAGTGCCTGTGCCTGCTGTGGGGTGTGTGTGTGTGTGTGTGTGTGTGTGTGGTATTGTCACGGATATCAGATGTGTGAGTATGTAGTATGTGAGTGCCTGTGCCTGCTGTGGTGTGTGTGTGTGTGTGTGTGTGTGGTATTGTCACGGATATCAGATGTGTGAGTATGTGGTATGTGAGTGCCTGTGCCTGCTGTGGTGTGTGTGTGTGTGTGTGTGTGTGTGTGTGTGTGGTATTGTCACGGATATCAGATGTGTGAGTATGTGGTATGTGAGTGCCTGTGCCTGCTGTGGTGTGTGTGTGTGTGTGTGTGTGTGGTACTGTCACGGATATCAGATGTGTGAGTATGTGGTATGTGAGTGCCTGTGCCTGCTGTGGTGTGTGTGTGTGTGTGTGTGTGTGTGTGGTACTGTCACGGATATCAGATGTGTGAGTATGTGAGTGCCTGTGCCTGCTGTGGTGTGTGTGTGTGTGTGTGTGTGTGTGTGTGTGGTATTGTCACGGATATCAGATGTGTGAGTATGTGGTATGTGAGTGCCTGTGCCTGCTGTGGTGTGTGTGTGTGTGTGTGTGGTACTGTCACGGATATCAGATGTGTGAGTATGTGAGTGCCTGTGCCTGCTGTGGGGGGTGTGTGTGTGTGTGTGTGTGTGTGGTATTGTCGCGGATATCAGATGTGTGAGTATGTGGTATGTGAGTGCCTGTGCCTGCTGTGGTGTGTGTGTGTGTGAGTGTGTGTGTGGTACTGTCACGGATATCAGATGTGTGAGTATGTGAGTGCCTGTGCCTGCTGTGGGGGGTGTGTGTGTGTGTGTGTGTGTGGTATTGTCGCGGATATCAGATGTGTGAGTATGTGGTATGTGAGTGCCTGTGCCTGCTGTGGTGTGTGTGTGTGTGTGTGTGTGTGTGTGTGGTATTGTCACGGATATCAGATGTGTGAGTATGTGAGTGCCTGTGCCTGCTGTGGTGTGTGTGTGTGTGTGTGTGTGTGTGGTACTGTCACGGATATCAGATGTGTGAGTATGTGGTATGTGAGTGCCTGTGCCTGCTGTGGTGTGTGTGTGTGTGTGTGTGTGTGTGTGGTACTGTCACGGATATCAGATGTGTGAGTATGTGAGTGCCTGTGCCTGCTGTGGTGTGTGTGTGTGTGTGTGTGTGTGGTACTGTCACGGATATCAGATGTGTGAGTATGTGAGTGCCTGTGCCTGCTGTGGGGTGTGTGTGTGTGTGTGTGTGTGTGGTACTGTCGCGGATATCAGATGTGTGAGTATGTGGTATGTGAGTGCCTGTGCCTGCTGTGGTGTGTGTGTGTGTGAGTGTGTGTGTGGTACTGTCACGGATATCAGATGTGTGAGTATGTGAGTGCCTGTGCCTGCTGTGGTGTGTGTGTGTGTGTGTGGTATTGTCACGGATATCAGATGTGTGAGTATGTGGTATGTGAGTGCCTGTGCCTGCTGTGGTGTGTGTGTGTGTGTGTGTGTGTGTGGTATTGTCACGGATATCAGATGTGTGAATATGGGGTATGTGAGTGCCTGTGCCTGCTGTGGTGTGTGTGTGTGTGTGTGTGTGTGGTATTGTCGCGGATATCAGATGTGTGAATATGTGGTATGTGAGTGCCTGTGCCTGCTGTGGTGTGTGTGTGTGTGTGTGTGTGGTACTGTCGCGGATATCAGATGTGTGAGTATGTGAGTGCCTGTGCCTGCTGTGGTGTGTGTGTGTGTGTGTGTGTGTGTGGTATTGTCACGGATATCAGATGTGTGAGTATGTGAGTGCCTGTGCCTGCTGGGGTGTGTGTGTGTGTGTGTGTGGTATTGTCACGGATATCAGATGTGTGAGTATGTGAGTGCCTGTGCCTGCTGGGGTGTGTGTGTGTGTGTGTGTGTGTGTGGTATTGTCGCGGATATCAGATGTGTGAATATGTGGTATGTGAGTGCCTGTGCCTGCTGTGGTGTGTGTGTGTGTGTGTGTGGTATTGTCACGGATATCAGATGTGTGAGTATGTGAGTGCCTGTGCCTGCTGGGGTGTGTGTGTGTGTGGTACTGTCACGGATATCAGATGTGTGAGTATGTGAGTGCCTGTGCCTGCTGGGGTGTGTGTGTGTGTGTGTGGTATTGTCACGGATATCAGATGTGTGAGTATGTGAGTGCCTGTGCCTGCTGTGGGGTGTGTGTGTGTGTGTGTGTGGTACTGTCACGGATATCAGATGTGTGAGTATGTGAGTGCCTGTGCCTGCTGTGGTGTGTGTGTGTGTGTGTGTGTGGTATTGTCGCGGATATCAGATGTGTGAGTATGTGAGTGCCTGTGCCTGCTGTGGTGTGTGTGTGTGTGTGTGTGTGTGTGTGGTACTGTCGCGGATATCAGATGTGTGAGTATGTGAGTGCCTGTGCCTGCTGTGGTGTGTGTGTGTGTGTGTGTGTGTGTGTGGTACTGTCACGGATATCAGATGTGTGAGTATGTGAGTGCCTGTGCCTGCTGTGGGGTGTGTGTGTGTGTGTGTGTGGTATTGTCACGGATATCAGATGTGTGAGTACGTGAGTGCCTGTGCCTGCTGGTGTGTGTGTGTGTGTGTGTGTGGTACTGTCACGGATATCAGATGTGTGAGTATGTGGTATGTGAGTGCCTGTGCCTGCTGTGGTGTGTGTGTGTGTGTGTGTGTGTGTGGTACTGTCGCGGATATCAGATGTGTGAGTATGTGAGTGCCTGTGCCTGCTGTGGTGTGTGTGTGTGTGTGTGTGTGTGTGGTACTGTCACGGATATCAGATGTGTGAGTATGTGAGTGCCTGTGCCTGCTGTGGGGTGTGTGTGTGTGTGTGTGTGTGGTATTGTCACGGATATCAGATGTGTGAGTACGTGAGTGCCTGTGCCTGCTGGTGTGTGTGTGTGTGTGTGTGTGGTACTGTCACGGATATCAGATGTGTGAGTATGTGGTATGTGAGTGCCTGTGCCTGCTGTGGTGTGTGTGTGTGTGTGTGTGTGTGGTACTGTCACGGATATCAGATGTGTGAGTATGTGAGTGCCTGTGCCTGCTGTGGGGTGTGTGTATGTGAGCGTGTGTGTGTGTGTGTGAGTGTGTGTGTGGTATTGTCGCGGATATCAGGAGACCGCAGAGACCAATGAGTGACACAGGAGGATTTTATTTAGGTGCATGGGCTCAGTGGATTCAAATTTGAAAACTGAGCACAGCACAAAGGAAAGGGGTGCCTTTTCTTTCTCCTGTTTTAATTTTTTTTATTGCATTTTAGGTTTTGGGGTACACGTGCAGAACATGCAAGATAGTTGCATAGGTACACACGTGGCAGTGTGATTTGCTGCCTTCCTCCCCTTCACCTATATCTGGCATTTCTCCCCAAGCTATCTCTCCCCAACTCCCCACCCCACAAGGGGTGCCTTTTATGCACCTTCGTGATACAGCATGATGAAGCAGCAGGCGATTTTACACAACTAACCACACAGCGCAGTTAGCTCACCTGCGGCGTGTTGCGTGATGTACTTTACATTTGAAAAACAGCATTTCGAGAAACACATTTTGCAGTTTTCAGGTTTATTTGCCCTGTGACCTGGCAGTTGGCCAGCAAGAAAAACAGGAACCCTTAGATGGCTGGGAACCTTGCTACGAGTGTGGGAGGACAGATACGGTTAAATGGTTTACTGAGAGACAGTTAATATTTATTTTGGCTTAAGCAGAGCTGGGGAGGAGGTATTATATTAAACAGCACGCAACACAGCAAAACATACCTTATTATATAACAACTGCTACAAATTACGCGTACTGTTATGTAGTTTTCTTCTTCAGTGTGTGTGTATGTAGTTTATGGTGCTGTGTATGTGTGTGTGTGAGAGTGTGTGGTATGTGATGAGTGTGAGAATGTGTGTGGAATGTGGCGTGTGGAGAGTCTGTGAGGAGTGTGATGTGTATGAGTGTGACAGTGTGTGGTGTATCTCAGAGGTCCCCAACCCCAGGGCCACGGACCAGTACCAATCCATGGTCTGTTAGGAACTGGCCACACAGCAGGAGGTGAGGGTGGGTGAGTGAAGCTTCATCTGTGACTGTGAGCATGAGTTGGTGTGTGTAGTGTGTGGTGTATGAGTGTGTGATGTGTGTTGGTATGTGGTGTGTGGTGTGTGGGAGTGTGTGTGGTGTATGTGAGAGTGTGGACTGTGTGTGGTGTGTGGTGTGAGTGTGGCAGTGTGTGTGAGTTTGAGTTGGTGTGTGATGTGTGATGTGTGTGGTATGTGATAGTTGGTGTGTGGTGTATGTGAGAGTGTGTATTGTGTGGTGTATGGTGTGAGAGTGTGGCAATGTGTGTGTGAGTTTGAGTTGGTGTGCAATGTGTGTGGTGTGTGATAGATGTGTGGTGTGAGAGTGTGTGTGGTGGGTGAGTATATGAGTTGGTGTGTGATGTGTGATGTTTGATAGATGTGTGGTGTGTGAGAGTGTGTGGTGTGTGGTGTATGGTGTGAGAGTGTGGCAATGTGTGTGTGAGTTTGAGTTGGTATGCAATGTGTGTGGTGTGTGATAGATGTGTGGTGTGAGTGTGTGTGATGTGTGGTGTGTGATGTTTGATAGATGTGTGGTGTGTGAGAGTGTGTGGTGTGTGGTGTATGTGAGTGTGTATTGTGTGTGGTGTGTTGTGAGAGTGTGGCTGTGTGTTTGAGTTGGTGTGTGATGTGTGTGGTGAGTGTGTGATGTGTGTGGTGTGTGATAGATGTGTGGTGTGTGAGTTTGTGGTGAGTGGTGTATGTGAGAGTGTATATTGTGTGGTGTGTGCTGTGAGAGTGTGGCTGTGTGTGTGAGTTTGAGTTGTGTGTGTGTGGTGTGTGATGTGTGTAGTATGTGTGATGTGTGGTGTATGTGACTGTGTATTGTGTGGTGTGAGCGTGTGTGTGTGAGTTGGTGTGTTGTGTGTGGTACATGGTATGTGTGTGCAAGTTGGTGTGTGGTATGTGTTTAGTGTGTGTGGGATGTAGTGTGTGACTGTGAGAGTATGTGTGTGGTATGTGGTATGTGTAGTATGTGTGGTGTGTGAGTTGCTGTGTGTGGTGTGTGGTGAGTGTGAGTTGGTATGTGTGGTGTGTGTCGAGGGTGATATGTGTGGTGCGTAAGAGCATATGTGGTGTCTGTGTGGTGGATGTGAGTGTATATTATGTGATGTGTAGTATGAGTGTGGCAGTGTGTGTGTTTGTGATGTGTGTGGTGTGTGTGTGAGTTGGTATGTGTGGTGTGTGGTGTGTGAGTTTGAGTTGGTGCGTGGCATATGGTGTGTGAGTATATGTGTGTGAGTTGGCATGTGTGGTGTGTGGTAGTGTGAGTTTGAGTTGATGTGTGAGTGTAAGGGTATGTGTGTGAGTTGGTATGTGTGGTGTGTGGTGTGTGAGTTTGAGTTGATGTGTGAGTGTAAGGGTATGTGTGTGAGTTGGTATGTGTGGTGTGTGGTGTGTGAGTTTGAGTTGATGTGTGAGTGTAAGGGTGTGTGTGTTGGTATGTGTTAGAGTGTGGCAGTGTGTGTGAGTTGGTGTGTGATGTGTGGTGTGAGTGTGAATGTGTGAGTTGGTATGTGTGGTGTGTGTGGTATGAGACTGTGGCAGTGTGTGTGTATGTGAGTTTGAGTTGGTGTGTGATGTGTGTGGTGTGTGAGCGTGAGTGTGTGAGTGACTTGGTATGTGTGGTGACTGGTGTAAGTGTGGCAGTGTGTGTTTGAGTTGGTGTGTTGTGTGGTGTGTGAGAGTGTGGCAGTGTGTGTGGCTGGGGTGATTCCTCCCATTTTTACTCCCTGCCCCGCTCCTGTGGCATTCCCACGCAGTGTGGTTTTACAGAAACAGCCGGGGAACCCTTGGGACTTCGGTTTCCTCAGCTGAGAAGAGGGAAGAATTCTTGAGGGCCTCCACAGCAGGGTTCCTTTGGGGAACCCAGGCAGAAGCACGAGGTCCACCTCTCTTGGTGGGGGGGACCGCAGGGCCCTTGGGAACAGCATGCACCTCAGGACCAGGTCGGCCCGGCTTGAGCCTGGATTCTGTGTGTCCTTGGCCGGGGACTCAGGCTCCCTGAGTGCAGTCAGTGATCTGCAGAATGGGGTCTCCAGGGGACCTGGGACAGTAGCTGCAAGTGGCTGGCCACAGTAGGACCCATACATCATCCATTCACTTAGTTCCAAAGGGTGAGGCCAGCCCTGGAAGAGTGACAGCCACCGTCCACCTGGCCCCGTCGGACCAGGGCCCTTTGCCTCGCCTTTGTGTAGAATCCGTATGCTAGCCATTTCACCAGAAGACTTGAGTCCCTTTATGATTTAAAATTATGCAAAGGCCAGGTGCCCTGGTGGCTCACACCTGTAATCTCAACACGTTGGGAGGCTGAGGCAGGAGGATTGCTTGAGCCTGAGTTCAAGACCATTATGGGCAACATGGTGAAACCCATCTCTACAAAAAAAAGTACAACAAATTAGCTGGGCATGGTGACATGCACCTGTAGTCCCAGCTGCTCGGGAGGCTGGGGTGGGAGGATTGCTTGAGCCTGAGTTTGAGGCTGCAGTGAGCCAGGATGGTACCATCCTGGGTGACAGAGCAAGACTCTGTCTCAAAAACAATAACAGAAAATAATGCAAAAAAAAAAAAAAAGATTTAAAAGAGGAAGTGGCCAGAAACACACAGAAGACAGGTGGGAAGTGGAATGTGGGGAAAACAAGGTAATTGTGCCTAAAACCTGGGAGAAGTCGCCGTACTGGGTCCCAGGGTCATCTCTGGATCCCTGGCAGCCAGGGTTGGGGAGACACCGGCCGCCTCCTGGGAGACGTACGAGGGTGGCGCGGTGTCTGGGGAGTAACAGGCGGTGTCCCACCGCAGTCACTCCGTACTCGGCGATCGACACGTGGCCAGGCCGGCGGAGCGGAGGCATGATTGTCATCACTTCCATCCTGGGCTCCCTGCCCTTCTTTCTACTTGTGGGTTTTGCTGGTGCCATTGTCCTCAGCCTCCTGTAAGTACCCGCCGGTTGGGAGGGCTGGACCCCAGGGACACGCCAGACACATTCGGCCCACAGGGACTCAGAAGCTGGGTCCTCTGAGGCGGGGGAAGCCTGGGAGGCAAGGAGGCTACCCCTCTGCCTGCCCGGCAGGCGGGGCGGGGGGGCGGCTCTGGTGAAGGGGGAGCAGAGTCCTGGGATTTCAAACTGGGAGGGTCATCAAAGTCAAGTTGCTCAGCTGGGGAGGGGAGGGCTCAGCAGGGGCCTTGTGGGCAGATGGCCGACTCAGATCTCAGCTCTGACACTCAAAGTGGCATGGCTTGCTATCCTTCTATTCTTCAGTTTCCTCATCAGGAAAATGGAAATAGTAAATATTAGTCATCTCATGGAGTTGTGAAGGTTAAGTGGAATGATCTCTGTAAAGTCTCTAGAGGCTGGGTGCGGTGGCTCACGCCTGTAATCCCAGCACTTTGGGAGGCCAAGGCAGGCAAATCACAAAGTCAGGAGTTCGAGGCCAGCCTGGTCAATATGGTGAAACCCTGTCTTTACTAAAAATACAAAAATTAGCCAGGTGCTGTGGTGGGTGCCTGTGGTCCCAGCTACTCAGGAGGCTGAGGCAGGAGAATCGCTTGAACCCAGGAAGCAGAGGTTGCAGTGAGCCGAGATTACACCACTGCACTCCAGCCTGGGAGACAGAGTGAGACTCTGTCTCGGAAAAAGAAGAGCAGTGCTCAGAAAATCAACAAGTATTTGCTTTTATTGTCATTATAATATAGTCACTTGCAGTACAGATGGGGAAACTGAAGCCCAGAGGGGGTCAGAGTGGCCCAAGGTGACATAGCCTGGCACCAGCACCTAGAGCTGGGCCTAGAACCTGGGACTCGGGACTCCACTGACACCTCTGATTAGTGTTGGCTTTGGATGAGGACTCCAGGTCTCCCGGGGGTACACCAGGGTTAGCAGGGCTGTGAGTGGGCAAGACAGGTGAGCCCACAGCCCACCAACCCCTGGAAGGACCAGGCAGGGATGAACCAAGGTGCCATGGGAATCTAGAGGAGGGCAGAGTGGGTGCTGCCTGGGGTGTCAGGTGGCCTTCCTGGAGGAAGGGTCAGTGTGAGCAAACTCTCATCAGCAGAGTGCTCCTTAGTGAGAGGCAGGGAGGCAGGGAGGCCCAGGGGACTTTGAAGACCGAGAGAGGTCCCAGTGTGGGTAGGGGTGGAGCAGATAGAAAAGTGTCGTCTTTAAGTATAATGACACGGATACCTGGAAACTAACCAGGCCGGAAAAGAGAGTTCGGGGCCGGGGAGATGGAGTCAGGGAGGATTATGAGAACTTGCAAATCAGGTTGACTCTGACATTTCAGTTTAACAAAAACACAACAGGTGATAACAGCTGCCCAGAAACTGCCTGGCTGCACCCAGGAGCAGTCGGAACGTGGCAATGGCCCTCCTTCCTTTTGGGCAGTGCCCCAGTCTGGCACGAAGACCCTGTTATCTTCAGTCATCTGAATTTAGCCCAGCTTTTCACATATCCCGCCTGCCATCCTCCCTCTGTTCCGGCTCCAGCTGCACTAAACTCCAATCTGCTCTGTTGCCCGATACTCCTCAGCCCTTCCTGCCTCCCACCAACCAAGTACAGACTTCACACCTGAATGCCTTTCTCTTCCCCCACACTCCTCTTGTTGTTTGAGACAGAGTTTCACTCTTGTTGCCCAGGCTGGAGTGCAGTGGCACCATCTCGGCTCACCACAACCTCCGCCACCCAGGTTCAAGATTCTCCTGCCTCAACCTCCCGAGTAGCTGGGATTACAGGCATGCACCACCATGGCTGGCTATTTTTTTAAAATTATTTTTAGTAGAGACAGGGTTTCACCACGTTGGCCAGGCTGGTCTCAAACTCGTGACCTCAGGTAATCCACCTGTCTCGGCCTCCCAAAGTGCTGGGATCACAGGTGTGAGCCACTGTGCCCGGCCCACACTCCTTCTTTAGGGCCACATGAGCTGCCGCCTCCTCCAGGAAGCCTACCTGTAGCTCCCCTCTGCACTTGTCCATGCTGCGTGGTCATTGTTGCAGTTGGTCTCCCCCAGCAATCTTAGTTCTTTAGGAACATGGGACAATGGCCTCAAATTGTCCAGCTCCCAGTAAGACCTTAAGTTGTTCACATTGTTCAAAAAGGTGCACCTCTTCCTTATTCCCAGGGCCTAGCACAGGGTCAGTGCTCCAGAAAGATTATTTGATTAATGTCTACGAAGACGATGTCTGTTGATGTCTGAACATGAAGGTCCGCAAGCAGCTGAAGGAGTCTGGGTTTGCTCTGCTTCCCTAATTCTGGGTCTCTCCATCCCCTTGGCCAGGGACATGGGGAGTTCTGACGGGGAAACTACTCACGACTCCCAGATCACTCAGGAGGCAGTTCCCAAGTCACTGGGGGCCTCAGAGCCTTCTTACACGTCCGTGAACCGTGGGCCTCCACTGGACAAGGCCGAGCCATATTCCAGCCAGCTCCAGGACTGAGCCCAGCACTGCCCCTGGGCAGCAGCGTCCTCCTCTCTGGCCTCACCCGGGCCCTGCAGCGGTGGTTGTCACACCCTGACTTCAGGGAAGGTGAAATGGGGTTTGTCCCTTCGACTGCAGGAAAACCCTTAATAAAATCTTCCGATGATTTGTAGTTCAGTGACTGCTTACAGAATGAATGAGTGAGAAGGTGAATGAATGAATGAGTCGAAGTGAGAGCTTGGATGGTTTTGCTACAGGGTGAGTGGGAGCACGGGACTAACTTTCAGTCAAGGCTACAGCACGTGAGTTGCCAGGAGGTGGCACGTGCTTGTGGTCCCAGGGACTCGGAAGGCTGAGGTGGGAGGATCGCCTGAGGCCCGGGGAGCAGGGTTGCCATGAGCTGTGATCCTGCCATCGCACTCCAGCCTGAGCCACACAGTGAGATACTGGCTCAAAATATAAACGGACTGGGCTCAGCGGCTCACACCTGTAATCCCTGACCTCAGGTGATCAGGCGGGCTAATCACCTGAGGTCAGGAGTATAACCAGCCTGACCAACATGGTGAAACCCCGTCTCTACTAAAAATACAGAATTAGCTGGGCGTGGTGGTGGCGCGTGCCTGTAATCCCAGCTACTCGGGAGGCTGAGGCAGGAGAATCTCTTGAACACGGGAGGCAGAGGTTGCGGTGAGCCGAGATTGTGCCACTGCACTCCAGCCTGGGCCACAAAAACAAAACAACAACCACAAAAACCAAATAGACTCAGCTGCTGGAGGGCCAGTAAAGGTGGGATCCATTTTTGTGACCCGCACCCCACCCAGCACACAGCAAGGAGGGGAAGGAGTTTGGCAGTCCTACTATTCACTCGCCTGGTTATTTACTGGGCACCTGCTTTGTGCTCCGTGTTCATAGAAGGGATGAGGCGTCCACTGTCAAGAGCAGTATTTTTTTTTGTTTGTTTTTGAAATGGAGTCTCGCTCTTGTCCCCCAGGCTAGAAGCGCAGTGGTGCCATCTCCACTCGCTTGCCTCCCGGCCTCAAGCGATTCTCCTGCCTCAGACTCCCAAGTAGCTGGGATTGCAGGTGCCTGCCACCACTCCTAATTTTGGTATTTTCAGTAGAGATGCGGTTTTACCGTGTTGACCAGGCTGCTCTCGAACTCCTGACCTTAAGTGATCCTCCCTCCTCAGCCTCCCAAAGTGCTGGGATTCCAGGCATGAGCCACCGTGCCTGGCCAGGAGCAATATTTTGCCAATGTTGGCAGATTCAAGGCCAGCAAGAGGCGAGGTGGCCGAGGGGGAGATTGGAGGGAGATGAGGTGGGGAAGGCTTGAGGCCACCACAGGGAGACTAATGGAAGCTCTGAACAGTTTCACACAGAGAAGAATCTTCGTAAAGCCGTCTTCACTGCTGTGCAGAGGATGGATTGGGGGCAGGAAGCCGAGGGGCAGCAGTGTGACTCTGATGAGGACACAGAAGAGCTTGCTGACAGACTGGCTGTGGGGAGGGAGGGAGAAAGGGAATCTGGCATGACCTCTGGGTTGGGGGCTGGGGCCACGGAATACAAGCTCTTGCCCTCAACCAGAATGGGGACAGGAAGTTTGAGCTAGAGGCAATGCAGAATGCAGGGGGGTTCCATGCCAGCTGCCTGGGACGCCTCTGGTAGGGCTGAGTCGCAGGCCACGCGGTATCCAGGTCGGGCGCTCTGGGGGAGGAAGGGGCTGCAGGTATCCGTGCTGGAGTTGTCAGTTATCAGAGCAGATAAAGCAAATGTTTGCTCCCAAATACTTGCTGCCTGGATTGGAAAGGATTAGACTCCCTCCCGCCCTGCACTGTTGGTCTGGCCACTGGACGGGCGGGGGCCACTCTGAGCAGAGGCTTGAAGAGCCTTTGGATGGTTCTGCTGTCGCGCAGCCTGGGAGAGCAGCACAGACCACTGGGGGCTGCTCTGTGTGGCTGGCCCCTGAATGAGGAAGAAGCAGGGAGCTGAGCCACCGCCCGCCCTCAGCCAACAGGGATCCCAGACAGGGAATAAACCTTTGTATTGTAAACCACTGAGAAGAGAAGTGGGGTTGGCTGTCGCTCACTGTGGGGGAACCGTTCAGAGCGGAGCCAGCGTCCCACAGCCCTTGCCCGCATCCAGAGGCCCAGCTTCCCCGCTGCTGATCTAAACCTTCGCAGAACTCCCCGTGATCCTCCCAGAACACGAGAGCATGGGAGGTTTTCGAGTCGCTGCCACATGGCCCTGTCCCCACCTCCCATCTTCTGAGAGATTCTCCTGGCCCTCAGCTCTGGTGAGCTTTGGGGCTCCTGCCTGGTCCTCTGCCTGAGGGTACAGCTGCAGCTCAGCAACAGGGTGAGCTGTTATTTTTTTTCAGTGTCATCCTGTGGGATAAGGATGCAGGAGGCAGGGAGCAGGCATCTTTAATCTTTTGCTGTCTGAGTCTAATGAAGACTCTCTTTTTGCTTTTTTTTTTTTTTGGCCACGTAAATCCATTAGCCTTGCCTCGTCAGTCATTTTAAGCAAAAAAACCTGTGGCAGGCTTTCTGCTATGCTAGGCAATGATAATATTTGAAGCTCTGGGACAGCTGAGATCTCGAAAGGGGAAGGACCAGAGACGCAGTGAAGGTGATGGACAGGGCCTTGGTAGGATTTGGGTAGGGACAGAAGGACAGCCGTGGAGTCCAGGAGAGAACTCAAGGGAAAACCGGACCCTGCTCTGTCTTTTGACGTCCCTGTGACTGAGACAGCGACAGTGCTACTCTCTGCCCTTCCTCCTGCACTTCTACAGACTAAGCAAACAGCTCCTCCTCTTTGGATGGGTCCTTGTAGAATGTGGATCCCAGGCCCCCATTAGGCAGCACCAGGGAAGAGGTAGTAAGTTTGGATTCCGAGGGATAGGACAAGTCCTTGACAATTTCCAACCAGCTCTCCCCAGTCCTCTGAGCTGAATACCCCAAGCAGGTGGTGGGGGTGAGTGGAAGTTGCTGTGCTTGGCTCCTGAGTTCTGGGCTGGACTCAGGTTTCACGGAATCTGCTAATTATAAATCCATACGGAAGCAATTTTATTAGCTTGCAGCTCCAAGTCTGTAGGAGTCATCTGCCATGGCTGAGATGGCAGGGCCTTCAGAGCTGAGCTTCCCACCTCTACACAGAGGCAGCTTTACCTTCCTCCCACTCCCGTCACGGTTCATGAATTAGCTGCTCACCCTAGCTGTGCTGTGTGTCCTGGGGCAAGGAGGTAACCTCTCTGGGCTCCCCTGACCTCATCTGTGCAAAAAGGGTCAGATGCTTGGGAAGGCTGCTCCCAAATGGATAATTTCTTCTGAGATCAGACCCATCACAAGGGATGCCATTCGGTTTGATCCAATGAATCCCTGAGCCCCAGGTTTAGGAAACCTGGGAGCCACCCATCTGGTCAGAAGAGTGGAAATCCCTGAGGAATTGTTAGAGCAGAATCTTGGACAGACTCAGCACCCTAAATAAGGAGCACCTGTTCCTCATCACCCTCTGTCAACTTACCCAGCTCGATTCTTCCACTTTATTGGGGCATCTCTGATGCATAACAAGATGCACCTATTTAGAATATATCAAATGTGTTTTAACATATATGCACACCTGTGAAAGCTCCACAGTATGGCCAGGTGTGGTAGCTCACGCCTGTATTCCCAGCATTTTGGGAGGCCGAAGTGGGCGGATCGTGAGGTCAGGAGTTCGAGATCAGCCTGGCCAACATGGTGAAACCCCACCTCTCCTAAAAATACAAAAATTAGGCATAGTGGCACGTGCCTGTAATCCCAGCTACTCAGGAGGCTGAGGCAGAAGAATCACTTGAACCTGAGAGGTGGAGGTTGCAGTGAGCTGAGATCATGCCACTGCACTCTAGCCTAGGTGTCAGAGTGAGACTCTGTCTCAAAAAAGAAAAAAATAAGAATGCTCCCCTGCAATGGTGATAACATATCTATCTCCCTCAGAAACTTACTTGGGCCTCCCTCACACCCCTCCCCACCCTGCACTGCACTGATCTTTTTTTTTTTTTTTTTTTTTTACAAATAAAGTCTCACTGTGTTGCCCAGCCTGGAGTGCAATGGCACAATCTTGGCTCACAGCAACCTCCGCCTTCCAGGTTCAAGTGATTCTCCTGCCTCAGCCTCCCAAATACCTGGGATTACAGGTATGAGCCACCGCACCTGGCTAATGTTTGTATTTTTAGTAGAGACAGGGTTTCATCATGTTGGCAAGGCTGGTCTCAAACTTCTGATCTCAAGTATCTGCCAGGCTCAACCTCCCAAAGTGCTGGGATTACAGGCGTGAGCTGCTGTGCCTGGCCGCAGGGCATGATGGGATTTTTTTTTTTTTTTTTTTTTTTTTGAGACGGAGTTTCGCTCTTGTTACCCAGGCTGGAGGGCAATGGCGAGATCTCTGCTCACCGCAACCTCCGCCTCCTGGGTTCAGGCAATTCTCCTGCCTCAGCCTCCCGAGTAGCTGGGATTACGGGCACGCGCCACCATGCCCAGCTAATTTTTTGTATTTTTAGTAGAGATGGGGTTTCACCTTGTTGACCAGGATGGTCTCGATCTCTTGACCTCGTGATTCTCTTGACCTCGTGATCCACCCGCCTCGGCCTCCCAAAGTGCCGTGGTTACAGGCAGAGCCACCACGCCCAGCGACCAATTTTTAAATAAACTGCCAAACTGTATCTTTTATAGAAAAAACTTTTTATTTTTAAATGACTCACAGGAAGTTGTAAAAAGAAAATGTACAGGGAATTCCTGAGCACCTTTTCCCAGCCTCTCCCCGTGTTAATGCCTTAACTACAGCATAGTTATGTCAAAAACCAGGAAGTCCATATTGTTGCAATCTATAAAGCTTATTCAGATTTCACCAGCTTCACAAGAGCCCGTGTGTGTGTGTGTGTGTGTCTTTTTTTGGTTTGTGTGAGATGGAGTCTTGCTCTGTGGCCAGGCTGGAGTGCAGTGGCACTATCTCAGCTCACTGCAACCTCCAACTCCCTGGTCAAGCGATTCTCCAGCCTCAGCATCCTGAGTAGCTGGTGTGTGTAGTTCTATGTAATTTTATCACATGTGTAACTTTGGCTTACCATCAATGCAATCAAGGTACAGAACTGCTTCACGTCCACAAGGCTCCCCAACCCCTGAAGAGCCACACGCACCACTTCCCCAGCCCCGAAACCCTGGTGATCACTAACCTGTTCTCCATCTTGACAATCTTGTCATTTAAAAACTCTTCTATATGACATTTTGGGCTGGATGATAAAAAAAAATTTTTTTTAATGAAAATTAAAAAAAAAATAAAAGCTGTTCTATAAATGAATCATAGAGTATATGTAACTTTTATAGATTGCCTTTTCTTCATGCAGCATAATTTCCTTGTTGCAAATTATTGCATATATCAAGAGTGCATTGTGGCCAGATATGGCGGCTCATGCCTGTAATCCCAGCACTTTGGGAGGCCGAGGTGGGTGGATCACCTGAGGTCAGGAATTCAAGACCATCCTAGCCAACATAATGAACCCACATATATACTAAAAATACAAAAATTAGCTGGGCATGGTGGTGGGTGCCTGTATCACCAGTTCTTTGGGAGGCTGAGGCAGGAGAATTGCTTGAAGCTGGGAGGCAGAAGTTGCAGTGAGCTATGATCATGCCATTGCACTCCAGCCTGGGAAACTTCATCTAAAAAAAAAAGTGCATTCTTTTTAATTTTTTTAGAGACAGGATCTCACTATGTTGCCCTGGCTGGTCTTGAACTCCTGGCCTTAAGCAATCCTCCCCTCTTAGCCACTCAAAGTGCTAGGATTACAGGTATGAGCCACTGTGCTCAGCTTCCTACTTACTGCTGAGTAGCACTCCACAATATACATGTGCCACAGTTCCTTTAACCATTTGCCCACTGAAGAATATTTGGGTTTGTTTCCAGTTTTTGGCTATTATGAATACAACTGCTATGAACATTTGCGTACAGGATTTTATATGAACATAGTTTTTATTTCTGTGGGATAAATACCCGAGAGCACAATACATTTGCTGGGTTTTTTGGTAAGTGCAAACTCCTTTTTTTTTTTTGAGATGGAGACTTGCTCTGTCACCCAAGCTGGAGTGCAATGGCGTGATCTCAGCTCACTGCAACCTCCGCCTCCCAGGTTCGAGCGATTCTCCTGCTTCAGCCTCCGGAGTAGCTGGGACTACAGGCGCCTGTCACCACGCCCAGCTGAGTTTTGTATTTTTAGTAGAGACAGGGTTTCACCATGTTGGCCAGGCTGGTCTCTCGATCTCCTGACCTCATGATCTGCCCACCTCGGCCTCCCAAAGTGCTGGGATTACAGGTGTGAGCCACCTGGACCGACCAGAGGGTCACTTGTTATCTATGAAGAGATCTGAACCCCTGGCCTGTTCTAAGGGACAGGCTGTACAGGGGGCCAGGCCCTTTTTTTCTGGCTTAAATGGGGGTTGCTAGGTGGAGGGGGCTCCATAAAGATCGCTGCCTAAATTGCATGCTTTTTGCAAATGGAGTTGTCTCTCCTGTCCAGTGGGCTGCCATTGGATCACTCCCGTATCCAGGTCCCCAATAAACCCCACGTCTCATTCACTGGCTCTGGGTCTCTTCTTTGGCCTCTCAGACATGGTACCATTCTCACTGGGGGTCAACAGGGGTCTGGCACGCCATGTTGTTAGTGCCACCAGAGCAGGGCTGGCTTTCTCGCTATGTCCTCGGCTCCTCCCACAGTGGGTGTTTGGTAGATATTGTTCATGGCATGGCTTTGGGACAGGTGACATGGACTGGTGAGAAGAGTCTCAGAGCAGCCTGTTGAAAAACTTCCGGGCCAGCAGTAAGGGGGCCTGAGCTGGGGAATGGGTGGGGTCTGGGAAGGGAAGATGAGCTGATGGAGAAGGAGAGACTTTTCCAAGGGGCGGGCTCCCCTCCATCCTTCCCCCTGCCTGCCACACACACCCTGCCTGCTGCTCAGCGATGGCTTCACAGCCTTTCCTGCCAGCCTGCCCAGTGGCAGGGAGAAGCAGGAGAGTTCCTATAGGAAATAGACATGGTGTGGATGGCATGTGGGGAGACTCTAAGAGGCTTAGCTAGCTCCTCTTTCATGAGTGTGTTTACAGCGTGTATGTGTAATGACACACACAGCGTGAGGGTGTATATCGCATGGTGTGTATCTCTGTGGGGTGTGTTCTTGTACACCAGTGCAGGGCACATATGTGTTATGCTGCGGGTTTGTCCACACAATAAAGCAACAACTTCCTCTCCAGAATGGGAAGACTGTTGTCTCTGGTGTCCTTTCTGCCCGTTCTTTGGAGCGTCCCAGCAAGTGCCCTGCCTGTGAATCTGTTGGCTCTCCTCTCTTCTGACAGCGTGAAGCTCCTTCTGCAGCCAGACAGACCCCAGCAGCAATTCCGAGCGGATGCCCGCTGTCCAGCTTGGACTAGTTGCTCTAAAGCCTCGCAGCCTGTTTTGGGGACTGCTAAGGAGATTAATAACACCTACCCCACAGGGTGGCAGTGACAGTGAGGAAAGACACGCTATGATGAGCTTGGAATAGCACCTGGCACACAGTGGGTGCTCAGTACACAGTGGTGCATTCGAGCATTCCAAATGCACGAATGCTCCCCAGGGGACCCTCAGTACAGAAATGGATTGAGTCTGGACTGGGTGTGGTGGCTCATGCCTGTAATCCCAGCACTTTGGGAGGCCGAGGTGGGAGGATCACTTGAGCCCAGGAGTTCAAGATCAGCCTAGGTACCATGGTGAGACCCTGTCTCCGTGAAAAATAATTAATTAAAAACAATTTTTAAATGGTTGGGCGTGGTGGCTTATGCCTATAATCCCAGCACGTTGGGAGTCCAAGGCGGGTGGATCACCTGAGGTCAGGAGTTTGAGACCAGCCTGGACAACATGGTGAAAACCCATCTCTACTAAAAAATATACAAAAATTAGCTGGGCATGGTGGTGGGCGCCTGAAATCCCAGCTACTCGGGAGGCTGAGGCAGGAGAATCAGTTGAACCCTGGAGGCAGAGGTTGCAGTGAGCCGAGATTGTGCCATTGCACTCCAGCCTGGGCGATAGAGCAAGATTCCATCTCAAAAGAAAAAAAATTTTAAAATTTTTTAATTTTCAAATTAAAAAAAAATTATTTTTAATTTCTTTGGACCCAAAGAGTTTTGTGGAAGAGCAATTTATTAGAGAGAGAGAAGACAGCTCCCACGCTGCTGTGGTGCGGGAAGGGAACCCAGAGCGGGAAATCCCTAATTTGAAAAATGTTTTAAAGGAAAGAAATGGACCAGGTCTGTTAGCTGGGCTCCTGGTGACAAGCCTTGCCATGCACACGCATCTTCACTAGTATAAGTTGTGCTCACATTGGCTGTGTGGAGGCCGAGGCAGACACAGACACCCCGTAGTATCCAGTGACGTGTCACACGCAAACACTAGTACCATGCCGGCCCCCTGCCAACCTGGCATATCCGCCCCCTTATCGACTCAGAATGGTCAAGGTGCCCAGGGGACAGTGCCTCTCAGTAATTTTCCACAACCTAAGAAAAGCTGCATCTCTCTTGGAAGTGGGGAAAGGGGAGGCCTTGTTCCTGAGGCTTCCCTTCTGCTATCCTTGTTCTTGAAAGGCTAACTGGCTGAGTTTTTGGGTGGAGGGGCTGAGACTCCCAGCCTGTCTGGGATGGTGCTGAATGTGGCTGGAGGTTATGATTGCTTTGGTCTCCCCACCCTTCAGAGGATGCCCTGTGCAGAGCCTTGGGTCTGCAGCACCCAGCCCATAAGGTCCTATTAATCAAAATCCTTTCTGGGGCCTGGGAGCTCCTTGAGGGCAGGGGCTGTGTCTCCCACAGGTCCAGGGCTTCAGCACCTAGTACAGGAGCAGGTATTCATTAACTGAATTTTTTTTTTTTTTGAGACAGAATCTTTCTCTGTTGCCTAGGCTGGAGTGCAGTGGTGTGATCTCAGCTCACTGCAGCCTCTGCCTCCCAGATTCAAGTGATGCTTCTGCCTCAGCCTCCTGAGTAGCTGGGATTACTGGCCACCACGCCCAGCTAATTTTTGTATTTTTAGCAGAGATGGGGTTTCGCCATGTTGCCCAGGCTGGTCTGGAACTCCTGACCTCTAATGATCCACGCACCTCGGCCTCCAAAGTGCTGAGATTACAGGTGTGAGCCACCACACCCGGCCTTTTTTTGGATTTCAATCCCACCTCCAGGGGTTGGGGAGCTGTATTCAGTGGTGATTAGGTGTGGGCTGAGGCTTGGAATTACACAACCTCTTGAGCCTGAGCTTCGCTTTCTGTTAATTGGGGTAACAATGACGACGCCTTCCTCATAGGGTTGTTCTAGGAACGACGAGAAGGAACGAATGCAAAGTGCTCAGGGGGTGCCTGACCCCATATACTAAGCCCAGGGCCCGCCCTCTTCATCCCAGAGACACTGCCCCCCCCCCAGTGTTCTCGGCTCTGGGCACCCCCAAATTTCACAGGCTGCTAAGACAACACTAGCTTCTGTCACAAAATGCGAGCTTCCTTATGAGCTGGGGTGGGGGGAGGTATTAACAGCCAACTTTAAAATCAGGCAGGAAAAAAGGTGCTGAGGAGAGAGGAAGTAATAATTTTGACTCCAGCTTGGGCAAGGCAGGCTGGGAAGAGGAAGTGTCTGGGGTTGGATTGGGTCCTGTTTAGGTAAGGGAAAGACTTCAGTGGCAGACACAGGAGCAGTAAGATCGTCAGGGGGCCCGTGCCCAGCCTACCCACGCACGATCTCACTTAGTCCTCGCAACAGCCGCTTGACCGAAGCGGAACCTGGGACAGGCATGCGCGAGGAGTCAGCTGGCCCCATTCTCAGCCTCGGGGAAGAGTATTTCTTGATGAGGGACGAGCACGAGGAAGGCACGGAGGAGGAGGATGAGAGGCGGGGCCACGCACGAACCTGTGGGCTGCCATGCTGTGCCCAGCTCCGTGCTGGCTTCTGGGGACCCCCAGTGGACAAGATGCACAAGGTACCTGCTCTCACGGGAAGGGGGAGCCAGTAACAAGCGCACCTAATTTCGGAGAATGAGAAGCACTCTGAAAATAAAGAGGTAGGGCTGGGGAGGGTCCTGGCAATTTAAACGGGCAGGAGTCTGTTGGGGGATTAAGACCAACCCCAGGTCTAGGCCCGCCTCGGGTTGGGGACAGAAGCTGTGCCTGAGTATGGTGCAGGACGCAGCTGCAGAGGAGCGCTTCCGATAACACTTGACGCTCGCCACGTCCCTGCAAAGTGCTCCCGCCCCCATTCTACAGATGAGCAAAAGGGACGCGCAACTCGCCCGTCCAGGTGGGGCTGTGACGCTTACTCCGCTCCCTAGCGCTTCCCGAACACGCGACGGCGCCTGCGCGGGAGGCTCTGGGGGGGAGTGGCCTTCCCGGTGGGCGGGGCCAACGGCTCTGGCGGAGGGGGCGGGACGCGCGTCCTGGCTCCACCCTCCCTGGGCGGGGCCTCTGGGCGCCGGCGTGCCGTTGGTTTCGCAACGGAACCTTCACGCGGCGGGGGAGGGCGCGCGGGGGAAGGCTTTGAGGCGGCGCAGCTGCCGGCTAACGCCGAGGGGCGCCTGGAGGCGGCGCAGCGTCCGCTCGGGCTCCGACTCCGGCTCAGGCTCAGGCTCTGTCTGGCTCTCGCTTCCAGCCCGCGTGCGCGCGCAGTCCCCCACGAGGACCGTCCCCCCGCCCCGCCCAGCGTGGGGGGCGCGCGGCCGAGAGACCCGGAGGCGTCGTCACCCGCAGTGGAGCTGGAGGAGGAGAAGCGGGAGCGTGAGCTGGAACCAGCGTCTGGGAGGCGCCGCAGGTGAGGGGGGCGGGGCGGGCCGCGGCCCCTGCATCTGGAGCCCTTGGGGACCCCGAGACCCTCAGGATCCACCCGGGCTCCGGGACCTCCTTTCAGCTCCCCGCTGGAGCCCCTGCCCTCGAGACCCCCTCAGGATCCGCCCGGCCCCTCCAGGCCCGCGAACCTCGAAACTCCCTCGATTTCCTCTGGACTCTGAGGACCTCGGCCCTGAGAACCGCTGGTTCCGGAAACTCTCGGGCGGCCGCCTCTGCAGCCCCCAGGTCCCCCTACCTTCCGGGGGGAGCCGGGAGTTCCAGTGTCCTGAGCCCCCCGGGCTGCCGTGCCGCCCACCCCGAGGCTCCCTCTCCGACTGGGTTTCTCCAGCGAGGGGTCCCTGGATCTGCGGGGCGCGGGTGGAAGTGTCCCCAGGGCCGGTGATGACTTCAGGCGTTAACAGCGCGCCGGACGGCGACCTCCCGTAGACGTGGGCTGTGGTCCCTGCGCCCGCATGTGCGGGGCCGAGTTTAACTTTTAAGGCTCTGCTGAGACTCGGGTGGCCGCACAGGACAGTGTCGAGAGCACTGAGGAGGGAGCGAGGTAGGGCACAGGGGGACGCTTTTAGGTTGTCTCCTCTGAATTTTTTCATTCAAAGAACTAACATTTTTTTTTTTTTTTTTTTTTTCTGAATGCCTGATAGGCTCCAGGAATTGACACTGGAGATGACACAGCCCCAGCTGTCAGGACCTAGGGAACCGGGGCATAAGGAAAGTAGGTCGTTTTAACTGGAGGAGAAAGCCGTGGCCGCGCTGGACGGGAACCCATCTGAGAAAGGGTGGGATTCTGGGGAAGGGATTGGCCATAAGGAGGGCTGCTTAGGAGTGCGGGGAGGAGGTGCTAAGTAACAGGTGAGCTGATTCTTGAAGGTTGAGAAGTTTGCCAGGGTCATTCCAGGCAGACTTCCCGGGGACAGCCAGTAGGTGAAAAGGCAGGGAGGCTGCCACACACAGTGTTGGATGGAAGGCGGGAGGTGTGGCTGGAGGAGGGAGTGCTAACTGCGGAGAACCCAGCTTGGCTCCCCCAGGCCCACCATGCCCTTGACCCTTTACTGAACACCTGCACTTGCCGTTGCCCTGAGAAGTGACCCAGCTGAGCTGAAGGAAGGCGGGAGGTGGGCAGGGGGAGAAGTGAGGGAAGTGTCCCAGTAGAGACTCGGAGTGGGAGAAGCTGGGACTTTTGCAGAGTGCTGGGTTTGAGGTGGGAGTGACGGGAAAGAGGATGTGATTCTGAGAGCCAGTCAGGACTAAAGCATGCCCAGTGTAAGCCGAGCGGAGGGTTTGGTGCTTTAGGGGAGTGAGAGGGCGTCGAAGGGCTTCAGGAGGAGAGAGGCAGCAGTTGGTGTGTTTTTGAACAATCCATATGACTGTGGTGGGGGACTCTTTTTGGAAGAAGCAAGACCCTGTGAGAGATGGGGGTGACCTGGACCAAGGCGGTGGTTGTGGGGACCGTGACTTCCTGGAACTTTTGAAGTGAGGTTTCTGTCCTGTTACCGTAAGGCCTGTAGTTGCTACAGTGCTTCAAGGTGGCTGGATGTCTGTGCATCACTATCACCTAATGACCACACAGGACACAGTGGGCCAGGGTGAGGAGAGGCGGAGTCTCAGAAGTGGGCCAGGACCATGCTGGGCTAGGGGTCCTGAAGAGAACCCATGTGTGGGAAAACACCCAGTGTGCTTTTTCTGTTCTCTCAACCATAGTCAACAGAGATGTCTTCTGTGACCAAATACGAGGAGAGGTTTCTCCCCACCACCAAGCAGGCAATCAGCTGTGCAGCAGATACCAACTGAGTATCTTCAATTTAGTTCTGACACTACCTGGAGATAGCATCAGATCCCGCAAGTTGAGGGCTCAGTCCCCCAAGACTACCTCCACCCCTTCGGACAAGGGACACCAGCCCAAGTCTGGGCCTCCGGAACTTCTGATTCACCAGCTTCAAGTTGGGGTTCCCATTACCCTTCCTTAGGTTTGATTAACTTGCTGGGCTCAGTGGCTCATGCTTGTAATTCTAGCACTTTGGAAGGCCGCGGTGGGTGGATCACCTGAGGTCAGGAGTTCGAGACCAGCCTGGCCAACATGGCAGAACCCCATCTCTACTAAAAATACAAAATAATTGGCTGGGCGTGGTGGTGCACACCTGTAATCCCAGCTACTCGGGAGGCTGAGGTGCAAGAATTGCTTGAACTCGGGAGAATGAGGTTGCAGTGAGCTGAGATCGAGCCACTGCACTCCAGCCTGGGATACAGCAAGACTGTCTCAAAAAAAAATTACTATAGGACAACTCACAAAACTCAAGGAAACACTCACATTTACTGGCTTGTCATAAAAGATACTGCAAAGGATACAGATGAAAAGATGCATAGGGCGAGGCATCAGGAAAGCTGTGCAGAGCCTCCATGCCCTCCCCGGGCACCATCCTCAAAAACCTCCACAAGTTTGTATTTGGTTCTCAGAGAGCTCTCAGAACCCAGCCCTTTGGGGCCTTTTATGGAGACTTCCTTATGTAGGCATGCTTAACGAAACCATTGGTGATCAACTTAATCTTTAGCCCCCTCTTCCCCAGGTTGGGGGTGGGGCTGAAAGTCCCAAGGCCTGCCTTGGTCTTTCTGATGATAAGCACCCTCCTGAAGCTGCTCAGGGGCTCTCTGCCCCAGTCAGCTCATTAGCATACAAAATGACAGCACTTTGGAGATGCCAAGGATTTTAGGGGTAGTAAGATAGGATGGAGGACCAAGTTAAAGACTTCACAGTTCACAACATGGCAGGCTGTTGGAGGGGAGACATGTTCAGATGTGTCAGAAATTTCCCTGTGGTGACAGTGTGGGACTAGAGGACTAAAAGGGCTGGAACTGGAAGCAGGTGGCTTTCAGTGTCAGACACGTTGTGATGGTTTGGTTTTTGTTTTTGTTTTGAAATGGAGTTTCCATCTTGCCTAGGCTGGAGTGCAATGGCTCGATCTTGGCTCACCACACCTCTGCCTCCTGGGTTCAAGCGATTCTCCTGCCCCAGCCTCCCGAGTAGCCGGGATTACAGGCATGCACCGCCACACCTGACTAATTTTTTTTTTTTTTTTCCCCATGTTGGTCAGGCTGGTCTTGAACTCCCGACCTCAGGTGATCCGCCCACCTTGGCCTCCCAAAGTAATTATAGGCATGAGCCACCGTGCCTGGCAAGCTAGTGGTAGAAAGAGTAAATAGGCTCAGGAGCGAGTCCTTGCCCAGGTAGTAATAGTTCAGCCAGTACTTGGGGCCAGGCTCTCGCTCCTATGTCCTACTTCCTTCCCCCAAGGAGCCGGCAGCAGCTCCTTGCCAGGAAAATGCTGTCCTCTTGAGTGTCGGCATTGTTCCTCCATGTGTCCCTCCTTATCTGTTCCCACCCTATGCCAAGCTAACCGGGACAGTTGAGTGATAAGCACTGGCCAGGGATAGTCTTTTTGCCTGGGGCTGCTCTGCCACCTCTTCTGTTTGCCTAATGGCAGCTCTTTTCAACATTCCTGGGGAAGGAGAAGCTGTGGAAAACAAAACTGTGTGCTTTATTTGTAACGATTTGGTGGTCAAGAGGTAGAAATGAGTGCCTTAAAGTTTTGAGGTCACAGTGGGCCAGGCAGTGCCCAGGGCAGTGGGAAGAGTATGGGCCACGAGCCAGGACTTACTTTATAGCTTGTTCCCAGCTGCTTGGGGGAGGTTGACAAAGTCACTGGCTCTCAGACTCAATTTTCACTTTTGAAAAATGAGGGCATTTGGTTTCATGTAACCTTTAAGATCCCGCCTGCTCTGATATTCTGTCATTGTAATCTTACCGGAGGTTTACTTTCTGGTATCTTGAGGTGGGGTAAATGCGGGTGGGCCCAGAAGCCCCTAGCCTTTGTCTTGGCATGTTTTAAGTAACACGTTTATTTGAGTTGATGTGTTACATCTGTGGAAAAGGTTGAATATTGAATGTATGGCAGAGTTCGCAGTAAAATGTCATGTATGTATGTTTGCCATTTCAAGCTGTAGTGATGTTAGGAGGAATAGGTCATACATAGCATGGGCCGGCCTGTTAGGAGGGCTCAGTGTTGGCCTCGGCCAGGTTATGGGTAATAGTAGCCACCTCAGGGCTATTGAGGGGGCTAACTGAGGTAGTGTGTGTAAAATGCTTAGCATTTTCCCTGGAATCTATTCAGGGCTGAAAATGTGGTAGTAATTTAATGTTGCTCTTTCAATTAATTTGTGACTAAATTAAATTTGAATTAAGGCCGGGCGAGGTGGCTCAGCCTGTAATCCCAGCTCTCTGGGAGGCCGGGCGCGGTGGTTCAGGCCTGTAATCCCAGCTCTCTGGGAGGCCCGGTGCGGTGGCTCAGCCTGTAATCCCAGCACTTTGGGAGGCTGAGGCGGGTGGATCACGAGGTCAAGATATCGAGACCATCCAGGTCAACATGGTGAAACCCCGTCTCTACTAAAAATACAAAAAATTAGCTGGGCATGGTGGCATGTGCCTGTAGTCCCAGCTTCTCGGGAGGCTGAGGCAGGAGAACTGCTTGAACCCAGGAGGCGGAGGTTGCAGTGAGCTGAGATCGCGCCATTGCACTCCAGCCTGGGTAACAAGAGTGAAACTCGGTCTCAAAAAATAAGTAAATAATAAAATTGAATTAAATTATTTTCCTAGTGGCGGGTTTTGCTGTTTTCTTTTTTTTTTTTTAAAGATGGGGTTTCACCATGTGGCTCAGGCTGGTCTTGAACTTTGATCATCCTGCCTTGGCCTCCAAAGTGCTTGGATTACAGGCGTGAAGCCACCACGCCCAGCTGGGTTTTGCTGTTTTCCTGGTTTGGGTGTATATGTCCAAGCAGCTCTGTTGGGAGGGACTAGTTTCAGGAATCCAATTAATTTATTTCCATCATTACAAAATAAGGCATTTTTCCCATTATAAGTTCACTGAATAAAAAGTGATTAGTTATGTGGAGTGTGTTCAAATGAAGGGCTCATATTTTCTGTAAATTGAAGGAAATAATTCATCCTGAAGATCCCTTATTATTAGTAATGGCTGAAATTAAGTTTGAGCAGAACCACAGTTACACTGAGGTGTAGTTGCGGTGACTGCCTTGGAAAAGTGGTGCTGATGTAGGCATCTAGAGTAACAGAGAAAACGGTGTACTTTATGAAGTACCCTTCAGACAGTCATCGCACTTGAAAGTCTTTGCAGCAGTCCGGTCAGTGATATACGTGTTGGAATCCCCATTTGGCAGATGGGGAAGCTGAGGCTTTGAGAGGTCTCCTGGCTGGGGAAAGGGTGGCGTTTCCTTGTCTCCAGATCCTGTGTTTTCTCCACCTTCTTCCTAGTGCTGCTTCGGGTGGAGTTGTGGTTTCAAGGCTAAGCCTCTCTTTTGCGATCCCAGAAGCTTTTTTTTTTTTGCCCGTTTGCGCCTTGTTTCCAGTTCAGGTGAACCTAGTCATGCTAATCAAACTCGCCAGAAACCTATCAGCTAAATTGCAGATGATTCATTTGTAGTTAGAGGTACAACTGCCAGATGTGCTTGCAGACTGACTCTTGCTCAGTGATTTTTTTTTTTTTCTTTTTTCTTTTTGAGATGGGGTTTCACTCTTGTTGCCCAGGATGGAGTGCAGTGGCACAATCTCAGCTCACTGCAACCTCCACCTCAGGGGTTCAAGCCATTCTCCTGCCTCAGCCTCCTGAGTAGCTGGCATTATAGGTGCGTACCACTATGCCTGGTTAATTTTTGTATTTTTATTAGAGACACGGTTTCACCATGTTGACCAAGCTGGTCTCGAACTCCTGACCTCAGGTGATCCACCCGCCTCGGCCTCCCAAAGTGCTGGGATTACAGGTGTGAGCCACAGTGCCCAGCCTTGCTCTGTGATTTCTGCTGCCACGCTCTTCCTCCTCTCTCCAGCCTACATGGGAAACCTGGTTGCTGTGAGACAGGATGTTTGTGGGACCTGTATGAGAATGAGGGAAGAGGAGGATGTTAATGAGCAGGGTCTGGCCACGGAGCTTCTGTAGCAGGCTCTCATCTGCCATTTGCTGAGGGCCATGCTGAGAAGGGCTTGCTTGAAGACTCCTGTCTTCCAGACCTGCCTTGGTGTAGTCAGAGCACTGTGGATGGATTCCGGTCCTGAAGATCCACCTGGGTACATGGATCACAGTCAGTGTCTCCAAGTCTCCTGTCTCCTGTCGGTAGCACATTTATAAATGGCTTCTTAGTGTGAGGTCCTTTGGTAACGGCGGCAGGAGTAATATTGGTTCTAATAGTCCTGTTGCTGGGCTTTGCTCCAAGGCCTCAGCTTAAATCAACTCATTTTGTCGGGGTCCGGCACGTCTGCCAGGGGGGCTACCGACCTGCAGGAGTCCCTGAGACCACCAACGTAGATGTCTCGTTCAATCTGAGGGAGAGAGCGCGCGGAAAAGAAGGAATACAGGAAAGTCGAGTCTGGAGGTCTGCGTGCAGTCAAGCAGCACACAGCCCTTTATTTTTGTAGGTTACAGCTTTTATACCTCTTTTCTTGTTACATTCACTTTAGCTCAGCAGAAAAGGGGGCAAACAGAAAAGGGAACAGAAATCACGTAAAAATAGTTATCAGGGGCCTGTGATAACAGCTCACAAAGCAGTCTAAGGGTTAATATATGTTTTTCAAAGATACACAGTGCGAGCAAACAGTGGTTCCTTAAAGGTGGCTTGTAATTATGCTTTCCATCAGGAGGTAGAGCAAAGGCTCAGCTCCTGAGAGAATATGGGCAGGGGTCTTTGCCCCTCTCAGGCACCTCAATTGCGGCAAGCCTGTTGCCTACACAGAGACTAAAGGGGATATGAAGCAGTCAGCACAATGTCCTCGCAGACCGCAGGCCCTGACTCTGCATTCTGTTCTTGCCTCGGTGGCTTAGCCATTCTTTTCCCTCAACTCAACAGCCCTCGAGAGCGGGGGGAGAGCAGCACAGGTCCAGCAGCCAAGATGGGCGAGTCACGCTAACTGTCTCAAGCCCTTGGCGTGAACGCTGCCATCATTTGTCACCACAGTGACCTTGTTTGACTTTCTTTGCAAATTCTGGGTCGTTTTCTTCTCACTGTGTGGACTGACTCCTGGTGAGTTAAAGGTCAGCATTTGGAAACTGCTGAATGAATGTGACACCGCTCACTCCTGTGTGAGGTGGATACGTTTTGAGCATGTGTCTCTCTGATCCCTCTTGCTTCATTGTAATCAGCTGCAGCTTGGACGCTTTATCTCCCTGCTTTTTGAAACTGCTCAAAGCCCATATGATGATCTATTTACAGAAAGAAATTAAGAGGGTCGGGCGCAGTGGCTCACACCTGTAATCCCAGCACTTTGGGAGGCTGAGGCAGGTGGATCACTTGAGGTCAGGAGTTTGGGACCAGCCTGGCCAACATGATGAAACCCGCCTCTACTAAAAAAAAAAAAAAAAAAAACACAAAACTATCCCGGGGCGGTGGCATGTGCCTGTAATCCCAGCTACTTGGAAGGCTGAGGCAGAAGAATTGCGTGAACCGGGAGGTTGCAGTCAGCTGAGATCCCGGCATTGCACTCTAGCCTGGGCAATAAGAGTGAAACTTTCTTGAAGAAGAGGTTTTTTTAAAGGATACTTTTGAGGATCCCACAGTCTTGACACTTGCCGTTGAGAGTTGATGCTTGTTAAGGGAAAGCATAGCTTGTAACGGAAAGTGAGTAATTTAAGCTCTTTTTGTTATGCCGCTTTCAATAATTGCAGTTCTTGACACACGTTCCCCTCTGCCGTCAGAGCCTTGTGGATGTTCGCTCATTTGTCTGCTCTGTTTTCCTTGGCACCCTGGGCTTCTCCTTGTCCCACGAGGGTTTTAGACAGCCACAGCCTGTTTGCTAGCTCAGCACCTCAGTGCCAGGGCCACGGCCCAGCCCAGCAGCCTTCTGCAAGGCTCGCTAGGGTCACTCACGCAGTTGTGGCCTGCGGCAGCCTTGCTCTTGTGTTAGTGGATGGTACTTGGCTTCCCACCGGTGGCAGGCCAGAGCTCGGCAGCACAGAGTCCCCCCGGGACAGGCTCTGTGGTAAAGAGCTTGTCAAACTGGTACTTGCTTCCCGTTATCCCATTTGCTATGATATCCCAGTGGCCAAAAAGTCACATGGCTAAGCCTGGAGTCTACAAGGGACTGTAGAAGGGTGTGGCTGCCAGCAGGCATGAGAGGGGCGGGGCAATTAACATCCTACCACAGTAGGCTTGTGAGGTGCTTTGTTTTCTACCTGTAAATAACAAGTTCAATTTTGGTAGCTTATATTCTGCGCTGAACTCAGTTTGAGGTTGAAG
This sequence comes from Callithrix jacchus, assembly GCF_049354715.1. Lineage (NCBI taxonomy): Eukaryota > Metazoa > Chordata > Mammalia > Primates > Cebidae > Callithrix > Callithrix jacchus. The sequence goes on along the minus strand of NC_133502.1, from coordinate 214,663,379 downwards.
AATAAAGCCGTCTCCAGCTACTCTGCTGGTTTATAAAATGCTTGTGATCTCAAGTTCTAAGCAGACAGCATCCTAGTAAGACTTTGGCTTTGGACTAAAAAAGACAGGAACTGCTTATAAGAATCTGCTGGGGCCAGATTTTGCTTTCAGAAATGCTGATAAGTCCTTGAAAAAAGAAAGGGTTGCCATGATGACTTGGCTCTGGGCCTGCAAACTGTGGTGACGACATAGTCACCGAGGAGACCACGAGATACAGTGTCTGAAAAGCCGCTGAAGGGTTTTGTCCTGTCGTCTGGGATCTGATTGGCTTAGAAGGTGTTTGGATGGGACCAGAAAGCTGGAGCTTGCTGTCCTGAGACTTCTAGGACCTGGTGCTGAGTGCTTTGGAGATCACCTACCTCCTGGGGCCTTGGTTTAAAAAGGGGGAGATTTAGGGTAATTTCTAGGTTCTTGTGAGGTTTGACTCTGATGTCTGTGCTGCTGTAAAACAGGAAATGCGGAAGTGCCTTTAACATGTAGGGTGGTAATGAGCTGTGTCTACATATGGGTAGCTGCGCCGTTCAGATTGCAGTTACTGTGTTAAGTTTTTATGTAACGGGTACGTTCCCTCTTGGCTCCTTTGATCCTTAAAGGTGTGCATGAGGATTGAAGTGTGGAGGCCCATCTGCCTGTTGAGGTTGGACTCTGTGTGGTTCCGTTGGAAATGCTGTGAAGGAGCCACACCAGAGCTGCAGTAAGGCTAAGAAAGAGGTTTTGCGCACTTGAGCCAGCCACAAACCACTCTGGAGCGCAAGCTGTGGCCTGATACGTAAGCGTTGTGGATAGGGATATCTCGATCTTTTGGGGAACTCTGAAATCACTCAGTTTTGGAGTTAAATATAGCCTACAAAAGTGTAATATGTTCATACTGTTTTTGAAGATGTGTAAATGCAATATTTAGGTTTTGAATTTCTAACCATAACCATGTATATGTGGAGAATCAAAAGCAGCTGAACAGGAATTGAATGAACTAGGGGTCGATTTTTAAAGTTCTTTACTATGGTCATAGTTTTGGGCGTGTGGTTTTTTGGGGTCACTGGAATATTTAGAAATATTCTAAAATGTCATGTACAGAAGGCTGAGCTAAACAAGTCCTACTCATAGGTGAGGAGTAACTATTTGGAAGTGATGTGGATTATTTTGGGGAGCAGGAGTACGGGGCACTTGGATTAGTCAGCTCATGGCCCTCTTATCGTCACCTTCCAAATAGGATTGAACAGGAGTGGCTTCTGAGTCTTGCCCTGCAGCAGGAGGCCAGGAATAGACATGTGGGGGCAGCCTCCTCCTCAGGCCAGAGCATGAGCCATTTGACTTGATGGTTCCAACTTCCAGATCACTTGCATACTAGAGTCCTGAGCTTTCCAAACTCGGCCCATTAGCAACAATCCATGTTTTATAGTTGGTAAAACTGAGGATTGGTGAATAGTTAAGTCAGACATTGAAATCTCAGGGCTGGGGTCCAGAGTTGCTTATATTATTAATTTGTGGTGGAGGGATTATATTATACAATGGAAAACCTCAACATTTGTTACTTTCCTTAGAAAGTACCTAGTAGATTCAAAACAAAACCAATGTGCTGTTTGCTGACCCTGATGTTAACTCCTCAGTGTGAAGGAATCAGCATTAGGGCCGAACACCAGCCCGCCTTCCGCCAGCCCTTATCTGGGGCGAGTTACAGACACCTGTGGGCCTGGTTTTCTTTGCCTGCAACTGTGGTCTCTTAGCATTTGGGGGAAGGTCATAGACCCCTTGATGGAAGCCATGAACTGTCCCTGGGGAAAAATGTGTGCATGTACTTAGTTGTGTACATTTTCGGGGGATAAGCTCTGCAATCTAATGATATTTATGGACTGATTAAGCCTTGCTTCTTACCTGGAAAATAACTTTTGATGACCTGATTCTAATGGCAGGGGGGGTGTGTGTGTGTGATTGCACATGTGAAAAAGTAATTTTTCAGCTGTGCGAGGTGGCTAACGTCTGTAATCCCAGCACTTTGGCAGGTCGAGGTGGGTGGATCATAAGGTTGGGAGATCAAGACCACCCTGGTCAACATGGTGAAACCTCGTCTCTACTAAAAATACAAAAAATAACCGGGTGTGGTGGCGCGTGCCTGTAGTCTCAGCTACTAGGGAGGCTGAGGCAGGAGAATCACTAGAACTTGGGCGGCAGAGGTTGCAGTGAGCTGAAACTGCACCACTGAACTCCAACCTGATGACAGATTAAAACTCCCATCTCAAAAAAGTAATTTTCTTTTTGTCTGTCTGTCTGTCTCTTTCTTTTTTTTTTTTTTTTTTTGAGAGGGTCTCAACTCTGATCCAGGCTGGAGTTCAGTGGCGTGATCGTGGCTCACTGCGGCCTCAACTTCCCAGGCTCAGGTGATTTTTCCCACTCAGCCTCCCAAGTAGTTGGGACTGCAGGTGAGCACCACCATGCCTGGCTAATTTTTACATTTTGTGTAGAGATGGGGTTTCGCCGTGTTGCCCAGGCTGGTCTCGAACTTCCCACCTCAGCCTCCCAGAGTGCTGGGATTACGGATGTGAGCCACCGTACTCTGCCAAAGTGATTTTCAGCCAGTGCTGGTTTGGATGTAGCAAAGCAGGCACTGACGCATTCTGGCGACCGCTTTTCTGGAAGGCTGTTTGGTGGTATGTGCTAGGATACTCTACAGTGTTCATACTGTGACTTAGCAGTTCTTCTCAGAAATCTCTCCTAAATAAGTCATTTCACAATATACAGGCTTTGTGCACCAAGCCAGTCGTCAGAGTGTTACACTAATATTCTGTGTCAGAAATGATCAGTAGGAGAATTCATACGTGTACATTACACTTACATTTATGAATAGTTTTTAATAACGTAAGGAAATTATTGTAATGCATGAAAAAGTAGGACACGCACTGTGTTCTCAAATTACATCAACACTTTTGTTTGTTGATTTATTTATATATATTTGAGATGGAGTCTTGCTCTGTTGCCCAGGCTGGAGTGCAATGGTGCAATCTCATCTCATTGCAACCTTCACCTCCTGATTCAAGTGATTCTCTTGCCTCAGCCTCCTGTGTAAACACTTTCAAAAGAGAGTAGAAGGAATATATAAATGTTAACAGTTACTGCTCAAAGATCATAGGATTGTAGGGAAAACCTTATTTTTCTGTATTTTTCCTTGCTTACAGTAGACATTATTTCTAGAATTGGGGGGAAATGTCATTTTGGAAAATGTTTATTTTTTGTTTTTGAAACCAGTCACTCTGTTGCCCAGGCTGGAGTGGAGTGAAATGGCATGGCCATGGCTCATTACAACTTCCCAGGCTCAGGCAATCCTCCGACCTCAGCCCTCATAGTAGCTGGGACTATAGGCATGCACCACCATGCCTGGCAAATTTTTTTTTTTTATACATAGAGACAGGATCTTGCTGTGTTGCCCAGGCTGATTTGGAACTCCTGAGCTCAAGCAATCCGCCTTGGCCTCCCAAAATGCTGGGATTACAGGCATGAACCGCCACACCTGGTCTGATTTTGGAAAAATCAAAGAATCTGGAGATAGCTTGGTGATAGAGACCTGGATGGTTTGGGTTTCTATTTTTATGTCAGGTAAGAACTGGCTTTTTACTTGGATGACTCCTTTAGACTGGATTTCAGTACAGCCAAGGGGAGGACTGGTGTCTGGAGCTCGTGCTGGCGAGAAGGGCCACGCCGCAGCCCAGTGCTCTGCACCTCACGGAGTGCTCGTTGGCTTCCCATGAAAAACTGCTCCTGACTTCACTTTGTTGTGCCGCTTGCTGTGTTCTGCTCCTGTGGTAAGTCGTTTGTGTTCCTGTGCGCTGGAAGTTCTTCTACAGCGATGTGGGAAGAGACCTCAAAACCCCCAGCTTGGAGCCCGCGGAGCCCCTCCTCCATCTGAGCCGCTGCGTGTGTGTCTTCCTTCTGTGCTGTCCCATACAGAACAGCCAGAGTCTCACTGGCCTGATGAGTCACATGGTGGTTTAGGACACATTTTGGATGTATGTCATTTGCATGTGACATTTTTCAGGTATTCTAATTTAAATAAAGATCCAGGACCTTTGATTTTAGTTCTAGCCTTAACTCTCTTCCAGGGGATGAATAAAAATTTTAGCCTAGGAATTAGAAGTCACTTCTGACCAGTTTTTCTCTTTAGAATTCACAGATGGATTCAGTGGAAAAGACAACAAACAGAAGTGAACAAAAATCCAGGTAATTAAAGGCGACTCTACCTTCCAGCAGCTTCACTGACGTCATCTAGCATCCGTTGTGAGTCTGCTTACCTGTTCTTTAGTACCTGCAAAGGCAAAAGTGCAATGAAAACACTGGGCATGAGGGGACCTCGAGGGCCGTTTACCAGTCTTTGCTTCAGTGTAGGAAACATTCCAGAAGGCAGCAACATGCAACTAGGGGGATCATGTCTCAAACTGGAAGGGCCGTGCTTCCCAGGAAATAATTCTTTGACTGCAGATGGAGCCGGCCGTGTGTGTTGTGAAGTGAAGCGCAGGAAAGAGGCCCTTCCTGTAGCAGGGTCAGGACTGGGGAAAACCGGCGTTTTGCCATCACTTAATCTTACCTGTCACTGTTAAGCAGGGGTCATTTTGTCATCGTGATGTGTCTTCATAAGCTGTGTGCAGCTGCAAAGGAAGGAAAATTGCTGAGCTTTTTGTTCACAAATATATATCACTTCAACATGATCTTAACCCTGGGCAACTTAAGATGTGAGACATAGCTGTCCCACATCCTTTAAGGAATCAGGATAGAACATGTGAAATGAATACATGAAGAAGGGTACACAGGCGGTGTCCCTGATCTACACGTACAGCATGAGGCCTGCCTGACTCACTTTGTGTGTGCAGTTTCCTCCCGTAGTGCTAAGAGGGAGTGTGTGTACACACGTACAGCACGAGGCCTGCCTGACTCACTTTGTGTGTGCAGTTTCCTCCCGTAGTGCTAAGAGGGAGTGTGTGTGCACACGTACAGCACGAGGCCTGCCTGACTCACTTTGTGTGTGCATTGTTTCCTCCCGTAGTGCTAAGAGGGAGTGTGTGTGCACACGTACAGCACGAGGCCTGCCTGACTCACTTTGTGTGTGCATTGTTTCCTCCCGTAGTGCTAAGAGGGAGTGTGTGTGTGCACGTACAGCACGAGGCCTGCCTGACTCACTTTGTGTGTGCAGTTTCCTCCCGTAGTGCTAAGAGGGAGTGTGTGTGCGCACACGTACAGCACGAGGCCTGCCTGACTCACTTTGTGTGTGCATTGTTTCCTCCCGTAGTGCTAAGAGGGAGTGTGTGTGCACACACGTACAGCACGAGGCCTGCCTGACTCACTTTGTGTGTGCATTGTTTCCTCCCGTAGTGCTAAGAGGGAGTGTGTGTGCACACACGTACAGCACGAGGCCTGCCTGACTCACTTTGTGTGTGCATTGTTTCCTCCCGTAGTGCTAAGAGGGAGTGTGTGTGCACACACGTACAGCACGAGGCCTGCCTGACTCACTTTGTGTGTGCATTGTTTCCACTTTGACTTTCATTCTCTCTCTCCCTTGTTTTCAAGTAGAAAGTTTTTAAAAAGCCTCATCCGGAAGCAGCCCCAGGAACTGCTCTTGGTTATCGGGACTGGCGTCAGTGCAGCCGTGGCCCCAGGAATCCCTGCCCTTTGCTCGTGGAGAAGCTGCATCGAGGCCGTCATCGAGGCTGCAGAGCAGCTGGAGGTGCTGCACCCCGGGGACATTGCTGAGTTCCGGAGGAAAGTGACCAAGGATCGGGACCTGTTGGTTGTTGCCCATGATCTGATCCGGAAGATGTCACCTGTAAGTGTCAGACAAGTACCTCTGGTTTCTTGGGGACAACTTGGTTCTGCATCAGGCGGGATGAGTTTGTGAACCTAATGGTAAACTCCTGCAGGCCTGTCTTGTGTTCAGTGCTTGGCAGAGTTGAGCTGTTGAGCCAGAACTCCTTGAGGCCATCGGAGAGTCATTTAAAATTGAGGGATTCCAGGCACAGTGCAGTGTGGGGCTCCTGAAGCAGCTCCTGTTGAATGGAGCCTGACCGTGGGAGACTGTCTCAGGGAGGTCGTCAGCTGCACTCAGTATGAACTTGGCGGTTTTGTATTCAGTGAAGGACTGGCCCTTAGGCATGTTTGGTTTAAGCAGGCCAGCCATATTTCTTCAGATGACACGTGCTTCCTAAGAGGTTCTAGCTTCTTTGTCTGCGGTGGAGATGATCTAGCTGAGAGGAGAAGCAGCTGGTGACGCAGGAGCTGTTCCTGAGCAGGGCCCGGTGCTGCAGGGTCTGGTGCAGGGCGAGGTATGCGGCAGGCCGCTGTGGTCCCAGGTCAGCCATGGCGTGTGGACAGAAGGGCTGGGATGCTGGATGGTGCGGCCCAGGCTCTTCGCAGTCATTGTCTTCCACTCTTATATTTACTGAGGAGGCTCAGTCACCATCTGAGAGTCAGGACGGGAGGAGATGTTGGAGGTGTGAACACAGAGGAGAAAGCAGGAAAAAAGGTGAACTCATCACCAAGGAGAGTGGGAGAGTCGAGGCTAGCAGTGAAAGGGTACCGGAAACTGTGTGGCTTCATGTGAACACTTTCATCATTCCCACCCAGAGACCCACATGGGCAGCCCGGGGAGAAAATGGTGGTTGAGCAGGGCCCCTCTGTGCTGGCAGCAGAGCTGTGAGTACTGTGCTTGCTCAGGGAGTGGTGGGAGAGGGGACATGCAGGGAGGGAGGGAGGTTGGGGGCTTCAGGGCCGCCACCGAAGTCATACACACCACTCCTGTTTTGTCTCATCTGCCGGAGTTGCACACAGGGCTGCACCTAGCTTTGCCAGAGCTTGGGAGATGTTTTTAGTTAGGTGACTTTGCCTCACGTGGGTGTTCTACTGATGAGGGATGAGTCTCATCAGAGGCCAGGGGTTGGGAAAGTACGGCCCTGGGCCTGTGTTTGTTTCTGTATAGTCCGCGGCTGCTTTCATGCCTCAGGGAGAGGTGAGTCGTTGCATCAGAGACTTTATGGCCCACAAGGCCTGAAATATTTACTCTCTGGCCCTTATAGACAACATTTGCTGACCCCTGTCACAGGAAGAAGGGAGGGGTTGAAGAGAGGCCAGGAAAGGTAGTGGGGTCCTGGGCAGCATGGAGGGGCCCTTGTTGTTCATGTGGAGAGAGGCTGGCTAGAGTGAGAATCATTTGTCTTGAAAATGAGTGTTTGAGTTTCAAAAGCGAACCTCTTCTGTTCTCTTTTGCTTGTTTGTGAAAACCTCCATCAGGAAGTGTTGAAGCGAGGCCAGTCGACACAGCTGTATTGAGGGTTGGTTGCATCAGGAATTCCAGCAGTACCAGAGAAGGGCGAGGGGCTTGAAAGTATTTGGGGAGAGGGAGGTGTACAGACATTACAGACGCTAAGCCGCTTAATGGAGGAAGGCAGGACAGAGGGCAGCGAGTGACTGTGGTGAGTGGTAATAGGGTCGGTAACCCACAGGCCTCATTGGGCTTGAAGTTTCCCTGGGAACCAAGGTGCTAGAGAGGTGGGGAGCTGGGGGGGAGTGGTTGGACAGGGGAAGCTGGGCCAGAGGTTCTGGAAAGGATCCAGGTTCTGGGTAATGATGAGGTCTGGGGTGTGGCTGTATGTGTGTATGGCTGAGATGGGCCGGGACCATTGGGGGAGAGTGGTGGGAGGAATTTAGAGGCCATGATCCCAGGAAGGATCATCCAAGTGGACATGAGAGTCACCCCAAATGATGACAGAAGCACAGCTGGAGAGATTGCAGGGAGCCGGGAGCCAAGCCCCCAGCTTCATTGGTGCAGGGAGTGCAGAGGGACACTTAGAGCTCTCAGGTCTCAGGTAGGGGAGAAGCTGAGCACTCCCAGAAAAGGATGGAGCTGTGGGAGTTGGGTGACGGCAGATACCACCCACTGGGAGCAGCGGGGAGGATTTGGTGGGTGGGAGAGTCAGAAGAGCTGTGGGATGAGTGTGAACCCTTGAGTCTTGGGCAAACAGGCACAGAGGGCGAGGGGAGGGATTTTGATGCCCAGGTGCCAAGGCAGAGAGGGCGATGGTGAGGCTGGGAGCCGGGCAGAGGGGACACTATGTCCCCCCGGGCCCACCCCCGCCCTGCCTCTGTGTCCCCTCCCAGCAAAGCTCTGAGGCACGGCTATTGCATGTGCTGTCGCCAGTTCCTTTTTCTCTTGAAGCCATCCAGCCAGGTTTCAGCTCTCAAGGCCCCTTAGAGGCAGCTCCTGTCAAGGCCACTGGAGACCACTGGGGCTGCCTCCGGAGGCCAGGCCTGAGTCCTGACCCTCTTGCTTCTCTCAGAGTATCTGCAACGCTACTGGTCAGGTGTGCTGGCTCACGCCTGTAATCCCAGCACTGCCGGAGGCCGAGGCGGGCAGATCACTTGAGGGCAGGAGTTCAAGATGAGCCGAGGCAACGTAGGAACACCTTGTCTCTACAAAAAAATTTTAAAAATTTTAGGCTGGGTACAGTGGCTCACGCCTGTAATCCCAGTACTTTGGGAGGCTGAGGCAGGTGGATCACCTGAGGTCAGGAGTTTGAGAGCACCCAGGCCAATTTGGTGAAACTCCGTCTCTACTGAAAATACAAAAATTAGCTGCGTGTGGTGGTGCACACCTGTAATCCCAGCTACTTGGGAGGCTGAGGCAGGAGAATTGCTTGAACCCAGGTGGGGAGGTTACAGTGAGCCGAGATCATGCCACGACACTCCATCCTGGGCGACAGAGCCAGACTCTGTCTCAAAAAAAACCTTTTTTAAAAGTTAGCTAGGTGTTAACGGTGTGCACCTGTAGTCCCAGCTACTTGGGAGGCTGAGGTGGGAGGATCACTTGAGCCTGGGAGGTCAAGACTGCAGTGGGCCATGACTGTGCCACTCACTGCACTCCACCCTGGGTGACAGAGTGAGACTGGCTCAAAAAAATATATATATATAAAATTTAAAAATTAAAAAATAAATTTTTAAGGAAAGAAAATGAGCTGGGTGTGGTAGTGGCACCTGTAGTCCCAGCTACTTGGGAGGCTGAGGTGGGAAGCTCGCTGGCGCCCAGGACTTGGAGGCTGCAGTGAACTATCCTGGCACCACTGTGCTCCAGCCTGAGCGGCAAAGCATGACCCTATCTCAGAAAAAAAGAAAAACACTGCCTCCCACTTCATTGAAGGTGCCATCAAGACACAGAGTTTCGTACACCACCAAGAAAGAGAAAGCTGGACTCTGCAGCTCTCAGGAAAAGCCAGAGTCTTTACTGTGGTCTTAAAGGCCCAGGTCATCAGGTTCTGCTGCTGACACTTCCCCTCACTCCTCTCCTGCCTCAGTGGCCTCTGGCTGGCCTTGGGCATACCTGAGCCGTGACCTCCGTGCTGTGGCCCTTGCTTTTCCCTCTGCTTAGAACATTCTCCAGGAGGCCTCAACTCCTCAGGCCTCTGCTCAGCCTTCGCCTTCTCAGAGAGGCTTCCCTGGTGCCCTGGTCCTGTCCACCCTCACCCCACAGCGCCTGCCCGTTTCTGCTGTGCTTTCCCATGGCAGCGTCACTGGTGGCGTGCTATACATGTGTGCATTGCCTTTCCCCTGGTCTGGAGTTGTAATGCATTCTGTGAAGCCTCCTTTTCTTTGTTTCCAGCTGCTGTGTCTCTGGCACCCAGAACACAGCCTGCTTACCTGCTGAGCAGTTGTTGAGGCTGATGTTTCTGTAACTCTCATTCCACCTTTCCGTAGCGCACAGGCGACACCAAGCCCAGCTTCTTCCAGGACTGCCTGATGGAGGTGTTTGACAACCTGGAGCAGCACATCCAGAGCCCTCTGGTGCTGCAGTCGATCCTCAGCCTGATGGAGAGGGGCACCATGGTCCTGACCACCAACTACGACAACCTGCTGGAGATCTTTGGCCAGCAACAGAACAAGCCCATGGAGTCTCTGGACTTGAAGGACAAGACCAAGGTATGGGCTGGGGGCACGGGTGGGCTGTGAGTGTGTGGAAGCACCTTTCACTTTATCGCAGTGTGAATTAATACTAGAGGATCCAGGTGTGGTGGCGTCTGCCTGCAGTCCTAGCTACTGGGGAGGCCGAGGTTGGGAGGATTGCTTGAGCCCAGGAGTTCCAGGCTGAAATGAGCTATGATCATGCCATTGTATTCCAGCCAGCCTGGGTGACAGAGAGACCCTTTATCCTAAAAAAAAAAAAAGTAATAATGGAAGGTGGCACACTGGCAGCCTCTGGAATACTGTGCTCCATAGGAAAACAAGATACTAGGACTTAAAAGTCTGAGCTGGCCTCTCCCCAGGGCAGGTGGGAAATGATGGGGCAGTGTTCTGTGCATCCCAAGACTTCATATTTCCTGCTTTTATTTTTTATTTTCAGAGATAGGGTCTTGCTGTGTTGCTCAGACTGGAGTGCAGCGGCACAATCGTAGCTCATAGCGTAATTTAGGCCATTCTTATACTGCTGTATAAGAAAGAGCTGAGGCGGGCCGTGGTTGCTCAGGCCTGTAATCCCAGCACTTTGTGAGGCTAAGGTGGGTGGATCCCTTCAGTCCAAGAGGTCAACGCCAGCCTGGCCAACATGGCAAAACCCCGTCTTTACTAAAAATACAAAAATTAGCTGGGCATGGTGGTGCACGCCTATAATCCCAGCTACCTGGGAGGCTGAGGCAGGAGAATTGCTTGAACTGGGAGGTGGAGATTGCAGTGAGCCGAGATCACTGCACACCAGGGTGGGCAACAGGGCGAGGCTGTGTCTCACAAAGCAAAAGAAAAAAATACCTGAGACAGGGTAATATATAAAGAAAGGAGCTTTAATTGGCTCCGCATTCCACAGGCTGTATAGGAAGCATAGCAGCATCTGCTTCAGGGAGGCCTCAGGAAGTTTCCAGCAGTGGCAGAAGGCAAAGTGGGAGTAGGCGTGTCACATGGCCACAGCGGGTGGTGGCAGGGAGGTGGCACACACCTTTAAATGATCGGATCTCTCAAGAAGTCACTATCACGAAAATGGCACTAAGCCGTGGGGGGTGATCCGGCCCTGTGGTCCAAGCACCTCCTCCAGGCCACGCCTCCAGCACTGGGGATTACAATTCAGCATGAAATCCGGGTAAGGTGAATGTCCAAATTCTATCAGTTATAACACCACAAAGTCCTTAGACTTTTATGTCCCTCTGTTTTCAAGATCAATTCCTAGAAGAGTTTTGTGGTCAAAAGCTATGAGTATTTTAAAGACTGATGATGTAAATTACCAAATTGTTTTCCAGAAAGTACCAGCTGCCTTCCCAGTGGCTGTGTACGGGAGTACCCATTTCCTGTATCTTGCCAACACGTGGTGTTATTAAAAACAAAATGAAATAAACTTTGTCCATTTGATAGGTGAAGAGTTTAAACATTGATTTCTTGTATTAAGGTTGAGCATAGTTTCGTTGTGACCATTTCTTTTGTGATGTGCTTGGGACCTTTGTGCGTGTGCTTATGTTGTCTGGGCTGACTTGTGAGAGAAGGCCCTGGCCCTGCTCTGGACAAAGAAACTGAGTTACGCAGAGATGTCGTCTCAGCGTCAGTGCAGGGGCTGGGCTCAGCTGCAGCCCCGGTCCCCTTGTGCCCGGTGCGGCGCCCTCCCGGGACGGGCATCCACTCCTGCCAGCAGTGCCTTGGGGCAGACACCTGCGCTCTGTGTCTGAGCCACACGGTCCCCTCTGCTGAGGCTTGTTGTGGTCAGTGTCTGGAAATGAATGGCCGGTTGCATAAACAGAACTGCCAGCTGGCTCAGCGCCCAGTGATGGCAGCGGGGCTGTTGGTGTTTGTGTCCATTCTGCCTGCTGCTGTGTGGGCCATGGAGTGAAGATGACTGGGCATTGACCTGCTGGGCATCTTTATATTGAACGGAAAGGAACATGCTTAGCCATTCAATAAATACTTTTCTCCATATATATGTGTGTGGGTATGAGTGTGTGTGTGTGTGTGTGAGATATATTTATTTATTTGTGGCACAGATATTTTCTGGGTGTTTAGGAGTAATATAGAAATAGCAGTAATTAAAATATGTAACTTAGAAGTGAAAATCCCTATAATGCACCTAAAGTAATCACTTTTAACAGTTTTCTGTAATCTCAGGTGTTAAGATATTTTCTGTGTAATTGTCTGTCTTTAAATAAGTTCTTTTTTTTTTTTTTTCCCTGACGTGGAGGTCTCACATTGTTGCCCAGGCTGGTCTCGAACTCCTGAGCTCAAGTGATGCTCCTGCCTTGGCCTCCTGAGTAGCTGGGATGATAGGCATGAGCTACCGTGCCCAGCCGAAGAAGCTCTTTTGCTGTCATGGGCCCAGCATGACTGATGCTGACAGCCGATCCTCTCTCATGTTTTAAATGTGTCATTATACTGTCATAGGACGGGAATAACTAGTGCTCACAGCTAGGTTTCTCTTGTTTTGAAGGTGTAATGTTAAAGTGAAGCATCTCTCTGAGTCTTTCCAAGATAGGTTTAAAAACTATGAATAGAATGTCAATATCTTCTATCTGTTTGCAATAGTTTAAGGATTTTTCCTTTGTCTTGATTTTTGACAGGTCCTCCAGTGGGCGAGAGGACATATCAAGTACGGCGTTCTTCACATTCACGGTCTCTACACAGACCCCTGTGGGATGGTGTTGGATCCCTCGGGATATAAAGATGTCACTCAGGACCCGGAAGTCATGGTACGGTCTGTCCTAATTAGCACCGGTGCATCCTGTGGGGAATTTGTGGTGACCCCTGGCCATTTGGCTGCAGTCACAGTGGTATCCCAGGCTCCAGGCCACCGTGTCCTTCAGGTCGGTCCTTCACACAGTTGCTGAGGGAGGGGCCGCATCTCTTGTTCTCCTTTGTGTCTCTGGGCCCTGAGTGGTGCCTCCATGTTGAATAGATGCTCAGTGAACATTTGTTGGAGGAAGGAATCTGATTCTTTTAAAAGCATAGATCTGACCTTACCCTCTCCAAGAGCCCCAGCCATTCTGTGGTTCTCACCTCACCAGGTATACGGTGAAACTTCTCAGCATGACACAGGGCCCTGTGCAGTCTAGAATGTTCTCCAGTTTTCTTCCATGCATCTTCTGGTCTCAAATGCTCCACTCTCCTTCCTGTACTTTTATTTTTATTTAATTTATTAATGTATTTATTTATTTATTGAGTTGGAGTATTGCTCTGTTGCCCAGGCTGGAGTACACTGGTGTGATCTGGGCTCACTACAGCCTCCACCTCCCGGATTCAAGTGATTCTCCTCCTTCAGCCTCCTGAGTAGCTGGGATTATAGGCATGCGCTACTATGCCTGGCTAATTTTTATATTTTTCAGTAGATAACAGGGTTTCACCATGTTGGTCAGGCTGGTCTTGAACTCCTGACCTTGTGATCCACCCGCTTTGGCCTCCCAAAGTGCTGAGATTACAGGCATGAGCCACTGTGCCCAGGTCCTTCCTGTAGTTTTAAAGCTTCATTCTTGGCCTGGCATAGTGGCCCATCCCTGTAATCCCAGCGCTTTGGGAGGATCACTGGAGTCCAGGAGGGAGAGGCTACAGTGAGCTGGGATCGCACTACAGCCTGGGCAACACAGTGCTACCTCATTTCTAAAAAAATAAAAGTAAATAAAACTTCATTCTTTGTAAGGCTTTTTTTTTTCTTCTTAAATAGACAGGGTCTTGCTCTGTGGCCCAGGCTGAATTTCAGTGGCATGGTCAAAGCTTACTGCAGCCTTGAACTTCTGGGCCCAAGGATCCTTCTGCCTTAGTCTCCCAAGTACCTGGGACTGCAAGTGTGCACCCCCACTCCCAGCTGTGAGGCCTTCTTTTTTTTTTTTGAGATGGAGTTTCGCTCTTGTTACCCAGGCTGGAGTGCAATGGCGCGATCTCGGCTCACCGCAACCTCCGCCTCCTGGGTTCAGGCAATTCTCCTGCCTCAGCCTCCCGAGTAGCTGGTATTACAGGCTCACGCCACCATGCCCAGCTAATTTTTGTATTTTTAGTAGAGAAGGGGTTTCACCTTGTTGACCAGGATGGTCTCGATCTCTTGACCTCGTGATCCACCCGCCTCGGCCTCCCACAGTGCTGGGATTACAGGCATGAGCCACCGCGCCCGGCCGTGAGGCCTTCTTGATGCCGTAGACACAGTGAAGTGTGGACAGCGTGCTTCTGTTAAGCACTGAGAAACTTGGCGTCTTTGTGGATTTCCCCAGGAGCACACGACCAGGTGTTCTGTTCCTCAGGATTCCTGCCTGGGCCTGTGTCATGCTGTGGCAGGTGTCAGTACGATGAGTGATTGGGCAGATGCTTTTCATTGCATAATTAATACCACTTGGTTATAAGAAATACGTGTGCTGAAATTGAGTCTCTCTGAGATACCTGGTTAGCTGAATTGGTGAGTCTCTCCTGCCTGCCCGAGTGACCCTACACAATCTGCTTTCCCTGTGCCCATCCCACCTCCTCAGTCCCTGTCACTGATCCCCTCCCCAGCTCTCCTGCCCTCATTCGCAAAACCCTCTCCTGTTGACCACCCTCCCAGCCCCTGCAGGAATTCCCACTGCATAGGACCCATTGAGGTAGACATTAGTTTTAGGGTGTTGCATGTGCATGATTCTGAATGGAAAACATTCACCATTTTATGTTTTAGTCATTTAAAGTTGTACCTAATTTGAGAAAATTTGAATTGGGTGACTGCCCTGGCGAGTGGGCGGGGTGGGTGATGGATTGGCCTGGCTGCAAGGGGCGTGCGCACTGCCACCCACCTCGGCCAAAGGCCAGTTACCCAGCTCAGGTGGGGAGAGGCAGGCTCAGCCCAGCTTTGGTCTTTGCCACCACAGGCTGCTGCTGTGGGGTGACCTGAGTGCCATGTTGGGAGAAGATCCTGTCCTTCCCTGTTCCTCAGTGTGGCCCTGGGAATAGCCTGTCAGGGGGCAGTGATTTAAAAGCACACGCATGTGGCTTGGTTAGTCGTAAGCTCTTGCTGTCTTTCAGATGAGCACCTGATTTCCTCATTGGCTTTTTCTAGGAAGTCCTTCAGAACTTATACCGTACCAAGTCTTTTCTGTTTGTGGGCTGTGGAGAGACCCTTCGTGATCAGATATTCCAGGCCCTCTTTCTTTACTCTGTGCCGAATAAGGTGGATTTGGAGCACTACATGCTTGTGCTGAAGGAAAATGAAGACCATTTCTTTAAGCATCAGGCAGATATGCTTTTGCATGGAATCAAAGTTGTATCCTACGGGGACTGTTTTGACTGTTTTCCAGGATATGTGCAAGACCTTGCCGCTCAGATCTGCAGACAGCGAAGCCCAGGTATACATTCTGTCTTCACTTGTGTCTTTTTTTCTCGAGACTGCGTCTTGCTCTGTTGCCCAGGCTGGGGTGCAATAGCATGATCTTGGCTCACTGCAACCTCTGCTTCCTGGGTTCAAGCGATTCTTCTGCCTCAGCCTTCCAAGTAGCTGGGATTACAGGCATGTGCCACCATGCCCGACTAATGTTGTATTTTTAGTAGCGACTGTGTTTCCCATATTGGCCAGTCTGGTCTTGAACTCCTGATCTCAGGTGATCCACCCGCTTCAGCCTCCCAAAGTGCTGGGATGACAGGTGTGAGCTCCTGCACCCGGCCTGTCTTCACTTTTCAAGTACAAAACTCATAGGGCTCTTTTAGTTGTTTCTCTCTCTTTTTGATGTAATTCACGTACCCATAAAATTCACCAAGCTTTCAGTTATTATTTTTTCAAACTGCCTCTGTAATTTAAAATTAGAAGATTTAAGTGACCGGTGTCCTAGTGACAAGTCTGTAACTGACTAAACTTTAACACCAGGCTGGGCTTGGTGGCTCACGCTTGTAATCCCACCATTTTGGAAGGCTGGGGCAGGAGGATTGCTTGAGCTCAGGAGTTTAAGACCAGCCTGGGCAAGGAGACCTGGTCTCTATAAAAAACATTTTTTTTTTTTTAATTAGCTGGGTGTGGTGGTGCACATCTGTGATCCCAGCTACTTGAGAGGCTCAGGTGGGAGGATTGCTTGAGCCCAGGCATTCCAGGCTACAGCAAGCTGTGATCAGCCACTGCATTCCAGCCTGGGCATTGGAGCAAGACCCTGTCTCTAAAAATAAAACATAAAGTAACTTAGAAGTTTACAGCTGTGCACACATGTGTACCTGGACACATTTATTCATGTTTCAGGTTTCCTTAACCAAGAAAGGAAACTACCAGGCCAGCTTTATCAGTTGTGCTACTTAACACTTGAAAGAGGCAGATATCTCATGTTTGTGTCCTGTCACTGCAGTTGAAAAGTTCAAACTTCAGAAGCACAAAAGGATTTCATGAAGACTTGACTTCTTTTTTCAAGGAACATATTTTTCCTATTCTGAATGCAGCACCTCTTTTAAGTAATGCTCCTTGGCCCTTGTTTTGAGAAACTGCTCGTCTGTCAGGAATGACCAAGATAATTGAGAAATTCTTAAACTTGGTCATGTTGACATAAGGGAATTGATGGCTGTGAGTTTGGCATCATAAAACATTGATGACGGCAAGCTTGGAAAGGCCTGTGCTGGCTCCTGTTTAATTGTAACTGAAAGCCCAGGCACTCACCACACACCGGAACCAGGTTAGCCACAGAGGCAGGTGTATGTGACCAGCTATGAACTTGGAGACTGGAGAGTGCACAGATAATCCAAAAGCTAAGGTTTTTGTTGTTTTTTTTTTTAAACCACTATCATTTCTTCTCAGAATTGCTTATTAGCAAAATGAACCAAAGCAAGTTCCGTTTCCATGAATGAAAGTGTAGTGAGGGCAACAGTATCTTATTAAGGGCAGAAGAGGGAGCTCATGTGTGCCGAGGTGTTGCCGTCCACTAGGAGTTCCACGTTCTTGACTTTAGTCTTTAGCGGCAGCATGCAGTGCTAGTAGCTAGATTTCGTAGACAAGACAGGCTGAGCTGGCACAGGCTCATAACGTGCGCAGTTAGTGCCCCGACATTCTGAAGCTGGGGATGGGATCCTAGGCTGACTGCAGAGCAGAATACACCATTCAGTACATCCTGGCACCAGCCCACATGTGTGGCTCTGCAGAGGCAGGCAGCAGGCTTTCCTCATCTCTGCCCCTGTCCGCTGCCCCTTCCGCCCCCACACTCCCCGGAGTACCGGACCCAGTGGCAGCCCACATGTGCTTGGGCTCCTGGAGGAGCTGAGCAGCTTCCGTCATGCCAAAGCTCCCTTTCCAGGTCGTGGCAGCCAAGTGGATTCAACCAGCTGCCAGAAGACTGCAAGGTCATTGGGAGTTTTAATCTGTGACTGTGTCATGAAGGACATTTGTACGAATTCATGGAGTGCCACTCCTGATGGAGGAGGAGGCCCACTGATAGTGACAGTGATGCTAGTGACCACGGACACCATGCCGTGCTCTCTGTGCCACCTGGCTCCTTCAGTGAGTCCTCATGCGAAGCCTGGGAGGTGGAGAAGAAAGGGCAGCCAGTAGCGCAGGAGCCCACAGCGCACGCGGGCTGAGCTTCCCAGAGGCCTGTCCCCAGTCACTGCCTCAGAGTGGCCTGAGGAGGACGAGCTTTGGCGTTTCGGCTCCACTGACTGCTTTTCTTTCTCCTTCAGATGCTGATCGAGTGGACAGCACCACATTATTGGGTAAAGCAGATCTTTCTTCTTGCCAGCCTGTGTTTTGCCTACACATTCCATTGTCTCCTGTCACAAACTGTAAAATCATAAATGTTTGTTTTTCACATTAACTGATTAGCCTGTATTAAGACAGCCCCGCTGAAGGTGATAAACAGGCCTGCCTTAGCGTGGCCCCGACCACACCAAGAGACTAAAAGCCCTCCCTTTGAGGAGGGGCACAGCCGAATCACACGTGGGCCAGCTGGCACCTGAGAATAATTTCTTGCCCCAGAACCAAGAGTGACAGGGGATTGGAACAGGCTGTTTGTGTGGTACCTTGTGGTGCAAGATGCAGTGCCTTCGAGTGACCAGCTCCTGAGAAATTCGCATTGCAGGGTCTGAGCTTTCACACACAAGCTCTGGGTTTCAGACTCGTTTGAAATGTGAACACTTTTCTTGCTGGGCTCAATTCTGCCTGTTGATAAATTAACAAGACTCAGTGGCTGTGTGTGAAGCCCTCCTGTGTGTGAAGTGGGCACCAGGTGTTTTTCCTCTTGCTGAGTCATTTGGGTAAAAGGGGCCCTTGTCGGTGGTGCGGAGGCCCGTTTTCCCAGCGCGTTCACAGATGAGAAAATGCGCATCGGTGTGGGAGCCACTGGCATCGCATCCGTTAGTGGTGCAGGAAGTATAAAACCAGCGGTCAGCTTCCCGTTTCCTCCCATTCCCGTGGGAAAGGACGTCTTTATTACAGTTGCTTTCTTAAATGCGACTCTTGGAACCATCGTTTTCTTTTGAAAGCAGCAGTAATGTGGCAGAGATCATCGGTAGCGTGGGGTAACGTGGATTTGGCCAGTGTTTCAGGAAGGTCACATTCACAAACTGTGCCTTGGCGGGTAGGTTCTAAATGAACAAGCTTCTTACGACGTTTTCCTCTTTCAGGTAATACGTGCCAGGACTGTGCAAAGAGGAAGTCGGAAGAGAATGGGATTGAAGTTTCAAAAAAGCTCAGACAACCAGATGCTGGTATCGTGTCTGTTCTTCTTGTGGGAGCTGCCTCAGGTCTGGCTTGTTGGCAGGCGTCTTCAGGGGCAGTGCCACACTCTCGCCCCAGGCCCGGGTGGGAGGTGCATACATTCTGTCAGGGCCACAGGGCACAGGAGGCTTGGTAGAGAACCTGACTTCTCACCCCAACCCCATTCCAACTCCCCAGAGGGGGAAATGTCTGTCGGTTTAGGTGAGCATGTTATGAAAGCGGGGCGGGCAAAGTGAACTCTCCCATCCAATCACACCCGGTTCTGGAAGCAGCAATGTCACTACCCCGTTTGCCACTCCCCAGCCTCCCCCAGCCCCAAGGGTGACCACTAGGCTGATTCATGCCACCTGAGTCTCTGGAGAAAGCCACTTTAAATCATTTGAGTTTTGTTGCCTCTGTGACAGGCTAAGATTTAAGTGATTGAACTATTTATCTAAACAGTGTGTGTGAATAGGCCTCTCTGTTGAGCTGGGAAGGGCTGTCTCGCTGGCTGGTGCCAGCCCCTCCCTCTCCGCCCCTTCGCCGCCGCCTCCTGCCAGCTGTGGATAGTGCTGTGTGTTCCTTCTCATTCTTTAAGTAACATACTTAAGCCACACTTCCCAACATGAAGCTTGAGCTGGATGGGCCCCGCTTCTGTGTCCTGCCCCAGAACCAGCCAGCATCCCCGTTGTGCCCGTCTCTGTGGTGTCAGGACAGAAAGGAAATGAGACCCCCAGGCTGTCTGTAGTTTGATTGTAAACCTTGGAAAACAAAGGCATTGACTTGGTTAAAACACTGTCAGTGTTCGTTCCTGCCTAGCCACCTTGTGGTGTTCGTGGGCCCAGTGCCACCGCGCCTGTGCCAGTGGCAGGACGTGTTCTCAGTGTCAGCATCGAATGTGGCTTGTTCCTTACATTCCATTCTCGTATTTCTTACTGTTTCATATTGCGGCCTTAGGACGTGTGTTACTTTTTTGTTTGTTTGTTTTTCAGACAGTTTCACTCATTACCCAGGCTGGAGTGCAATGGCGCGATCTCGGCTCACCGCAACCTCCGCCTCCTGGGTTCAAGCAATTCTCCTGCCTCAGCTTCCCGAGTAGCTGGGATTACAGGCACGCGCCACCATGCCCAGCTAATTTTTTTTGTATTTTTAGTAGAGACGGGGTTTCACCATGTTGACCAGGATGGTCTCGATCTCTTGACCTTGAGATCCACCCGCCTTGGCCTCCCAAAGTGCTGGGATTACAGGCGTGAGCTACCGCGCCCGGCCACTTCTTATTTTTTGAGGAGTTCTTAGGTTCTTCTTTCCCCTTTGTTTTTCAGAAAACATTTCCCAATATTCTTAAATGTATGCATTCCCTTAGCTTTCAGAACTGAGTAAGAAAAGTTTTAAAAAATGTTTCCATTCTCTTCATCCTGCCAGTGCATCTCCCAGGACACCTCCTCCTGGTAGGCTACTGCGGGACTGTCACGTGCCTGCCTCCCGAGCTTCCCTGCTGCTTTGAGATGGAGGCCCAGGTCTCCCTTGTTCTTGCCCTCCCTTCTCCCAGTCCATCCTGGTAGTACCTCCTGAAGCCGCTTCTGCAGACCCAGGTGTGGGGTCGCCCCTTGAGTACCGCGTGTCTGCAGGTGTCTGTGCTGTCCTTGTGCCCGTCGGTGGTTTTGGCTTGGGATTCTTGGGTATGATTTTCCCGGACTCCACTGTCTGAAGACCAGGTTTCCTGTGAGAGGGTCTGATGGGAACCTGGTTCCCGGTGGTTTGAAGATGCCTGTTGCTTTTTTCCCTGGGAGTTTTTAGGATCTTCTTTTCCCTTGATGTTTAGATACGCAGTGAGGATGAGTTGAGGTGGAAATGTTTTCACCTGCCTTACCCAGGTCTTCTCTTTCTTACTCCATTTCTCCTGAAATAGTCTGATTCTCTCCTTTCTCTCCATCTTCTCTTTTCTCCCTTTCTGGATGTCACACTCGTGGGATCTCCTGCATTGATTCCCACTGTCTTGTGAACTTTCTCTGATGTCTCTTAATATTCATTTTTTCATACTTCCCGGGGATTCTCAAATGACGCTCTAGTCCTCGGGTTAAATCTCTCCTTTGCCCGTGATCTTGCGTCTGAGAGCTCTTCTTTTCTCAGTTACCCTCTCTCAGCATCTGCTTTCTTTGGCTGTGAGAACTCTCGAGACAGAAGTTAACCTGCTTATCTGATCCTGCTACATTCCTGAAAACGTTGGCAGAGAGGATTTTCATACAGTAGGAGTTTATAGTTTATTATGTAAGTGAAACACTCTTAAATACCTCTGTAGCAGGCCACCAGAAATTCCTGAGCGCTGTGAAGCGTCCAGCTCAGTCAGTTACCTCTTCATTGAACGTTGAAACCCCTCAGTGGGAGTATTGGAGCATGTTGTGTCCCTGCATGCCCTTCAGCACCACAGGGACCGTGTGCAACAGTACGTGTTATAAAGATTCATAGTGAATGCAAACTTAGTTGAATAAAATAAGGCAGTTCTAAAAGGGCCACTTGCAGAGTGAATCACCGCGTCCTGCCGTCCAGGGGCAGGGAAGGTGAGTGAGCTGGTGTGGTGGTCCTTGTGGAAGAGCCGTGAGGGGCAGCTGTCACAGACATGGCATCCTCTCATTTAGTTTTATACAACTTCGCTCAGGCACGGTGGCTTATGCCTGTAACCCCAGCACTTTGGGAGGCCAAGGCAGGTGGATCACCTGAGGTCAGGAGTTTGAGACCAGCCTGGCCAATGTGGTGAAACCCCATCTCTACTCAAAATACAAAAATTGCCAGGCATGATAGCACACGCCTGTAGTCCCAGCTGCTTGGGAGACTGAGGAAGGGGCATCCCTTGAACCAGGGAGGCAGAGGTTGCAGTGAGCTGAGATCACACCACTGTACTCTCCAGCCTGGGTGACAGTGAGACTCCATGTAAAAAAAAATAATAGTTTTATACAACTTCAAGTGCACTTAGGGGCACACACGTTTTAGAGAATTCAATTTTGATAGTGTTTTGGATCAATTGTTTGAAATCTTTTTGCAAATATTTGGATTGTGAGTTCAGCTACTAGAACCATCTATAACTAAGTAAAAACGAAACGCAAAGCTGGCATTCTGTGAATTGTCCCCTCCGGGGTGGGTGCTTCTTTGCCACTGCTATCTTTCATGCTCCTTGTTTTATCTTCTGCTTGTCTGGGCTTCTCCGGTGCCTGCTGACAAGAACGAAGGCCCAGGCGATTTTCCTCAGTGGCTTGGCTTTCTTCGGCTGTTGTGTGTACGTAGATTTTGTCCCCCCGTGGCCTACCTCTTGCTGGTGTGCACATCGGGTGCAGGGCCCACCACCTGGTAGACTTTGCTACAGAGCACGGGGCAGGTGCTGTCTTCGGTGCCTGTGAGATCTGTGCTCCTGGACGCCATCACTTGCACCCGCAGCCCCAGCTCTCCCCAGGCAGTCATGCCTCCTTAGGGCGAAGCCCCCGGCCTGTGTTGTACAGAAAGCCCTGGCCTGTCCTGCACGTGAGAGAGAGAAGCCAAGCCTCGAGAGCCCAGAGGAATCGACAGCTCATTCTTCGGATTTCAACAGGCTCTCACTGTATGTTTGTTGAAATTGCCCCGTCTTCAGTCCACTAAGAAGGAAAAGGGCATCCATGTTCAAGGATTGAAATTCCCACAGACATTTGCCAACGTCATGTCATCACTTACTTGATTCCGATAGTATTGAGGCCATTTCCAGATAGCGGCTGCTGTTTCCATTTTAGAGGGGTTTTCAGTCTTCAGGACATAAGAACAATTGTAAACAGTTTCTGAAATCGAAATCTCTAAGTAACTTTTCTTAGCTGGACTTTAACCCTTTGGAATTGTGTTCTTTTATTTAAACAGATGATGCTGGAGGGTCTTGAAATACTTAAAACCAGTACAACTTGCAACTTGAAAGCCAGCCTTCTGTAACCACAGTGCCATGCCCAAACCAAGAGGAATGTACGGAGAACTCCACGTGGATCTCTGATTGCCAAACAGTCACACACACCAAGAGAGCCACATGGGTGTGTGGCCCTCAGGGCTGGGTGAGAGGGCTCCCCTGTGTGTTGAACCGTGGAGGAGGTGACTCGGGCACACTTCAGGTGGACTTTGCGAGGACTGATGGATGGCCACCTCGGGCCAGAATCAGTGGGCAGGGGTGGAAACCAGTGTTCCTGTTCCCATCTGACAGGCTCACTTTTGTCAAGGTGGTACTTTTTCCTAATAAAAGGGGAGAGTAAAGACTGTCCAAAGAGAAAATAAGAAATAGACGTGTGTGTGTGTGTGTGTGTGTGTGTATATATATATATATATATATATATTTTTTTTTTTTTTTTAGACGGAGTCTTGCTCTTTGGCCCAGGCTGGGGTGCAGTGGCGTGATCTTGGCTCACTGCAACTTCACCTCCTGGGCTCAAGTGATTCTCCTGAGTAGCTGGGATTACAGGTGTCTGCCACCACGCCTGGCTACTTTTTGTATTTTTAGTAGAGACAGAGTTTCACCATGTTGGCCAGGCTGGTCTTGAACTTGACCTCAGATGATCTGCCCGCCTCAGCGTCCCAAAGTGCTGGGATTATAGGCGTGAGCCACCGCGCTGGTGAAATAGACATGTTTTATAATTTCTATGTGGAAACATGTTTCTATAGAAAACATTTTAAAGGTATGTTTGTTCCACTGTTAAGCAGTAAAGAATGAATCCACTCGTGAAAATGGTATGTTTTTAGAAAGAACACCTGGATCAAAAGGGCTTCTTTGGAATTAGGTCGTTTTAGTAACTTATGTTCCAAAGAAACACAGGTCTGATGTGGCTAAGAACTGTGAAATCGGAAGAGCTGGAGGCCCTTTTCAGAAGTTCAGGCCAGCACTGTGCAGGGCCACTGCGCGACTGACAACCAGGACAGCACGAGTGACGCCCGAGACCAGGTTTCAAACATTGTAAATTCTAAGCTTTGCAGGTCTTTATTCTCTGGGGTAAGATCCCGTCTTTCTGTTTTTGGTTCTTAAAATTCTCTTCCATGGTCCATGTTAAGGGGGTTTGCACAGAGTGAGGGAGCCTGCAACACTTAAAACCTTTTCAGGGGTCACTCACATGAAACAGCTGTGCTGGGCACTCTGCTGGTGCCCAGGGAACTTCCCTGACTGACCTGGCAGAGCTTCCGTGGCGATGCATGAGTGGCACTCAAGTGGAGGGTTCTCTTTGGAAACAAGCAACCCTGCTTGGTTTCAGTTTGAGGCCACTTCAATGTGGCATTTCTTACCAAGCCCTGTGACACTCCCCATTGATGACTCCCACAGGTACAGAGGAAGTTAAGAACAGGAGACAGAAGGATAGGATGCATAGGAAGGGACAGAGCCCAGAGACCTGCCGAAGACTTTTTTCTTCTTTTTGATGCATGGAAAACATATTTTATGCCACTCCAGCCATTAATAAAATGATAACTTCAACCCTGTGTGCTGTGTTTCAGTTACGCCAAGGCTTGCTAGAATGTATTTAATGAGAATTTTTAGCTCCAGTTGCCACCCAACTGTGAAATCAATTTAATGTTTACTTGAATATGTTTAAATGTTTCAAACAGGAAACAAATTCTTATTTTTTTTGCAATCAGGGAATATCTGAATCTGAGAGCTGGCCAGACACAGGATATAACAGAATTACAAGCAGAGAGGGTGCTGTGCACTAGGATGGAAGGCTTGTTACAGCCCATTTTAAGAACAGCTTTGCATGCTCTGCTGGAGGATTCAGCCATGTTGCTGTACCACATGGATACATCTATAGTTCTGTTGTATGCTCCTTACAGAATGTAAGTTGATTCCAGTGCAATTGATAGGTTAGAGGCAACTCCAATAAGGCACTTGTGTATAGTTGAGTCAGTGAGAAACATCACATCAGGAGATGACAAAGTTAGCCCTGCTGTTTACCCCTCAAGCTAGAAGAGCCAAGTACATTTTAAAATGGTTACATTTTAAGGCAGGGCGTGGTAGCTCATACCTGTCATCCCAGCACTTTGGGAGGCTGATGTGTGTGGATTACTTGAGGTCAGGGGTTCAAGACTGGCCTGGCCAACACGGTGAAACCCCATCTCTACTAAAAATACAAAGATTAGCCTGGCATGGTGGCGCACACCTGTAGTCTTAGCTACTAAGGAGCCTGAGGCAGGAGAATCACTTGAACCCGGGAGGCAAGAGGTTGCAGTGAGCTGAGATTGTGCCAGTATACTCCAGCCTGGGCAGTAGAGCAAGACTCTGTCTCAAGAAAAAGAACAGAGAACAAGTTAGAGTGCCTTCTTCTGTCTATAAGTCATGGAGGTCCCCTCGGGGAAGGAACCCAATCTTTTTGAGATGTACTATACCGGCCCCCCCCCACAGAGTACATTCTTCTTGTTACATGAAAGTTTTGTCATATGGATACTTTTACTCAGTACAATGGTGCAGTCTCAGCTCACTGCAACCTCTGCCTCTAGATTCAAGTGATTCTACTGCCTCAGCCTCCTAAGTGGTTGGGATTACAGGTGTGTACCCCCTTGTGCCTGGGTACACTCTACTAAAAATACAAAATTATTTTTTGTATTTTTAGTAGAGACAGGGTTTCACCATGGTGACCAGGCTAGTCTTGAACTCCTAATCCCAAGCAGTCCCCCCACCTCAGCCTCCCAAAGTGCTGGAATTACAGGTATGAGCCACCATGCCCAGCCTGTCATTTCATTTTGAAATGGAAATGTACTGAAAGTGCAACTTTCCTTCACATCACAATGTTTTTAAGTGGAGACATCAGTTGTCACTTGAGAAACTGTGTTCTTCAATATTTCCTTAACAGAAATTCTATTCAGAAAAATTGAAATTGCAGTGAAACAGACATCATTCAATTTCACCATTAAAACTTTTTTTGGCTTCAAAAGTTCTACATTGGAGACATTGGAAATTAGAACATTTTTTATTGTTATTATCAATACTAACATAGTTTCTCTGAAACAATTTCCCAAAATCCAGCTTCAAAAGTTTATTAACAATCTTGTAACTAATATATTTAAAACCCAAGAGTAGTTCCCTTAAAGATTCCTTGGGTACAAGGCAAGATCACAGTGAAGATGGAGCAGAATTCAAAATTTTTTCCAACCAGTCTAGCTTATTTCAAAATAGAAGTTAGAATTACAGTACAAAATTCTACCTTTTTTCTTTTTTAAAACTCATTGAACACCAGCTGTCACTGAAAACTCCCTACTAGAATAGGGTGTGAACACTCAAATGAGGTGAGCTACAGCCTCTCTGGCTAGAACTACTAAGATTGCTCTTAAGGGGTGCCCCAGGCTGGCCCTGCTTGCTCCAGAAGTCTGCTGTGGAGGAGCTGGTTGAGTATTAGAGTGGGAACTGAACAGTGATCGGGCCGCCGCTGCAAGACTGCCCCTAGAGGGACTCTCGGTGTCTCTTGCTGCTTTCTCTGCCTTCAGTGTCTGGATACTGAGAAAGATCTAGAGTCAAAACTCGGCTGAACATGCAGTCGTCGTACTAAAATGGAGAGAAGACAGTTAAAAGTTTCCCTAATTAGGGAAAAAGTACTAAAGTCAAATAAGAGCCATTAGTGAGTCTAGAATTGCATTCAAAAGGAATCTTCTTAAACCTAAAAAGGTATTATCTGCATTTATGTTGGTTTTGTGTTTTCTGGTATTGTCTGGTATGAGAATTTCCATTACTTGTGCATTATATTTCCAGGTGGTCCCCTAATATTCTGTAGGCACAAGAAGGGAAATTAATTTTTATCTTTGCTTAAAAGAAAATGCAGGAAGTGGCCGGGCGTGGTGGCTCAAGCCTGTAATCCCAGCACTTTGGGAGGCCAAGGTGGGTGGATCACGAGGTCAAGAGATCGAGGGCATCCTGGTCAACAAGGTGAAACCCCGTCTCTACTCAAAATACAAAAAATTAACTGGGCACAGTGGCGCGTGCCTGTAATCCCAGCTACTCAGGAGGCTGAGGCAGGAGAATTGCCTGATGAACCCAGGAGGCGGAGGTTGGGGTTAGCCGAGATTACGCCATTGCACTCCAGCCTGGGTAACAAGAGCGAAACTCCATCTCAAAAAAAAAAGAAAAGAAAATGCAGGAAGTAAGTCCTAACTGTCCAAAACCAAGTGACCTGAACTAGTGTGCTCTACTGAACTAGTTGCTCTATTCCATCAGTTCAGGTTAGTATTTTCAATGGCTTGAGAAAGGTGTATTCACATTTCAGAAGTTACTATACAACTTGGAACTTCTAATGAATTTGTTTTGTCCTCTGATACTTTTGGAGGCTAAATGGTTCCTTGTTCTATCACAGTACAATTTGTTTTTGCTTAAAACACTAAAATATTACAGAAGTATAATTAGTTTATGTAAATTAACAAGACTTTCACAAAACAAAACTATCCTACTTACTGTTCTGCAATTTTCCCTTTGCTTTTTTCACTTAAAATATATATTGTCACTATCATGCACACTTACCTTACAGGGAAAAAAAAATTATATATATATATGTAGTGTCAAGGAAAACACCAGTTGTTACTTTTAATCTTTCTTAATTAAAAAAATCATTTAAGCCTCAGACTCTATTTGGAAGTTTTAATTAGAAAAGGAAAGCCCGGTGGATGTCAGGGTACTAAGGGGCGTTGACAGTGGGTACACTCCCCTCCCCTCCGATTTATCTTTACCTCGGGATAGATACCGATTAGTGCATCGGCTCTGGAATAGAATTCTTCTTTTAGGGAGATAACTATCATCTGAAACTGGTCTTGAGTTTGCTCTTTGATGTAACTTGACACCTGGAAGAAATAAAAACACACATTTCTCTAGGAAGGAAAGGCCTTGTTTGGGCCCTGGGACAGTGACTCTGCATGTCTAAGTCTAGTCAGTTTAGGTGAATGAGGACTTATCCACTTTTCTGATAGTTCAATAAATCCACAACAACTGAAGAAATGGAAATAGATTCTAAAATGAGAAACCTATGATCTAAGACTTTAACACTTTAAAGAATAAAGCTCCAACTTAAGATACTGTGATGTGAACAAGCAATCAACCTTTGTAACAAAAGAAACTACCACTCAAAGTATTTTTTGAGGGTGAAAAAGGTCTGGTATTTAAACTTCTAACTTCCTGGCCGAGCACGGTGGCTCACACCTTTAATCCCAGCACTTTGGAAGGCCGAGGCAGGCGCAGCACCTGAGGTCAGGAGTTCAAGACCAGCCTGGCCAACATGGCAAAACCCCGTCTCTGTTAAAATTACAAAAATTAGGTTGGCATGGTGGCAGGTGCCTGTAATCCCAACTACTCAGGAGGCTGAGGCAGGAAAGGTGCTTTAACCCAAGAAACAGGGGTTGCAGTGAGCCAAGATCATGCCAGCACACTCTAGGCTGGGCGGCAGAGTGAGAGATTCTAACAACAAACTTCCAACTTCCTGTTTTGCCAAATCAAAGCCTGAAGGGAAAAATAGGACAACTGATTATGGATTATGATATAAGTCATTTGGTTAGAGGTGAACTCTGGTTCCTTCAGGAAGCTCAATTCCAAGGAAATGGGCAGTGTAAAATGAATTCAATAAAGACAAGTCTTGGTGAACAAAGTACTCAGAACTTAAGAGCATGATCAACCCCAAGAAAAGAAAAACTATCAACAGTCTACCAAAGGTACTGCCAACTCCTGGGATTTCTCTGAGGGCCTAGAATGGGTCTTCTCCATGTGTATTGGTTCTGACTGCACCAAAGATCCTATGGACACAAGCTCTGGAAGTAGGAACAGCAACTTCCTTTGAAGAGTGAGTCACTGGCCATGTTTTACAAGAGAAAAGAAAGAAACTGCTCTAAGAGGCTGAGTTCATAGAAGGAATTTCCAGCATGAGAGGCAATGGCAATAGCCATTATGACAGGACTACAAAAAAATGGGCTTGAGCCCATAATAGAAGAAGAAGAGGAGACAGGATGCGGAGATGCATGGCATGCATTTTTCCTGGAGTTACCAATTGTGAATGCTGGGCACCCTAATCACAAGAGGGAGTGGAGGGTTTTTCATAGTTCCTTATACTACATAACTGCTCATACTCAATTTAGCCACAGCGTGTCAGCTAACATCTCAAAGGGATAAAGCAATTAAAAGGTCTTAATACATAGGATGGATACTAATAAGAGTCTTAAGTAAGACCTAGTACCTGGAGATGCCACCAATGCAAACATCTAATTCTTTCTAAAACATGGATACCTTAAATGCAACCAAGAAAAGAGAGCCACAAAGATTTCCCTTCACAGGATATGGGGTATAAAGTGCCAAAACTACCCTCCTAAGGGAAGATTTCTCGCAAATGAATCAGCCATGGAATCCAGTCATTAATGATGCACATTGGCTGGCATTCAAGAAACAAGATGTTCTTTTGTTCCTATGTTTTCTTCCCTCAGTTACCATGAAGTTTCTGGCAGAGACTTTTTGCAGGTATGGAGTTGATGTGATATTCTTGTGTATCCTGTGCCATGTTAAAAAAGCAGGACCAGGCTTTGCATTAACAGCCGTTTACAGGGTGACTGCTCTGGTCATGCTAACAGATATATTTCCCATGATTTATTTATAAACTGGTCTTCTGGGCCAGGCACGGTGGCTCATGCCTGTAATCCCAGCACTTTGGAAGGCCAAGATGGGCGGATCACCTGAGGTCAGGAGTTTGAGACCAGCCTGCCCAACATGGCAAAACCCCGTCTCTACTAAAAATACAAAAAATTAGCTGGGCGTGGTGGCAGACGCCCATAATCCCAGCTACTCAGGAGGCTGAGGCAGGAACCTGGAGGTTGCAGTGAGCCGAGAGCGTGCCACTACACCCTGGGTGACAAGAATGAAACTGTCTCAAAAAAAGGACCTTCAAGAGATTTGGGTCATGTGAATACAACTTCAGAAATGGTCAAAGACTACATTCATGCATCAGAAGATAACCTCAGGTTGCCGCAACTGGGGCATTTCACATGAGACTCGGTAGGAAAGGAGGAGGTGGTCAGCTTTAGAGATGCAGAACCTGCTGGGCAGTACCCCGAGACTGGAAACATCTCTCAGGCATGGGCTCCTTAACATCACTACTCACAAGGCTAGGTTGTAAACCAGAAGGCCAAATTTTTTTTTCTTTTTAGATTTCTTCATAATAGAGACCAGGTCTCACTATGTTGCCCAGGCTGGTCTCAAACTCATGAGCTCAAGTGTTCCTCCTGCCTCAGCCTCCCAAAGTGTTGGGATTACAGGCATGAACCACTGTGCCTGGCCCAGAATGCCAATTTATAAATAAATAGTGAGAAATGTATCTGTCAGCATGACCAGAGCAGCCACCCTGTAAGCCGCCATTAATGCAAAGCCTGGTCTTTTCTTCTTCAAGATGGGTAGGTCTGGAATCAGAACCAGGACAGTCCAATGAACCTATCCAAGAATAAATGGCCCCAGCAGCAGTACCATGCAATTGGAACTCTGCAGGCTGGTGCTGCCCTTCCACTGCGCAGCATCGGGCACTGCCAGGATTTGCCTCCATACTTTGTTCATGTTCCATGGCTGACCCCACTCTCATGTCCAAAATTCAGTCTAGTCACTGTCAAGATGTGTGGGCTGAGAGCCCAGCTCTTTTAGGTGGGCTCTGAATACCCACCAATCCTTTAGTGCTGACTAAAATTTTAACTCCTACGCATGAAATTGTTCGTTAGTTCTTTCATTCTCTCAAAGACTGAAAACAGGATCGTGCTCAAGTTCAGTAAATTATTGGACACATTTTGATAAAACTGGAGTGGTAGGGCTGGCATGGTGGTTGACGCCTGTAACCCCACTTTGGGAGGCTGAAGCGGGTGGATCCCTTGAGCCCAGGAGTTCAAGAGCAGCCTTAGCAACATGGTGAAATCCCATCTCTACCAAAAATACAAAAATTAGCCAGTCTCATAGCCTGGTCTCAAAATAAATAAACTTTTTTAAAAAGCTGGGAAGGTAGGCTTTTAAACTTTAATTCCTTTGGAATTTATTTAGAGATGGTACTCTTGAACCTTATTAAACAGCTAAATTGATCCATGAGAATAAATAAACCTCTCTGCCACAGGGCCTGTTATGAGGGTTCTCTAATTCCCAACATCTAGATTTGGTGAGAAGCCTGTTATGCCAGCAGTAACACTGCTGGTAAAGTCCAGTGATCCTCATTTGACCCCCATGTTGATTTTCCATTATCTCCTAAAGGTCCCCTAAGCCTTGAATGAAAACGACCTTCAATCATCTTGTTTTATGTTTTAGATATTTAGCTTAGATTTTAAAAGGATTTTTCTTTCTGGATTGCAGTGGCACAGTGTCAACTCACTGCAATCTATGTCTCTTGGGTTTAGATGATCCACCTCAGCCTCTAAAGTAGCTAAAACCACAGATGTGCACCACCACGCCCAGATAATTTTTTTTTTTTTAACTTTTTGTAGGGACAAGGTCTCCCTATATTGTCCAGGCTGGTCTCCCTGGACTCAAGCAATCCACCCACCTCAGCCTCCCATAGTGCTGGGATTACAGGCACGAGCCACCAAGTCCAGCCTACAAGGACTTTTTTGTGTGAAAATCCCGGTTGCTTAGGCTGGAGTACAGTGGTGTGAACTCAGCTTACTGTAACTTCCGCCTCCAGAGTTCAAGCAGTTCTGCCTCAACCTCCCAAGTAGCTGGGATTACAGCCCCCGCCCCCATCCTCCTACGCCCGCCCCACCACTCCTGGCTAGTTTTTGTATTTTTAGTAGAGACAGGGTTTCACCATGTTGACCAAGCTGGTTTCAAACTCCTGACCTTACGATCTGCCTGCCTCAGCCTCCCAGAGTGCTGGGATTACAGGCGTGAGCCACCGCACCCAGCCAAAAATTTTTAATGCGCAATTTCTATTGCTTGCCTCACATGATCCTTGATTAGTAGACAATCTATTGAAAATTAAAAGCAAAAACTTACTTTGCCTATGTTAGTGTTGTCCAGGGCTGCATCCACTTCATCTAAAACAAAGAATGGGGCAGGGCGAAAACTAGAAGAAAATTACAATCAAGTTACAGTTTTCTATTTGTTTTACAAAAGACTTGGAGAAAAAGATGAACAGTATTCAGAATAAAGCACATTCTTTTAGATATTTCTAAGTAAACTGGTGACCTCTATGTTACTAAATCCAGTGTTCAGTTATCAATCCACATGTATGTGACCTATGCAAGGAGTATTTGGGGTTGGTCACTCCCTCCTCCTGAAATACTGCTCTGTGACTTGTAGGGGACATAGTCTACTCTCCCTCAGCCCCTGTTCTGAGAACTCTAGTGCCCTCAGGCTCTGTGCTTATCTCATCAACTCCCTTGGTGATTGCATCTGGCCTCAGGGTTTTAAATATCACATGAATACTGATGTCTCCCACACTTCTGCCAATAATTTCTAACCTGTGTCCTGAACTTTCACCTCAAATGTCCAACTACTTTCCCTACAATTCTGTGTGGGTGTCCAATACATATCTCAAACTCATCTCAAACCAACTCCTCCACTGCCCTCCAAACCTGGTCCTCTTGTGGTCTTCCCCATTTCAGTGAACGCCAGCTTTTCTTTCTTTTTTCTTTTTGAGATGGAGTTTCGCTCTTGTTACCCAGGCTGGAGTGCAATGGCGTGATCTCGGCTCACCGCAACCTCCGCCTCCTGGGTTCAGGCAATTCTCCTGCCTCAGCCTCCCGAGTAGCTGGGATTACAGGCACGCGCCACCATGCCCAGCTAATGTTTTGTATTTTTAGTAGAGACGGGGTTTCACCATGTTGACCAGGATGGTCTCGATCTCTTGACCTTGTGATCCACCTGCCTCGGCCTCCCAAAGTGCTGGGATTATAGGCTTGAGCCACCACGCGCGGCCCAGCAGCTCATTACTCTGGTTGATTAGGTCAAAACCCACAGAGCCATCCCCTTCACACCTCTTCCTTCATATCCCATACCCTGTCAGCAAATTCCATCTGCACAACCATATCCTCTCATCCTGGCCCAACCCATCACCATCTTTCACTTTGTTACCAGTGATAGCCCTGTGCTTACCACTGCTGCATACAGTCTACTCTCCATCCATGCCAGGCGTGCCCTCGGGGACTTTGCACTTGCCGTTGCTGACGTCTTAGAACATTC
This sequence comes from Callithrix jacchus, assembly GCF_049354715.1. Classification (NCBI taxonomy): domain Eukaryota; kingdom Metazoa; phylum Chordata; class Mammalia; order Primates; family Cebidae; genus Callithrix; species Callithrix jacchus. The sequence continues at coordinate 214,630,596 of NC_133502.1, read as the reverse complement.
TTCCCTTGGCTGTCCACATGACTGGCTCCATTTACTCCTTCAAATCTTTGCTCAAATGTTACCTTCTCAAATAGACCTTCACTGATGACCCTTTAACATTGCTAACCCTTCCCTGCCACTCACCATCTCCACTCCCTGCTTTATTTTTTTCTCTATAGAACTTGTCATTTTCAAGAAAAAAAAACTTGTCATTTTCTAATCTCTATATTGGATAGTTTACTAATTTACTTTGTTTATTGTCTGCCTCCCCCAACTAAAATGAAGTATCTTTGAGGCAGGTATATTGTTTTCTTCACAGCTGTCTTCCCAGTGCCTGCAACAGCACCTGATACACAGTAACTAGTAAATATCTGCTGACTAAATGGATGGGGGTGCCACCTAGTCTGATTCTGCTCAGATGACTTGTTGAGAGCAGGCCTCCTGCTTTTATGATTCCCTCTTTTCCTTTCCTATGGTGGCCTATTCCTTTTCCTTCTAGAGACCAGTAAAAAGTTGTCAAACTCCTATATGTTTTTGTTCCTAGTCATGGAAATAGAGAAGCAGCAGCATCTATACTTTATTGTATTATGTATATATTTTTTGAGACAGGGTTTTGTTCTTTCAGCCAGGCTGGAGTGCAGTGGCATCATCACGGTTCACTGCAGCCTCCAACTCCTGGGCTCCAGTGATCCTCCCACCTCAGCCTCCAGGTAGCTGGGACTATAGCCATGCATCACCTTTCTGTTTTCGGTAGACATGGGGGTCTCACTATGTTGCCCAGGCTCAGCATCTATACTTTAGATCTTCATCTAATGTTCTGAATCTTGAAAGAGGTTAATTGCCTTAATTCTAGAGAACTTTTTGCTTCTTGATTTGTTTTACAAAAAAAACAGTTCCACCGCCATCAGTGGAAATGAGAAGGTTAAATGCTTTTATAGAAGAAATACTTCAACATTCTTTACTAAGTAGCAGACCCCTGAATATGGACTAAGAAAATAATATACAAGTTGGGTTTTTGGGTTTTTTTTGTCAATCCTGACGTCACCTCTGGCCATTCCAAATATTTTTTCTTTTCTAAAATGGAATAGTAGTAGCTATTAATAAATACAGAAATTGAATAGAAATCTGTCAATAACTAGCCGGGCATAGTAACATGTGCCTGTCGTCCTGGCTACTCAGTTGGCTGAGGCAGAAGGATCACTTACTTGACCCAGGAGTTCAAGCCTAGCCTAGGCAACATGGCAAGACTTTGTCTCAAAAAACAACAACAACAACAAAACCAAACCACTAAAAATCTGAATTCTCTCTTAGATTTCTGTGTAAAGTCTAAATTCTTGTAGGCCTAAAACATAATCTGAATTTTCTGGCTGAAGAAGATTGTTTTGCATCCCATTTGCTAAATATCATCTGTAGAAAGGTCCCCTTGGCTTCTGCCCTGATATGAAAACTGAATAGCTTTTGTGACCTTACCTGTGCACAGCAAACAAGAGAGCCAGGGCTGCCACACACTTTTCTCCCCCTGACAAATTGTCCATTGGCATAAACCGTTTGCCTGGGGCCACACAGTTATAGCTAATTCCTTCCAAATAAGGTTCTTCAGGGTTCTCTGGACTAAGAAATGCCTGAAACACATGTTATTTGTTTAGCAATATCAGAAAACCAATACATTTCATCTTGGCATTTAACTACAAAATATTGTATTGGTTAGCTTTTCTTCAGTTTTGGTGGAAAACTATCAATGCCTATAAAAAAAACGTATTGAGTTGTACATGTAATCACAGACAAGAGAGTTGTCCGCGTAGGCGATAGAGGGAAAACACACTAACCTACCCAGGGATCAGCCCTTTCCACCAGACTGCCAGTCACACCTCAGCGGCACATACCACAGTCTTACAAAACAGTCTTCGTGCAATTCACTCACTGGCATGTTCATCAAACCTTTACTGAATACCTATTAAGGGCCAGGTACTGTAAATACAGAGAGAAATCTTATTCTCAAAGTGTTAGGCATGGTGACTCACGCCTGTAATCCCAGCACTTTGGGAGCCTAAGGCAGGTGGATCACTTGAGGCCAGGAGGAGTATGAGATCAGTTTGGCCAATATGTTGGAAGCCTGTCTCTACAAAAAATAAAAAATTAGCCAGGTTTGTTGGTGCGCGCCTGTAATCCCAGCTACTTGGGAAGCTGAGACCCTTGAACCTGGGAGGTGGAGACTGCAGGGAGCCGAGATCACACCACTGCATTCCAGCCTGGGCAACAGAGGGAGATTCTGTCTCAAAGAAAAAAAAAAGAATTAATGGGTTTTAGTCTTACTTTACTGAAAATAAGTTACTTTCATTTGAAATTCTGAATATCTGATGCAGGATCACCTTAGTCATAAAAGAATATGAGAAAACAAAAGCAGAGGAGATATGTAAGGCCCAACCTACATCTTTATTTCAAATTAGATTCCACAAGTATTTGCTATGGATGTTGATAACGGAATAGGAGTGGTTATCATTAAAAGGGTCATATCTGAATTTGAACGCTGCCTTTAGTTCTTTTCCTCTCTTTTGTTACTCTGGTCACCTCCACAGATCAACCATCTCCCCAGGATCCTCTTATTTATTTTTTTTTTTTGAGACGCAGTTTCACTCTTGTTACCCAGGCTGGAGTGCAATGGCGCGATCTCGGCTCACCGCAACCTCCGCCTCCTGGGTTCAGGCAGTTCTCCTGCCTCAGCCTCCCGAGTAGCTGGGATTACAGGCTGCGCCACCATGCCCAGCTAATTTTTTGTATTTTTAGTAGAGATGGGGTTTCACCATGTTGACCAGCATGGTCTCGATCTCTTGACCTCGTGATCCACCCGCCTCGGCCTCCCAACCAGGATCCTCTATTATTCCACATTTACCAGAGAGACCAACAGTTCTATGAAATCAAATTAGTACCAAACCACAGAATTTTCATATAGTCCATTTCATTTTTTGGATAAAGAAACAGGCCCAGAGAGATTTTGACTTGTCCACACTGGATAGTGTGAAGTGAATGGGATCCACAGTGCAGGTCCTAACCACTCCTCATGAACTGACTTTGCCCACAAGTGAGTTGCTCAAATAATGTGGCAGTGTAGTTATTTCCCACCAGCAAAAACCCACCACCAGTAACACAGAATTCCCATTAGTATTTGAGGATGAATGATACATACTTGGGCACTGTGGTTTCTGCAGAGCTTCTTATAGATTTGATCAATTGTTACTGAGACATGCTCAAAACACTGGTTGAAAATATCGTATCTCCTTTTTTTTACTTGTTCGAACTCTTGCCTACAGATTCTGGCTTCCTTTCTGCTGGCCTCAAAAGCTAAGAGAGAATCAATATTCTTTATTGTAGAGACCACTGAGGAGGTTCTTTCACTTAAACTGCAAAGCATAAAATATTTTTAAAACTGGATTTGAGTTTGGATCTCTTGAGTAGATGTACTTCCAAAATATGTAAACTATTAATTCCAAGAGAATAGCTCTTAGAATTGATGAGCCTCTTTTCTAGTACAGATAATTGCTAAATAATGTTGACAAGTTCTGATACAGTATTTTTTGTTTTGAGACGGAGTCTTGCTCTGTTGCTCACGCTGGAGTGCAGTGGTGCAGTCTTGGCTCACTGCAACCTCTGCCTCCCAGGTTCAAGCAATTCTTCTGCCTAAGCCTCCCAAGTAGGTGGGACTATAGGCATGTGCCATCACACCCAGCTAATTTTTGTATTTTTAGTAGATACAGGGGTTCACCATGTTGACCAGGCTGGTCTTAAACTCCTGACCTCAGGTGATCCACCCACCTCAGCTTCCCAAAGTGCTGTGATTACAGGCATGAGCCACCATGCCCAGTCTGATACAGTATTTATTAAGCCAATTTTGCTGGTATGAAAAAACATGTTTTAAAATCACCAATAAACCTGGTTTTAAATTAAAACACTTTTCAAAAAGGAAACAGTGATTCAGTATTAAAAGCACACATTAAGACTACAGAGGAAAAAAACTCTGTAATAAAAAGGGACAACAGAGGAGATTGTTGGCAAATGGTATAGAAATCAAAACATCCATGAATATAATCTTGTTAGTGACTACACTCAATTTTACCATCTGTGGACTCTTGAAACTTGTCTCTGACAGTCTTTAAGTTCTCCAGTGCTCGTAGGTTTGGGGCTGCTGTTTTCAGTAGGATTTCTTCCTGGGATGCTAAGTGCTGCAATAAGAGCTTAAGGTGGGCCTCGACTTCTTCATCAGTTTGTAGAGCCTATTACGAACAAAGAACAACACTGACTGGCATGACATGCCTTTTACATCCAGCAAGCTAAGGTGCGTGTGTGGGGCCCTTCACCATCTGGCCCCCCAGTTCCTTCTGGATCTATTCCTTCTCTCCCCAAAGCCCTCTCTCAGCCTGGAGGTACAGTCCTGCAGCAGTATGTGTAGGTAGCTTCCCAAGTCAGCTGTGCTCTTTTCTTGGAACAAATTTCAGCTTATTTTTTAATCTGGCTAAAAAGCAACAATATCTATTTCACCTTCATTTTTTTTTAATATTCATAATCTATGATGTATTACAATGAGGATTCCATGATGGAAGCTGTTCAGTCTTTGCCTTTAAAGACAACAGGGAAGTCAGACATAAATCAGATGAAAACTTTTTTGTAAGAGACGGGTCTCGCTTTGCTGCTCAGGATGTCTTGAGCTCCTGACCTCAAGCAATCCTCCTGCTTCAGCCTCCCAAGTAGCTGGGATTTAAACTGGCTTTTACAGCAGGGTGAAAAGACTTCTAACAGGTATAGGTATGTCATAGGTATGACAGTGCAGAGTGAAGGGATCCAATCCAGCTAGACAGGTTAACACTTAACCTGACACGAGTGATGAACGGAAGAGGAAAAGTAGCCATGCCCTTCCAGGGAATCTTTTTTTATTTTGAGTTGGAGTTTCACTCTTGTTGCCCAGGCTGGAGTGCAATGGCATGAACTCAGCTCACCGCAACCTCCGCCTCCCAGGTTCAAGTGATTCTCCTGCCTCAGCCTCCCAGGTAAAGACTCACACCACCATGCCTGGCTAAGTTTTTGTATTTTTTTAGTAGAAACAGGGTTTAGCCAGGCTGGTCTCAAACTCCTGACCTCAGGTGATCTATTGCCTCAGCCTCCCAAAGTGCTGGGGTTACAGGCATGAGCCATTGTGCTCGGTCCAGGAAATCTTTTTTTTTTTTTTTTTTGTCACAAATATAATCAGAGCCCCAAAAGTCTAACAAAAATATATTTAACAGCATATGAACTGAAAAGATGTGGTGGATATTACTACTGAGCATCTGTTCTCCATTTTTTCTTTTAATGCAGCACATGCTTTTGACCATGCCCAGCCCAACACAAGAGTTTTTTATATGTAGCTCTTTGCTTAGGAACAAAAGGGAAGGCAGCTTTTTGCATGACTCAGCTTTCAGCCTAATTTCTTCCTCTTGGTATAGTGAACTGGGGTCCAGGTTTTCATTTTCCTTTCACAAGCACCACTACAATCTTTCTTCTCTGAAGGTTTTAGCTGTGTGGCTGGAAAGCCAAGAACAGTTGCACTCATTTTGCCTTCAAGAGAGAAGCAGCTTCAGAATGAAACCAACACACAAAGAAATGTATGGCTCTAGGGATCACTGGGAAACAGACCCAGAGCTGCTCAATTTTAGGAATTAAATTCAGTTAAATTAAAGCTGAATTCCAGATCTGTGCTCTGCAGCTGTGAAGGATGTGCCATACCATCACCTACAATCCTGAGAGAGGCCCTGTGTCTACTGAGCGTACTGCAGTGGGACACCAGCAGAGCAAATTTGGGATGCTGGAATAAGTAGTTGGTTTCTTTTGTTTATTGAAGGACTTCTCAAAGACTTTAATATTCATTGTGAATCTCCGAGAAGGGAAAATACTTTCTCAAAAAGTAACTACAGGGGCTGGGTGCGGTGGCTCACACCTGTAATCCCAGCACTTTGGGAGGCCGAGGCGGGTGGATCACAAGGTCCAGAGATTGAGACCACCCTGGTCAACAAGGTGAAACCCCATCTCTAATTTTTGTAAAAATACAAAAATTAGCTGGGCATGGTGTTGTGTGCCTGTAATCCCAGCTACTCCGGAGGCTAAGGCAGGAGAATTGCTTGAACCCAGGAGGCGGAGGTTGCCATGAGCCGAGATCGCGCCATTGCACTCCAACATGGGTAACAAGAGCAAAACTCCGTCTCAAAAAAAAAAAGATGAACCAACTAGATGATTGGAGGGCTGGAAACTTCAGCCCCTCTTTTCTAAGGAGGTGGGGTAGAAAGGCTGAAAATTGAGTCTGATCACCAATTGGCCATGACTTATCAACAATATATGTAATGAAGCTCCCATAAAAATCCCTAAACAATGGTTTCGAAGAGCTTCCAGGTTGGTGACCACACAGAGATGCTGGAGGGTGACATGCCTGCAGAAGGCAGGAGAGAGGGCATGGACCCTTTCTCATACCTAGTTCCATGCATCTCTTCCATTTAGCTGTTCCATGAGTTGTATCCTTTAAAAATGAACTAGTAAATGTAAGTAAAGTATTTCCCTGAGTTCTGTGAGCCATTCTAGAAAATTATCGAATCTGAGGAAAGGGTTGTGGGAACTCCTGATTTATAGCCAGTTGGCCCCAGTCTGGGAGGCCTGGACTTGTGATCGGCATCTGAAGAGTGGCTAGTCTTGTGGCACTGAGCCATTACCTTGTGCGAGCTGATGCTAATTCCAGGTGGACAGTGTCAGAACTAAACTGAACTGCAGAATACCCACTTAGTATTCAAAAAATTAGAGAATTGCGTGGTGTGGGAAAGACCCACAATTTGGTGTCAGAAGTTTCATGATTACAGTGTTTTTCCTTTGTATATTTCTTCCAAAACCATTAGGAAATCTATTTAAAAAAAAAAAAACTCACCCTTAATTCTATCATCTAAAACTAATTCTGTAATGTTTAAATATTCCATATTACTGTGAGTGATAAAGAACAGAAAGCTTTTCATTACCTTCAAATTCTCGCTTAGAGAACTATAGTCTACTTCAAAGGCTTCTTCTTTTTCATAGATAGCAATTATTGCCTGGGTACTTTCTGCTTCAGTTCCCATCTGAAAAATATGTGAACACAAACACTTGTTGATTAAGTTCACTGTCCTATATGGAGTGGTTCATGGCACTCCAAAAACAATTACAATAGTAACATCAAAGATCACTTATCACAGATCACCCTAACAGATAAATAATTAAAAAGTTTGAAAGATTTTGAGAATTATCAAAATGTGACACAGAGAAACAGAAAAGTGAGCACATGCTGTGGGAAAACTGGTACAAACACACTTTTCTTGACATGCGGTTACCACAAATCTTCAATTTGCATTTAAAAAAAAAAACCTTGCAATATCTGTGAAGCACAAAACAAGGCATGCATGTATATGGGAGGATGTGCATAGGTTAAATACCAAATCTACGTCATTTTAGATAAGAGACCTCAGCATCCTCAGATTTTGGTATCCATGGGGGATCCTGGAACTATCCCTGTGGTTATCAATAAATGATTGTACTCCCGCCAGTCTAAATCCTGTATAATCCAAATGTGGTTAAAAAAAAGAAAGAAAAGAAAAAGCACCAACAGGGAAATGTTAGTGAGCCTTCGTTTTATCTTGTGATTTCTATGATGTCCCATTCTTGCCTCTCCCTGTTCCCTCACCACCCAGAGACACTCAGTAGGGCACGTTTCTTCAATTCAACTGTTGGAGAAGGTGCAGAGCAAGAAACCCACCCCTCCACTGCCCGCCCCAACAGGATGTAAAATGTTATGAGAGTGCAGGGGACCGCCCATGTGGTGGATGATCTGCATACTGCCTGTGGTTCATTGTGTAAAAACATTCTTAACTCCAACAACTTTAATTCTCTGATTTCTCTTGGGTATCTAATATATAGGTAAGAAACAGGGGTTCATCCTGTGGCCCTAGTCCTCTGAGGTAACAGTCATTTTGCCTTTTTTCTCTCCTAGGAGATATCTCCACCACCCCTAAAAGGGCTACAGAACAAGAGAAAGGATAAGCAAAGGGCAATGCATTAAGTTCCATACAACAGCATGTATTTTACAGTCATTTGCTAGAATACCTCCACGTCAATGATGTCATCCAGTGACCCCAACAAAAGAACTATCTCAATGTCTTGCACTTTGCAATCAAGCAACAAGTTATGCTTCTCTAATCGTTTCTGTTCCAGAGAAGTTTGAATAATTATAACTTCTTTCTGCAACTTCTCCACTGCCCTGTAATTACACAGATATGAAAAAGTAATTTTACTCATTATGTAATGTTGCACCAAGGAAGAAAAATGTATGCTATAAACTTATATGAAAAAAAGATTACTTATTCCTATGAGTGCTGTAAGTTCTCGAATCCTCTCATTGATGCTTGTTATTTAATTGTTAACACTCCTGAGAAAGGCCATGAATATACTTAGTTAATCTGAGGGAGCATTTTCCACTAATAAGGGTTACTGATTTAATCAAGGTTACCAAAGACAGTGTTTTCCTAGTTACTTTATTTTTAAATCTGTATAATTTTTCAAGCTGCAATTCTCAAATATAAGCTCTACATTTTAGAACCTCAAATCAAGATAAATAGTCTCTTAGCAAAAGAAATCCCTTGCCGGGTACGTCATACACACCTTACTACCACCACCACTAACATAGTAATGCCTTCTATCTGAAAATGAGGGCTTGGGTCTTACTAATTGAAATCATGTGGGTTTTGTTAAAAGACCTAGAAAGAGGACAAACAAAAATAATAAAGAAGAAAAAAAGAACTATGTATTTTTCAAGAATATTAAGAGAAAAAGAAAGTATCCTGTTTGGGCTGATTGTGGTGGCTCACGCCTGTAATCCAGCACTTTGGGAGGCCGAGGCAAGAGGATCACTTGAGCCCAGAAGTTTTGAGACCAACATAACAAGACATCTCTTTAAAAAAAACAGAGGAATGTGTTCTATTTACACAAAATACAAGAGTTTTTAAAAAGCAAGAGTCAACGCACTTTAATTCCACTCCAAAATCTTAGACAGCTTTCTGGCTGTATCTTAAAACACTGAAGGTCTTTGGACAGCGAGAAAAATTGTAGAATGCCAAAAGGCTGAGCGAAAACAGAGAACTAATATTGTCTAATCAGTCATGGTTGTGTAAATCATGATGCATGGCAGGAAAGCAGGTGTCATTCTGGTACAAGCCAGTAAAAGTGTCGTCACCATCATCATGGCAAACACACATGCTGATCTTGTGCCAGGTACTAGTGTACGTGCGTATGAATATTATTAACACATGTAATACAGCAATTCTGTGAGGTAGATACATATGATACCTTAATTTCCTGATGAGGTATCTAATATATGGGTAAGAAACATGGGTTCATCCTGTGGATGGTTTCCTGATGAGGAAATTAAGGTATCATATGTAAACAGCAGAGCTGGGATATAAAACCAGAAATTGTGGCTCCAAATTCTATCTCCTTACCCTCTACGCTTTCTTGCACAGAGTAGAGGGAATCTCTGTACAACAGGAAGACACCAATGTCAAGGCAGACTTAGGATAAGGGACTCTATGCAGGTTCATGTTTTCATCTAACAAGAAGAACTATTTTCTCTAGGCCAGGAGCAGTGGTTCATGCCTGTAATCCCAGCACTTTGGGAGGTGAGCAGATAACTTAAGGTCAGGAGTTTGAGACCAGCCTGGCCAACATGGTGAAACCCTGTCTCTACTAAAAGAGAAACACACACACACACAAAATAGCTGGGCACGGTACTATGGGCTTATAATGCCAGCTACTCAGGAGGCTGAGGCATTATTTGTTCTAAACTAGCCACCTCTCCTGGTTTAGAATGTTTGGAAAAAAAATGAGAATGAAGGGTGTGATGTGAGACCAAGAGCAACAAAGGGCACATAGACAAATGCAACTCATTTAGTACATTTCAGATAGATGGTGTCCATGTTTAACACTCTGACTAGGCCTTTCAAACTGATGAAGTCTCGATTACCTATCAACAGCCAGAAACCTCTTCCGTTCCTCTTCAATTTGAGTTTGAACTTTCTCAGCATTGGAGTTCTGAGTGACACATATGTCCTTAAGTTGCTGCTGCTTTGCCATGAGTTCATCCACTATTTGCAGACAGTTTTCTTCAGCCTGAACAGAGAGGATTTGCATTGTAGATTTACCATTTTTTATATTAATAAGGTAATTCTATGATCTTATCAATAACACCAAACCATTAATCCCAAGATGAACGGTATGTGCTACTTGACCCTCTGTCATGGACTGTGACTCACTCTCATTCTATACTTTTTAGAAATTGATGATCATTACCTGCCTTTGTCCTTCATTTTGTTTTTGTTTTTAGATTTTTTTTTTGTCCTTCATTTTGGATTCATTCCTCAGCTCACTGCCATCTGACTTCTGTTCCCAATCTCCAATGACAGTGTTTTTACTATTATTATCTCTAATTGGCAATTAAACAGACATTTTCCAGTCTTTTAGGTTTTTGACAGCCTTGATCATTTCCTCCTTCCTGAAACTTGGGCTTCTGTGATGCCACCTCTTCTGGCTCTCCTCATAAGCGAAGTGACCACCTTCCGGATCCCATAGCTGCTCCACTGCTCTTCACTGCCTAACTCCCTGCTAGAAAGTCTCAACCATTCTCATGTGGTTTCAGTTTACTACCATTAACCAGCAACTCCCAAATTTGTATCTCCAGCCTAGACTTCTCCATTATCTACTCTTTAATAGCCTGCTGGAAATTACCATCTAGACATTACACAGGCAACTCAACCTCCACAGGTCCAGAATTTTCTCTCCGTAACCTGCTGCTCCCATTCACCAATCGCCCAAGTTAGAACTAAGGAGTCATCTGTGGCACCCCCTTGCCCTTCCTCTCATGTTGATATCCAGTAATTCATATAGCTCTTTTGATTTTACTTTAAGTATTTCTTAATTCTGCCCCCAACCCCTTTGATCACTACTAACAGGACCCTGCAGGAGCTCACAAAAGGTTTACTACATGAAGGAAGTCATAATTTCAATAGAGGCACTTCAGCCACCCATTATTAATTACCTTCTTTAGGTGATCAATGTCTTCTCTACCTTTCTGGATAGTTTCTTTTAATGCGTTGATCTTATTCAGTTTCTTCTTAAGCTGATTGCGACTATACTCAAGTTGAATATTAAGCCGAGTTTTTTGTTTTTCAAATTCTAATCTAGTATAATAAAGTCAAGCATAAAAAGTATAAGCAGAAAACTTTTATTCCAACTTTTTCTTATGGGAAATTTCAAACAAAAAGTAAAAGAAACACTATAGGGAACCCTCAAGTAGCTATCACCCAACTTAATAATTATCAATTCATGGTCATTCTTGTTTCATCTACTTTTTTTTTTTTTAGATGGGGTTTCACCATGATGGCCAGGCTGGTCTTAAACTCCGATCCTCCTGCCTTGGCCTCCTAAGTGCTAGGATTACAGGCGTGAGTCACCGCGCCCAGCCCTTGTTTCATCTTTAACTCCACCAGTAGCCTCTCTAACCACTGGCTTATTTGAAGCAAGTTCTAGACATGATGTAATTTCCTTTGTAAATACTATTGTATGTATCCCTAGAAGTGAAATGACTTTTAACTCATAACCTTATGGCTAAAATATAATTCCTTAATATCAAATTGCTGTCATTGCCAAATTTCCTTTTAAAAATTCTTTTAGGCTGGGCATGGTGGCTCATGCCTGTAATCCCAGCACTTTGGGAGGCCAAGGTGGGCAGATCACTTGAGGTCAGGAGTTTGAGACCAGACTAACTAATATGGTAAAACCCCACTTGTACTAAAAATACAAAAATTAGCTGGACTTGGTGGCATGCGCCTGCAGTCCCAGGTACTCGGGAAGTTGAGGCAGGAGAACCACTTGAACCCGGGAGACAGAGGTTACAGTGAGTCGAGATCTCGCCACTGCACTCCAACCTGGGTGACAGAGCAAAACTGCATCTCAAAAGAAAATGTTTTAAAAAAATAAAAATTGGTTGTTTGAATCAGGATCTACACCTTGCATATGGGTGATATGTTTCTTAAATCTTTAATACTCTACAGGTTTCCTCTTCTCTTTTTCTTTAAATTATAATTTTATGTGTTTATTCTTATTAGTCAATTTTTTCAAATAACTGTTTTCCGTCCAGTTTTGTTACCTTGCTGGTGAGAAGTTGTGACACTTTGCAGGAGAAGAATCATTCTGGTTTTGGGAATTTTCTGCCTTTTTGTGCTGGTTTCTCCCCATCTTTGTGGCTTTATCCACCTTTGGTCTTTGATGTTGGTGGCCTTTGGATGGGGTCTCTAAGTGGACGTCCTTTTTGGTGATGTTGATGCCATTCCTATTTGTCAGTTTTCCTTCAAACAGGCCCCTCTGCTGCAGGTCTCCTGGAGTTTGCTGGAGGTCCACTCCAGACCCTGTTTGCTTATCACCAGTGGAGGCTGCAGAACAGCAAACATTGCTGCCTGTTCCTTCCTCTGGAAGCTTTGTCCCAGAGGTGCACCTGCCAGATGCCAGCTGGAGCACTCCTGTATGATATGTCTGTCAGCAACTACTGGGAGGTGTCTCCCAATGAGGAGACATAGGGGCTAGGGACCCACTTGAGGCACTCTGACCCTGAACAGAGCTGGAATGCTGTGGTGGGAGATCCGCTTTCTTCAGAGCTGTCAGGCAGGGATGTCTAAATCTGCTGAAGTTGCATCCACAGTTGCCCCTTCCCCCAGGTACTCTGTCCCAGAGAGATGGGAGTTTTATCTATAAGCCCCTGACCAGAGCTGCTGCCTTTTTTTCTCAGAGATGCCTTGCCCCGAGAGGAGGATGCTAGAGAGGCAGTCTTAGCCATAGCGGCCTTGCTGAGCTGTGATGGGTTCTGCCCAGTTTGATCTTCCAAGCAGCTTTGTTTACACTGTGAGGGTAAAACTGCCTCCCTAAGCCTCATCAATGGCAGATGCCCCTCCCACCACCAAGCTTGAGCATCCCCAAGGCAACCTCAGACTTCTGTGCTGGCAGCAAGAATTTCAAGCCGGTGGATCTTAGCTTGCTGGGCTCTGTGGGGGTGGGATCTGCCAAATCAGATGACTTGGCTCCCTGGCTTCAGCCCCCTTTCCAGGGGAGTAAACTGTTCTCACTGGCATTCCAGGCACCACTGGGGTATGAAAAAACAACTCCTGCAGCTAGCTCGGTGTCTGCCCAAACAGCCATCTAGTTTTGTGCTTGAAACCCAGAGCCCTGGGGTGTAGGCACTGGAGGGAATCTCCTGGTTTGTGGGTTGCAAAGACTTGGAAAAGCACAGTATCTGGGCCGGAATGCACCGTCCCTCACGGCACAGTCCCTCAAGACTTAGACCCTCAGGGCTTCCCTTGGCTAGGAGAGGGAGGTTCCCAACCCCTTGCACTTCTTGGGTGAGGCAACACCTCATCCTGCTTCAGCTTGCCCTCTTCAGCTGAAGAGGTTGGCTGTACCCACTGTTCAACCAGTCCCAGTGAGATGAACCGGGTACCTCAGTTAGAAATGCAGAATTACCCACCTTCTTCAGTGATCTTGCTGCAAGCTGCAGACCAGAGCTGTTCCTGTTCAGCCATCTTGCCAGCAATCCACAAATACTTCTTAGATTTGCTCTTCTGAGATAATTTTCTATATCTTGTAGGCATTCTTCATTCATTTTTTTATCTCTTTTCCTATAGCTGTCTTGAAGCCCATTGATTGTTTCCTCTGCTTCATCCATTCTGCTGTTGACAGCCTCTAATGAATTTTCCAGTTCAGCAAATATATTTCTCAGTTCCAGCATTTCAATTTCTTCGTTAAGCTTCTCTGATAAATTTCTGAGTTGCTTTTCTGTTATTTTGGAGATCACCGAGTTTCCTTAAAACTTCTATTTTGAGTTCTTGATCAGAGAGCTTGCCTATCAGTCTCAGTTAATGGCTCCTTGCTTTGTCTGTTTTGGGAGGTCATGGTTCCCTGTTTGCTATTGTTTTTTGTGGATGTATGTCTTAACATTAAAGGATTATCTGTCCAACTTGTTTTTTTATTGGTTATGATTGCTTAGAAATTTATTTGCAATATACCTCTTAGGTACCTTTTTATTTTCCCCCTCTGATAGGGTCACTGCCTACTTGCTTATCTTGCATGGGGGAAGTCCCAAAGGGGATATCCTGACAGTTTGGGAAGGCTGGCTACAGGCTGGAGCCCAGGGACTTATGGAACGTACCTCCTACTGGTTGGCACTGCTGAACAGCCACTCTGATATGGTGTCTCCTTTGACTAAGTAACACGGCAGTGTTTCCTGGACTGGGGATGGTAGTTCTGATTCCCTGCTTTGTCTCTGTCTCTCTACAGGAATTTTTTCCCCTTCAGGTACTCGTGATGCTTCCTATGGGCTGAGGCAGGGAGGTCCCCTGGCAGGGACCCCATGGTAAGGAAGCTGGTTGTCCACCTTGATCTCACTGTTTCCAGGGTAGTAACCAAGACTCAGGGGAAATTTTTCTGCACACATAGTGCCTGATATATTGGGAGAAGAGCACCACAGATATAAAAGCCCAACTCTCTTACTATCTGCAAGATTTTTCACTTCTCTGTGGCTTCAGGAACTGTCTCATTCTTGTTTTTGAATTCTGGGATATTGCTGATGACAATCTCAGCACTGTGTATTTGTTTTGGTTTTCTCTAGGGGGCAGTAAAGCCAGATTGCTTCTGTTCTACCATTTGGGTGATATCACTGCGAAATTTGTATACTTTACTTTTCTTGTCTAACTTTATTGACTAGTATCTCTAGAAGAATATTAGATACTAATGATACGAAGTATCTCTAATTTCTGACACTAGGAAGTGAAATCATGAAACCACAATGCTAATTTCTCAGATTATTTTTTCACATCATAGATAAGTATTCACATCCTAAGAATATTCAATCAAGAATGAATGTTAAATTTTGTCAAGTGTTTCTTCATCATCCTTAATCATGATTTTTCTTCTCTGATCCTTAATATGCTTAATTACAATAGATTTCCTAATACAGAACTATCCTTATAGTTCTGATATAAAGCCCACTAGATAATGATACTTTATTTTGTTGTTGTACTGCTGATTTGCATTTAACCTTGTTTTACTTGGTTATTTGTAGGTGAGATTGATTTATAGTTTCTTATTGTATATGTAATGTATTTGAATTTTGGAATCAATTTTTTTTTTTTTGAAGATGAAGTCTTGCTGTTTCCCAGGCTGCAGTGCAATGGCGCAATCTCAGCTTACTGCAAACTCTGCCTCCCAGGTTCAAGTGAGATTCTCCTGTCTCAGCCTACTAAGTAGCTGAGATGACAGGTATCCACCACCACACCTGGCTAATTTTTGTGTTTTTAGTAGAGATGAGGTTTCACCATGTTGGCCAGACTTATCTTGAACTGCTGATCTCAGGTGATCCGCCCACCTTGCCTTCCCAAAGTGCTGGGATTACACACGTCAGCCACCATGCCCAGCCTGAAAGTTTTTTTTTTTTTTTGAGACGGAGTTTCGCTGTTGTTACCCAGGCTGGAGTGCAAGGGCACGATCTCGGCTCACTGCAACCTCCGCCTCCTGGGTTCAAGCAATTCTCCTGCCTCAGCCTCCCGAGTAGCTAAGACTACAGGCGTGCGCCACCATGCCCAGCAAATTTTTGTATTTTTAGTAGAGACGGGGTTTCACCTTGTTGACCAGATGGTCTCAATCTCTTGACCGCGTGATCCACCCGCCTCGGCCTCCCAAAGTGCTGGGATGATAGGTGTAAGCCACTGTACCCAGCCTTGAAATAGTCTTAATATTGAACATCTGTTTAAAAATTAAACACTGAGGTTACATGTACCTTTAAAGTTTGCTGGGATAATCCACCTGTGAAGCTATATGTATCTGGTGCATTTGGCAATGGGGTAAGTAGGAAGCCTTTTTACTTTCTCTTCCTATTGCAACTGGCCATCTTAGAATTTTCTATCTTGTTTGAGACAATTTTTGGTAATATATTATTTCTTGAAAATGACCAATTTCATCTACCTATATCAATATTTACAGACAAGCAAATTATTGTCTTATTATTTTAATAACTAGTATGTGTGTAATTATGCCCCTATTCTCTTATTCTGTGTATTTGTACTTTCTCTAAAAAATTATGGAACAAAAAAATTAGATCTCTTTGTAAGAATATACATTTTTACCAGCTATTTCTTGATGAAATAAAACTCAGGCATAATTCCTCTAAATTATGAAATATAGCTATTTTTATACATATGTAAGCATCTTACCAACATATTTTTATAAAAATACCTTTTTTGATCAATTTCTTGTTGCTGTTTAACATGTTTATTCTCAAATTCACGAATATTTTCCACGCCAATTTCTTCACAGAAGTGTTGGAAAATATCATCTTCTACCTTTTAAATTATTTTAAAACAACTGATGTAATAAGCAATTTAAAGAAATATATCATCTTAAATAAAAGTTTTTCCCTCCAAGATTTTCCTGAATGAGGCCAAAAACTAATCCCACCAAGCATTACTGTATTCTGAAAAGCCAGTACTTTCTCCTCCTTTAATTCCATAATTCCATCTACTTTCAAATATCTTATTAAAAAAAACTAAGAAAGCTCATAACTGGGCTTATTAAGTGTTTTGGATTTATGAGTATTTAGTATAAAAGTGGAAGAATTCCATTTACTTTAGACCCACCAAAATATTCTACACAAATAAAGAAAAGATTCTTTATGTATGAGTAATACAATAGCACCTTTGCCAGTATAATAACGAGTGGAATTTGGCATAGAATTAAGAATGAAAAAGATTTGGGAAAACTAGAATGGGGAAATTCAACAAAGTAAAATTTAACCTCAATGTTTTAAAGCTCTGATTTTTTTTATGTATAATTATAGGATGAGAGAAGTCTATTTTAACAATAGGACATTTTAAGCATGTTAAAATTTTAGTTAAATATACATTAAATATGAATGTGATACGATTAGTGCAGTAGTAAGTTATAATTAGATGACTGGATAATCCAAATCATGGAAAGTTAGTTCTGTACATAAAGCCCCACAGCATGCTGTACTGGTCAGACAATATCTTGACATCATGCTCTGTTCTGAGGCATTGACAAACATCCAGAGGATGGTTACCAGAGCTGGTCTTAAATACATGGTAATGTGAAATAAGTAAAGAAATTACGAATATTTAACCTGGAAGAGACATAACTAATTAGGAAGTAACATAAGTGTGATTCTAAATCATGTGATAAAGGTCTAAAAGCCTAAAAGCAATGTGTAAAATTAAATCAGAAAGTTTCCGTCCCTTCTTAAGCAGAAGTTAGATGACCAAATTTTTATTGTCCTAGAGCCAAGTACTGTGCCTGCTACAGAATAGATTTTTTTTTTTAAATACTGCTGAATGAATAAATAACCTTAAAAGATAAGCTGAATCACAGTTCTTTCTCTCACAGTATTAGGGAAGTGGAAGAAAAGAAAGAGACTATAATTTTTTTACAATGGGCAAGGAGGGGTTGGAGTGCAGAGGAGAATAGGCACAGGTCATTGCCTCTTTGAGTAATAGAGGTTATCAAAAAAACAAAAAAATTAATTTGGCAAACTAATAAAACTTAGCTTATAACATTGTTGTTTCTGATAGGGCACTGTTTCCTGTCAACTTTTGCTTTAGCATAAGAAGCCCTAAATCTAGAATCTGGTCTGTAACTATATATACCATTTATGTATAAGTATAACATTCTTGACCTTATCTATTTTTTCTTGAAATTCTTTAATTCGTCGTTGTCGTTCTTTGATGCCTTCATGCAACATAATACACTGAGATTCAGTATTTAGTAGTTCACTTTGCAGCTGAGATTGTTCCTAATAACAGAAGAGAAAAATTTTTTTAGCACGGCTATTTTAGCTTTATATAGTGAAGCCAAAAATGTGATAGGTGTCTTTTAGAATAAAAGACGAATCTATAAGATGAATTCAGTTGGATAAAAGATTAAATACCTCGGAAAATAATTAAGGGACTATAATATAATCTTAATCATGGGATAAAGTATCTAAAATTGGCCAGGTGCAGTGGTTCACGCCTATAATCCCAGCACTTTGGATCACCTGAGCTCAGGAGTTTGAGACCAGCCTAGCCAACATGGTGAAACCCTGTCTCTACTAAAAATACAAAAATTAGCTGGGCGTGGTGGCACATGCCTGTAATCCCAGCTACTCAGGAGGCTGAGGCAGGAGAATCACTTGAATCTGGGAGACGGAGGTTACAGCGAGCAGAGATAGAGCCACTGCACTCCAGCCTGGGTGACAGAGTGAAACTGTCTTAAAAAAAATAAGAGTATCTAAAAATTACATGGAGCTATATAAATCTAATTCCTGAAATTCTATGTTCTGGGTCAAATGCCCATCATATTTTATGTAAGTCTAAATTACCCGGTAAAAAGCAACAAGGTGCTTCTTTTTAATTGTCTCTAGTTCACTTTGTGAATATTTGAGTCGTGTTTGAGTTCCCTGTATCAAGGTCTGTATTTGTTTCAAATCCGTTTCTTTGCGGAGTGTCTTCATTAAATCCTAAAAAGAAATAAAAATATGAGAATATTTTATGACAGAAAAGCACTTTCACTTTTCAGGTGCTTACATATGTAATAATTCACTGATTTTTAGGTACCACCACAACCACACTTTACCTCTTTCTTCCGGTAAGAGACTAGTCAATTAAGTACTTTAGCGGTCTGGAGTAACCAAAATGCCATGCAGCTTCCTCAAAAACAAACAAAAAAACTAACGGTACTTAACAGGAAAGAATTACAAATGGAAAATGAAGAGGGGTGTGTGTACATCTAACACACATTAACGACATAAATAGGGTCATATAATTGCCTTGTTTTTAGTGCATCTTTATATTGTGGCTTGCCTCCCTCATTCCCTTCTTCCTTCACTCATCTTATTACTCAACCAGATTAACTCCCTAGTACATGTTCTTCTGTATTCTAAGTCCTTCTGATATATATGTATATATATTCACCTATATATGTTGGGGTTTTTTTTGTTTTTTTTTTTGAGATGGAGTTTTTGCTCTTGTTGCCCAGGCTGGAGTGCAATGGCGTGATCTCAGCTCACCACAACCTCCGCCTCCCAGGTTCAAGCCATTCTCCTGCCTTAGCCTCCCAAATTGCTGGGGTTAAAGGCCTGTGCCACCACACCCGGCTAATTTTGTATTTTTAGTAGAGACAGGGTTTCTCCGTGTTGGTCACGTTGGTCTCGAACTCCTGACCTCAGCCTCCCAAAATGCTGGGATTACAGATGTGAGCCACTGCACCCAGACTATATGTTGGTTTCTTAACACTTGTTTCATGTGAACCATAAGTAAAATTCTAAGCCCACCGCCTGACCATCTGAATGGAACCCTTCTCTCTCTCAGCAAGGGCATTTCAAGTTAACCTGAAAAACTGGTTCAGGCCATGACAGGAAGGAGTGGTTAGACATGCCTCCCTGTATCCTCTCCCTTTTGGAATTCAGGAAAAGCCAACCAGCTTTAAACATCAACACAGAACTTAAGTTTGAGAAACATTTTCTGCTGGGTGCAGTGGTTCATGCCTATAATCCCAGCACTTTGGAAGGCTGAGAAGGGCAGATCCCTTGAGCCCAGGAGTTTGAGACCAGCCTAGGCAACATGGTGAAACCCCGTCTCTACAAAAAGAAAAAATTAGCCAGATGGTGGTACCTGACTGTAGTCCCAGCTACTTGGGAGACTGAGGTGGAAGGATCGCTTGAGCCTGGGAGGTAAAGGTGGCAGTGAGCCAAGATCACGCCAGTGCACTCCAGTCGAAACAGAAAGAGACTCAGTCTCAAAAAAAAAAAAATAAAGAAAGAAAAAACATTTTCAATCTATTCTCTCTGAAGCCTGATCCTGGAGGCTTCATCTGCATGATAAAACTTTGGTATCCACAACCACTTATCATAACAGACATTCCTTTCTATTGATAATAAATCAACCAGTTGCCAATCAGAAAATTTTTATATGTACATATAACCTGGAAGCCCCCACTTAAAGCTGTCCCATCTTTCTGGACAGAACCAATGTACATCTTACATGTATTTGACTGATGTCTCATGTCTCCCTAAAGAGAGACATTTTAATGTATAAAACTGGGCTGGGACCTGTTCACCTTGCATACATGTTCTCAGGATCTCCTGAGGGCTGTGTCACAGGCCATTGGTCACTCATATTTGGTTCAGAATAACTCTCTTCAAATAAATTACAGGGTTTCTTTTTGTTAACAATTGCAAAGTCAGAATCATATGAAACGTGCTTTTCTTGCCTTGCTTTTCTCATTCAGTTACTCACAAAAGTCAGCTGATTAAGCTCTAAATTCATTCTTTTACTGGCTGCATATTATCCCAGAGTCTGACTGTATCAAAGCTATCCAACTATTCTCTTAACAATGGACATTCTTGGAGCACTGTGAAGAAAAGGAGGTGAGAACGACCCCTGGACCGACCGAAGCCCATGTGCCGCTGCATCCTGCGCCTAGCGCCTATGTCCCACCGCCAACGCCACCATGCCCAAGAGAAAGGCTGAAGAGGATGCTAAAGGAGATAAAGCCAAGGTGAAGGATGAACTACAGAGAAGATCCGTGAGGTTGTCTGCTAAACCTGCTCCTCCAAAGCCGGAGCCCAAGCCTAAAAAGGCCCCTGCAAAGAAGGGAGAGAAGGTACCCAAAGGGAAAGAGGGAAAAGCTGATTCTGGCAAGGAAGGGAATAACCCTGCAGGAAACGGAGATGCCAAAACAGACCAGGCACAGAAAGCCGAAGGCGCTGGAGATGCCAAGTGAAGTGTGTGCATTTTTGATAACTGTGTACTTTTGGTGGCTGTACAGTTTGAAATACTATTTTTTATCAAGTTTTATAAAAATACAGAAATTTGTTTTACTTTTTTTTTAAGCTATGTTGTTAGCACACAGAACACTTCATTGTTGTTTTAGGGGCATATGTCACTAATAGAATGTCTCCAAAGCTGGATTGATGTGGGAAAACCACTTTCCCTTCTAGTTTTGAGAGACTAGCTCTTGGCTCCCAGGAGGAGGGATTCCCTGACTTTGACACACATGGCCACCTTGGCACAGAAAAGCCTTGTGGTATGAAAAAACAAATTTGCTTTTATGTCCTCTTCTCCCTTTCCGTCTTTCAGCATAGACTTAACTCCCTTAAGCCCAGACATCTGTTGTGACCTGACCCCAGTCACTGGTTACCAGTGTGTCAGGCAATCTGGACTTGCCAGTGATGCCACTGAGACGGTACCTGTCAAAAGAGCAGTGATTTCATTTCTAGATTGTGGATCTTCAGATAAATTCTGCCATTTTCATTTCACTTCTTGAAAGTCAGGGTCGGCTCGTGAAAAGTTAAACAACATGCTAAATGTGAAACGTCAACCCTCCCTCTAAACTTTCCCTGTTCAGAGCATCAGATGAAGATTTCATTGGGTTTTATAGTGGCGTTCTGATATTTGGTAGTCCATCAAAGAAGGGAGTTTGAAAGTTGTTGTACACTGTTAATGATTGTGTGCCCATGTCCTGCCTGAAATACCATGATTGTTTATGGAAAGTATCCTTAATAAAGCTGGATACAGTTTGGCTTGGGAAAAAAAAAATGCACATTCTCTTTCCATGTTTTTGGCACCAGAAATAATGCTACAACAACACTGCAGTAGACCCTCTGACCAACTGAATGTAGACTCTCAAGCATGGACTCTATGCATGGCAAGTGTTTTATTGCCATGAATAGATTCCTCAGGGTGAGATTGATGGGTCAAAGGTATTCATATTTTTATTTTAATAGCTGATATGAATTACTTCCCAAAGTGATAATAATTCCAATCTCTCTAATGTATGAGTACTCTTTTCCTTACATCTCCATCAGCAATAATATATATACACACACACACACACACACACATATATACACACACATACACATATACACACACACTTTTCCAAGTCTTATTGATAGGTATCATCTTCATTTGTATTCCTCTGAGTACTATTTTCTGTATTGAACATGTCGTCATGTTTACTGGCCATATGGATTTCTTCTTTCAGTGAACTGTCTAATCCTATCTTTTGCCCTTCTGTTTCTATCATGTCTTTGCCATGTCAATTTGTAAAGAGTTCTTTAATAGGACAGAACCTATGATCGTTATTTAAAACTTTTAAAAAAAGGCCGGATGCGGTGGCTCATGCCTGTAATCCCAGCACTTTGGGAGGCCGAGGCAAGTGGATCATGAGGTCAAGAGATCGAGACCATCTGGTCAACATGGTGAAACCCCGTCTCTACTAAAATTACAAAAAATTAGCTGGGCATGGTGGCGCGTGCCTGTAATCCCAGCTACTCAGGAGGCTGAGGCAGGAGAATTGCCTGAACCCAAGAGGCGGAGGTTGCGGTGAGCCGAGATCGCGCCCATTGTACTCCAGCCTGGGTAACAAGAGCGAAACTCCGTCTCAAAAAAAAAAAGAAGTATACAAAGGCCTTTATCTTAATTTAAACATTATTTTACAGTACATTTAAGTTTTTTTATCCATCTGAATTTTTTTAAAAAATCTTGTTTGGATATTTATTTTTATCTACATCATAATGTAAACCAAAAACAAAATTCTAAGCCCCACAACTAACTGAATGAACCCCTCCCCCTCCTCTTGGCAAGGGCATTCCAGAGTTAACCTGAGTTCAGGCCATAATGGGAATGGGTAGTCAGACATGCCTCATTATACCCTCCTCCCACTGGAATTCAGGCACAGCTAACCAGCATTACCATTAAAAGAGACCTTCGACTATTCTCTCTAAAACCTGCTGGAGAGGGAGGAACGATCCAAGATGGCCGATCGCTAACAACCCGGGATTGCAGCTCTCAGGGAAGGCGCGGAGAACTAGAGGACGCCACACTTTCAGACAAAGTCTGGTTGCTCACGGAGCAGAAGATCCCCCAGTGGAGGAAACACACGGGTGGCCAGTGCGACTCTCGTGGCCGGCGCAGCGGTTCCGCTGGCACCTCGGCACGGCAGCTCTCGGAGCAGAGTAAACAGGTTCGGAGGACCTGCACGGGTCCCCAGCAGGACACCAGAGCCCACGCAGCAGCTGTGACGGCACCTCGGCGTGGCAGCGCTCGGCGCAGAGTAAACGGGACCGGTTCCCCTTCTGACTGAGGTTTGGAGCCCCGGGAAGGCAGAGTCGCCTATTACGGACACAAGAAGGAAGCCAGACAGGAGAATCCTGGGCAGAAAAGCACCATCAGTTTTAATGCCGCTGCTCTGGCCCTGGGAACTAACAACCTGGACGACCACTCAAGAGACCTAATCTGAAAGTTGGTAATTTCAAAGACGACAGGAGGATAAATTTACAATGACGGGAAGAAACCAGCGTAAAAAAGCTGAGAATACTCAAAGTCAGAACGCCTCTCCCTCTAAAGATGGTCACAGTTCCACATCAACAATGGAACAAGGCTTGATGGAGAACCAGCGCCTCCTGATGACAGAATCACTCTTCAAGGAATGGATAATAACAAACTTCGGTGAGTTAAAAGAACATGTTGTAGCCCAACGTAAAGAAACTAGGAACTTTGAAAAAAAGTTTGATGAAATCCTATTGAGAATAGACAACTTAGAGAGGAGTATGAGTGAAATAATGGAACTGAAGAATACAATACAGGAACTCCGAGAAGTATGCACAGGTTTAAACACTCGAATTGTTCAAGCAGAAGAAAGGATATCAGAGGTCAAAGTCCAACTTAATGAAATAAAACGTGAAGAAAAGATTAGAGAAAAAAGGATAAAAAGGAATGAGCAAAGTCTCCAAGAAATGTGGGACTATGTGAAAAGACCAAATTTACGTTTGATAGGTGTACCTGAATGCGACGGAGAGAATGAATCCAAGCTGGAAAATACCCTTCAGGATATTATTCAGGAAAATTTTCCTAAACTAGCAAAGCAGGTCAACATTCAACCCCAGGTAATACAGAGAACACCACAAAGATATTCCTCAAGAAGAGCAACCCCAAGGCACATAATCGTTAGATTCACCAGGGTTGAAACGAAGGAGAAAATACTAAGGGCAGCCAGAGAGAAAGGTCAGGTTACCCACAAAGGGAAGCCTATCAGACTTACAGCAGATCTCTCAGCAGAAACTCTACAAGCCAGAAGAGAGTGGGGGCCAATATTCAACATCCTCAAAGAACAGAACCTTCAGCCCAGAATTTCATATCCAGCCAAACTAAGCTTCACAACTGAAGGAAAAATAAAATCTTTTATGAACAAGCAAGAACTCAGAGATTTTATTACCACCAGGCCTGCTTTACAAGAGCTTCTGAAAGAAGCATTACACACAGAAAGAAACAACCAGTATTAGCCTTTCTAAAAATACACCAAAAAGTAAAGAGCACCAACATAAAGATGAATTTACACCAACAAATGGATAAAACAGTCGGTCAACATCAAATGGCAGTAACCCTAAATTTAGATTGACTAAATCCCCCAATCAAAAGACACAGCCAAAACCCAATGGCATGTTACATCCAGACCTGTTTCACATGCAAGGATACACAAAGACTCAAAACAAAGGGATGGAGAAAGATGTACCAACCAAATGGAGAGCAAAAATAAATAATAAATAAATAAAAAGCAGGAGTTGCAATTCTCGTATCGGATAAAATAGATTTTAAAGCAACAAAGATATAGTGGTAAAAGGATCAATGCAACAACAAGAGCTAACGATCCTAACACCCAGATACGAGACTTAGATTCAATGAGACAGAAAATTAATAAGAATATCAAGGACTCGAACTCAGATCCAGAACAAGTAAACTTAATAAATATTTATAGAGCTCTCCACTTCAAATACACAAAATATACATTCTTGTCAATACCACATCACGCCTACCCATAAGTTTAAATGAAACATTGATTGGCCATTATTAATACCCAATTTTTTTTCAAAATAAAGCAATATTTCCATTTACTCTCCCTCTTTCTTCCTCTCCTTTACTTATTTTTTTTTTTCTTTCCTTCTCTCAAAAAAAAAAAAGAAATCAACTTGTAAACCTCTAGATCCAGGTCGGCAATGTCTCTCTCATTGCTTGATTTCCTTCCTTCCCTTCCCTCCCTCCCTCCCCACTTCCTCCATTCCTTCCTTCCTTCATCCTTTCCTTCCTCCCTACCGTCCTTCTTCCCGCCCTTCCTGCCTTCCTTCCCCCACCCCCCCCCAAAAAAAAAAAACCTGCTGGAGGCTTCATCTGTATAATAAAAATCTTGGTCTCCACAACCACTCCCTCCCATTAACTCCAGGTCCTTAGATAAACTCAACCAACTGCGGAGCAGAAACTCTGAATCTACCTGTAACTTGGAAGTGCTTTCTCCAATCCCCAGCTCCCAGTTCTACTGCCTTTCCAGACCTAAGGAAGGTACTTCTGACATGTATTGACTGATGTCTTGAGGGGCCTAAAACATTTAAAACCAAGCTGTAGCTAGGTGACTTGGGGCACATGTTCTCAGGACCTCCTGAGGCCGTGTCATGGGCATGTCCTTAACCTTGGCAAAATAAACTTCTAAATCGATTGAGACCTGCCTCAGATACTTTTGGTTTACAATGAGATGGGCACAAAATTACTTGCTCCCGATGTGCCGATACCATTTATTAAATAATCTGTCCTTTTCTCACTGAACTGAAACATCATCTTTGCTGAACATTAAATTGTTAAGCATACTGGGCTCTATTTCTAGAATTCCTGTTGTTTCACTAATCTGTCCATTCCTATGCCAATACTATATTAACTTGATTACAATGGTTTTTCAGAGTATTCTGCATACTTAAGGAAAGTCCTACTTCATTCTCTTTTGTCGGTTTTCTTTTATCTGAGGAAAATTCTTCATTTGAAACAGTAGGATCAGAACATAATTTTAGCAATAAAAAGTTCCTAGTAGTATTTTAATTAAAACTGCATTCAGCCAGACACGGTCACTCATGCCTGTAATCCCAGCACTTTGGGAGGCCAAGATGGTGGATCACAAGGTCAGAAGTTCAAGACCAGCCTGGCCAAGAGGGTGATACCCTGTCTATACTAATAATACAAAAAAATTAGCTGGGCACGGTGGCAGGCGCCTGTAATACTAGGTACTCAGGAGGCTGAGGCAGAATTGCTTAAACCTGAGTGGCAGAGATTGCTGTGAGTCAAGAACATGCCACTGCACTCCAGCTAGGGCAATAGAGTGAGACTCCGTCTCAAAAAAAAACAAAACAACAACAACAAAAACACCCTGCATTCAATTTATATATTAGAAGACTTCTGGCCGGGCGCAGTGGCTCAAGCCTGTAATCCCAGCACTTTGGGAGGCCGAGGCGGGTGGATCACAAGGTCAAGAGATCGAGACCATCCAGGTCAACATGGTGAAACCCCCGTCTCTACTAAATATATGAGAAAAATTAGCTGGGCCTGGTGGCGTGTGCTTGTAATCCCAGCTACTCGGGAGGCTGAGGCAGGAGAATTGCCTGAACCCAGGAGGCGGAGGTTGCGGTGAGCCAAGATCGCGCCATTGCACTCCAGCCTGGGTAACAAGATCGAAACTCCGTCTCACAAAAAAAAAAAGAAGACTTCTGACCTATTAATATAGTGTTTTTCCTTTCAGTTTTAGTCTTTCAGTAAGATTTGGTTTTCTGTAAATTTCGTTTTCTGTGTGCCATCATATAAACACACAAACACACACACACACACACACACACACACACGGCCTCACATTTATTCCTATCATGAACAGAATACTCTTTTCCATTTCTGGATGCTTTTTTGAGAAGTGTCTTATTCTATAGCCCAGGCTAGAGGGCAGTGATGCAATCACTGCTAACTACAACCTTTACCTCTCAGGATCAAGCAATCCTTCTGCCTCAGCCTCCAGAGTAGCCAAGACTATAAGCACAAGCCATCATGCCTGGCTAATTTTTGCATTTTTTGTAGAGACAGGGTCTCCCTCTGTTCCCCAGGCTGGTCTCCAACTCCTAGGCTCAAGTGATCCTCCTGCCTTGGACTCCCAAAGCACTGGGATTATAGGCATGAGCAAGCATGCGTGATCTAGATGCTTCTTGGTAGTATAGAAAAAAAGTTAGCCAGTGGCCGGGCGCGGTGGCTCACGCCTATAATCCCAGCACTTTGGGAGGCCGAGGCGGGTGGATCACGAGGTCAAGAGATCGAGACCATCCTGGTCAACATGGTGAAACCCCGTCTCTACTAAAAATACAAAAAACTAGCTGGGCATGGTAGCGTGTGCCTGTAATCCCAGCTACTCGGGAGGCTGAGGCAGGAGAACTGCCTGAACCCAGGAGGCAGAGGTTGTGGTGAGCCAAGATCGCGCCATTGCACTACAGCCTGGGCAACAAGAGTAAAACTCTGTCTCAAAAAAACAAAGAATAGAGAGTAGACAGTAGCTTCTTTTAAAAAAATTAATTTACCCCAAAACCTTTGCTGATCAGTTATAATAAGGAACTGTCTTCTGTGCTTTTGATTCTTACATTCTAGCTCAGATATTTGCCCTGACATATCTGGACAAGCCCAGGCAAGTCTTGGATCATAATTTCCTCCTATTTCTTATTTGGAAGTGTTTTCAGCTTTGTCAGCATTCCACAAGTTACTTCCTCTTTTCCCTTTGTTCTCCTCTGCCTTTACCTATTTAGGAGAGTTTTTAAAGTTGTTAGCCAATTGGGTATAGCCTAGTGAGGTCCAATTGCAGCCAATGGAATTAGGGCACAGCAGTAGGAACCAGATGCATTAGATAGAAATATGCCTGCTTTTTCTTTTCCTTTTTTTTTTGAGATGGAGTTTTCCTCTTGTTCCCCGGGCTGGAGTGCAATGGCACGATCTCAGCTCACTGCAACCTCTGCCTCCTGGGTTTAGGCAATTTTCCTGCCTCAGCCTCCTGAGTAGCTGGGATTACAGACTGATACACCACACAAAAACCTTAGGCTGCAGCTCGCTTCCCCCTTTCAAGAAAAAAAGTGGGAAAAAGAATACACCTCTCTGAGCATTCCGTAGGTATGTAAAATGGAAGTATCATGGTCTTTGTACACATTTACATTAAGAAAAAAGAACCATTAAAGTTGACCTGTGAACTGTAGAGTTCCTAAGTTTTCCTTTTTTCTCTATTTTCTTATCTGCTTGCTTTAAATCTGCTGTTATTTTTCTATTAAGATAAAAATCACTGTTTGGATTCAACAGGTTTTTTGTTTGCAAACTGCTGAATTTGTATTTATCTCATGACTAAAGCTTTAGACTAAAAGCTATAGAATCTTTGTGTATTTGTGTATATTTAAAAGGCCTTTATAATTTCTATAATTTTATGTTTAATTTGCAATTAAATCCATTTTAATTTCCCACTAGCACACCAGACCTTTTCTCTCTGTATTTTATGATGTAAATTTTGCAATTTGATTTTCACCTGAGTTGTTTCCTTTAATGTGCAAATTTAAGGCTATTTAGCTGACAACTGCCTAGGGTAGTGAAACAAGTTATCAAGAATTTGAAAGTCTAAGATGGGGGGAAAAAAGCTGATTATGAAACTGTAAAACATACTTCTATTGGTATGCCTAATATGTCTATACATTTATGCATACACAATGTTTCACTACTAAAACTATATAAAAGAGCTCTAGTTAAATGGCTTAAGAAAATAAAAGCACTTGAATCAAATACTTTATCAGGAAAAAAGACTAGTCAAATGCTTTTTCAAGTTGACATAAGTAAAATCTTTAATAAATAAGCTAGCTTTAAAATTATTGGTAAAAAAATATTAGAAATGTCTTAAGAATTGCCGGCATACAGTTTAATTTACATTTATTAAGCAATTTCATACTTATCCCTGCCAATTACTATAAGGTGTCGACATTTGGCACAGTATTACAAAATTATAAGCCCAGCCCAAGAAAGAATGATCTTTGCTTATGTAATTTTTAATACATAAGACATTGAGATTGGTTTAATGAAAATAGCTACATGTTGAATTTAGTAAGATTTCCATAACTTCTAATCTTGAGGCATTAGGCAGTGCAATCCACAGGCAGTAAGGTTTGTTTTGGGAAAGGACTGTTACTGCCTTTGTTTTAATGCTAAACTATAAACTAACTTCCTTCCAAAGTTAGTTTGGCCTACGCCCAGGATAGCTTGGAGGTCAGAAGCAAGGTGGGGTCAGTTAAGTCAGATATTTTTCTCTGCCTCATTTATAATTTTGCAATGGCAGTTTCATAACTTTACATGATGACTATAGCAGTTTTCATAAATAATCTAGGTAAATGACTAAAAATAATTAGGCAAATGTAATGGGATAAATGCTTGTAGACAAACATCATAATTTGGAATCTAAAGTTATATTAAATAATAGATATTTCATTATTTGGGTATTTTTCAATAAAAATATATTGTAGGAAAATATTCTTTTAAAAAAAAAGTGTCAATTTCAAAAAGGAGAACAATTTTTGTCTAATGCTTATTTAAAAGTTATATATAAAACAAGGTAAAAGAAACCAGGAAATCACAGAGAAGTAAAGAAAGTTATAAAAAGAGGTTTTTTTTTTTTTTGTAAGAAAGCTTAAAGAGAAATAATTTTATATGAGAAAGAATCTTGTATGGTAAATTGAGTACTAGAATAAAGTGACTTATTGTTTAAGAAAGAGGGATGTAAGGATTTCCACCAAGACGGCCGAATAGGAACAGCTCCAGTGCACAGTTCCCAGCGAGCACGACGCAGAATGGGGGTGATCTCCACATTTCCAACTGAGGTACCAGGTTCATCTCTTAAGGACTGGTTAGACAATGGGTGCAGCCCAAGGAGGGCAAGCCAAAGCAGGGTGGGGCTTTGCCTCACCCAGGAAGTGTAAGAGATGGGAGAACTCCCTCTCCTAGCCAAGGGAAGCCATTAGGGACTTTTCCTGAAACTCTGGCCTTCTGGCTTAGATATTGCACTTTTCCCACGGTCTTCACAACCCACAGACCAGGAGATTCCTGGTGCCTATAACATCAGCACCCCAAGTTTCTAGCACAAAACTGGTTGGTTGTTTTAGCTGCAGTTTTTTTTTTCTTCTCATATCCCAGTGGTGTCTGGAACGCCAGTGAGATAGAACTGCTCATTCCCCTGAAAAACGGAGCTAAGCCAGGGAGCCAAGTGATCTGGCTTGGTAGGTCCCACCCACATGAAGACCAGCAAGCTAAGATCCACTGGCTTGAAATTCTTGTAGCCAGCACAGCAGTCTGAGCTGGGATGCAGGAGCTCACTGCAGGGAGAGGTGTCCACCATTGCTGAGACTCAGGTAGGCAGTTTTAATCTCACCTGTGTAAAGAAAGTCACTGGGAAGTTTACAGAGCAATTGGGCAGAGCCCACGGCAGCTCAGCTAGGCCTCTGTAGGGAGACTGTCACTAGACTCCCTTCATGCTGGGCAGGGCATCTGTGAAAATAGGCAGCAGTCCGTCAAGGACTTATAAATAAAGCCTCACCTCCCTGGAACCGAGCACCTGGGAAAAGGGATGGTTGTGGATTTAGCTTCAGCAGACTTAAGACATCCCTGCCCAGCACAGCACTTGAACTCTAATAAGGGACAGACTGCCTCCTTAAGTGGCTCCCTGACTTCTGTCTATCCTGACAGGGAGACACCTCCCAGCAGGTGCTGACAGACACCTCATACAGGAGAGCTCTGGCTGGCATCTGGTGGGTACCCTTCTGGGACGAAGCTACCAGAGGAAGGAACAGGCAGCAATCTTTGCTGTTCTGCAGCCCCTGCTGGTGATTCCCAGGCAAGCAAGGGTTAGAGTGAACCTCCAGCAAACCTGCAGCTGAGGGGCCTGACTGTTAGAAGGAAAACTAACAAACAGTAATTGTTTCAACATCAACAGAAAGGACATCCACTCAGAGACACCATCCAAAGGTCACCAACTTCAAAGACCAAAGGTAAAGAAATCCATGAAGATGGGAAGAAACCAGCACAAAAAGGCTGAATTTTCCAAAAACTAGAACGCCTTTTCTACTCCAAGGGATTGCAACTCCTCATCAGCAAGGGAACAAAATTAGATGGAGAATGAGTTTGATGAATTGACAGAAGCAGGCTTCATAAAGCGGGTAATAACAAACTTCTCAGAGCTAAAGGAGCATTTTCTAACCCAATGCAAGGAAGCAAAGAACCTTGAAAAACAGACAAACTGCTAACTAGAATAACCAGCATAGAGAACATAAACGACTTGATGAAGCTGAAAACACAGCACAAGAACTTTATGAAGCATACAAAAGTTTCAATAGCTGAATCAATCAAGTAGAAGAAATGATATCAGAGACTGAAGATCAACTCAATGAAATAAAGCAAGAAGGCAAGATTAGAGAAAAAAAAAGTGAAAAGAAATGAACAAAGCCTCCAAGAAATACAGTATTATATGAAAAGACCAAATCTATGTTTGATCAGTGTACCTGAAAGTGATGGGGAGAATGAAACCAAGTTGGAAAAGACTCTCTAGGATATTATCCACGAGAACTTCCCCAACCTAGCAAAGCAGGCCATTCAAATTCAGGAAATACAGAGAACACCACAAAGATATTCCTCAAAAAGAGCAACTCCGAGACACATAATTGTCAGATTTACCAGGGATGAAATGAAGGAAAAAATGCTAAGGGCAGCCAGAGAGAAACGTCAGGTAGTCCACAAAGGGAAGCCCATCAGACTCACAGTAGATCTCTCAGCAGAAACCATACAAGCTAGAAAAGAGTGGGGGGGGCCAATATTCAATATCCTTAAAGAAAAGAATTATCAACCCAGAATTTCATATTCAACCAAACTAAGCTTCATAAGTGAAGGCGAAATAAAATCCTTTACAGACAAGCAACTGCTGAGAGATTTTGTCACCACCAGGCCTGCCTTACAAGAGCTCCTGAAGGAAGCACTAAACATGGAAAGGAACAACCAGTACCAGCCACTGCAAAAACACACCAAACTTTACAAAGACCATCAACATACTATGAAGAAACTACATCAGCTAACGGGCAAACAACCAGCTAGCATCAAAATGGGAGGATCAAATTCACACATAACAATATTAATCTTAAATGTAAATGGGCTAAATGCCCCAATCAAGACACAGACTGGCAAACTGGACAGTCAAGACCCATCGGTGTGCTGTATTCAGGAGACCCATTTCATGTGCAAAGACACACATAGGCTGAAAATCAATAGATGGAGGAAGATTTATCAAGCAAATGGAGAGAGGGAAAAAAGCAGGGTTGCAATCTTAGTCTCTGATAAGAGACTTTAAACCAACAAAGATCAAAACAGACAAACGAGGACATTACATAATGGTAAAGGGATCAATGCAACAAGAAGAGCTAACTATCCTAAATATATATGCAAGCAATACAGGAGCACCCAGCTACATAAAGCAAGTTCTTAATAACCTACAAAGAGACTTAGACTCCCACACAGTAATAGTGGAAGACTTTAACACCCCACTGTCAGTATTAGACAGATCAATGAAACAGAAAATTAACAAGGATATCCAGGATTTGAACTCATATCTGGACCAAGCAGACCTAATGGACATCTTGAGAACTCTCCACCCCAAATCCACAGAATATACATTCTTCTCAGCGCTATGTTGCTTTCTAAAATTGACCACACAATTGGAAGTAAAACACTCCTCAGCAAATGCAAAAGAACAGAAATCATAAGTCTCTCAGACCACAGTGCAATCAAATTAGAACTCAGGATTAAGAAACTCACTCAAAACTGCACAACTACATGGAAACTGAACAACCTGTTCCTGAATGACTACTGGATAATGAAATAAAGGCAGAAATAAAGATGTGTGGGTGGGAGACCCCCACAAGTGCTCAGCCAAGGGTCTGAAGCCTCAGCCTGTTCCCATATAAATACTGAACTAGAAAAGAATTAGAGATATAGTCACATTCCTATATATAATCATAATCACATAGTTATTCATATGTAATCATATATGTATACTCAATATAACCTTTTAATTTTACTCATGATTCCTGGGTCATGAAGCATGGAACTGAAGTACCATTGTGAAAGAGGTGACCCTAAGGCAAGATGCCCTCTGTCACGCCCGTGTAAGGGCTGCTGGAGGACGCCTTGGCTGTGTGCAGCACCAGTGCTGGGAAAGCACTCACTGTTTAGCCAGCTATGGAAGGAGATGTTCAAGGTGTCTCCTTCCTCAGAGGAGTTAGGAGAAAACTCTTCTTCCCCTAAGCTCTTGCGGTAGTCCTGAGGACTGTCAGGGAGGCCTGCAGACATCCAGGGGCTTAATTGTCTCTATGTGATGCTGTTCTTCAGCGGTCATGTTCTCTGTCTACTTCCATGTTCCGCTTCTGCACCTGGTTCCTCTTTTTCTTAGAAGATAAAAATTTGTAAAAGTAACAAATCTTAATGTCTTTCTTTGTTCTTTCTTGACAAGTATAGAAAAAGTGCTGACACATTAGGTTTTCTTCTTGTCTCAGCTACTTGAAAGTCCTGGGCCCTGTCTCCAAGACACATGATTTATCTGACCCTATCACTAGCTGCCAATGACTTGCCCTACCTGCCCTGCCTCCGGCTTTGTATGCAATAAAAGTCAGAGTGACCAGGCACTCAGGGCCAATGCTGGACTCCGTGCTTTGGTTGGCAGTAGACCCCTGGACCTAAACTCTTTCTCGTTTTCTTTTTTGAGACAGAGTTTCGTTGTTGTTACCCAGACTAGAGTGCAATGGCATGATCTCAGCTCACCACAACCTCCGCCTTCTGGGTTCAAGCAATTCTCCTGCCTCAGCCTCCCGAGTAGCTGGGACTACAGGCGCGCACCACCATGCCCAGCTAATTTTTGTATTTTTAGTAGAGACGGGGTCTCACCTTGTTGACCAGGATGGTCTTGATCTCTTGACCTTGTGATCCACCTGCCTCGGCCTCCCAAAGTGCTAGGATTATAGGCGTGAGCCACCACGCCCAGCTGACTCTCTTTCTCTTGATCTCAGTGTCTCGTGTCTTTATTTCCACAGTTTCTTGTTTCCACACCAGTAGAGAGGGACTCATAGGACCTTGTAGGTGTGGACCCTACAAAAATATTCTTCAAAACCAATGAGAACAAAGACATAACATACCAGAATCTCTGGGACACATTTAAAGCAGTGTCTAGATGGAAATTTATAGCACTAAATGCCCATGAGAGAAATGAGGAAAGATCTAAAATCAACACACTAATATCACAATTAAAAGAACTAGAGGAGCAAGATAAAACAAATTCAAAAGCTAGCAGAAGACAAGAAAAAACTAAAGATCAGAGCAGAACTATAGGAAACAGAGAAACAAAAAAGTTAAAAAAAAAAAAAATCAGTAAACCCAGGAGT
The DNA here is from genome assembly GCF_049354715.1 of Callithrix jacchus. Classification (NCBI taxonomy): domain Eukaryota; kingdom Metazoa; phylum Chordata; class Mammalia; order Primates; family Cebidae; genus Callithrix; species Callithrix jacchus. The sequence continues at coordinate 214,596,149 of NC_133502.1, read as the reverse complement.
TAGTTTTTTTGAAAAGGTCAACAAAACAGACCACCAGCCAGATTAATAAAAAATAAAAGAAAAATCAAACAGATGCAATAAAAAATGATAAAGAGGAGGCCAGGCGCGGTGGCTCAAGCCTGTAATCCCAGCACTTTGGGAGGCCGAGGTGGGGGGATCACGAGGTCAAGAGATCGAGACTATCCTGGTCAACATGGTGAAACCCCGTCTCTACTAAAAAATGCAAAAAAAAAAAAAAAAAAAAAAAAGCTGGGCATGGTGGCACGTGCCTGTAATCCCAGCTACTCAGGAAGCTGAGGCAGGAGAATTGCCTGAACCCAGGAGGCGGAGGTTGCAGTGAGCCGAGATCGCGCCATTGCACTCCAGCCTGGGTAACAAGAGCGAAACTCTGTCTCAAAAAAAAGATAAAGGGGCTATCACCATCAATCCCAGAGAAATACAAACTACCATCAGAGAATACTACAAACACCTCTATGCAAATAAACCAGTCAATCTAGAAGGAACGGATAAATTCCTGGACACATACACCCTCCCAAGACTAAACTAAGAAGAATTTGAATCCTTGAATAGACCAATAACAAGGTCTGAAATTGAGGCAGCAATTAATAGCCTACCAACCAAAAACAGTCCAAGACAAGACAGGTTCACAATCGAATTCTACTAGAGGTACAAAGAGAAGCTGGTACCATTCCTTCTGAAATTATTCCAAACAATACGAAGAGAGGGAATCCTCCCTAACTCATTTTATGAGACCAACATCATCCTGATACCAAAACCTGGCAGCAACAGAACTAAAAAAGAAAATTTCAGGCCAATATCCATGATGAACATTGATGTGAAAATCCTCAATCAAAGACTGGCAAACCGCATCCAACAGCACATCAAAAAGCTTGTCCATCATGATCAAGTAGGCTTCATCACTGGGATGCAAGGCTGGTTCAACATACGCAAATCTATAAATGTAATCCAGCACATAAACAGAACCAAAGACAAAAACCACATGATTATATCAATAGATGGAGAGAAGGCCTTTGAAAAAATTCAGCAGCTCTTTATGCTAAAGCTCTCAATAAACTAGGTATTGATGGAATGTATCTCAAAATAATAAAGAACTAATTTGACAAACCCTCAGCCAATAATATCATACTGAATGGGCAAAAACTGGAAGCATTCTCTTTGAAAACTGGTACAAGACAAAGATGCCCTCTCTTACCACTCCCATTCAGTATAGTATTGAAAGTTCTGACCAGGAAAATCACACAAGAGAAAGAAATAAAGGTATTCAATTAGGAAAAGAGAAAGTCAAATTGTCTCTACGTGCAGACAACATGATTGTATATTTAGAAGACCTCATCGTCTCAGCCTAAAATCTCCTTAAGCTGATAAGGAACTTCAGCAAAGTCTTAGGATACAACATCAATGTGTAAAAATCACAAGCATTCCTATACACCAGTAATAGAGAGTCAAAGCATGGGTGAACTCCCACTCACAACTGCTACAAAGAGAATAGAATACCTAGGAATTAAACTAGGGATGGGAAGGACCTCCTCAAGGAGAACTACAAACCACTGCTCAAGGAAATAAGAAAGGACACAAACAGATGGAAAAACATTCCATGCTTATAGTTAGGAAGAATCAATATCATGAAAATGGCCACACTGCCCAAAGTAATTTATGGATTCAATGCTATCCCTATTAAGCTACCATTGACTTTCTTCACAGAACTGGAAAAAAAAAAACCTTAAATTTCACATGGAATCAGAAAAGAGCCCACACAGCCAAGACAATCCTAAGCAAAAAAAAATACCTGGAGGCATCACACTACCTGACTTCAAACTATACTACAAGGCTACAGTAATCAAAACAGCATGGTACTGGCACCAAAACGGAGATATAGACCAATGGAACAAAACAGGGGCCTCAGAAATGACACTATACATCTACAACCAATTGATCTTTGACAAGCCTGACAAAAACAAGCAATGGGGAAAGGATTCCCTATTTAATAAATGGTGTTGGGAAAACTGGCTAGCCATATGCAGAAAGCTGAAACTGAATCCCTTCCTTAACACCTTATATAAAAATTAACTCCAGATGAATTAAAGATTTAAACATGAAACCTAACATCATAAAAACCCTAGAAGAAAATCTAGTCAATACCATTCAGGACACAGTCACAGGCAAAAACTTCATGACTAAAACACCAAAAGCCATGGCAACAAAAGCCAAAATTGACAAATGGAATCTAATTAAACTAAAGAGCTTCTGCAAAGCGAAAGAAACTATCATTAGAGCAAGCCGGCAACCAACAGAATGGGAAAAATTTTTTGCAATCTACCCATCTAACAAAGGGCTAACATCCAGAATCTATAAAGAACTTAAACAAATTTACACAAAAAAAAAACCCAATCAAAAACTGGGTAAAGGATACGAATAGACACTTCTCAAAAGAAGACATTTATGCAGCCAGCAAACATATGAAAAAAAGCTCATCATCATTGGTCTCTGGAGAAATGCAAATCAAAACCACACTGAGATAGTAATCTCATGCCAGTTAGAATGGCGATCATCAAAAAATCAGGGGACAGATGCTGAAGAGGATGTGGAGAAACAGGAACGCTTTTACACTGTTGGTGGGAGTGTAAATTAGTCCAGCCATTGTGGAAGACAGTGTAGTGATTACTCAAGGATCAGGAAATGGAAATACCATTTGACCGAGCAATCCCATTACTGGGTATATACCCAAAGGATTATGAATCATTCTATTATAAAGACACCTGCACACATGTTTATTACGGCACTGTTCACAATAGCAAAGACTTGGAACCAACCCAAATGCCCATCAGTGATAAACTGGATAAAGAAAATGTGCCACATATACACAATGGAATAGTATGCAGCCATAAAATGGATGAGTTCATGTCCTTTGCAGGGACATGTATAAAGCTAGAAACCATCATTCTCAGCAAACTGACACAAGAACAGAAAACCAAACACCGCACTTTCTCACTCATAAGTGGGTGTTGAACAATGAGAACACACAGACACAGGGAGGGGAACATCATACACAGGAGGGGCCTGTTGGGGGTTGGGGACTAGGGGAAGGATAGCAGGGGGGTTGGAGGTTAGGAGAGGGATAACATTAGGAGAAATACCTAATATAGATGACAGGGTGATGGATGCAGCAAACCACCATGGCACGTGCATGTTCCGCACATGTACCCCAGAACGTAAAATATAATACAAAAAAAAAAAAGTAAACAAATAAATAAAAACAAACAAAGAAAGAAAGACTGATGCTCAGGACAAACCAGAAAGTTCAAGCATATTATGAATGGTCTGTGTAAGCCACAATAAAAGCATTTACAGAAAAAAAACTTCTATATGATCAAGTTGTTTACAATGAAAGGGAAATTATAATGGTCTTTCTAGAGGTTGGGCTTGATGTAAAAAAATTATTCTTGCTACACTGTATAGACATAATCAGGCCAAGTATAATACAGCAAATCAGTACTACCAAGACTTGTCTTTAGTAAAAATGGAAAACTGAAGAGAAAAATTGTGTTTCAAACACTACAGTATACCTGTTGTTAGATTCCAGTCTTTCCTGTTTTTCTATTATTATTTTTTACAGTTTGGACCAAATTCTAATTTTTCTTGGCTACAAGTCTTCAAAATAATGTTTCCAATTTTTTGCCTTCCTTTTTCCCCACACCTGGCTATTACTTGCATGTTTAGTAGAGATAGGGTTTGACTGTGTTGGCCAGGCTGGTCCTGAACTCCTGACCTCAAGTGATCCACCTAGCTTGACCTTCTAAAGTGCTGGGATTACAGGCGTGAGCCATTGTGCCCAGCTTCAATGTTCTTTGTTTATAAAAATGATTTCTTATAAATAACACTTGGTTTTTTAATCTATGAATCCTGTTCTTTTAATGGGAGACTTAAATCTTCTCATGTTTACTGTAATCACTGACATAGAAAAATTTTATTTCTTCCATCTTGCTTTTTATTCTTTTCACTCATTTTTATTGGTTTTCTATTTGTCCCTGTGTTAGCTTGGTATGCTTTTTAACACTCTAGTCTCTCCTGTCCCCCTGCACCCCAATACACGGTTTTAGAATATTCTAACTTCCTCCCCTCACAGATGAGGCCTTTGGAACACATCGACCTTTCTCTTCACTTCCAATTCCTCGACTTAACTGAGTTAGTTTAGCACTATTCGTTTATTATAATTAGGTCTATTCTAATTCATGTGCTGCTTAGAGTACTTCCTTTTCACCTTTTTTTTGAGACAGATTCTTGCTTTGTTGCCCAGGCTGGAGTACAGTGGCATGATCTGGGCTCACTGCAGCCTCTTCTTCCTGGGTGCAAGTGATTCTCCTGTCTCAGCCTCTGAAGTAGCCGGGATCACAGGTGCAAGCCACCATGCCCAGCTAATTTTTGTATTTTTAGTAGAGACAGGGTTTCACCATGTTGGCCAAGCTGAACTTGAACTCCTACCTGGCTTCAAGTGATCCACCAGCCTTGGCCTCCCAAAATGTTGGGATTACATGTGTGAGCCATAGCTCCCAGCCACTTACGAGTACTTTCTCCAGTATTTTTGTCACATGGAGTACATGGATGATGATCTCTGAATTTGCTTATTGGCAGATCCTTGAAAGGTAACTAACATCTTGGGTTGTAGTCCTCTTCCTTTTAGCTATTATTCCACAGTCTCATCCAGTTTTGCAGTCTGATATGGGCTTTTTTTGTTGTTGTTTAAATGTATAAGAAACTTTTTTTTGAAGGGCAGGTAGCTTAGCGTTGCTTCTGTAACCTACAGGTTAAGGAGTTACACCCAGATCTGTGTTGTGGGTCCTTTCTCACCAGACATACAAAACTCTGTGTGTCCTTTCAACTGGTAAATTAAATTTTATCCTTAGAGAAAGTTTCTTATTTTTAATTTAATTTTCTCCTCTGTGTTCTTTCTCTCCTTTCAAGAATTTATTAGTCTCATATCAATTTTCCTGAATCTATCTGCTCAGTCTCTATTTTCCTCATACCTTATCTTTGTAATTTTGTTACCCTCATTGAGTTGCTTCTTCCACTCAGTCTGCCAGGTTATAAATTTAGTTCTCAACAATGACATCCTTTCCTTCAATTCATCTACTACATTTTATAATTAAGAAATACGTTTTTGGCTGGAGGTGGTGGCTCATACCTATAATCCCAGCACTTTCGAAGCCAAAGTGGGAGAATTGCTCAAGGCCAGGAGTTCAAGATCGGCCTGGTCAACATAGCAAGACCTTGTCTCTACAAAAGAAATTAAAATTTTTTTTAAAATTGGCAGGGCCTGGTGGTATGCCCCTGTAGTCTTAGTTACCTACTTGGGTGGCTGAGGTGGAAGGATCCCTTGAGTTCAGGAGTTCGAGGTTACAATGAGCTATGATGGTAACACTGAACCTCAGCCTCAGTGATGGAGCAAGGGCTGTCTCTTTAAAAAACAAACATAAAAAAAGTTCTTTTTTTTTTTTTTTTTTTTTTTTGTAGAGACAGGGTTTTATCCTGTTGGCCCCAGGTGATCTGGAACTCCTGACCTCAGGTGATCCACCCCACTTGGCCTCCCAAAGTGCTGGCATTACAGGTGTGAGCCACCACGCCTGGTCAGAAGTATGTTTTTTAGTCCTAGAAAATCTTTTTGTGCATTGGGGATTGGCAGGGGAAGGATGACACTACACTGAATTTCCTTAATGCTCCTTTCCTTTTTTTTGTTGAAGTTGCTACCTGGCTCCTAGAAAACCTCAGATAACATTTATGTATTTCTTTGCCCAATGAGGATCATGTCTGAGTATTAAAGTACCCGAAATCGCAGCAGTCCACAAGGATTTTCTATACCTGTGGGGGCCAGTGATTACAAGAGAAGACTATCAGTACCATCCTGAGACACAGACTACACTGAGATAGAGAAAAACATTTCTCTCTGATATCCCTTGACTCTTCCAAACTCAGGAACAGGGAAGTCACAAACTTCCTGCTAAGCTAGTATTTAGCTTCATGGGGTTTAAGAAGACCAGGCATCCTCACATAGGACAAATGTTTAACTTACTCCCAGGATTCCACTATGTCCTGACTCTTACTCAAGTACTCTTCACATTAATAAAGAGGAAGCCCTGTATCAGCTTTTCCCAGCAGCCTGCCTTAGAACCCAAGACATCACTCCCACCTAGTTGCCACTTGGTTCAGGTTGTGACAGACAGATGGGAGCTTAGCATGGATATGGATGGGAAGCAATATTCACTTCAAGTTGTCATCTTCCCAGAACTGTCTCTGTGCCTAGGCCTAAATCTGTAAAATCTTTAAAAGCTGAATCGTGGCCGGGCGCGGTGGCTCACGCCTGTAATCCCAACACTTTGAGACGCCAAGGTGGGTGGATCACGAGGTCAAGAGATGGAGACCATCCTGGTCAACATGATGAAACCCCATCTCTACTAAAAATACAAAAAATTAGCTGGGCATGGTGGCACGTGCCTGTAGTCCCAGCTACTCAGGAGGCTGAGGCAGGAGAATTGCCTGAACCCAGGAGGTGGAGGTTGCGGTGAGCCGAGATCGCACCATTGCACTCCAGCCTGGGTAACAAGAGCGAAACTCTGTCTCAAAAAAAAAAAAGCTGAATCTTTCTATACCTTAGGTTAAAACATAATGCTTTCAATATCTTATGCTTCAGAAAAAGATGAAAATTAGTCAAGTAACTTTGTCAAAATATCTTCTTGAAAATATATACACATACATACACACACACATACACACACACAAACACACACACACACACATATATTTGTAGAGATGGGGGTTCGCCTTGAATCAACTAAGGAAGAAAACTAAACAAAAATAATAATAATCTGAAAGCATTCTATATTGATTTAGCATCTGTAAAATTTGGCTTCAATAAATGGGGGAATTACAATATTCGACAAATGATACCTTTGTAAAATGGTAAGTCAGTTGATAAAAATAAAGCTGGATCCTCAGTCATCAAAATAAATTCCAGATGAATAGAAACTACAAATGTTAAAACACACAAAATCACTAGAAGGACGCAGTATGGAACTTCTTTTGTGATCTTCAGAAAGAAGTAGGTCTTTCTAAGCATAACACATCCTAAAATCCTGAAGTTATAAAAGATTAATAAACTTGGCTAAAGATTAAAAACACATGTATGGCAGAACAAAGTTAATGTCAAAGAGATACTCAGCAATTACAAAGGAATAAACTTTTGGTACATACAACATGAATCTCAAAAATATTAGGCTAAGTGAAGAAAACAAAAAAGACTAATGACTGTATGAATCCATTTACAAGAAAGTCTAGAAGAGGAAAAACTATAATAATAGAAAGTAGATTGAACTGTGAGGCCCCAAAGGGGCCAGAAGAGGGGACTAACTAAAAGGAACCCAAAGGAATTTTGAGAGATGATGAAAATATTCCATATCGTGAGTGCAGTGGTAGTTACATGACTACATACGTTTGTCAAAACTTACTAAATTATACTTAAAACTGGTGACTGTCATTGTATATAAATTATATTCCAACTAGGGCTGACTAAAAAGTCAAATGGAAAAATGTTTACAATACATGTGACTAAGAACTAATTTAATGCAAATAATTCTTAAAATAGGTAATAAAATAAGAAACAACCTACTAGAAAAATGTGCCGAGAAAATAAGCAATTCACAGAAGGAAAAATTACAGAGAACCATTAAATTTATGAGGAAATGCCCAACCTCAGTCATACTTTAAGAAATGCCTATCAGGCTGGGCACAGTGGCTCATGCCTATAATCCCAGCACATTGGGAGCCTAAGGCAGGAAGACTGCTTGAGCCCAGGAATTTGCGGTGAGCCTGAGCAAGACAGTGAGACCTCATCTTTACTAAAAATATAAAAATTAGCCTGGCGTGGTGGTGCACACCTGTAAGTCCCAGCTACCCAGGAGGCTAACATGGAAGGATCACGTGAGCCTGAGAGGCAGAGGTTGCAGTGAGCTGAGATGGCGCTACTGCACTCCAGCCTGGGCAACACAGTAAGACCCTGTCTCAAAAAATAAAAGCATATTAAACAAGTGACTTACACTTTTTTTTAACCAATCAGAATGGCAAAGATTAATATATTTGCTAATATCCAGTACTGCAATCTAGGGACATGCACACCTTACCATAAGTTTTCATTTGATGGGAATTTACCAATATCTATTAATGTTTTAAATACACATATCTTAAAGATATATTTGTAACAAATAAATATGTAATAATAACAACACACAATATATAGGGCTTCATATGCCAGGAATTGTTTTAAGTATTTTATCTGGATTATTTGACTTAATCCTTATAATAATAACCCCAAACAGAAGGTACTTTAATTATTCCCATTTTACAAATGGGGAAATGAAGTTATAAAGGGATTAGACAATTTGACCAAAGTCATATCACTAATAAGTAGCAGTGCCAGGATTCAAACCTAGGCAGTTTGGCTACAGAATTTATATTCTTAGGTACTATGTTATTCTCCCTCTCTAGAGGGACAGACTGTTTAATTCTACAGCATTTGTAACAGCAAAAAGCAAACAGTCCATCAACAGGGGACTGAGTAAATAAATAAAATCTATACTATGAAATACCAGGCAGGCAGGATTCATTAAAAATAAAGTAACATTATGATATTAAATGAAAAACTTACTGCAAGCAATATAGCAAGAACCTATCATAAAACAAAGAAAATAGAAAAAATAATCCATATACTTGCACACACAAAGAAAATTTCTGGAAGCTATGCATCGAACTGTGTTTAGTAAATACCACTGACATATAAGGAAGATTAAGGGAAATATTTTTTTATTTTTATTTTATTCTGTATTATTTGAATTTTTAAACTATAAAAACAGCACTGTTCTTGTATGTATATATATATATATATATATACACACACACACACACACACACCCAGTTTAAAAACGTAATTATTCTACTTGGTATATTACAACTTTTATGGTATGGATTTACCTTTAGCTCTTGAATTCTCTGGCTTCGTCTGTCTCTTAGATTCTTTAACTCTTTCTCATCCCAGCATCTAGCCTTGTATTTTAAGTCACTTGACCCTCCAGAGATCACTCCAGATTTTAAAAATAATGTTCCATCAAGGGCTACTGTCTGTAAAATTAAAAGTATTTTACCCTGGAGACATGTACATAAAGATAAAAATAAGGACATGATGTGGCAATTTTTACAGATGAGAAAAGCCACTTATGGAACTTTACTAATAAAATATCTAGTTTATGAAGAGACCCCAAACAAGCAAACCACAAATAAAAAACCCATTTCATTAAGGTCCAAAGAAATTATAGGAAATAAAATTATTGATTTAGTCTTTTATCACTATCTAGGTTGGTTCCAATTTTTCCTATTATATACAATGGTTCAATAAATAAAGTTTGTACACTCATCATTTTACACATGTAAGTTAATCTATATGCTAAGTTCCTCATAGGTACAAGTGAGAGAACTGCCCTTCACAGAACTGGTATAAATTTAAGTTCCACAGCAGTGAACAGAAGAATCTCTTTCCCCATGAAGTATTACTGAACTTTTTGATGTTGGTCAATCTGACAGGTGAAAATAGTACCTCAGTGTAATTTTAATGGGTATTTCCCATATGAGTGAGGTTGCATTTTCACATTCAAGAATTGTATTTCCTTTCATGAAAACGTTTGTTCATATCCCTTGTCCATTTTCCAACTATATTACTGTTCTTTTCCATAGTGATCTGTAAGAACATTTGCTCTTTACTAAAAGCTACAAATATTTTCCCCAGTTTGCCATTTATCTTTTGTCTTTGCCACACAGAAACTCTTTGTTAGGTGAATTCATTCATCTATTATAGCTTTTGGATTTTTTGTCATATAGGAAAAACTCTTCCTGTCTCTGAGATTAAAAAAAATTTCCCAGGCCAGGTGCCGTGGTTCACACCTGTAATCTCAGCACTTTGGGAAACCAAGGCAGGCAGACCACTCGAGGTCAGGAGTTCGAGACCAGCCTGGCCAACATGGTGAAACCCTGTCTCTACTAAAGATACAAAAATTAGCCAGGCATGATAGGGGGTGCCTGTAATCCTAGCTACTTGGGAGGCTGAGGCACGAGAATCACTTGAACCCAGGAGACAGAGGTTGCAGTAAGCGGAGATCGCACCACTGCACTCCAGCATGGATGACAGAGCAAGGCTCCATTTCCAAAAAAAAAAAAAAATTTGCATGGTTTCTCTTAGAAATTTTATGTTTTTACTTTTTATATTAACATTTCTAATTCATTCTGATTTCTGGAATTTATCCTGATACAAGGAATGAAGTTTAGATTAACTATATTTTATTCCATGTGGTACTCAACAAAGTAGTAACCTGCACATTATTCACTATTGTTTAATACGTGCAATTTTGGAAAAAATAATCTTTTCAAAAATTGTCCAGCTATTGACATTTTTCTGGGTCTGCTTTTTGCTTCACCATATTTAAAGGGCAGAGTGTAAGTAGATCTTTCTATAATATACGTATTTTAGAGTAACAACCAACCAGTCTATAGGAGAAGAAAACAAATAATTGTATCTCCAGTTAAAGGGAACAGACAGAATAATTACATATATGTAAAGAGATTTGGCCGGGCGCGGTGGCTCACGCCTATAGTCCCAGCACTTCGGGAGGCCGAGGCGGGTGGATCACGAGGTCAAGAGATAGAGACCATCCTAGTCAACAAGGTGAAACCCCGTCTCTACTAAAAATACAAAAATTAGCTGAGCAGGGTGGTGCGCGCCTGTAGTCCCAGTTACTCAGGAGGCTGAGGTAGGAGAATCGCTTGAACCCAGGAGGCGGAGGTTGCAGTGAGCTGAGATAGTGCCATTGCACTCCAGTCTGGGTAACAACAGTGAAACTCCGTCTCCAAAAAAAAAAAAAAGATTCAGGATTTTAAAATTTTGGTATATAAATTTTAAAAATATGTAAAAACTGAGTTATCACTAAAATAGGGTGACCAAACTATAGCTAGCAGAATGTAATTCATATTTGTAGTTTATAGATATTGCATGTAGACTGTATACACTAGTTTACAAGTAAACCAAATTATTTAATACTATTTGCAATGTTTAAATAAATAAAATTCTAAAACATGGTATCAAGTATATAGAAAACCAAAAGCGAAAATTCCAGATGAGTCACCAGATAATTTCTGTGAAAATGTGACATCTATCCAATTGTTTGACCCAATCTAAAACACAGAGAAAATTCTTTCAAAGTCCTGAGATACAGTTAAAATACAAATAAGATACAGCTGATTTAAATCCTGAACTACTAATCAAAATAAGATACAACCGAAAGGGGTGAAGAGCTTATTATGAACAAGATAGAAACCATAAATATTTGTTACATGAAGAAATAAGCAATCATATCTTCATGTGACTTCTTTGACTATACAAATCTTCAAATATCAATTCTATGAAATATACAAATACACAAAAGTCAATGTTAGTATAGTTATTTAGGCAGCAAAATAAGAAAAACAGTAACTTACTGTGCTTGCTGCAATTTAACGTGTAGAAATCAATGACAGTGATCACATTATGCTTAAGACTATTGATCAGAAACACCAAAATGTATGAAAAGTTAATCGTGTTAGATAAGTCAATAAATTTAACACTGGAAATCCTCATGTGTCATAAGAATTGCCTGCTTTGTGTTTATCTGCGATTCTGGATATTCCAGATTAAATGTGTTAATTGACTAGTAAGTTATAAAATTATCACCAGTTTTTGAGAGCTACTTGCCAGGCACTATAATAGCATTTTACATGTTTACTTAATTTAATTCTCATAACCAATATTAATTGGGTAACATTATTTCCCCAATTTTAGAGGAGGAAACTAAAAGTAGTGGTTTACAGACTTCCCAACATTCACATAATTAATTACTAAGTAGCATCACTGGTCTTATGTTATAGCTTATATCCTTAAGCACTGTTATACTTCATCATAAATGTAGTTTTTAAAAAAACTATGTCAGATAATTTAAGGAGTTTAACATTGCTCAACTAAATACAAATATAACTAAACACTCTAAACTGGGTAAAATAGTACTTATTTTTAAGACCAAAATTATTTCCTCAAGATACTAGTATTCAGTAATCTCATTTCAACTGTGTTTTTTAGAAATTCAAATATGTTAAACCTTGAACATGCAAAAGGACAGTTAGTATCTCCACTAAAGTATAAAAGAAGTAACCCAGAGGGTAAAATAAATACCCTAAATCTTTTCCTGGTATCAAAAAACACAGGTACTATATCCAGGGTTCCATAGAAGGTTAAAAAATAAATAAATGCTTTAGAATATTAAAATACATCTAATTTTCAAAATATAATTTATCATGTTGAGAAATGCTACGAGTTTTTTTTTTTTCTAAATTCAACGGAACATTAGAAAAACCACTGAAGCCATAACCACCTTAAGTCCTAGGCTGGTTCTCTTTAAAAAATATAACATATAAAAGCATATATGTTTTTGTATGTTATAAGCATATAACATATAAAAGGAAATATAAATATTTCTGAGTGTTTGTGTATAATATGTTGGTCTTTTAAGTACTACTTCAGCTTATCCAAAGGTGTGATATAAGCCTCCTTTCTTACCTTCCGTCTTTCAGGTCCACCGAATGCAATATGCCTTGCTTCTTCCACAGTCTCACAAACAAGACCATTTCCGCACACAAACTGAATCACTTTCTTCAGCTGAGGAAACTGAGTTTTTATGACATCAATCACCATTTTACAGCCTTTAAGCTCCCTTAATCTTTCATTGATTGGCTTGATCTAAAGGGTTTAAAAATATTTAACATATTAGATACACTGGGAAAAAAAACCAAATGTTCATTATATTCTTTTTCACAAAAGATTAACAGTATGTACCCAGTCGCGTGAGATGCATGCCTGTAATCCTGGCACTCTGGGAGGCAGAGGCGGGTGGATTCACTTGAGGTCAGGAGTTTGAGACTAGCCTGGCCAACAAGGTGAAACCCCGTCTCAAATAAAAATACAGAAAAATTAGCTAAGCATGGTGGCACACGCCTGTCATCCCAGCTACTCAGGAGGCTGAGGTAGGAGACTCACTTGAACTCGGGCGACGGAGGTTGCAGTGAGCCGAGATCACACTACTACATTCCAGCCTGGGTGACAGAGTGAGACTCCATCTTAAAAAAAAAAAAAAGTATGTAATTACATACAATAAAAGTTTGATAAGAACATGATGAACTATATCCCATCATTGGTTTAGGTAATATTTTTTAAAAACAAAAACTTCAGCCGGGCGCAGTGGTACACGCCTGTAAACCCAGCACTTTGGGAGGCCGAGGCGGGTGGATCACGAGGTCAAGAGATCGGGACCATCCTGGTCAACATGGTGAAACCCCGTCTCTACTAAAAATACAAAAAATTAGCTGGGCACGGTGGTGCGTGCCTGTAATCCCAGCTACTCAGGAGGCTGAGGCAGGAGAATTGCCTGAACCCAGGAGGCGGAGGTTGCGGTGAGCCGAGATCGTGCCATCGCACTCCAGCCTGGGTAACAAGAGCGAAACTCCATCTCAAAAACAAAAAACAAAAAACAAAACTTCATTAAAAGCCAGAAGACATATTTCCAGACTCAACTCTGTCACTAACTAGTCGTGATAAAACAATGCATAAGAAGTGTCCCCCACATTTAAAAGCATAAAATCTAGTGGAAAATAATGCCCATTCAGGTATGTGTCAAAAGAGTAGCACAATACTATGGAAGTTTAAAAACCACTTTTGGGCCAGGAGTCGTAGTTCACACCTGTAATCCCAGCATTTTGGGAGGTCAAGGCAGGTGTATCACTTGAGGTCAGGAGTTTAAGACCAGTCTAGCCAACATGGTGAAACCCTGTTTCTACTAAAAATATAAAAATTAACCAAATGTCATGGTACATGCCGGTACTCCCAGCTACTTGGAAGGCTGAGGCAAGAGAATCACTTGAACCCAGGAGGCAGAGGTTGCAGTGAGCTGAGATCACGCCATTGCACTCCAGCCTGGGCAACAAGAGCGAGACTGTCTCAAAAAAAACAAAACACTTTTGACTTAAATGATCAGGAAAGGCTTCAGACTTTCTTAGTCATGACTTTTAGGTTGGGTTTACAACAGATCACAAAAGTGTCTGCAATGTATTATCAAAAACCAGCAAGTAGGATCTCACTTTTTAAACAAAACAAAACAAAGCAGAAAACTTATATACAACCAAAATGTGTGTGTGTGTGTGTGTGTGTGTGTGTATATATACCCTTGGGAATATATAGTTATATAAATTAAGTGCATGGAGGCAATTTAAAGTAGTTACTATTAAGGAATGGAGCATTATGACGGGGTAGGAGTATTCCCTTTATATTTGATACACTTCTGTGTGCGATTTTTTAAAAAAATGAGTCTGTCTTGAAAAAAACCTTAAGCGAGAAATAAGCAAAACAGGATTCTAACAGGTAGATGAGTCGGGGTAATGAGTTTTAGTGAGCACAAGGTAGCAACAGTGTGGAAGTACAAAAGGGAGGTCTGGACCATGAGTAACACCAGCCAGCATTTGCTGAGACTTTCCTCTGTGCAGGTCCTATGCCAGCTGCTTTACATGTAACAATTCCTTGTAGTAATCCAGTAAGAACTAATTCTTCGATTTCATACATGGAAAACCGATGCTCAGAAAAATTAAGAATAAGTAAGAGCTAATTAGAGGTAGGGCTGAGATTCAAACTCAGAGCAGTCCAGCTCTAAGGCATGTGCTCTTAACTACTATGCAGACTGTCTGCAATTCAGGGTCTTGACTGCTGAACCAAAGAGAACATTTTCTTGAGTAGTCAATGAAAAATCACTGAAGGATATCATATGACAGAGCTCCTGCTTCAGGAATTTAGACTCAGGATATGTTAAGGTATCTCAATACATATCTCAAGCCTCAAAATTTAGTCTTTTCCACAAAGAACTAATATACTGGGTCAAATATTTACAATTAAGACTGACTTGGCATTTCACCAACAGCCCATACATCTTATCCATTTCCTGTACTTTGCTATACACAACAATTATATTGCTGGCTAATAGAGTAGTGCACTGCTAGTGCAATGAAATCAAAGTAAGGTAGAATTCTGCAAAAACTAGATGAAGAAGAAATGATATGATGCCAAGAAAGAGAGCAGCCACTTGACATTATTCTTCGCTTGACAATGTATTTAACACCAGCCATTTAAATGACTGGCTAATTGGCATCGAAGCTACAGTTTTTTTCAATCACTATGATAGTTTTAGGCAATAAAAACATTCTTTAAAAGACAAGATTTTTTATCATTATAAATACAGACATTATAAAGTTCTTACATCAAGGTAATCTAGAGCGAGGAATGTCTCAGGTTCAGCTCTTTCCTCCTTCAGAAATCGAATACAATCTTTTGCTACCTTTTCAGAGGCAACAACAATGGCAATGATGTACTGGCCGAAAAGCTTAGTAACAGCCAGCTGATATTTCTTGTGAATAGGATGACACAGGTCAAGTAGTCTTCCAAACTTAGCAGGTTTCAAAAAAAAAGAGAAAAATCAGATATATTCGTGTGAAATACATAATTCATTGTTTTCCAACGTAACAAAGTAGCACAAAAACTAATTTTATAAAATTATATACCTCATAATTAGTAGTTTTACTTAAATAGGCCTTAGTTTCATTATGGAATGTCCATCTAGCTATGTGACACTATATTTTAAAAAAGAGTAATAAAGAGGGACTAGCCTTACCAAAACATTCAAATATTTTCTAAAAGTACATAATTAGATGATATTCATTCATTCCCTTATCTATTAAACAAAAAATCTGTGAGGCACCTACTATTGCAGGTACTGAGCTAGACACTGGAAAAAACATTAATGAAACAAAGCAGATACTTTCTGACCTCATAGAAGTTTTAGTCTAGAGCCAGACAATGACAAAGTAGAGAGTGCTCTGAGGATATTTAGCAGAGGTCATGTTGGCATAACAAGTCCAGGAAGGATTTCCATGAAGTGTTACTTGATCTCAGACCTGAAGAATGGTCAAAAATTAATTAGATTGGGGCCAGGTGCCGTGGCTCACGCCTGTAATCCCAGCACTTTGGGAGGCCAAGGCGGGTGGATCACGAGGTCAAGAGATCGAGACCATCCTGGTCAACATGGTCTCTACTAAAAATACAAAAAATTAGCTGGGCATGGTGGCGCGTGCCTGTAATCCCAGCTACTCAGGAGGCTGAGGCAGGAGAATTGCCTGAACCCAGGAGGCGGAGGTTGCAGTGAGCCGAGATCGAGCCATTGAACTCCAGCCTGGGTAACAAGAGCAAAACTGATTAAAAAAAAAAAAAAATTAATTAGATTGAAGTTCAAAAGCTTTACTAGAAAATATCTGAATGTCAAGCATCGTGTATCAGTGGTCTCTAGAGTATCTAAAGGTTTAATTTTGTGTTTTTGGACTGTTTTCTGCATTTGTTAGGTTCTACTTCAGGGATACCATTTTCCTATGATAGACCATCACTGTCTTTCATATTTATCTTTGCTCTAATTATTTAAATGTCTTTGTCTTTTTCTTCTCCAATAGTTTGTAATGATTTCAATAATTTATTCAGGGTCAATAATTTGATTTTCAGCTGTGTAATCCATTATTTGCTACTCTTTTTTTTTTTTTAAAGAGATGAGGTCTTGCTATGTTGCCCAGGGTGGTCTCAAACTCCTAGGCTCAAGCAGTCCTCCTGCCTCAGCCTCTGAGTAACTGAAACTATAGCTTCACACCATCATGCCTGGCAGCTACTTCTGATTTACTAGTATTTCTTGTTATTAATGCTTCTAACTTGTTAATTTGTCTATGTTATTTATTACTTACATGCTAAGTTTAATTATTCAGTAATAATGCCTATTCTTGATTTGTTTTCATAGCTTATATTTTCCTTTTCATCTTATTGTTTTACCTCATATTTTTCTTTTTTAAATATTTAAACAAGGTCTTGCTATGTTGCCCAGGCTGGAGTGCAGTGGCTATTCACAGGTGTGATCCCACTACTGATCAGCACAGGAGTTTTGACCTGCTCTGTCTCTGACCTGGGCTGGTTCAACCCTCCTTAGGCAACCTGGTGGTCCCCCGTTCCTGGGAGGTCACCATATTGATGCTGAACTCAGTGCAGACACCTGATCAGCACAGCGCACTACAGCCCAGAACTCCTGGGCTCAAGAGATCCTCCAGCCTGAGCCTCCTGAATAGCTGGCTGGGACTACCGGCACGCACCACCGCACCCAGCTGTTTTACTTCATATTTGAATCTAGTTTTATAAATTCAAAGTCTTATTAAATTGCCCACAGTGTAAAACATCTACAGGGGATTTTGTTCTGTAACCTTCTAGACTGGGCTCTCTGACTTCTGTTTTTAAATACTTTCTTTCTCTTTGTTGTTGTTCCATGTACCTATAGCTGCCTCAGTGATTCTTTTCACCTTGCTTATGTTTAATGTGAGTAGCTCTGTTCAGATCTTTGATTTGCTATGGTGGGTAACTTTCTAATTCCCTTTCTCACAGAACTGAGACGATTACATCCTCTGAGCAACAGTTGATAGAATAAGTATTTCCTATTTTATTTACTTTCTTTTAAGGGACTGGATGGTAGGGGCAAGTGAGAACTCACCTAAGACTTTTTAAGAACACACTTCATTTAAGTAACTGAATTCTCTCTCATCTGAGTTTTTAATTAATATCCTATACCAAAGTTCTTGTATCTTGAGGGAGGAAGATAAATCCCATCTGGAAGAGAGGACTTCAAAATGGCCTCTCAATTTTAAAGCCCTAGGAAGTGAGATGTAGGGTCTTCACTTCCATTAGAGAGCGTATGAGCTTCACATTCCCCAATTCACCAGTGGTTTTTTTAGAAACCGAGTCTTACTCCGTCACCCAGGCTGCCATGCAGTGGCCCAAACTCAGCTCACTGCAACGTCTGCCTCCTGGGTTCAAGCGATTCTCCTGCCTCAGCCTCCCAAGTAGCTAGGATTATACCTAGGCATGCACCACCATGCACGGTAATTTTTTTGTTTACTAGAGACAGGGTTTCATCATGCTGGCAAGGCTGGTCTCAAACTCCTGACCTCAAGTGTCCATCCACTTTAGCCACCCAAAGTGCTAGGATTACTGGCGTGAGATACTGTGCCCAGCCCAATTCACCAGTTTTTAAATCTAACTCCTTCCAGATAGAAGAGGAAAAGGAAACAAATATATGTGAGTTTGCTCCTTGCTAGAGTAAGGAGTACTAGGTAAAAATTCTCAGGAACTAGTCAGTTTGTCAGTTCAGCTTCTGTGAAGTTGAGAAAAGACAATGCTATACTTCAATCTTTTTTTTTTAAATGATAGATTGTCACCATTTTCTAAAGTTTCTGGCATCAGGTTGATTGGTTGTTGAACTAGTTATCTATCTGTGTGTGTGTGTGTGCGTGTGCATGCATGCGTGTGTGTCTGTTTTACTATATTTTGTCATTTGGATAAGAATTGGGGGATCCAGATTCTGTGATCTAGTCTTACTCCATCATTATCTAGAAGTCAAAACGGACATTTAAGAGTCAGAAAGTCAAAACAGATGCTATCAAGGAGATGAAGATGGGTGGCCAGAGAGATAGGAGAAAAACGAATAAAAGTGTGGATATGGAGGCCAATGGCAGGTGGTGTTTTTGTTTTGTTTTTTGTCAGGGTGGAGTGCAATGACGTAATCTTGGCTCACTGCAACCTCCACCTCCCAGGTTCAAGTGATACTCCTACTTCAGCCTCCTAAGTAGCTGGGATTACAGGCACCTGCCACCACACCTGGCTAATTTTTGTATTTTTAGTGGGGGGGGGGTTTCCCCATGTTGGCCAGGCTGATCTTGAACTCCTGACCTCAAGTGATCCACCTACCTTGGCCTCCCAAAATTACAGGCATGAGCCACAGTGCCCAGCCAATAGGTGTTTCAAAATAGAGCACTGGTTACCAGTCTCAAATGCTGAAAATAGGCCATATCATAAAATAAGAATTGCATAGTACGCACTGATGTTAGCGACAAGAGAGTCAGATGCAACCCTGATACAAAAGGAAATAATCAGCCGGGCGCGGTGGCTCACGCCTATAATCCCAGAACTTTGGGAGGCCGAGGCGGGTGGATCACAATGTCAAGAGATCGAGACCATCCTAGTCAACATGCTGAAACCCCGTCTCTACTAAAAATACAAAAATTAGCTGGGCATGGTGGCGAGCACCTGTAATCCCAGCTACTCGGGAGGCTGAGGCAGGAGAATTGCTTGAACCCAGGAGGCGGAGGTTGCGGTGAGCCGAGATCACGCCATTGCACTCCAGCCTGGGTAACAAAAGCGAAACTCTGTCTCAAAAAAAAAAAAAAAAAAAAGGAAATAATCTTGTGAGGCAGACACCTTAAGCAACAGGTGATATTGTATTTTGGCTAATGAAATACACTAGCAATACTGGATGCTGAAACAGTATTTCAAAAACAAATGAAACCTTGAAAAACATGAGGTTTGAGGCTATATGTATGCGGGGGTCAGACTTCTTCACAGCATCCAAGCTCTTTTGGGGATACTGGCCACAATTTGAACTTTCTAAGTACTATGTTCATGTCATGCTTCTCCCCCAATAATTACGTATCTATAAATACTACCAGAAGTTTTACCCTAATTATTTACTATTACATTTTAAATATAGACTCAAACACAAAACTTAAAGATGTCTGAAACAATATTGCTTTGTAATAATGGTATTACTTCTAATCTCAAATAAGATATGTTGTAAGCAAACAGGAAAGCTTAGTTTTTTTGTTGTTTAACTATTCATTCTAATTACCACAGAATCTGGGTACAGTCTTTTAAGGTGTTCCAGAACCTCTGCTCTCTTTTGCTGACGTTTTCCCTCATGGTTATCAATTCCAGCATTCTGCAATTCACTTCTAATAAGATTCAATTCTTCATTAACTTCAGACATTCTTGATTTTGTTTTTTCAATTTCATCCACCAGGGTTTTCTCCTGCTGTTTCTTCTCTTCCAAACAATCCCTACCAAATAACAACAAATTATAAAGCAAAATGATAAACCAAACTTTAAGAATTATCAGTGCCGAGCGCGGTGGCTCACGCCTATAATCCCAGCACTTTGGGAGGCCTAGGTGAGTGGATCACGAGGTCAAGAGATTGAGACCATCCTGGTCAACATGGTGAAACCTCGTCTCTACTAAAAAAATACAAAAAAAATTAGCTGGGCATAGTGGTGCATGCCTGTGGTTCCAGCTACTTGGGAGGCTGAGGCAGGAGAACTGCTTAAACCCAGGAGGCAGAGGTTGTGGTGAGCTGAGATCACGCCATTGCACTCCAGCCTAGGTAACAAGAGCGAAACTCCGTCTCAAAAAAAAAAAAAACAAAAAAAAAAAAGAATTATCAGATACAACGGCATTGCAGGGAATGGGGCAGTGCTCTTATCAATTTTTAAAGGGTACATAATGCAGTAAACCTGACACCAAACATGGGCAAAAGAGATTTTGCTCATTCTTTGTTGATAAAAATATGGCTGGGCCAGGAGGCTCGCTCCTGTAATCCCAGCCCTCTTGAGAGGCTGAGGTGGGTGGATGGCTTGAGTCCAGGAATTTGAGACTAGCCTGGGCAACATGGTAAAACCCTGTCTCTACAAAATATAAAAAAATTAGTCAGCTGTGGTGGCACACACCTGTAGTACCAGCTACTCAGGGGACTGAGGCAGGTGGATCGCTTGAGCCCAGCAGGTGGAGGTTGCAGTAAGCCATGATCACGCCACTGCACTCCAGTCTGGGTGACAGAGCGAGACCCTGTCTCAAAAAAAAAAAGAAAGAAAGAAATTCATAGATAAAAAAACTGCAAGGGGTGCAGTGGCTCACACCTGTAATCCCAGCACTTTGGGAGTCCAAGGAAGGGAAATCGCTTGAGTCCAGGAGTTCAAGACCAGCCTGGGCAACATGGTGAAACCCCATCTCCACCAGAAATACAAAAAATTAGCTGAGTGTGGTGGCACGTGCCTGTAGTCTCAGCTACAGGATAAGGTAAGAGAGTCACGTGAGCCTTGGAAGTCGAGGTTGCAATGAGCCATGACTGTGCCACTGCACTCTAGCCTAGGCAATGGAAGTGAGACCCTCTCTCAAAAAAAAGGAAAACAAAGAAAACTGCTGCAAGGAACTTTTTTACTCTACCTACATGCATGTCTTTGTATACTCCTCTAACTTCTCTATTCGTTTTTTATGATCTTCTATTTGTTCTTTTATTTGTTTTAGATTTCCCTAAAGGAGGAAATGAAATCTAAAATCAATTACAGCAATTCCAAACCAACAAAATTACATGCCTAGAACTTACTATAATATTATGAGCTGTTATAAATTTGAAAGATGTCAAATATAATTATATGAAAACACTTATCAAAGCAAATTTTAATTTTGAAAAGGCATATCAAGGTTCAAATCCTGACTCTACCATTTGCAAGCTATTTCATCTCAAGTGATTTTTCTCTATAACTTCAAACTTCAAGGAGATTATTTTCAAATATCTATATAGTTCTTATCACTTAAACTAATTCACTCAACAAATACATTAGGTTGGTGCAAAAGTACCACGATTACTTTTGCAACAAAGTGTTCAAAATTTGTTGCACCAACAAATATATTAGGTTGGTGCAAAAGTACCGCAATTTTGCAACAAAAAGTTCGTATCATATGGTAACCTAAATATGTTCACTGGCTACCATGTGATAGGAACTAGAGGTACAGATATAAAGAGGAAAGAGTCCCGGCTCTGAAAGACTGATGTCTGGTAGGAGAGACATACAATTAAATTAGTAATTACAGTAGAGTTGTTTTGTGTTGTAATAACATAGGAACTATAGGGCAACGAATAGGCTTGTGGGTGAGGACTTGGTGAAAGCGTTGTTCTATTCACTTTATCGTTAAATCCAGTTGGAGACTACTACTGTAGTAGCAGTCTAGTACTACAGTGGTCTCCAATTGATTTCATGTCTTTAACTTTTCCCCCACTTAATCAATCCTGTACACTGTAGCAAAATTAATCTCTTAATCCATCACTAAATGGTTGAAAATAAAGAGTATAAGAAACCAAAAACAATTCTTTCAGTATATGAGGAAAGAGAAGAAATACTAGTTTTCAAGTGGAAAAGTATGGAACACATTCCATGAACATAATTATCCTGTTTTACTTATCACATGAATTCACTGAACAAACATCTACTGTGCTAGATGCCAGAGTTATAAAAATGAGTGAGCTACAGTTCCTTTTCTGTGCGAACTATACATGTTGAAATTAGAGTCCCATATTGAAATTCTATTACCTCACTTATAAATTCCATTCAGAGAGGAAGAAACAAGGTTAAGGAGGAGTACCAAGTTCAGTAAATTAGAAACACCTGCCTCTGGACCTTTACTCTGGCCACTTCCAGAGCCTGTGTCACACTAAATAGGTCCCTTCACGGTTATTACTTTCACTTGCCATGTGGATCTCTTAGGGGTTACCACATGGGGGCCTGGAACAAATTTCAGTGTATAAGTTTAAAACATGATAAAATTATACAACTATACAAATGTTTTAAAAGTAATTCCCGCTATGTAACCACCTTGTTATTTCCCTTGCCCTTTTCTACTCACAGAACTATCATAGATTATGTCTTTTATATTTGTTTGTATCTTCATCTGTCAAGTCAGGAAATAAATGAAATGACGCAGTATAATATAAGGTTAAGAAGATTCATTCTGGATTCAAGTACCAAAAAAAAAAATAAAAATTAATTAAGAATAATTCTAAATCATTACTGTACAACCCAAGATACCTGAACTTCTCCATGCCTCCTCTTTTCAAATGCCAGTCTTTCTTCATCCGTCTTCTGTTCCCACTGCAGTTTTTCCACCTGTTGAGTCATTATAGCTACTTTCTTTCTTACTTGTTCTTTAAGTTCCTTATAATGATCCAGCTGCA
Source organism: Callithrix jacchus (assembly GCF_049354715.1). NCBI lineage: Eukaryota > Metazoa > Chordata > Mammalia > Primates > Cebidae > Callithrix > Callithrix jacchus. The sequence goes on along the minus strand of NC_133502.1, from coordinate 214,573,055 downwards.
TAAACAGTATTGAAAAAGGGCTAATTCACTTAAATAAGCATGAGAGTAAATTCTTTGTATGAAATCCAGTACTAAAGATAATCTTCCCAAAATCTTACTTTATAATTAAATCATAATCGACCACTTTCCCCAAGTAAAATAATGTGAACATAAAAGCTTCCTTTAAAAAAACTTTATTGGCCGGGCGCGGTGGCTCAAGCCTGTAATCCCAGCACTTTGGGAGGCTGAGACGGGTGGATCACGAGGTCAAGAGATCGAGACCATCCTGGTCAACATGGTGAAACCCCGTCTCTACTAAAAATACAAAACATTAGCTGGGCATGGTGGCGCGTGCCTGTAATCCCAGCTACTCGGGAGGCTGAGGCAGGAGAATTGCCTGAACCCAGGAGGCAGAGGTTGTGGTGAGCCGAGATCGCGCCATTGCACTCCAGCCTGGGTAACAAGAGCGAAACTCCATCTCAAAAAAAAAAAAATGTTTATTGCTGGGCACAGTAGCCCACACCTGTAATCCCAGCACTTTGGGAGGCCAAGGTGGGTAGATCACAAGGTCAGGAGTTCAAGACCATCCTGGCCGATATGGTGAAACCCCATCTCTACTAAAAATACAAAACTTAGCTGGGCGTGGTGGTTTGTGCCTATATCCCCAGTTGCTGGAGAGGCTGAGGCAGAAGAATCGCTTGAACCCGGGAGGCAGAGGTTGCAGTGAGCCGAGATTGTGCCACTGCACTCCAGCCTAGGCGACAGAGCAAGACTCCATCTCAAAAAAAAAAAACAAAAAAAAACCTCTATTATTTAATTTTGAAATTGTTATTTATTTATATTTTGCTCTGCTGCCCAGGCTAGAGTGGCACAATCACGGCTCAATGCAGCCTTGACCTCCTGGGCTCAAGTGTTTTATCTTATTTGTAAGATAATCACTTTTTCCTCTCATAAACACTTAAGGATACATGTAGCTTTGAGGAGACATGATCACTTAATTGCCAGGAAGGAAACTGATTACTTAAGGTGCTTTGAAATGTTCAGTGATGAAGTAATCTCTAATTTATTATACAAGATTTAATTACAGTAAATCAGTAAATGGCAAAAACATGTAACGGATAACCAATTTTTTTATCTTTTATCAATTTCATGATAATCTTACATCACAATTACATACTACAATAATTATGACTACACAAGTAGAAAAATTATCATTTTCTCTGGATTCTCCTTTCTAAGATTTTTGGACAGAGACCTTAGTACAGAGGTTTTTTTGAGTTATCTCATTGCTTTAAATACTTTTTTAGGCCAGGCACAGTGGATCATGCCTATAATCTCAGCACTTTGGGAAGCCAAGGCAAGAGGATCACTTGAACCCAGGAGATCAAGACCAGCCTGGGTAACAAAATGAGACCTCATCTCTACAAAAAATTTAAAAATTAGCCAGATGTGGTGGCATGAGCCTGTAGACAGGAGGATGGACTGAGCCCAGTAGTGAACTGTGATTGGTAACAGCAGGAGGCAGACAAATCCTAGACAGACAGGGGTGGGTCCTGTCTCACCCCTGACCTTCAAGCCAAAGACAGGTTAAAGCCTACACGTCCTGGGTAAATCCACAGACAAGACTGAGAACCCATTTTCCTGTTTAGCACACTTACCTCTGATTGATCCCTACCCTTCCCTAATTGGTTTTTCACTCTGTTGTAATCACCTTAGAGCCATGCTTTTGTTTTAGCTTTTTTTTTTTTCATACTCACAAACCAATCAGTACACAATCCCCCCATTCTGAGTCTATAAAAGCCCCAGACCCAGCTACACTAAAGGAGAAACCACCCAACTTCAGGTGGGGGACTACCCTTGCATCCCCTCTCTGCTCAGAGCTGTTTCATTGCTCAATAAAATTCTTCTTCACCCTCCTTACTCTGCGATTGCCAATGTAGCTTCATTCTTCTTAGATGCAGGACAAGAGCTCAGGACCCACTGAATGTGGGTATAGAGAAGACTGTAACACTGTGGTCCTCTGCCCTCTGCTGGCAGAGGACAGCTGCCCCACCCAACAGGAAGCAGTGGCAGGGCCAAGCCAGCCCCGGAGCTGAGGGCCAGAGTGGGCCAAGAGTCTGACAGCTGTTAACATGCCGCCATCTATCGGGCTGTGTACAGGACTAAAAGAGCTAATTAGCACACTGTAACATCTCCTCTGGGGCTTTGGGGTCACAAGCACCCTTGCCCAGGTGCCACTGTCTTCCCCCCATCTGGATGCAAGAGCCCACTGTGGGAGTGGCTTGTGACACGCCTAGTCCAGCTCCAAACACTGCATGGAGCCTGCTTCTGTGCTGTGCTTGGAACAGCTGGCTGGAATCTAAACTTGCTTGTTCACACACTCTCTCCTGCTGGGGGCTGCGTGTACAGTTGTGGCATCTGTGGGATTCATGCTGGAGTGCAGGCTGGGTGTGACCTGGCAGGCTGAGTGGACAGGGTAGCCCTGCAGTGAACTCAGGACTGAGCAAGGCCTGGGCAAGGGTGTCACCAACTGGGGGCCTCTGGCTGACAGAGTGACTGAGAAAAATCCTGTATTGGCTGGGCGCGGTGGCTCACACCTGTAACACCAGCACTTTAGCAGGCCGAGGTTGAGAGTTTGAGAACAACCTGACCAACACAGAGAAACCCTGTCTCTACTAAAAATACAAAATTAGCCAGGTGTGGTAGCGCATGCCTGTAATTCCAAGTACTCGGAGGCTGAGGCAGGAGAATCACTTGAACCCAGAAGGCAGAGGTTATGGTAAGCCGAGATCATGCCATTGCACTCTAACCTGGGCAACAAGAGCAAAACTCTGTCTAAAAAAAAAAAAAAAAAAAAAGGCGAGGCGTGGTGGCTCAAGCCTATAATCCCAGCACTTTGGGAGGCCAAGGTGGGTGGATCACGAGGTCAAGAGATCGAGACCATCCTGGTCAACAAGGTGAAACCCCGTCTCCACTAAAAATACAAAAATTAGCTGGGCATGGTGGTGCACACCTGTAGTCCCAGCTACTCGGGAGGCTGAGGCAGTAGAATTGCCTGAACCCTGGAGGTGGAGGTTGCGGTGAGCCGAGATTGCGCCATTGCACTCCAGCCTGGGTAACAAGAGCGAAACTCTGTCTCAAAAAAAAAAAAAAAAAAAAAAAAATCCTGCATCATGATCATGATCATGATCATGCCACTGCACTCTAGTCTGAGTGACAGAGTGAGACCCTATCACTACAAAATTAAAATTAAAAATAAATAGATTCTGTATGCAGGCTGAAAATTTAAATCCCCATAATTTACATTCTGAGGATAATCTCTTAAAATATCAGAGAGGTCATCTTTTAAATTTTTTTCTAATTCAAACAAACAATAGAAACGTTAGATTCCCCCTAAGTTGACTTTTTTTTTTTCACCTGACTGGCTTCCAGTTCAATGTCTCGTCCTTTATGTAAAATTTCTTCCTCAATCTGCTTTTCAAAACTTCTCCATGCACCATCTAAATCAACCAGCTCTGTCTCCAGGGCTTTTATATCATCTTCCTGTTTAGAACATTGTTTTTCACTGTCCTTTATGGACTTCTTAGCCTCGTCTAATTTCTTGAGGTGGTGAGAAGTGTTTTCTTTGGCTTTAATGTACTGAGGCCTCTTCTGATTTAAAAGGGTTTCAAGTGACCTGAAAAGGAAAAAAGTTTGCTTTAAAAAATTTCATTTCTTTAACATAAAAAGGGAAGAAGTTCTTTGAGAGTCCGAGGCGGGTGGATCACGAGGTCAAGATATCGAGACCATCCTGGTCAACATGGTGAAACCCCGTCTCTACTAAAAATACAAAAAATTAGCTGGGCATGGTGGCACGTGCCTGTAATCCCAGCTACTCGGGAGGCTGAGGCAGGAGAATTGCCTGAACCCAGGAGGCAGAGGTTGCAGTGAGCCAAGATTGCGCCATTGCACTCCAGCCTGGGTAACGAGCGAAACTCCCTCTCAAAAAAAAAAAAAAAAAAAATGGGAAGAAGTTGTTTTGATCAAACCACTTTAAAAAAGAAATCCTAAAAGTTAACTTTCAGAGACTATAAGCAGATCAATGGTTGTCAAAGGCTGAGCAAGGTCAGGGGAAGGACTGAATAAAGCATAGGGTCACTTTTGAGAGTGGCACTGTAGTGGTACTGTAGGTGGACACTCGACACTAAAAAATTACCAAAACCTGTATTACTTTACAGCACCAATAATGAACCTTAATGTAAGCAAATTAAAAAAGAATCACTCAGGAGGCTAAGGGATCCTAGATGAAATGTAGAATGCAATAAAGAATGTAACTTTATTACAAAAGAGGTGGAAGGAAAACATGCTGACCAAATTCTAGAAATGAGTGGAGTCTGTAAGACTAAAAACAAAAGAAGAACACGTAAGTGCTATACTCTACAGATGCTTTCCATGGGGGTATGGGTTAGCAATTCTGACATTATTACACAAGATTACTGGAACTGCACAATGAAGCAAATGGATGGCTGGTGGTAGAAGCCAGATTTCCCACTGTTGAAGTGGGAGGTTACAGATACTCAAGAGAAGGCTGGAATGATTCATGTCGTGAGGGCTTAGAATTGGGAGACATCAATATGAACTCATGTTTAGCTTAACATAGATAGTCACATATGGAAATATTTATAGCTATGTGTATAAATAGTATACATACTAAGAAAGCCTAGAAGCAAGGATACTCCAGTAGCAATGAACACATCTACCTCCTAGATGTTCGTTCCTAATACCATTCTCCAATAAAAGGAACCAGGGATCCTTTGAGAAATGACTGATTATAGGCCTGGGCAAGCTGATGCTAGGACTGGCTTACACATAATGACACTAAGAGATACTTCTTTTCTATAAAATAAGGAAGAGCTCAAAAAAAAATCATACTGAGAATATTTCAAAGGGACACAGGAGCCAACTCAAAGAGTTCTCAATGGCCAAAGCAGAAACAACCTAAGCAACAAAATAAATAATGTAATATTGAATTATAACTCCAAATGTAAAATATCCATAAATCTATACTGATGTAAACAAATAACAAATTAATTAATTTTAAAATAAGTAGAGACAAATTTGTGCAGAATTTCAAATCATATAAATACTTTGCCCTCAAGGTAAAACATAATTCTCCCTACTCCTTAAGTGTGGGCTGGGATCAGTGACTTCCTTTCAAAGATTATAGCATGAAAAGGGAGAAAAAATAACCTTACAGTGAAGAAACATGACAAACACTACTTCAGTCGGGTGATCAAGGTCAACATCAACAGCGATGCCAAGTTGATATGACATATGATATAGTACATGCTAAATGTCATGTAACATATATAATACACTGATACTCTGATAGAATATAATGCGAATGATGTTTTAGTTCTATGGTCTTCCTCCCCACAGTCCATATCTTCAGTCTAATTATGAGAAAACCATTAGACAAATCCCAATTGAAAGATGTTCTACAACAAAACTGAGCAATATTCCTCAAAATTGTCAAGTGAACTGACACAGCTAAAAGGAGCCTAGGGAGACATATAACTAAATATGATATGATATTCTGGATCATCAAAAGGACATTAGGTAAAATCTGAGAAAATATGAATAAAAGTACAAAGTTTAGTTAATGTATCAATATTGGTTTGTTAATCCTGACAATATATCATAAGATGTTAGTAACAGGAGAAACTGAGTGTGGGTAATGTGAGACTAATACAGGAGCTAAAAAGAAATTATTTAAGCAGACAGTGAAGGTTAAGAGAATCCTCAGCAGAGCTTCCTTTTTAACAAAAAACAGCCCCTAAATAATTTCTTTTCTAACAAAGAGGAGCCTGAAAAATTGGGCTACAAACATACATAAGCAAGCTGGAAGCTTGCATGAGTGAATACTAGCAGGTGTGCCAATAGAAAAAGGCTACTTGAAAGCCAGGTATCTTCAACATGAAGGCTCCATCTTCCCTTTTCTTTGTCACCAAGTGTGCAGTAGAAAAGCTGGCAACATGGCACTAGCCAGGCAGAGAATCTGCGTAAAAGATTAGGATGCGGTGGCCAGCTTCTTCATGCACTATGCAAATGGCACACCTAGTCCTAACAAGTTCTTCGAGTGCTCCTCGAAGGTCAACATCAACCTTGGATGACATAATGGGTGTGACCAATCCTTCATGCCCTTAATCAGACACTGCCTCCTCAAGCTCATCTATAAAACCTCCTACACTGCCGGAAGACCTGCTGGGGAGCCCCTCTCTCTGCATGATAGAAAGCTTTTCTCTTTCTTTCACCTATTAAACCTCCACTCTTAATCTCACTCCTTGTGTGTCTGCGTCCTTGACTTTCTTGGTGTGAAGCAGTGAACCTCGGGTATTACCCCAGACAAACAACATCACTTGAGGACCATTTTATACTATCATTATAATTTTTCTGTATATCTAAAATTGTTCCTAAGTAAAAAGTTTATTTTTAAAAATCAACTTTCAAAGTGTCACATATTATTTCCTCTATCAATCTACATATAACCCAACTGTTAATATCTATTTTTTAAAACTCACTTTAATTCTTTTTCTGTTTGTTGTTGTTGTCTAGTTAGCATTCCATGTTCCTTTTTCCTAGCTTTAAGTGTGTTTTCATGATGAGACAAAGACTCTCTTGTGACATTCAAATCCCTATTCATGTGCTCTAACTTGGTGTTCAGAAAATGAATCTTTTTCTCATTATGGTATAGTTGAAAAAGCTGCAGCTGTATCTTTTTCATTTTCAGTTCTTCGAGGAGACTCTGGTAACGTTCTGCCTATAAAAGAGTACAATTCAACAGCAGTTAAAACGGAGTACATTTAAGCTGGCCTTTCATAAACTCAACTACTGTGTCAACAAATTAACTAATGAATTTTTATTTGTCATTAGGACACAATATCCTTGCCAAAAGTAGCATAATTTGGCAAGGGTTTCTGAATATAGTTTTTAAATAAGTCAGTAACCAGTAAATAATTTTGTGTTCTTGTGCTCAATGGTACAATGGTAAGAACCAGGAAGGGGCATGCATTAACCTGGGTCCTAATCCCATTTGTCTGGACCGGTGAGTTTAACAACTCAGTATTTCTGGCATCAGCTTCCTCCTCTGTAAACTGCAAAGAGTGTGATATGACTTACGAGGTGCTGGCAACTTTAAATTCAATGTCTCCAGGAAAAATTCCTACTACAGGATGTAGTTTTTCTACCAATAAAATAGGACTCTTACAGTGCTAAATTATATGTGAAAAAGAATAATTTTTTTTTTTTGAGACAGAGTCTCGCTCTGTCGCCAAGCGCCAGGCTGGAGTGCAGTGGCGCGATACCGGCTCACTGCAACCTCTGCCTCGGCCTTCCAAGTAGCTGGGATTACAAGTGTGAGTCACCACACCTGGCTAATTTTTGTATTTTTAGTAGAGACAGGGTTTCACCTTACTGGTCAGGCTGGTCTCAAACTCCCGACCTCAGGAGATCCGCCTGCCTCGGACTGCCAAAGTGCTCGGATTACAGTCATGAGCCACTGCACCTGGCTCAAAAGAATAATTTCTTTAACACTTGTGCTATTAAAGAAATAAAGGAACAGGCTACCCCAAGAGGAGCTCCTAATCAAAACTGGAAGTATTCCAAGTAACAGGCTATCTGCTAGGATGTTGTAAAAATCATTAGGAAGGGCCGGGCGTGGTGGCTCACGCCTGTAATCCAAGCACTTTGGAGGCCAAGACAGGTGGATCACCTGAGGTCACGAGTTCAAGACCAGCCTGACCAACATGGTAAAACCCGGACTTTTTTAAAAATAAAAAATTTAAAAAAAATCATTAGGAAGTTGTATTGTTCTAACTGTCCTTAAAATGTTTAAATTCTGCAATTGAGTATACTGTGATTATTACAGTCTGACTTCCACTGCTGCCACTCCTTTTCACTAACAAAACCAAGGACATGTATACACATTCAAAAAATATGAAGACACAAGAGAAAAGTTACTAATAAGAAACACAGCCACTTTTAGTTTACTTCTTCAAATATGTATTGAGTGTCTATTAGGTGCCAGGCCCAGATGCATGCATTGGGAATGTAGCAGAAAATAGGACAGACTATCCTTGATTTTGTTTGTTCAAAACAGGGTCTTGCTCTCTTTCCCAGGCTGGAGTGCAATGGCACAATCACAGCTCACTGTAGCCTCAACCTCCTGGGCCCAACAGATCCTTCTGCATCAGCCTCCTGAGTGGCTGGAAACAAAGGCACGTGTCACCAAACCTGGCAAATTTGTTTTTTATTTTTGTAGCGATGAGGTCTCACTATGTTGCCCAGGCTAGTCTTCAACTCCTGAGCTCAAGGGATGCTCCCACCTTGGTCTCCCCAAGTACTGGGATTAAAGATGTGAGCCACCACACCCAGCCCAACCCTGCTCTTATGAAGTTTACATTCCAGTTATTTTAATAGGGAGAAGGCAGGAAGAAAAGTCAGAGAATAAACGCAAAAACTAAGGATTAAACCCTGATCTTTCTTCTTCTCTTGCCCAAATTTCTGTCTAAGGAGGCTGGGGAGTCTGCTCTACAGTCTCATAAGAGGGTTTTTTTTTTTTTTTTTTTTGAGACAGTCTCACTCTGTCACTCAGGCTAAAGTTCAGTGGTGCGATCTCAGCTCACTGCAATCTCTGCCTCTTGGGTTTAAGTTATTTTCCTGCATCAGCCTCCCAGGTAGCTGGGAGTATAGGCATACGCTACCACGACCCGCTAATTTTTGTATTTTCTGTAGAGACAAAGTTTCTCCATGTTGGCCAGCCTGGTCTCGAACTCCTGACCTCAAGTGATCTGCCTGCCTCGCCTCCCAAAGTGCTGGGATTATAGGCATGAGTCACAATGCCTAGCCAGAAGGGTTTTAATCAACCCCATGTAATATGGCTTACTTTTCAACCTGATGCTGGCATAGTATCACCTGACAGATAAGGAAGGAAATTAAAATATTTTAACTGCAAATATGTTTCTGTGCCGTATCTTGAAATAGCCCTGCAAAGTTCTCTCTTGTGGGGAAAAATCTTCATTCTGTAGAGAATCCCCTTTCCCTTTTCCAGGCCTTTTTTCCTGATCCAGTAGACAATCAACTAGGAGTCTGATACCTTTTTAAGTCTGATAAGAAACATTTAAAATCTGTTCTGTCTGAAGCCTGCTACCTGGAAGCTTCATCTGCCTAACAAGAATGTTGGTCTCTACGATGTTCTTATCTTACGTTCTTATGTATCTTTTCTCCCTTATCTTAATCCAGACATTTTCTTTCTATTGATTCCAAGCCTTTAGATAAAACTCTTTAAACCAATTGCCAATCAGAAAATCTTTGAATCCACCTATAACCTGGAAGCCCCAGATCCCCTCCTTTCCAGAATGAACCATGTGCATCTTACAAGGATTGACTGATGTCTTATGTCCCTCTAAAATGTATAAAAGCTAGTTGTGGCCTGATCACCTTGGGCACATGTTCTCAGGGTCTTCTTAGGGCTGTGTCACAGGCCATGGTCACTCATATTTGGCTCAGAATAAATCTCTTCAAACATTTTACAGAGTTTGACTCTTCATTGACAGACAAGCAAACAAATAATAAACAAGATAATTTTATACAGCATTAAATGCTACAAAATAAACAAAATAGAGTAATGTGCTAGTACAAGGGAAGAGGTGCTAATTTAGAATGGAGGTGTGGACAGCAAATGCCCACCTGAGAAAATGACTTTTTTAATAAAATTACTTTTTTAATAAAAACATGAATAAGAGTACCAGGTATGCAAAATCAGGCATACAGCTTTCTAGCCAGAGGAAATAGCAAAAGCCCCAGAATAGAAAGGAGTTTGGTGTGTTCAACACATAATAAAGGTTAATGTGGTAGCAAAGTTTAGGAAGTTAAGGCTCAAAAAGTAAACAGGGACAAGATCAGTATGCTTTATAAAAGACAAGATTCTCGGCCGGGTGCCACCCCTATAATCCCAGTACTTTGGGAGGCTAAGGTGGGTGAATCATGAGGTCAAAAGATCGAGACCGTCCCGGTCAACAAGGTAAAACCACGTCTCTACTAAAAAAATACAAAAAATTAGCTGTGCATGGTGGTGCAGGCCTGTAGTCCCAGCTGCTCGGAAGGCTGAGGCAGGAGAATTGCTTGAACCCAGGAGGCGGAGATTGCAGTGAGCCGAGATCGCACCATTGCACTCCAGCCTGGGTAATAAGAGCGAAACTCCGTCTCAAAAAAAAAAAAAAAAAAGAGACAAGATTCTCAGTGCAGCGAGAAACACTGCACTGCAAGGTTTTATGCATGGAAAATACAGGATCTGATTTGCATTTCAAAAATATCACTCTAACTACTGTTAGGGACAAGTTGCCTCAGAAAACCGCCTCAGTGCAAGCTGACCCCCGCCCCATTCTGATTGCTCTGCAGCTGTATTCCTCAACTCCTATCTAGGTGCTACAATTAAGCAAAGTCTGATCACAGCGATCTGGGCAGTTCCAGGGAGGACAGGGAAAACAAATGTTTGTAATTCTTGTTTTACACAGACCTGTAAAATCTGTAATTTTAAAACTGCCACCACAAAAGTCACAGATGATGTAAGTCTGTCACAAGTTAACAAACTATCTCTGTGCCTGTTACAAGCTGACAGATTATCTCAGTCTTAAAACTCTCTTATGCCCCTCTCACCCCACATAAACCCCTGGTTTTGTAAGCTCAGGGCTGCCTCCTCTGATTATTACAGGGCAGCCAATAACACTTGCTTGCTGACTTTGGGTCTACTCTTCTTTCTCTTGGCCATTTTGGTGCTGTAATCTGGGATGGGGTAGGCTGCGGCCGGGCGCCCTTAGAGGGCTCTCTCTCTCTCCCCTTCTATCCCTCTCTCCCCTTCTATCCCTCCCTCCCTTTTCTATCACTTCTCTCCCAGCCACCCTCCCCTTCTCAAGCCTGCCAAAGACCTGAAGAATCTCCAGACTCTCCCATTGATGACTACCTCATCCACCATCAAAGCCTCTGCCAGAGTAAGAGACTCTTGCCATTTACCCAGAACCCCTGACTGTCTCCGCCTTCCCGAAAGACCCAGTGTTGGGACAAGGGCTTCCTCCAGCCTCCAGGCCTTCAGTTCCTCCACTTCAGGGACGCCTGACTCAGCAGCTACCTCCTCTATTCTGGACAAGGCCCACAGGAGCTGCTGCTGTCCCCTGCCCCGCCCCTGTAAATTTTTAAAACCTTAAAGAAATTTCCCAAAAAGCAGATGAAAATCCTGTCCAATTCCTTTCCCACCTTACAGAGGCTCTCCAAAAATATACCCGAGTCAACCCTGCCTCCCAAGAAGGAACCATTGTTCTTCATACCCATTTTATCTCTCAATCTGCCTCTGACATCCGACACAAACTTAAAAAGGCTGAAGATGGCCCACAAAACCCACAATAAGACCTCCTTAACGTGACCTTCAAAGTCTTCAATAATAGGGATATGCAAAGTAAATTAGATACAGCCCAAAGAGGTCGTGCTATATACCAGCTTCTAGCTGCAGCTATCCATCAGCCTAACCATAGTACCCAAGGGCAAAAAAGACCCAATAGCAGTGGCCCTCCCAAGCCTTGTATTAAGTGCAGCACAGAAGACCACTGGGTGCAGGCATGTCTTGACCCATGAGTGCCGAAAAGCCCTTGTCCAGTCTGCCAGCAGAGAGGCCACTGGAAGTCTGACTCCTCTCAACACACAGACGGAAAAGCCTGCACCTCAGAAACACCACCCATTCATCAAGACAAAAAATGAAGAATCCCTTGTACTCCCGTAGCTCCATGGCCTAGCTGTTGAAGACATGAGGCCCAGGCCCCCCCAACCCCATCTGTCATCACTGCAACAGAAGCCAGCATAACTCTACTAGTAGCAGGAAAGCCGATTTCTTTTTTAATCAATATCATGGCCACTTACTCAGCTATGCCTGAATTCTCAGGATCCCTCTCAGTTCTCAGTTGTGGGGGCTGACGGACTCATCTTGCGCCCACGTGCCACCTGACCTCTTACTTGTTCCCTATTTCTGTTTTCTCACACTTTCCTTATCATGCCTCAATGCCCTACCCCCATCCTAGGCAGAGACCTTCTAACCAAATTCAAAGCTTCAATCACCTTTTTCTGTTCCCCACAACCAGATTCACTCCTACTCCACTCTGCCACCATGCCACCCCTCGACCCCTCCCCCCAACATACACTTCCTGCTTCTCTTGTTAATCCAATAGTGTGGGATACCACTACCCCTTCTCTAGCAGCTCACCATGATCCCATCAAAATCCAGCTAAAAGATCCCTCCAAATTTCCCAATGTCTCTCAGTATCCCATTTTATTTAAGGCACCTAAAAGGCTTACAACCCATTGTAAACAGACTCCACTTGCAAGGCCACCTTAGGCCAACTCATTCTCCATACAATATCCCTATATGCCCTGTCACAAAGACTGGATGGCTCATAGCAGCTTGTCCAAGATCTCAGGGCTATCAATCAGGCAGTTCTTCCCATCTAGCCAGTAGTTCCCAACCCCTTTATGCTCCTTTCCCTCGTTCCTCCAGAGACAACCTATTATAATGTAACAGACCTAAAAGATGCCTTTTTTACCGTTCCTCTTCACCCTGATTCCCAGTATCTCCTTGCTTTTGCGTAGACTGACCTTGGAAGCCTCCAGTCATGACAATCACTTAGACAGTCATCCCTCGAGGCTTTAGAGACAGCCTCCATTTCTTTGGACAAGCTCTAGCTCAAGACCTACCTCACCTCCCTAGACCTCTCCCTTAGCCGGCTCCTCCAGTACGTGAACAACCTCCTTCCTCCTCTGTAGCCCCTCCCTAGAGGACTCTCAGATTCACACGATTACCCATCTAAACTTCCTTGCTAGTAAGTGATACAGGCTTTCCCCCTCCAAAGCACAACTCTCCAGTCCAACAGTGATGTACTTAGGAGCCCAGCTCTCCCCCAGGGCCTGAGCCATAACCCCATCACGGGCAACACTGATAGACAGCCTGCCCCCATCCACCTCTAAAGGTGAAATCCTTTCTTTCCTAGGACTAGCAAGCTTCTTCAGAATATGAATTCCCATTGTTGCCCTCCTAGCCTGGCCCCTCTATGAAGTAGCTAAAGGCCCTCCAAATAAGCCCCTGAATCCTTCACACAACATAATCCCCAGCTTCCACAAACTTAAAGCTGCCCTCATAACCATTCCTGTTCCATCTTTGCCTGACCTCTCTCAGCCCTTCATTCTCTACACAACTGAAAACAATGGAATAGTCCTTGGTGTCCATGGCCAACAAAAAGGAAGTCCTCCTACCTTCATTCCTACAGCTTATCTATCTAAACAATTAGACAACACTGCCCAAAGGTGGCCAACCAGCCTCAGAGCCCTAGCAGCAGCCACCACCCTAGCCTTAAAAAGCAAAACCCTAACATTCAGTCAAAACACTACAGTCCACATAATCTACAAAATCTCCTCTGTTTGCCAAGCACTAAGCACACTTTCTCCTTCTCATATCCAACTGCTCCATGCTCTCTTACATTTTTTTAGTTTTGCTCTCAGTTGTGGCATATACCTTTGCAAATGCTCTTTCTTAAAAACCCTGAGTTCCCCCTCTCCAAAACTGCTCTCCTCAATCCTGCAACTCTACTTCCAGTACCTTCCTCCTCTCCCACCCACTACTGCACTGAAATCCTTGATCACCTACAGCCTCTTTCCATAATATCTCCCCTAAACCTCTCTCCAATTCTGACAACCAGTTATTTATAGACGGCGCCTCTTGCAAGTCAGTCAACTTCCACAAAATCGCTGGGTATGCAGTCTTCTCCCTTAACTAAGTAATTAAACTAAACCCCTACCCCCAGGGACCTCCTCCCAAAAGGCAAAACACAGCTCTCACCAGGGCCCTAATCCTCTCCAAAGGCAAACAAGTCAACATTTTTACCAACTCCAAATATGCCTATCTCATTCTCCATTCTCACACCACCATCTGGCAAGAGAGAGGATTTCTTCCTGCCAAAGGAACCCCCATCACTAATGGCTAAATAAAAAACCCCTGTATTTATCAACTCCTCCCAGCTGCACACCTCCTGGCAAAAGCAGGAGTTATACACTATTGAGGACACCAAACAGGGTCAGATGAAATCTCAAGAGGAAACAGAAAGGCCGACAAGACAGCAAAAGAAGCCTCCCTCTTCTGCCTCTGCCCCTCTCCTCATTACCCCTGCAATCCAACCCCAACATCCCCCACTGAAAAGGCGTCACTGCTACAAGAGGCCACCTCCCCAAACAAGCCCTCTCAACTCCTTCCCCCAAATACAGGCTCCGATTCTTCCTCAAGCTCCTAACCCTTTTAATAGTCAGCCCCACTGCCTCTGCTCCTTCAAAGTTTCTTCTCACTTCTGCAAGGCTCAAACAATCTCTCAATTTCACTCACTCCTTGTTACTACGCTCCAGCTCTACACTTGCTTCCCGTTCCTGGACCTGTTTTCCCCTTTCCTCTGCTGCCTGCTCAGCTATCCCAGTTCCTCAGCCCTGGGACCATATTCCCATTCGCTTTTCATACCCCTTCCAAAAAGGCTCTGCCTTTGTACACAGAGGCCTCACCCTCAGTGGGAACTATCCCACTACCCTCGCAACAGAGCTACCAAGCTTCTCTCCACATACACTGCCAATTACAACCGCAGAAAACTCCCCCACCCAGCCATCCATAGTCCCATTCTTATGTGTCACCTCTTCCAGTGAACACATACACATAGGCACTATCCTTCCCTTTGCTTGTGGCTCAACTCAAACCATCTCTCATCCCTCTTCCCAAACCTCACCCCGAGTAGATCATTCAGTTTCCCCTCGGCTTCCGCACTACCTCCCCTCCTGCCTCTCAAACACAGAAACCCCTACCCCCAGACAGGAGTTCTCAAAGGAGGATCTCTCTCCTCCTCACTCTGGGTTGCTGAAGCTGAACGAGTTCCTCCAAAAGGAACCTACACACGCCAACACCTATTCTCAATACACTTGTCTGCATTAACGAGGCATCTTCTTCCCCTGCGGACCCACAACCCACTTCTCTCCCTGCCAACTGGACCGTAGTCTACCTTACCCCCAACATTAACCTTGTCTCTCCAAACCAAGAATTACTCCCTCTCATTACTCCCTGCTACATTACATGCCTGCTCAGAAAGAGCAATACAGTTCATTCCCTTATTAGTAGCCCTTGAAGTCACAACTAGTGTCGAGTTAAAAGCAGGAAGCCTACGAACCTCGGTCACTCTCCCAAGACTTCCAATTGTCACTAGAAGAAATAGCAGACTCTATTATTCACCTCCGAAACCAACTAGACTCTAGCGGCAGTCACCCTACAAAATAGCAAAGGTGTAAATCTCACTGCTGAAAAAGGAGGTCTGTGCGTCTTTTTAGATGAACAATGCGTTTCTACCTCAATGAATCTGGGTTAGTACAAGAGGCTGTCAAAAAACTCAAAGACCAAGCACAAAAACTTAGACAGTCAGTTCACCTGGACCCAGCAGTTCCGTAACTCCTGGGCACCCCGGCTACTGCCCCTCTTAGGTCCTGCCATAACCGTTTTTCTCCCAGCATTTGGCCCGTCTCTTAACGACTCCTCGCCCAGTTTTTACAGGACTGTATTAAAGCTCTCACCCACGGAACAATACAAGACATAATGCCGCTCCAAGAATACTGACAGCTCCAGGAACGACGATCCCTACTATCTAGCTCCCCACCCAAATATCACCCCTATCCACCAATAAGCAGCCAGATAACAACAGTACCCCTCTTCTATTATCTGTTGAAAGGCTGGAATGTTAGGGACAAGCTGCCTCAGAAAACCCGCTCTGCTCCGTGCAAGCTGACCCCCGCCCCCACTCTGATTGCTCTGCAGCTGCATTCCTCAAATCCTATCTAGGTGCTACAATTAAGCAAAGCCTGATTAGGTGATCTGGATACCTCCCGTGAGGACAGGGAAAACAAATGTTTGTTATCCATACTTGTAAATTCCTGTTTTACGGATACTGTAAAATCTGGTTTTTTAAAACTGCCACCACAAAAGTCACAGGATGATGTATTGTTAAGTCTGTCCCAAGTTAACAAACTACCTCTGTTCCTGTTACAAGCTGATATATTATCTCAGTCCTGAAACTCCCTTATGCCCCTCACACTCCATATAAATCCCTCCTTTCCTGACATCAGAGCTGCCTCCTCTGGTTGTTATGAGGCAGCATGGCAAGTTAATAAAACTTGCTTGCCCGACTTTGGGTCTACTCTTTTTTTTTGAGACGGAGTTTCGCTCTTGTTAGCCAGGCTGGAGTGCAATGGCGCGATCTCGGCTCACCACAACCTCCTCCTCCTGGGTTCAAGCAATTCTCCTGCCTCAGCCTCCTGAGTAGCTGGGATTACAGGCACGCACCACCACGCCCAGCTAATTTTTTGTATTTTTAGTAGAGATGGGGTTTCACCATGTTGACCAGGATGGTCTCGATCTCTTGACCTCGTGATCCACCCCCATCGACCTCCCAAAGTGCTGGGATTACAGGCGTGAGCCACCGTGCCTGGCGTGGGTCTACTCTTCTTTTTCTCGGCTAACCTTACAACTACAACGAAAGTCAAGGTACTATACCAGGCACTGCGAAGAGGATCAAGAAATATCCCAGAGGTACATTTGCATGTAATGTGGTCATGGTCTCCTAGGAGGTTCTCAAGACCCTTTTAGAGAGTCCTGAAAGCAAAACTATTTTTACAATAATACTAAGACTTATTTGTCTATTTCAGTGTGTTGACACTTGCACTGACAGTATGGATAAAATTGCTAGGCCTTAGCATAACTAAGATTTAACACAAAAGTGTTTATGAGAATCCAGCTGTCTTTTATTAAGCTAGACATTAAGGAAATTATAAAAGTGGTAAACAATGTCTCTCTTCTAACTGGTTTTGGAAAATATAGCTATATTTTATAAAATTGCTATTTATGTTAACATGTAATGAATTTATTAGTATTTGTACAGGGATCATTACAATATTTTTAAATTTTCCAGTGTTAATTTCAAATACAATAAATATTAATAGATAACCCATATGAACAAATCTCTTGGGGGTCCTCAATAATTTTTAAGAGCATAAAGGGATTAATATCCAAAATTTGAGAGCCTTTGCCACATAAGACAGAAACCATCAAGCGTGTTTTTAGTTGGGAAAATCAGACATTTTTCTAGTTCAGGCTGTCATGCCTATTTGGAAGGAAAATCTGAAACAGTGGGAGCAAACAGTTTATGTTAATGAATACTGTGCTTTAATTGTCTTATACTATTAATCTTCTTGGTAACCACCTAGTGATTCTAACAGAGAAAGTTTTGTATCCAACACTGAATGGTTATATCTGCATCACATCTTACCTCTTCCTTCTCTAATTTTGCATGTTTGCGCTCTGCTGCTACATTTTTTTTCTTATTAAAATTAAACTGTGCATCCTCGTCGGCTTTTTGTAACTTTCTTTTCTTTTCTTCATATTCTCCTATAAGCTCTCCTGAAGTGCTGATTTCCTCAAAAAATTGGGTCCTTTCTTTGGGTTTTTTCAATGAAATCGACTCTACAGTTCCCTTTTAAAAACAGCAAAGCACATCAACATGTAAAATACAGTGATGTATTTTCAAAACTCTGAATCAAATAAACTACTACAGCTACTTACCTGAAAAACTAAACAATTTTGTGCTCTGACTACTATGCCTATCTTTTCCAACTCTGAAATGTAAACAGAACGACTCACAAGATTATCATCAAAGTGAAATTCTGAGCATCCCCCTAAAATGAAAGAATAAAGCCTGTTAAAAATATATCAGATATATCTCAAAATCCATTGAAAGTTTAATAAATTACTTTTCTTATTGGGATGGCCAGTTATGTAATAATATACATGGTAATAAATGCATTTAATGCCTCAACAAATATTGAGTGTCTATCATACATCACGGTCTGTTTTACAGTGGCAAACAAAAGAGATGAAAGTCTCTGATCTCAAGGAGCATATATCCTAGTCAGGATGTAAAAGGAAAATAAATCTCAGAACCCCTAACTCACTAAGTCAAAGGGAAAGGTCAAGATGGGAACTAGGGCATGCAAACTTGCCTCCTATTGTGTTCCTAAATAATATGGCTGTGAAGATTTAAAAAAAAAAAAAAACTGCATGCCTCCCTCACAATTTATCCAAAGGGAAATTCCTTGTGGGCCCGGAGATCGTTACCCTAAAACAGTTCTGCTGAATTTCGACCTGACAATATAAATTGATAGCTTACCTTCACATGTACAGGACAAAGGACAGAACTCAAAGTCATCCCTCTGCTCATTCTCCTCTACCCTATGTTTATCTTTTTTTTTTTCTGAGACAGTCTTGCTCTGTTGTCCAGGTTGGAGTACAGTGGTGCAATCTTTGCTCCCTATAGCATAGACTTCCTGGACTCAAGTGATCCTCCCACCTCAGCCTCCTAAGTACGGGGACTACAGGCTCATGCCACCACACACATCTAATTTTTTGTAGAGACAGGGTCTCACCACGCTGCCCTGGCTGGTCTCAATCCTCCTGCTGTGGCCTCCCAAAGTGCTGGGATTACAGGCATGAGTCACCATGCCCAGCCTGTATGATTTATTTATTTTTTTTTTTTGAGACAGAGTCTCACACTGTCATCCAGGCTCGAGTGTAGTGACACAATCTCCACTCACTGCAACCTCCGCCTCCTGGGTTCAAAGAATTCTCCTGCCTCAGCCTCCCGAGTAGCTGGGATTACAGGCGCCCACCACCATGCCCAACTAATTCTTTGTATTTTTAGTAGAGACAGAGTTTCACTATGCCTATCTTTTCCAACTATGCCTATCTTTGTCACTATGTTGGCAAAGCTGGTCTTGAACTCCTGACCTCATGATCCACCTGCCTCAGCTTCCCAAAGTGCTAAGATTACAAGCGTGAGCACGCACCCGGCCCCAGCATATATTATCTATATAAAAATGCAGATTCATTGAGCTAGCCTAATGCATCAGTGTCTATTCCTCTACCCTCGGCGCATGTGAGTAACTGATCAAAGAATGCAACTGGTATCTTATCTATCCACATCCTTTAAAAAAAGTTTCTTCCTCTTTCCCCAGTACTCGCCCTTTTCCTGTAAATACATATATATATGCCACAAATTCAAACATTTCACTCAAGTTGCTTTTTGGTCGTAGAAAAAACTGTGTAAAGCCAAAAATATGCATACGATTTGTTCATCACGAGGAAAAACTGATAAAGAACCTCAAGAATAAATTTTATAGGCCGGGCGCGGTGGCTCACGCCTATAATCCCAGCACTTTGGGAGGCCAAGGCAGGTGGATCACAAGGTCAAGAGATCGAGACCATCCTGGTCAATGAGGTGAAACCCCGTCTTTACTAAAAATACAAAAATTAGCAGGGCATGGTGGTGCGTGCCTGTAATCCCAGCTATTCAGGAGGCTGAGGCAGGAGAAGCCTGAACCCAGGAGGCGGAGGTTGCGGTGAGTCGAGATCGCGCCATTGCACTCCAGTCTGGGTGACAACAGCAAAACTCCATCTCAAAAAAATAAATAAATAAATAAATTTTATAATTTCTCTGTTTTCAAGGTACTCCCTCCTTCATCTCAACTAAATATCCAGATTTTAAAATGTTATTTGACAGTAGAGTATTTGAACAATTATGTCTATTAAGGAAAAGCAGACATAATTGGAGTAACTTGCTTCTGAGATTTGCTATGCAAGAGAAAAAAAGATTTCTAGCTCATTATGCCAGTAGAATAATAAATCATATCCTTCAAAGAAAGAAAAAATGAGCAATCTTACTTGACTCTTGAAAGATAACATGAAAAAATAATTTATTAAAAAAAATACCTCGGATAATCCTTGCAAATGTTTTCTCTTTGCCACTTTCCTCCACATAGATAATTTTTACACTTGCAGAAGAAGAAACAGGTTTTCCAATATGTGCTCCATGAATGAGTTCTTGAATACTTTTCACTCTTAAATTAGCTGCTTTCTCTCCCATTACAAAACTAAGTGCATCCATTACATTAGATTTTCCTGGGGGAAGAGAGATAAAACATTATTCATTCTTAATGATAAAAAGCCCTGCCCAGAGCTGATGAAATCAGGCAACCAACTGAAGTGAAATATAGCCAATACACATGTCCTTTCTTACCAATGTTCAAAATGCATGACTGAAAAATTTGATGTAGATAATTTGTTTCTTCTGTGCATCTATTGTAGACAATTAAGAGGTCTAAATTTCAGGACTGAAATACAGAAATCTAAATCCCAGCTCTCTTCCATTATTAGGTATCACGGCATGGCAAATCATTTAACTTCACCAAGTTTCAGTTATCCTCATTTTGTAAATACAGAAACTATCACCTAAAGCATTGGTGCAACACGAAATCCTCATATACTTTAAAAAAGAGAGGCTAAGACTGGGCATGGTGGCTCACGCTTGGAATTCTAGCATTTTGGGAGGCTGAGGTTAAGAGTTTGAGACCAGCTTGGCCAAAATGGCAAAATCCCATCTCTACTAAAAATATAAAAATTAGCTGGGCGTGGTGGTGTATGCCTGTAATCCCAACTACTAGGGAGGCTGAGGCAAGAGAACCACTTAAACCTAGGATGCAGAGGTTGCAGTGAGTAGAGATTGCACCACTGCACTCTAGCCTGGGTGACAGAGAGAGACTCCAACTCCAACTCCAAAAAAAAGAGAGGCCAACTAAATCTAGGATCTTTTCAAGGGCTAGATTAAAACTGTTATGATTGGTATGAGAGTGGTGCTACAGAAAATTCATAAAATTTATATAGCAGGCCTGATACTGTTATCTTTTCAAAGTCCCACTTACAAGGTAGGCTGGCTCACAGGGATTTGAATTTGGATGTTGGGAGGGGTCCTAACATTCCCTATTAAGAGTGGCTCACTGTGCCTAAACTATCTGTGCAAACAATATGATTTAAGCTGAACATACGCTTTCTTCCTAGAACTCTGAAATATTAATTTATAATTTCTTTTAAAGAAGGTCTGGCCTGAGAAGATTCTGGAATTTGGGTACATGATAGGCAAACGGTGCCTATGTGACAATCTCCCAACAAAAAAACACTGCACCCCGAGTCTTTAGTCAGGTTTCTCGGTGGGTAACATTCCACATGTGTGGACTAGTTGCTGGAGGAATGAAGCAATGAGTGACACCAATGGGTAAGGACTTAGAATCTTGCACCTGATTTCCTAAGACCTTGCCCTATATGCCCTTCCCCTTTGCTGAGTGTGCTTTGTATTTCTTCACTGTAATAAATAATACTGAGTCCAACTATATGCAGAGTACTGTGAGCTCTCCCAACAAATTAATGAACCTAAGGGTAGTTGTGTGCCTTCCTAACTTCAATGTTAAATGTGTTACCCAACCATTGGCCCGCGATTTTCTCCAAGACAATTTCCTAGGTGCAATGTCAATGCAGCTCTCACCAAAGCTATTATTTCCCCTTTTCCCATCTCCCCTATATCCACAAAGCAATTTCAATTTTCAGGCCCGGTGCAGCAGCTCACACCTATAATCCCAGCACTTAGGGAGGACCAGTGAGGAGGATCACCTGAGGTCAGGAGTTTGAGACCAGCCTGGCCAACATGGTGAAACCCCATCTCTACTAAAATGCAAAACATTAGCCAGCTGTGGTGGCGCATGCCTGTAGTCCCAGCTACAGGAGGCTAAAGCAGGAGAACTGCTTGAACCCAAGAGGCAGAAGTTGCAGTGAACAAAGCAAAGGAACACTACCAGCCACTAGAAATACGACTTTGTTTTAGAGGTTTAGGATCTTTCTAAAAAGAACTAGAAGTAAATTGCTTTAAATTTACTTAGCTGAGTCTCAATCAACTAACAGGCATGAAACAGCTTTTTTGAGTTAATCGATAATCTGCACATTGAGGGCCATTATAAGACAGTGCCAATAGGACAAGATAAACATTCACCGAATTAAATTATTAAGTAATTCATTACTTACTAAGTAACAGAGCTAAACAGAAATTTATTTTTTATTTTTATTTTTTTCTGGTTTAAGAAAACCGTATGTGTAGCTTGATTATAACAAATTAACTATTCTAGATGATGGTTTAATTTTACAACCACCATTTGATACACATTGTCTATGTATGGTCAAAACCTAAAATAAAAACAATTCAACAGTAGCAATTCTCAACCAGTAACGAATTCCTACTTTACTTCTGTATTGCACATACTTTTAGTGTCTACCTGAAAATAAATTTCACTCTTCTCAATGTAAATATCAGAGGGCCGTACCTGTTGCGCTTGAAGAAAGAATTTACCTTCAACAACAGATTTTCCTTTCTTGACAAACAAGAATGAGGACAGAACAGAAACTTTTAAAATCAGTAAGTCAATCCTTACTAAATCTGCCTAAAATAAATATTTCCCCATCCAAATCCATTCATTCCATTAATATTGTCCCTGCCTAATAAAGGTTATATTCTGTCAGGTGAGTCAAGGCAGCATAACATACCACAAAGTGGCAACAATCGAACGTCAACTGATGGATAAACAAAATGTAGTATATTTATACAGTGGAATATGATCAGCAATAAAGAGGAAATAAGTACTAATACAAGAGGCAACACAGATGAACCTGAAAAAACATCATGCGAAGTCAAAGAAGTCAGACACAAACGCCATATATTGTCTGACTCTATTTATATGAAACGTCCCAAATATGTAAATCCACAGAAGTAGAAAGTGGACGAGCAGTTGCCAGGGGCTAGGCAGAGAGGAGAGAACGGGGAGTGGTTGCCAATGAGTACAAGGTTTCCTTGGGGGCAATGAAAATGTGTTGGAAGTAGATGGTGATGATAGTTACACAACTTTCTGAATATACTAAAAACCATGGAACTGTGCATTTTATTTACTTTTTTATTTAATTTAATTAATTTATTTTGAGACGGAGTTTCGCTCTCGTTACCCAGGCTGGAGTGCAATGGTGCGATCTCGGCTCACCGCAACCTCCGCCTTCTGGGTTCAGGCAATTCTCCTGCCTCAGCCTCCTGAGTAGCTGGGATTACAGGCACGCGTCACCATGCCCAGCTAATTTTTGTATTTTTAGTAGAGACGGGGTTTCACCCTGTTGATCAGGATGGTCTCGATCTCTTGACCTCGTGATCCACCCGCCTCGGCCTCCCAAAGTGCTGGGATTATAGGCATGAGCCACTGCGCCCAGCCCCTATTTATTTTTTTTGAGATGGAGTCTTGCTCTGTCACTCAGGCAGGAGTGCATTGGTGCCATCTCCACTCACTGCAACCTCCACCACCCAGGTTCAAGTGATTCTCTTGCCTCAGCCTCCCAAGTAGCTGGGACTACGGGTGTGTGCCACCATGCCTTGCTAATTTTTGTATTTTTAGTAGAGGCAGCCTTTCACTATGTTGGCCAGGCTTGTCCTGAACTCCTGACCTCAAATGATCTGCCCGCCTCCACCTCCCAAAGTGCTGGGATTACAGGTGTGAGCCACTGTGTCAGGCCTTATTGATTCATTGATTGAGACAGACCCTCGCTCTGTCACCCAGGCTGGAGTGCAGTGGCACGGTCTTGGCTCACTGCAACCTCCCTCTCCTGGGTTCAAGGGATTCTCCTGCCTCAGCCTCCTGAGTAGCTGGGACTACAGGCGCACGCCACCTCACCTGGCTAGTTTTTGTCTTATTAGTAGAGACCACTGCAAATACTCGGAAGGACCTCTCCAGACCTTAGTTTCCCCAACTATACAATGGAGAGAGCAGCCATCTGCCAGGAGCTCAGCAAAAGCTCAGTAAAGTGGATCATCACTACATTCCAGGGTCAAAGCTCCCTTGGATCTAACTGGTGGTTTCTGGCTGCTTGGAACCCATTACCTCCTCGACAGCTCCCTGTCATTTCAACTTCGGATGAGAAAGGGAAAGGGACCAGAGTGACCAGGGCCAAGGGCCAAAGACCTGACGAAGCAGAAGGAATGAGGACAGAGAACAGGGTCCAGGGTAAGACTGGGAAGGACAGGAAGGGCCAGGACCCCCTGGGTGCAGGGCGAGGGTGGGGACCGAGGTGGGGCAGAGAAAGCATCAGGACCCCTGGGTGGAGAAGGAGGGTGGGGAGAGGAGATGGGGTGGAGAGGAAGCGTCAGGACCCCCGGGGAGAGGGGGAAGGGAGGGAGGGAGGAAAGGGGGGGAAGGGAGGGAGGGAGGAAAGGGGGAGGAGGGAGAGGAGGAAGGAGGCAGGGAGGGAGGGAAGGTGGAGGGGGGACCTAGGTGGGGTGGAGAGGAAGCGTCAGGACCCTCGGGGGGAGGAGAGGAAGCGTCAGGACCCCCGGGGGGAGGGGGAGGGGGAGGGGAGGGAGGGAGGAAAGGGGGCGGAGGGAGAGGAGGAAGGAGGCAGGGAGGGAGGGAGGGAGAGGAGGAAGGAGGCAGGGAGGGAGGGAGGGAGGGAGAGGAGGAAGGAGGCAGGGAGGGAGGGAGGGAGGGAGAGGAGGAAGGAGGGAGGGAGGGAGGGAGAGGAGGAAGGAGGGAGGGAGGGAAGGTGGAGGGGGGACCTAGGTGGGGTGGAGAGGAAGCGTCAGGACCCCCGGGGGGAGGAGAGGAAGCGTCAGGACCCCTGGGGTGGGGGGGAGGGGGAGGAGGGTGGGAGGGTGGGGACCCGAGGTGGGGTGGAGAGGAAGCGTCAGGACCCCCGGGGTGGGTGGGGAGGGGGAGAAAGGGTGGGGACCCGAGGTGGGGGGGAGAGGAAGCGTCAGGACCCCCGGGGGGGGGTGGAGAGGAAGCGTCAGGACCCCCGGGGGGGGGTGGAGAAGCGTCAGGACCCCCGGGGTGGGGGGGAGGGGGAGAAAGGGTGGGGACCCGAGGTGGGGGGGAGGGGGAGGTGGGGGGGAGGGGGAGGTGGGGGGGAGGGGGAGGAGGGTGGGGACCCGAGGTGGGGTGGAGAGGAAGCGTCAGGACCCCCGGGAGGAGGGTGGGCGTTGGGAGCCCCTGAGATGAAGGGCGAGGGCCGGGGCTGAGGTGGGGTGGGACCCCCGGGGCCCCCCAGGGTGTCGGACGAGGGTCGGGAGTCCGGAGGCGGAGGTCGGGGTGAGGGTGGGGACGGAGGCGGGGCGGCGGGGAAGGGTCGGGACTCCTGAGGTGGCGGGCGAGGGCCGGGGCTGAGGTGGGTGAAGGGCAGGGAGCGGGCCAGGGCCAGGACGAGATGGGGTCGGGGTCACGGTCCAGGCCGCGCAGCCGCCCACACCCCTCCGGCCACGTTCGGCCTGGACGCCTGAGACGCTCCGGTCGCGCCTCGAGCTGCTCAGTTACCGGAGCCGTTGGGGCCGATAATGCAGGTGAACCTCCGGAAGGGGCCAATGACCTGGCGACCCCGCCACGACTTGAAGTTCTCCACGAACAGCAGCTCCAGGTGGCCCATGACGCCGCCCTCAGCGCCTCAGCCGGGTCCTCACGAGCCCGCGGAAAAAGCGCGGGAAGGGCTTCTCAAAGTCTCGCGAGACGAGAGCAAGACGCGGCGAGAGCGGCGCTGTTACTTAGCAACGAGTTGTTGACGTTTCTGAGTTAGCGCGAGCGCCTGCACCTGCACCTGAGCGGCGTTGCTGGGACCCCCCCGACGGAAAACCGTGCTGCGGGCTTGTGTTTCCCTGGCCGGACCTAGGGAGCCAACCAACCCTGCGCTGCAGATTGCTTATTTTCGTCGTCTTTTCTCCTGATTCTGCGTCTTCTAAAAACCACTTAGGCTTTCCGTGGGTTCCAAACCATGGCGGTGGCGCTGCCCAGGGACTTGCAGCAGGACGCCAGCCTGGCCAAGAGGAGGCACGCGGAGCTGTGCAGGCAGAAGCGGATCTTCAACGCCAGGAACAGGATTATTGGGGTGAAAGGGCTGGAGCCGGGACGGGGTTACAGGGCGGATGCAGGCGAGGGGCGGCGTGGAGCAGGAAAGGAGATGAGTTCTAGGATGAAACGTCTGAGCCAGGGGTTCTGCAGGAGAGAAGTAGGATGAGGGGTGGAAGAATTCGATGCATTGACCTTGCTAAAGGTGAGGGACCTTAGCAGGCTCAGTTAGTGCTCGCTCTCGACCTCGCCTGGAGTCACCAGCAGTACTCCCCTGAGCCAGGTTTTCTACAACTCGTTTACAATGGGGGCAAAGATTTAAAAAAAATAATAATAATAAGTAGGATTGTAATCTACTGAATAACATTATCTGGCTCTAATCCGTCTCCCATTTTTCCATCTATAGGGAGACACCGAAGCCTGGGATGTTCAAGTTCATGACCAGAAGATAAAAGAAGCTACTGAAAAAGCTAGACATGAAACCTTTGGTGAGCATTTTCTTTTTTTTTTTTTTTTTGAGACGGAGTTTCGCTCTTGTTACCCAGGCTGGAGTGCAACGGCGCGATCTCGGCTCACCGCAACCTCCGCCTCCTGGGTTCAGGCAATTCCCCTGCCTCAGCCTCCTGAGTAGCTGGGACTACAGGCACGTGCCACCATGCCCAACTAATTTTTGTATTTTTAGTAGAGACAGGGTTTTACCATGTTGACCAGATGGTCTCGATCTCTTGACCTTGTGATCCACCCGCCTCGGCCTCCCAAAGTGCTGGGATTATAGGCGTGAGCCACCGTGGTGAGCATTTTCTGAATGCTTGTCTATTGGTTTAGGGTTGTGTGCCTTTAGACTCCAGTCTTACCCGCTCCTTTTTTTTTTTAAATAGTGATGGGAGTCTCACTATGTTGCCCAGCCTGGTCTGGAACTCCTGAATTCAAGTGATCCTCCCACGTCATTCTCCCAAAGTGCTGGAACTACAGGCATGAACCACTGTGCCCAGCTCTCCTTTCTTCATATACATATAGAGTTGTCCAATTTCTTGTGCTCAGCTGATTCTTCTTCTCTTAAAAGAAAAACAGCTGTTGAATTTGGAGGTGGATTTACAAAAAGTAGATTTTTAAGGATAAATGTATGTTTCCCTCTACTTTCTTAAAAAACTGGGTAGGAAGAGCCTTCAACACAGAAAGACACACACACTCTTTCTCTGCCCATAAGTTTGAGACCCTCTGTGGAGAACATCTGTTTATACCAGACAACACATAAGCCTGGGCTCACACCCTCAAGCTGACTCATAGATAGACATGATTCAAATCACAGTATTCAAGTACCCTGCATACTATTATTCCACTTCATTTATTTTATTTTTTTATTTTTATTGGTTTTTAATTTTTTTTTGAGACGGAGTTTCACTCTTGTTACCCAGGCTGGAGTGCAATGGCGCGATCTCGGGTCACTGCAACCTCCGCCTCCTGGGTTCAGGCAATTCTCCTGCCTCAGCCTCCTGAGTAGCTGGGATTACAGGCACACGCCACCATGCCCAGCTAATTTTTTGTATTTTTAGTAGAGATGGGGTTTCACCATGTTGACCAGGATGGTCTCGATCTCTTGACCTTGTGATCCACCCGCCTCGGCCTCCCAAAGTGCTGGGATTACAGGCGTGAGCCACCGCACCCGGCCCCATAAGGATTTTTATAATGGAGAAAAGAAAGACACAAAATTGTACAATGTACTGTTGATTGTTTTTAAAATATGCTTGGAAGACAGAAAGGAAATATCCCAATGTTAGCAGTGGTAATGTTGGAGGGATAGAATTATGAGTACACTTGATTTTCTCCTGTATACTGCTCTATATGTTCCAAATGATTTATCTTTTTTATTAATATTTTTAGTTATGAGGTAATTCAAACTTACAAAAACAACGTGACAGATACATATGTACCCATCACCAGGCTAGATGTTAACATTTTGCCGAATTGGCTTCAGATAGCTTGAGTGTTTTTTGAGAATTCGCGGTGGCTCAAGCCTGTAATCCCAGCACTTTGGGAGGCTGAGGCAGGTGGATCACGAGGTCAAGAGATCGAGACCATCCTGGTCAACATGGCGAAACCCCGTCTCTACTAAAAATACAAAAAAAAAAAAAAAAAATTAGCTGGGTATGGTGGCTCATGCCTGTAATCCCAGCTACTCGGGAGGCTGAGGCAGGAAAATTGCCTGAACCCAGGAGGCAGAGGTTGCGGTGAGCCGAGATCACGCCATTGCACTCCAGCCTGGGTAACAAGAGCAAAACTCCGTCTCAAAAATAAATAAATAAATAAAATAATAATAACAGACATACATATTTATGTAGAGCAGCAACGCTCCCCCCACCGCATAATCTCCTTCTTTCTTTCTCCTCAGAAGTGTTTATCATTCCCATGCATTTTTTTTTTTCTTTTTTTTGTGATGGAGCCTTGCTCTGTCACCCGGCTGGAGTGCCATGGTGCGATCTCAGCTCACTGCAGCCTCCGCCTCCTGGGTTCAAGTGATTCTCCTGTCTCAGCCTCCAATGTAGCTGGGATTACAGGCACGCACCACCACGCCAGGCTAGTTTTTTGTATTTTAGCAGAGACAGGGTTCCATCTTGTTGCCCAGGCTGGTCTCAAACTCCTGACCTCAAGTGATCTGCCCATCTCAGCCTCCCAAACTTCTGAGATTACAGGCATAAGCCACCACGCCCGGCCTACATGCATTTTCATACTTGTACTCTTTGTTTATGTATATATTCCGAACAATATAAAATTGTTCCTATATGTTTTAAAAACATATAAATGGCATCCTATTGAATAGATACATCTGCAATATGCTTTTCTTTCATTGAGGTTTATATTTTTTTAATAATCAGTGATTTACATATAGAGAGTATTCATTTTAGTTGTTTCATGGCATTTTATTATATGAATTAACTATAACTACAGTTTCTTTGTTCTCCTACTGATGGCTGGTTTGGGTTTTTTTTCAGCAAATGAGAGAGCTTCGTGTTCCCCTCAAAGTCTCCCTCCATCGCCCAGCTGGGTGCCGTGGCGTGATCTTAGGTCACTGTAGCCACTGCCTCCTGGGCTCAAGCGATTCTTGTGACTCAGCCTCCCGAGTAGCTGGGACTACAGGCATGCGCCACCACACCCAGCTAATTTTTGTATTTTTAGTAGAAACGGGATTTCACCATGTTGGCCAGGATAGTCTCGAACTGTAGACCTCATGATCCACCCACGTCGGCCTCCCAAAGCACTGGGATTGCAGGCGGGAGCCACGGCACCCAGCCACAAATGAGAGATCTTGTTTCCCCACATCCTTACTAATATGTGCCGTTGTTAGCATTTTAAATATTTTGTCTCCAATTCATTGGATGTTTGCCACCTTGCATGGGTGATCATCCTTTCAAAAGTGTATTGATTACTCAGGTTTCTTTATCATGATTTTCCTGGCTGTCCCTACATTTTGCCCATTTTGGGGGTTGGGTTTTTGGGTTTTTAAATTGATTTGTAGGTACTGTTTGTATATTCAGTATAACAACCCTTTAATGGCTGTGTTACTTTTTTGGAGGGTTGTATTACTTTTGCAATCACTGAAAAAATTAGTTTTTAAAGTAGATTCATGGGCTGAGTGCATGGCTTACTTCTGTAATCCCAGTAATTTGGGAGGCTGAGGCAGAAAGACCACTTGAGGCCAGGAGACCAGCCCAGGCAACATAATGAGGCCCTATCTCTAAAAAAATAAACAATAAAAACTAAAATGGGGGCCGGGTGTGACGGCTCATGCCTGTAATCCCAGCACTTTGGGAGGCCAAGGCGGGCAGATCAAGAGGTCAGGAGTTTGAGACCAGCCTAGCCAACATAGTGAACCCTCATCTCTACTAAAAATACAAAAAAATTAGCCAGGCATGGTGGCGGGCACCAATAATCCCAGCTACTTGGGAGGCTGAGGCAGGAGAATTGCTTGAACCCAAGAGGCCGAAGTTGCAGTGAGCCGAGATTGCGCCACTGCACTCCAGCCTGGGGGACAGTGCGAGACTCGTCTCAAAATTAGAATAGCATACATAGAATATTGAAATTTATTTTTTCCTCTGAATCCTAAGCTTATGGATATACTATATCTCTTCCAGCTGCTGAAATGAGGCAAAATGACAAAATAATGTGCATATTAGAAAACCGGAAAAAGAGGGATCGGAAAAATCTCTGTAGGGCTATCAGTGACTTCCAACAGAGCTTTCAGAAGCCAGAAACTCGCCGTGAATTTGATCTGTCTGACCCCCTAGCCCTTAAGAACGATCTTCCAGCCCGGCAGTCAGATCATGATGTTCGGAATACGATATCAGGAATGCAGAAATTCATGGGAGAGGATTTAAACTTCCATGAGAGGAAGAAATTCCAAGAAGAACAAAACAGGGAATGGTCCTTGCAGCAGCAGAGGGAATGGAAGAATGCCCAGGCTGAACGGAAACACGCAGGTAATGAAGCAGAAGGGACCGCCTGGACTCCATGCTCTCTTCCACAAACCACCCCGCCGTTTTTCTGGGTTGTTTTGTTTTGTTTTTTGCTTTGCTTTTTAGCAACCCTACAGTTTCTGTGTGTGTGTTTTTTTTTAAGTCCTAATGTGCACAGCCACATGCTGCTTTGGCCCTGTGGGGAAAGAAAAGTCAGAGCCCGCCCTCCAGGAGTGAAACGTCTCCAATCGCTCCCCAGTCGAGTGGTAAACACTTGCCGGGTCAGGTCCCAGTGGGATGCTGGCATGCAAAGGTAACTCAGAATCGGCCCCTGGCCGGGCGCGGTGGCTCAAGCCTGTAATCCCAGCACTTTGGGAGGCCGAGGCGGGTGGATCACGAGGTCAAGAGATCAAGACCATCCTGGTCAACATGGTGAAACCCCGTCTTTACTAAAAATACAGAAAATTAGCTGGGCACGGGAGCGCGTGCCTGTAATCCCAGCTACTCGGGAGGCTGAGGCAGGGGAATTGCCTGAACCCAGGAGGCGGAGGTTGCAGTGAGCCGAGATCGCGCCATTGCACTCCAGCCTGGGTAACAAGAGCGAAACTCCGTCTCGAAAAAAAGAAAAAAAAAAAAAGAATCGGCCCCTGCACTCACAGCCTGCTGGGAAGATGAATGGGAAAGATGCCGGTCTTCCCAAGTCTTTTGGGTGCTGTGGTGGAAGTTCCTACAGGGGGCTGGGCACAGTGGCTCACGCCTGCAATCTCAGCTCTTTAGGAGGCCGAGGCGGTCAGATCACCTGAGGTCGGAGGTTCAAGACCAGCCTGACCAACATAGACAAACCCTGTCTCTACTAAAAATAAAAAATTAGCCAGGCGTGGTAGCCCATTCCTGTAATCCCAGCTATTTGGGAGGCTGAGGCAGGAGACTCCCTTGAATCAGGAGGCAGAGTTTGCAGTGAACTGAGATTGTGCCATTGTACTACAGCCTGGGCAATAAAAGCAAAACTCCGTCTCAAAAAAAAAAGGTTCCTACAGGGAATTTAGGGAGTGTAGTTGCAGGCACGGTAGTCATATGTTCTCACCAGGACTCCCCAAGCCCAGGGAACCTCTTAGGCAAATGCTCCAAGGCACAAAACAGCCTCTCATTGAAAGAACTGCAGAAAGCCCAGTGTGTCCTGTGTGCACTGAGGTCAGCAGCATTCTGCTCTCCCAGCTCCTCCTCATGCATGTACCCAGGCAGCGCTGGTCCTCCCAGCCACTTCTGTGCCAGGAAGACGCGGTAGTGAAGACGACAACATCCCTGCTCTCTTGGGGTGTGTCAGCGGGTGATGAAATAGTCGGGAGCTGTGAGGAAGCCGAAACAAGGAGCAGGTGCAGGGAGAAACACACTCCGTCCTCTTGAGCCCCTCCTCTCTGCTTGTTAGTGTGCTGTCTCCTTGCTCAGCTCATCCTCCTCCCAGCCTCTTCTTGCCCCACCCTACTCTCCATGAGTGATGTCTCTCAGATAATCTCCCATTCTCTCTGAACCTACTCCTACCAGATTTATGCCCCTCCCTGTTTCACTGGAACACCCCTGGCCAATCTCACCAGTAACCTCCGTGGTGCCCAATTCAAGGTTGGTTTTTTGTTTTTTGTAAGGCAGAGTCTTGCTCTGTTGCCAGGCTGAAGTGCAAAGATGCAATCTCAGCTCACTACAGCCATGCCTCCCAGGTTCAAGTGATTCTCCTGCATCAGCCTCCGCAGTTGCTGGGACTACAGGCATACACCACCATGTTCAGTTCATTTTTGTATTTTTAGTAGAGACGGGGTTTCACCATGTTGGCCAGGATGGTCTCGATCTCTTGACCTCGTGATCCGCCCTCCTTGGATTCCCAAAGTGCTGGGATTACAAGCGTGACAGCCTTGATGGCCCGCACCCAGCTGTCAAGGTCGGTTTTTGATCTTCATCTTGACCTGTCATCAGCACAAGACACAGTCGATCATATCCTCCTCCTTGAAATCCACATGCAACTCAGCTTTCAGAATACTGTGCCATTGCACTCCAGCCTGGGCAACAAGCGCAAAACTCATGTCAAAAACAACAAGAAAAAACAGTGTGGGGTTTGGGCAGCATCACCCTATCCCCTTGATCCCAGCTTCAAGCCCACTAACGGTTTCCCATGAACATGGAGAGAGATGCAGAATCCTCCCGCAGACCACAGGCTCTGCACGCTGCGCCTCTGCCCACCCCTCTGCTTTTGACTCTGCCCTCTCCACTGGCTGTGTTCCTGCCATCTTCCTCTTTCACTTCCGGATTCCCCTGCATCCTTTCCCACCCCAGAACCTCCGTACCTACTCCCAACCCACTTTGTCCTGCAGGTCTCAAGCCTCGTTTGCTCCCAGAGGAGTAATCCCTACCCACCCCCACACCTCAGCCAGGAGCCGCCAGCATCTCCCCTGTGGGTCTCTCTGTCCTCTCTCCGTGTCATGGCTACAGTTGGTATTAATACATTTATTCTGGGTTCATGTGTGGGTTGATGTCTCCCCTCCCAGGCAGCAAGTTCCAGGAAGGCAGGAAAAGCCCTGTCTTACTCGCCATTATGTAGCATGTTCCCAGCAAGGTGCGACCCCCATCCTAGGCTCTCAATAGCTCTATGTTAAACGGATGAATGAACAACTGAAGGGTGAGATGTGAGGCTGACGGTGCAGAGGCCAGAAATTCAAGACGAAAGAATTTGGTCCTTTGTTTTTGTAGATACGTTGGAGACTCACAGGGCACAAATACTTGAATGAAGAAACTTCCAATCGATGACTTTTCTTTTAACGTAGTAGTTCTGCAAAGTAGGTGCGTCCTGCTTCGCAGGTCGGGACACGGGCTCAGAGAGGTTCAGTCATAGTTGAGGTTCACGGAGCTAGGAAGTGTTGGGCTGGGATGTGAGCCTGCTCTGTTTGACTCCAAATCTTCACATGTTGCTGTTTGGGCCTTCTACCCTGACTCCTTCACCTGTTCCTCCGCTTTCTCTTCCTCATTGGCCTGAGCAAGTCCTCCTGCCCCTGTACAACGTGTGCATCTGGCTCCCCTTCCTCCTAGAGTCCTGCCTAGCTTCTTGCTCTTTCACCTCTGGATTCCGCCGAATCCTTTCCCACCCCGAAACTTCTGCACCTGCTCCCAACCCACGTCTTTTGTCCTGTAGGTCTCGAACGTCATTTCCAGGGCTGTAGAGTATCTCTTGCCCACTGTAAGGATGTAGCTGCGTCCGCATAGAGCAGGACAGCAGGGGGCACGCCAGCAGCCTGTCCCAGGACCCCAGCAGAGCAGTGATCACCGGCACTCAGCAGGTCCTGTCATTATTGTTTCCGCCTCACGTTCATGGCTAAGGATGTGGTAGGAGGCAAAGGCACCAACGGCCACACGGCAGGGAGAAGATGCTCCCGTGGCCAGGTGGGTCTGATTGCGTCTCGCCTCCTTTCAGAGGCCTTCTACACGGAGACCAGGCTGCAGTTTGATGAGACAGCCAAGCACCTACAAAAGCTGGAAAGCGCCACCCGAAAGGCGGTTTGTGCATCTGTGAAAGAGTTCAACAAGAGCCAGGTATAGGTACCCCGATACCCCAGGCTCCTCGACTGGAGGGGAGGACGAATCCGCCGCAGCTTCCCGAGGCTCTCCTGCCTCCCCGGGAATCCCAGTCTCAGCCCACTCCCCTGGCCACATCACCAGCCCTGATGGAGTCGCTGACAGGCTGCCTGACTGATTACAGAGACGGATGAGACCCAGTCCTGTCCCTTGTCTCTGCATCTTGGAAGGAAACCTGCCCAACTCCCCTTTCCACACCTCAGTTTCTTCTGTAACATGAGTATGGTGTTACTGCCTAGCTCTGCTGCCACGCCTGCGGCTGGCTTCAGTTCTCCCCCTCTCCTGAGAACACCTACATGGATGCTCACGAGTGGCAGGGAGGGAGCCATTGTGATGAGTTGGGACAGTAGGGTCCTCTGAAAGCTCCCGCCTCCTCTGAACTCTGGCCCACCTCCTCCCACACACTGCCCTCCGCTGCAGCCTGAGGCTGAAGTTGCTGAAGTAGATCCTTCTCTGTTTCTTTGCTTTTTGTTTTTGAGGCACGGTCTCACTCCATCACCCAAGCTGGAGTATAGTGGGGTGATCATGCCTCACTGCAGCCTCAACCCCCCAGGCTCAGGTGATCCCCCAGCTCAGCCATCCGAGTAGCTGGGACTACAGGCACGTGCCGCCATGCCCAGCTAATTTTTGTATTTTTTTGTAGAGACAGGGTTTTGCCATGTTGCCCAGGGTGCTCTCAAACTCCTGAGCTCAAGGGCTCCCATCCGCCTCAGCCTCACAAAGAACTGGGATTCTTTTACTTACGGAAACTAGAGCTCACCCCCTTCCCCTCCCTCCCCCAAGGTTATCTTTTCAAATTCGATTCTGTTTTCGGTGGGTGAGGACTTGGCCAGATTGATCAGATTCTCTTGTCAACTACAACTGTGGTCCCAACGACCACACGGGTCACGATCCGTTGGAGAGGAGAATCCCGGAGCCCGGCCTCGTGTTCATTTTTAATCTTATCGCTTTTGATTCCCATGTTCATGTGTCATTAGAGCATACGCTATAATTAAAGTTTAGCAGTACCACGCCGTGAACTAAATATTTTGGAGAAACAAACTCTAAACTGTTCTGCTGCTGGGGGCGGGCAGTGGAAAATCCCAGAGAGGCTGGACCAGGCACCAGAGAATGTGGGTTTTCAACACCGGGGAGAGAAATGAGGAGAGCAAACTGCGGGTGCTGGGGAGGACCGAAGGGCAAGCAAGACACCCGATGTCCACACTCACCACCCAGTGAGCTGCAAAGGTCACATTATTATTAAGACAAGATTATTAATATTAAAACAATGTTAAATGTAAAACAATATTGTTATTATTACTTTGAGACTGACTCTCACTCTGTCGCCCAGGCTGGAGTGCAGTGGTGTGATCTCAGCTCACTGCAACCTCCGCTTCCTGAGTTCAAGTGATTCTCCTGCCTCAGTCTCCTGAGAAGCTGGGATTACAGGGGCATGCCATCATGCCTGACTTTTTTTTTTTTTTTTTTTTTTTTTTTGCATTTTTAGTAGAGACAGGGTTTCACCATGTTGGTCAGGCTAGTCTCAAACTTCTGACCTCACGTGATCCGCCTGGTTGGCCATTATTTTAAATCCCAGCAAGAGTTAGCTGCTCTTCGTAGTCACTGTGTTTAGCAGCCCTACCACAGAGGCGTGATTAATCCAACTTAACCAACAAAGATACAGGCTCAGGCCCAGGCACCATGGCTCATGTACATAATCTCAACACTTTGGGAAGCTGAGGCGGGAGGATCATTTGATCTCAGGAGTTCAAGACTAGAATGGGCAATATTGTGGGACTCTGTCTCTAAAAACTTTAGTTTAAATTAGCCGGGTGTGGTGGCACACCCCTATAGCCTCAGCTATTTGGGAGACTGAGGTAGGAGAATCACCTGACCCCGAGAGGTTGAGGCTGCCGTGAGTTGAGGGCACCATTGCACTCCAGCCTGGGCAATGGAGTAAGGCCTTGTCTTTAAAAAAAAAAAAAAAAAAAAGAGGCCAATGCATTGCCTCACACCTGTAATCCCAGCAGTTTGGGAGGCTGAGGTGGGTGAATCAGGAGGTCAGGAGTTCAAGACCATCCAAGCCAGCATGATGAAACCCTGTCTCTGCTAAAAATGCAAAACATTAGCTGGGTGTGGTGGCAGGCGTCTGTAATCCCAGCTACTTGGGAGGCTGAGGCAGGAGAATCTAGGAGGTGGAGGTTGCAGGGACCAGCGATCACACCACTGTACTCCAGCCCAGGCGACACGGTGAGACTCTGTCTCCAAAAAAAAAAAGAAAAGAAAGAGGCTTGAAAGGATGAGCTGTCTTTCTTAGGGAGTACTTAGTGGCAAGTCCAGTATTTGAACTTGGGCCCATCCAGTTTCAAAGCCTGTGCTGTGTGACTCAGCGAAGTGGCCTCTGGTGAGCACCTGTGGATTGCTGGCCCCTTGCAAACTGCCCTGTCCATGTGTTACTGAGGACAACTGTTAACCCAAGTACGTGCCTCCTACGCCATCTCCTGACTTCACAGAGAAATGACTGCAGCCCCGAGAGGGGAGGTTGACTTGTGCAGGTCACACAGCCAGGGACCTCCCAGGGAATGGAACAGAAATTAGACCTGGAATTGATTTGCACTGAGGACTGCACGACTGAGGTGACAGTGCATTTTCTAACTTTGAGAAGTCATCACTGTTGTGAATCACTCTGTCGGGTGTTCTTTGCAGCCCACCAATGTCCAAGGGTTGCCAGGGGCACAGAGCCCTGCCCTGGGTGGCCTAACCCAGGGAGGGAGCCCCCTGCCTTGGCAAGCTGGTGCAAGACCCAGAGCTCTTAGGCACACACCCAGCGGGGGTGATCCCCTGAGTCTAGCCCATCCACCCAGCAGTGCTCAGGCAGAGGTTCCGGGACACTCCCACATCCGTACCTGACAAGTCTCCCCTCCACCCGGCTCCTGCTGCCCTTAGCATATCCTTCCCTCGAGGGCCCCCAGTGAGATTTGCTGGCCTGGGTATCAGAAGACCCCTGGGGTCACTCAGACCATCTTCTTTCATGTCTTCACCTGCTTAGGCCATTGAGTCAGCAGAAAGGAAAAAGCAAGAGAAAGCTCAAGAACTAGAGGACAACTTGGCCGAGATCACCAACCTGCTGCGTGGGGACCTGCTCTCTGAGAACCCGCAGCAGGCAGCCAGCTCCTTCGGGCCCCACCGTGTGGTCCCCGACCGCTGGAAGGGCATGACCCAGGAGCAGCTGGAGCAGATCCGCTTGGTTCAGAAGCAGCAAGTCCAGGAGAAGCTGGTGACTGCCCCTCCCCTTTTCCCAGAGCCGGCAGAGCTGGCCCCTGTGCTCCTGCTGCCTTCCAGGCACAAATCTCCTTGTAGCAGGCCTTGTGCTCTGCCCTAGGAGCTGGCCTCAAGGAGTTTCCCTTCTAGTCAGGGGAGACAGGCCAGATAGTCTCACACCCATATGATGTGGCATCAGGAGTAGGAGTGCCAGGAAAGAGGACAGTAGACTGGATACACGTTGAAGCAGAGACCCAAAAGCAGGCAAGAAGGGAGCCGTGTGTGGAGCTGGGAAAATGGCGACCAGGCGGGGGAGCTGCAAGGGCAAAGGCCTTGAGGCAGGACCCATCAGACCTGCTCGGAGAAGAGCGAGGAGCCTGGTGCCTGGAGTGGAGTGAGGGAGGGGCAGGCGCCGAGGCCG
Organism: Callithrix jacchus; assembly: GCF_049354715.1. Lineage (NCBI taxonomy): Eukaryota > Metazoa > Chordata > Mammalia > Primates > Cebidae > Callithrix > Callithrix jacchus. The sequence continues at coordinate 214,535,459 of NC_133502.1, read as the reverse complement.
CAGAGACAGGGGGTCGAGGTCCTGCTGAGAGGCTGCTGGAGAGGACTTTGGCTTCTTCTGTGACTGAGACAGGGAACTCTGGAGGGTTTTGGACAGAGGAGTGACAAGATCTGACTTAGGTGGAACAGGATTCCCAGCCTGACCCCCTGTGTTGAGGGTGGATGCGAGGGGCTGAGGAGGAAGGAAGGGGACCTCTAGGAAGGCCTTGCAGTGCTCACGGTGAGAGGCCATGCTGGCCGGAACCACAGCACTGGCAGTGGGGGTGCTGGGAAAGGGTCAGATTCTGGATATATTTGGAAGGTAGAGTCTACAGGACTGGATGAAGGATTGGGTGGGGGCGTGTGAGAGAGAGGAATTAGAGACGACTCCAGGCCTTGTGGCCTGAGCAACTAGAGGGGTGGAATTGGCATTTCCGGAAATGGGGAAGATAGTGGGAGGAGCAGGTTGGTGGGGTGGGAGGGGTGGAAATCAAAATTACAATTTTAGATATGTTAAGTATGCAAAGTTCATTAGATATCTGTATCTATTAGGATTAGATTTGCTTGAATGTGGCAGAAAACCACAAATAACAGCATCTGAAAATAGTCTCTTGTGTGTAGTCTAAATCCTCAGGAAAACAGTCCAGGGCTGATATGGCAGCTCTGTGGTCACTGACCCATGTCCTGCTATCCTTGTCTCCTGGCTGTCACTTCTTAGCGCAGGATGGCTGCTTGAGCACCAGCCATCACATACATAGTCCAGCTACCAGGAAGGAGGCATGGAGATTTTCACTTACATTTCACCGGACAACATTTAGTCATGAAGTTGCCCCTAACTCTAAAGAAGGCAGGGAAATGTCACATTTATTCCAGGCAGTGACGTGCTGGTGATTCTTTTACTAAGGAAGAACGAAAAATGGCTCCTGGGAGAGAAGTGGTATTTTCTATCACAACCTCCAATTAAAGCCCTGCTGGATATGGAACAGGGCTCAGAACAAGGTCTGGGCCGGGGGCAGAAATGTGAGTTGTCACCTACAGAGAGTATCTATGTATGCATTTTGAGACAGAGTCTCACTGTATCACCCAGGCTGGAGTGCAGTGGTGCAACCTCTGCCTCCCAGGTTCAAGTAATTCTCCTGCCTCAGCCTCCTGGGAAGCTGGGAGTACAGGCATGCATGCACCACCATGCCCAGCTAATTTTTGTATTCTTAGTAGATACCTCTACTCCTGGTCTCAAGTGATCTGCCCATCTCAGCCTCCCAAAGTGCTGGGATTACAGGTGTGAGCCACTGCACCTGGCCCTACAGAGAGTATTTTAAGCTGAGGACTGAGTCCTGCTCCCCACAGGGTCCCCCTTCTCACTACCACCATTTATAAAGAGCAAAGGGACCTGAGAAGGGGCCACCAGGGAGGTGGACGGATGCAAGCCATGGTTTCCTGGAGGCCAAGTGAGGAAAGGTTTGTGGGGGGAAGGGGAGGGGAACCGCTGAGTCAGACACTGCTGCTAGGCTGTGGGCTAAACCCTGAGCCGGCACCATGGTAGCCGCCGGGGACCCTGTCAGGAAAGAGCGTGTTTGGAGAGGAGTGGGGCTGACATCCTAATGGGCTCAAGAGAACAGGCAGGAAGGAAATGGAGATGGCAAATGTAGACAACACTTAGAAGCGTTTGCTGTAAAGGGTGCAGAAAAATGGAGCGGTAGCTGGTCAGGGCCGTGGCGTGCAGGGCAAGCTTCTGTCTGTTTAGATTGTGTAAATAACACCACACTTGTGATACAGTTGAGGGGGAAACTGATGCCAGAGGAGAGACTTCCTGGAGCCCTGTCCCTGGGCTGAGGTGAGCAAGGGACATGGACATCTCTTCTGAGGGCTTGGTGTGGGCTGGGAGCTCAGAGAGCCATCATGGGAGCCATGGGAAGGAGCATCAGGGTGGGAGCTTGGGGAGCCTCTCTTCCGGAGCCTCTCTTTTCTAGTGAAATTGACCAGCGGGATCAGAACAGAAATTAGACCTTGAATTGATTTGTACTGAGAGCTGTGGCTCAGGACCACTGAAGTGACAGTGCATTTTCTACCTTTTAGAAGTAGAAGTGGGGGAGGGGGAGTGACTGCTAAATGGTCACCTAGGAGAGCCAGAAAGGGAACAGCCTGGAGGAAGGGAACAGGATGGTCGGACAGTGACCAGGGCCCACTGGGGGCGGTCATAGTCATGACCTTGAAGTGACCCCAAGAGAGCGCTTTTGGGTGTCCCGACCCATGCTTAGCCAGATTCATCGTGGTCACCGCCTGCCTGACCAAGTGAAGGGCTCAGGGGGCCGTAGGAATCGGCCTGGGAGTGTCTGCCATGAGACAAACCGGGGGGCAGAGAGAGAATGGAAAAGTGGCAGCCAGCCGACTGCAGGTCACAATTCAGGGGGAGCACAATCGTTGGAGTCAGGGTCTTGGAGAGAGAATGGAAGAGGCAGGTCACAGCAGTGAGACTGTGGGGCAGAGTTACTGATAATGACAAGGGAAGGGTGGAGGGTCCCAAAGGGAGGGTCTCCAGCCCGCAGCATTGGCCAGGTGGGGCCCGCAGTCTGTGGTTTCGAAAGCCCCTAGGGGATTCTCATGCCCACTCAAGTTTGAGAACCACTGGTAAGGTGTGCCCAGAGGGTGAGAAGGTGAAACTGGGACTAGAGTTTTGAAGAGGAGGTGGGAGAGCTGAGCAGTGGGGACCGGAGAGGGCCGTCTCTGCATGTGCTGAAACCACTGAGAATCCTGGCAGGAGAGATCTGGAGAGGGTCTCAAACCTACAAAGGTGGGTGGGAGAGGCCAGGCTGGGTGGCAGATGCCATTGTTGGTGTTAGCTTCTGATTTGGTGGGTCCGAGGAGGACGAAGGACAGTAGCGGTGGTGTGGACCAGGGCATGAGGAGTGGGTGGGGCACCTGCTTCCATGCAGGCCAGAGGTGCACATGAGTGGGAGAAGCTGCAGTGGGGCCTGGACCTGGGTAGGCAGGAGGCGTGAGGCTTAGGAAGTAGTCCGAGGTGGAAAGAGCACCAAGGCTGGAATCCGGGTCCAGGGCCCTGCTCTGTGCTTCAGGGCTGCAGCTCTGCCTGGACTGCCTGGCACAGATGGTCAGCCAGCCTTCCCGAAAGCAGCATGGTAGTCTAGTTTTCATTCTTTATAGAAAATTAAGACAGCCGGGTACGCCTGGCTCACGCCTGTAATCCTAGCAGTTTGGGAGGCCGAGGCAGGTGGATCACAAGGTCAGGGGATCGAGACCATCCTGGCCAACACAGTGAAACTCCATCTCTACTAAAAATTAGCTAGGTGTGGTGGTACACACTTGTAATCCCAGCTACCCAGGAGGCTGAGGCAGGAGAACTGCTTGAACCCAAGAGGCAGAGGTTGCAGTGAGCTGAGGTCGCGCCACTGCACTTCAGCCTGGCGACAGAGTGAGACTCTGTCTCAGAAAAAAAAGAAGACAACATGTAATCCCAGCACTTTGGGAGGCCGAGGTGGGTGGATCACGAGGTCAAGAGATCGAGACCATCCTGGTCAACATGGTGAAACCCCGTCTCTACTAGAAATACAAAAAATTAGCTGGGCATGGTGGCGCGTGCCTGTAATCCCAGCTACTCGGGAGGCTGAGGCAGGAGAATTGCCTGAACCCAGGAGGCGGAGGTTGTGGTGAGCCGAGATCGCACCATTGCACTCCAGCCTGGGTAACAAGAGCGAACCTCCGTCTCAAAAAAAAAAAAAAAGACGACAGAAAAGCAGAAAGGGGGCAAAACAAATGAAACCTCCCCCCTCAGAAATACTGCCCCCTTCCTTTCTGGGTTGTTGCTTCTATCCCCTTTTCTGTGCTTGGCGGTAACTGGGAAAGCTGGGATCTCGCGGCGAACAGCTGGGCTTTCTGCTTTGCTCTTAGCCCAGGTTAGTGTGTCTCGTGCCATTCCCTGTTTGCGACCAACCAGCTGTGTGATGACCCCAGGCTCCTGAGAGCAGCCTGCCTTTACAGCAGGGGACACTGAGGTTCATGGGAGCCAGGTGACTTGCCTAGCGGGTGGCAAAGACTGCCAGCCTGTCTTCAGTCCCAGGATGGGCCCACCCAGGTTCATGTGCCACGCACCGGACACTTATCCTTGCTCATTTGGCGGGAGGAAGCTCTGCCCTTAAAGGGGCAAAAGTGGGCCAAGGGGACTCATCTTGAGCCCCAACAAAGCTGATGACACGTGGGAAAGAAATCCAGCTTCCTCTTCCAGGGCTCTGGGGTTTTCACAGAGCAGTCTGGAGGGCAGTGAGAAACGAGCCGAAATGTAGCAACTCAGGGGTCGGGGTGCCCCTCTAAGACCATGACCTTGGTGTCTGCATGTTCTGCAACCTGCCCAAATGATCCGCGTTCGGCTCTGGGGCAGCAGGCCATGGCTTATGGAGGTGGTGCTGACCCAGCCACGGAGGCCCCTGAGGAACTGAGGAGGAAGACCCTGGCCCAGCCTGCCCCCGGGAGCCGGGAGTGGAGGCCGCTGTAGGAATGGAGGTCCTTCCCCCCCAACCCGGGAGCCAGGAGTGGAGGCCGCTGTAGGAATGGAGGTCCTTCCCCCCCAACCCGGGAGCCAGGAGTGGAGGCCGCTGTAGGAATGGAGGTCCTTCCCCCTTGGGAGCCAGGAGTGGAGGCCGCTGTAGGAATGGAGGTCCTTCCCCCCCAACCCGGGAGCCAGTAGTGGAGGCCGCTGTAGGAATGGAGGTCCTTCCCCACCCCCAGGAGCCAGGAGTGGAGGCCGCTGTAGGAATTGAGTGTCTGCTGTACCTTCAGGAGAAGGAGGATGGCCAGCACCTCCTGACGGGGGAGGGCAGCTGGGCCACATGGAATGAGGGCAGGCTGGGGCTCTCCTTTGGCTTCCTGCATGACATAGGTCACCTACCTGCTCCTCCTCTGAGCCTCAGTTTCCCCATCTGTAAAATGAGAGGCCAGGCCTCCTAGACAATCCCCTGGGGCTCTTTGGACCTGCTGAAAGGTGATGGTAAGTCATCTCTTCCTTCCAGAGGCTCCAGGAGGAAGAGCGCCAGCGAGACCTGGACTGGGACCGTCGGCGGATTCAGGGGGCTCGAGCCACCCTGCTGTTTGAGCGACAGCAGCGGCGGCAGCAGCGTGACTTGCGCAGGGCTCTGGACGGCAGCAACCTCAGCCTGGCCAAGGAGCAGCGTTTGCAGTGAGTGCTGGGTGGGACCAGGGCCAGGTCAGGGACTGGGCAGAGAGACCGCAGGGCTATGAAGGGCAAGGACAAGGAGGGGGCAGGAGGGGAAACACCCCACCCTGGGTGGTCCTCATCTGGGCACTGGGGACCTCAAGCAGGCTGACTCAGGTTGACAGACCCATGGACCACAGGTGACTGCTGTCCACATGCGGTGCATAGATGGAGGGCACCGGAAAGCCCCAGGGAAGAGCACTGAATCTGCTGGGGGAGTCAGGAAGGCTTCCTGGAGGAGGCTTCATGGCTGAGACCCAGGAGGAGGATGGTACTGCCTACTCAGGAACGGCTTTCCAGGCAGAGAGAGGAAAGCTTTTTTGAGCTGCCCCAAAAAAGCCTGGAGTCTCTTAGTTATAGGCAGGACCCCAAGAGTTGAGAGTTCCAGCTACAGGAAAATGTCAAATTCAAGTAAGTAGGTGAACTTGCTACTGAAAAACACAGTATATATCTACTTATTTATCAAACTGTTGGCAGGCCGGGGCGGTGGCTCAAGCCTGTAATCCCAGCACTTTGGGAGGCCGAGGCGGGTGGATCACGAGGTCGAGATCGAGACCATCCTGGTCAACATGGTGAAACCCCGTCTCTACTAAAAATACAAAAAATTAGCTGGGCGTGGTGGCGCGTGCCTGTAATCCCAGCTACTCGGGAGGCTGAGGCAGGAGAATTGCCTGAACCCAGGAGGCGGAGGTTGCGGTGAGCCGAGATCGCGCCATTGCACTCCAGCCTGGGTAACAAGAGCGAAACTCCGTCTCAAAAAAAAAAAAAAAAACTGTTGGCTTAAAGTCAGGAGGGACCAGGGAGTATTTTCTCCAATTTGATGTCTGCTTGCTGGTGGGTCCCTCTGTTATCACTTCTGTTGAGGGCCTAAAGGAGCATTAAGAATGATCCGAAAAGCCAGGCCTGACGGCGCACGGTGTAAATCCCAGCTACTGGGGAAGCTGAGGCGGGGGATCGCTCGAACCCCGGAGCTGGAGGCTGCACTGAGCCATGATTGCACCACTGCACACCAGCCTGGCTGGCAGCGTGCGACCTTGTCTCTAAAAAAAAGAAAAGAATGCTTTGACAAATCAAATGGGGTGAACAGAGCGTCCAGTGACACCCGTGGAGGTTTCATTTTAATATGTCCCCACATGTTACTGTCGTAAGTCCCTAATCTAATTGCAGCGTAATTATAAAGTGAGCCTCGCCGCCCAGGAGCAGTTGAGATGGATCAGTTTTTTGAGCTCATTAGGTGTGAAATGTATTCTGTATTTTGGGGGTAAAACTAATGAAAAGTTTGTGTGCCTTTTCCAAACAAACAAAACGAAGAACGCTTAGGGAGTACACATATTTGTTGACTTTCATTTCTCCTTTTGTTTCGTTATCAGGAAAAAATATATGAATGAAGTCTATACGAATCAACCCACAGGAGATTATTTCACACAGTTTAATACAGGAAGTCGGTAATGAAGACACCCTTGTTCCCATCATTTACGTATAAAGAGTGGCCACCTTAAAGTCACGTTTGTTTTTAAAAAAATACATTCCTGGGCAGGTGTGGTGGATCACACCTGTAATCCCAGCACTTTGGGAGGCCGAGGCTGGCAGATCACCAGGTCAGGAGTTCAAGACCAACCTGGCCAACATAGTGAAACCCCCTCTCTACTAAAAATACAAAAATTAGCTGGGTGTGATGGTGGGTGCCTATAATCCCAGCTACTTGGGAGGCTGAGGCAGGAGAATCACTTGAACCCAGGAGGCGGAGGTTGCAGTGAGCGGAGATTACGACATTGCACTCCAGCCTGGGTGACACACCGATACTCTGTCTCAAAAAAAAAAAAAAAAAAAATGCACTCCTTGGTCCACAAGTACCATTCAGTTGTAATCTAACCTCTCCCTTGTAATTCTATGAGGAACAGTACTTGCTGTTCAGCTCAGCCCAGTGAAGGTCTTGGGTGGGGCTCTGGGAAGTAGCTCCCCACGGGCCTGCTCAGGGCCATCCTGGAGAGAGCTGGGATTGAAGGTGGCCCTGTGTTCCACACAGACTCTAGGTTCAGCTGCAGTAATGGTTACCGCTCACACATGCAAACTATGTGCAAATCCACACACTCCACGTGGAACTCACTAATGTGTTTCTCATCGTAGCCAGTGGTGGGTATTTTTACTACTCACATTTTCTAGTTGAATAACCTGAGTGACAGACACGTTAAGTGACTTGGTGAGGTCATACCCCCAGGAAGTGTGGGCGCTTGGGACTGAACCCAAGGAGAACTGGTGCTTAGCCACCTCACTCGGCCGGCTCCCGCACTGACCTGAAACAGCAGCGGCTCCTTTCTGCTCTCACACAAGCGCAAGCCTATATACGGTAGCTCTGCTGAGGCTCCTGCTAGCCTGTGGCTCTGTCCTGTCCATCCCCACACGCAGCTCCTGTCTTGTGGTCTGGATGCTGCTCCGGTCCCCGCCATCCCGCCGCGCTCTGGCCAGGAGGGAGGAGGAAAGGCACAAAAGAAGGGGGTTACCATGCTACTTCTCCATGGCAACGTGGCATGGAAATGGCATTTCACCTCTGCTTGCGTCCCACGGACCAGAATTTAGTCATGTGACCACACCTAGGTGAACGGAGGCTGGGAAGCTTAGCTGGCTAACTGCAGGACTGGGCCATCGCTCTACAATTGTATACACATGAAATCATACATCCTGGGGGACAACTAGCTATCCGCTGCAGGCCACACGTGAAGGGCGACTTGGAAATTGCCAGGCGGGAGGTGTGGGAGGTATTTTCCACTGAGAGTGGGGACTAAGTCCAGCCCCCTGCCTGTGCTTGACCTCAAGGATGGGATTCTGGCTCCAAGGCCCAGAAATGACTGGGTGCCCCCACCCCAGTTACGTCTTCCTTCTCCACATGGGTTTCTTGTGGGATCAGATACCCAGGGCCACTGACAGATGGCAGCTCTCGGCAGGTTGTCCTTAGCTGAGATGGAGCCGGATACTCCAGTGCAGACAGCTTAGCTCACTTCCCCTCTGTCTAAACGCCCCTTTGGTGCTTCCCATGCTCAGACCCTTCACTGGCTGACGTTTCACCTGAGTCTCACGATCGGTAGGGTTTTTAGGTGGACAAAGTGGGGCTGGACTCGCTAGGAAGCATAAATAAAGGCACGCTGCGGTGTCCAAGAGGGGAGAGATGACAGGGCGGTGTCTGCTGAGGTCTGCGTGTCGAGGGCCTGGGGCTGGTGTGGGGTGGGGGTGGAAGGAAGAGGCCTATGGCTAAGGTGTGAGAACCAGGCCGGGCCCTACAAGGAAGGCTGCAGACTTTATCCTGAGGCAAAAGGGGAGCTTGGAGAGCGTTGCCGGCCAGGCACAGAGGGCTGGGTGTGCCTGTTCACAAAAACGGCTCCAGCAGGCTCAGGCCACCGGGAGCTGCCGAAGGGAAGTAAGGCTTTGCGGACACACTTTATGCCTCCCTCTGGATCCAGGCCCACATGGGCTCCCAGGCAAAGCATTTGAATAAATGACCGCACTGAGGACATGGTTCAAGTCCACAGTTAACCAAGTAATGCCGCCACCCCCCAGGCTGGGGTGGGACCGCGGGTGGGACCCAGGGGACGGCCGCAGAAGCTGTAACTAGTGTGGGTTGTGATGTAAAGCCGGAGAGGGGAGTGTGAGAGTCGCTTTGTTTGCACCCGGTGTGCCAGGCTCCCACGGGGCCTCTCATGCAGATGGTCCCTTGAACTTGCCCCATCGCACCCCTGGAGAGCTGCTGTTTAGCCACGTTTTGCAGCCAGAAAATGAAGGCCCTCACCATTCTGACTGCACCGGGCAGGGCCCCCATGCAGAGGCTCGGGCTTCAGCACTCTCAGCCAGCTGCTCATCCCTTGTTTCCCGAACCGGAGCTGCCTATTTTCACAATGACTGGCGGTGACACGAAGGGGTTGGGGAATGCACTCATTTCCCAGGCTGCCATTAACAAACTCCTGCAGGTGGAGTGGCCTAACCAGGAGAAACTTAGAGTTCCTCAAGGGGCTGGAGGCCAGAAGCCCAAATCAAGGTGTGGGCTGAGTTGCTTCCCTCCGAGGCCATGAGGAAGGCTCTGTTCTGGACCTCCGCCCCAGCTCCTGGGGGTCTGCTGGTGATGTCTGGTGTTCCTTGGCTTGTACGCACAGCACTCTGACCTGTGCCTTCCTCCCCTCTATGTGTGCATATGTCCAAATTTCCCCTTTTCATAAGGCCATACCGGACTAGGGCTGAACCTAATGACCTCAGATTAACTAATCTCCTCTACAGTTAACCTAGTTCCAAATAAAGTTCCATTCTGAGGTACCTGGGTTGGGTAACCAACATATCTATCGGGGGGGGGACCCAATTCAACCCACAACAGGGGGAAACGGGGGGGGGGGTACCTGGTTCTGTTGCCTCCCAGGATAACTCCATTAGGAACATTTGTGTCCACGCTGAACAAGCCAGGCCCAGTGACGGGTGAGTGACAGGGGATAACTGTCATTCATCCTCCTGCTTCCAAGTGGGGAGACAAAGGGAGAAGTGGGAAGTCATGTCAGTTCATTCAATGAGCACTGGGCGCTCTTCCAGTCCTCAGTCGGGCCAGGTCTCTTGCCAGGATCGCCACGTCTAATGGGAGACACTGGCAGGGAAGGAAATCCTTGGGAAGGAGGCCCAGGAGAGAAGGGAGACGGCGCTAGCAGGCTGCCACAGCCATCACCACTGCATTATATGCCTGGAATCACGGCCCAGCGTGGAGAGGCTTGTTTTAACTCTGAACGCGTTGTAAAAAATAATCCTCGAGGAAAGGTAGGCATGAGAACTTTGGGCGCAGACTTGCTTTCCGTGCGCCCTCTGTTGGTGACCAGCAGCACAACACAGTCCCTGCGGTTCTCCAGGCGGAAGAGGAACCAGATGGTTACATTGTGGCGCCCCAGGTCCCTATGCTGGGCAGGTTGTTGCAACAGCCAGGAAGGACACTGCTGGATGCTGTGATTCCTGTCCACAGGATAAAAGACGTTCCGTGTGTTGTCCCTGGCTGGAATGCCGAGCCGAGGACAGATATGGGGGGTTACCCTCTCCTGAAAGGCCCATTGTGATTACATATTTCGTAAATCCAAAGGGTTTTTGTTACATTTCCCCCTACATTATTTTTTTGAGGTGGGGTCTCATTCACTCTGTCACCTAGGCTGGAGTGCAGCGACACAATCTTGATTTACTGCAACTTCCACCTCCCGGGTTCAAGCAATTCTCCTGCCTCAGCCTCCAAAGTAGCTGGGATTTAAAGGACTGCACCTCCATGCCTGGCTAATTTATATATTTTTACTAGAGACAGGGTTTCTCCATGTTGGCCAGGCTAGTCTCCGACTCCTGACCTCAAGTGATCCACCCACCTGGACTTCCTAAAGTGCTGGGATTACGGGTGTGAGCCACCACACCCAGCCCTCCTTGCTACATTTTATTTCAAGCACATAGAAAAACTGAAGGAATCAGGGCCGGGTGCGGTGGCTCACGCCTGTAATCCCAGCACTTTGGGAGGCCGAGGCGGGTGGATCACGAGGTCAAGAGATCGAGACCATCCTGGTCAACATGGTGAAACCCCATTTCTACTAAAAATACAAAAATTAGCTGGGCGTGGTGGCGCGCGCCTGTAATCCCAGCTACTCGGGAGGCTGAGGCAGGAGAATTGCCTGAACCCAGGAGGCGGAGGTTGCGGTGAGCCGAGATCGCGCCATTGCACTCCAGCCTGGGTAACAAGAGTGAAACTCCGTCTCAAAAAAAAAAAAAAAAGAAAAGAAATGAGATACTGACAGATGCCGCAAGATGAGATGGATGATCTGGAAACTTGATGCTAAGTGAAAGAAGCTGGACACAAGGAGTCATGTGTCGTCTGGTTTCATCGACACAAAACATCTAGAATAGGCAAATCCATAGAGACAGAAAGCAGATGAGTGTTTTGCCATGGGCCAGGGTTTCTAAGGATAACAGCGAAAGGGTACAGAGTTTCTTTTTGGGGTGAGGAAAACATTCTGAAATTAGATGGTCATGATGGTTGCACAATTCTGTGAATATATGCAAAACTGCTGGCTTGTACACTTTAAAAGAGTGAATATTACGGCGTGTTAATTATATCTCAGTTTTTAAAGAACCCATGAGATTTCACTACGCAGCCACTGAATGCCTGAAATTCAAGACTGACCACATCAGATAAAGGTCCAGATGCAGAGTGACTGCAGCTTTGGTGGGAGAGAGGTGGTTTCTAAAAAGCTGACCATAATTTACTCTATAACCTGCCTATTACAAGAGAAATGAAAACATACATTCGGCCGGGCACGGTGGCTCACGCCTGTAATCCCAACACTTTGGGACTCCAAGGCAGGCAGATTGCTTGAGGCCAGGAGTTCAAGATCAGCCTGACCAACATGGAGAAACCCTGTGTCTACTAAAAATACAAAATTAGGGGGTCCAAAGTGGCTCCCGCCGGATGTCGTGGCGCTTGCGAAGGCGTGGTCATGAGTTCAAGGCTAACCTGAGCAACCTTACAAGCTCACACTGATTGGCAAAAAAAAAAAAAAATACAAAATTAGCCAGGTGTGGTGGCGCATGCCTATAGTCCCAGCTACTCGGGAAGCTGAGGCAGGAGAAGTGCTTGAATCTGGGAGGCAGAGGTTGTGGTGAGCTGGGATCGCGCCACTGTACTCCAGCCTGGGCAACAAGAGCAAAGCTCCATCTCAAAACTGTATATATATATAATAATCAGGAACAGTGTAACAGATACAAAGGATTTCACAATTTACTATTCTATCTATGGGAAGTTCCAGAACCAAGATAAGTATTCTATCAGTGCCTGCCTGGGACGGGGTCACGGCGGCTAGACGGAAAAGAGGCATGACGCTATTTTTTGGAGTAATGGAAATGGACGGGAAAAAAAACCCAGCCACGCTCCCACCCCCGAGTCAGGACTGCAAAGGGAGGACTCCTAAGAAACCAAGTACCAGGCTGGGCGTGGTGGCTCAAGCCTGTAATCCCAGCACTTTGGGAGGCCGAGGCGGGTGGATCACGAGGTCAAGAGATCGAGACCATCCTGGTCAACATGGTGAAACCCCGTCCCTACTAAAAATACAAAAATTAGCTGGGCATGGTGGTGCGTGCCTGTAATCCCAGATACTCGGGAGGCTGAGGCAGGAGAATTGCCTGAACCCGGGAGGCGGAGGTTGCGGTGAGCCGAGATCGCGCCATTGCACTCCAGCCTGGGTAACAAGAGCGAAACTCCGTCTCAAAAAAAAAAAAGAAACCAAGTACCATCTGTGTGCACAGTGAGCTGCCTTGCTGTCTACCGGCGAGCTGTCCACCAGTAGGTGGCACATCTATCTTGCTGGCTCCCAGCATGGCCCCTAGCCATTTTGTTTCCACCTGCACCACCCGGTCTCCCTCTGCAGAGGCAACAGCCACTTTGGAATGTTGGTGCAATGAGGTGAGAGGTCCCCCACGCTCCTAGGTGGATCAGCTTCCTGAGCCTGGTTACAGGAGAAATCCCGGGGTGAAAGTTGGAGATGGAGCAGGGGCCTCTGGAGCACAATTTCCAAAGAGGCATCTTTTCAACCACGTGTATCGTGCCCACGTGATGTTAAGACAGTGGGGAAGAGCAGCTGAAGGAAGCAAGTGAGAACAAGGCTGTGAGTGACACAGTGGGGCTTCACCTGTGCTTGCCCACACCAAGTAAAGGCCTCGCTCCTCCCCCACCCACCACCTCATCCAGCCCACCCCTAGATTCATGCTCCCCCATCTTGGAACCTCACCTGCCCTCTGTCCAGACCTGGCATAGTCAGTTCCTCTACTGAGTCTGGTGGGTCTGCCTCCCTGGTCTTCTTCCAGCGAGTGAAGAATGAATCCAAAGTCCCTGGCGCCAACCCCCAGTATCACCCCCAAAAGTCAACAGGAATGGGAACGAGGACAGATGGAGTGTCTGGAAGTCAGCGGGTCTTTTCTTTTCACCAGATGTTCTAGAAAGCTTTCCAAACACACTTGTTCTAATGGTGTCAGAAAAGACTCCTGGCGGCACTGTCCACAGTTGTTGGGGACAGAACATTCCAAAGCCTATTGAAGAAACAAGTGGCAAGGGCCATCTTCCCACACCAGGCTGATCACCCCTGAAGGGTTTCCCCGGGGCTCTGAAGCTGACAAATACGCCTTTGTTACCTGGATGTCCCTCAGGATTTGGCAGAGCCTGAGGACAGGACTCGAAGCCACCAGTGAGTCTCTCATCCAAGGCCACGCCCATCTGGTTAAGGGCTCTAAAACAGCCTTTCAGCTCCAGCATGGCCACCCTTCCCAGCTCCACTGGCCCAGGCTCCTCATTCCCAGCTCAAATTCATGACCAGGGGGTCTTTTTTTCTTTCTTTCTTTTATTGAGACGGAGTTTTGCTCTTGTTACCCAGGCTGGAGTGCAATGGCGCGATCTCTGCTCACAGCAATCTCCGCCTCCTGGGTTCAGGCAATTCTCCTGCCTCAGCCTCCTCAGTAGCCAGGATTACAGGCACGTGCCACCGTGCCCAGCTAATTTTTTGTATTGTTAGTAGAGACAGCGTTCCACCATGTTGACCAGGATGGTCTGGATCTCTTGACCTCGTGATCCACCCGCTTCGGCCTCCCAAAGTGCTGGGATTACAGGCGTGAGCCACCGCGCCCGGCGACCAGGGGGTCTTATGGGACTGGTCATCTTTTCAGATGGGCAGTCCATAGGTCAATGCTCTTTATCTGGCTTCATCCCCCCATGGGGAGAGTTGGTTCAGAGTATAATCAGAGGCAAAAAGGGCGGTGGGCTTGAGCCCCAGTAAACACGCCCAGCAAAATACACTGATGCTGCACACAGCTGCTGCTCGCTGAGCCCACGCCTGCTGACACCGCAGAGCTTCTCTTCTTAAAACCTGCAGGAGGCTGCAAGTGTTACCAGTTCATATCCCTGATGAGGAACGTGAACTGGAATCCATTTAGCAAGTTTATTCTGCAGCGGGGGGCGGTGGCTCACGCCTGTAATCTTGCACTTTGGGAGGCCCAGGCGGGCAAATTACCTGAGGTTAGGAGTTCGAGACCAGCTGGGCCAACATTGTGAAACCTCATCACTACTAAAAAGACAAAATTAGCTGGGCATGTGGGGTGCACGCCTGTAGTCCCAGCGACTTGGAAGACTGAGGCAGGAGAATCGCTTGAACCTAGGAGGCAGAGGTTGCAGTGAGCGGAGATCACGCCACACTCCAGCCTGGACAAGAGTGAAACTATGTCTAAAAAAAAAAAAAAAAGTTCATTTTGCCAAGGTTAAGGAGGCATCTGTGACACAGCCTCAGGAGGTCCGGAGGACATGTGCCCAAGGTGGTTGGGGTATAGCTTGCTTTTACACATTTTTGGGAGCCGTGAGGCATGAGGCATGAATCAATATGTGTAAGATGTACATTGCTTCAGTTTGGAAAGGGGGGACAACTGGAAGCAGGGGTTTCCAGGTCACAGACCAATAAAAGACAAATGGTTGCATCGTTCTGCGTCTTTGATCTGCCTTTCACTGAATACACAATTTCCATGTGAGAGGATGGTGGAGGAATCAGTGAATCTGCGTTTTTAGGTAAACAATAGAGCAGAGGAAGCCGTGAGTTCTGTCCTTTGGCGTCTGTGGAGATAAGCTATCAATTTACATTGACAGGGTGAAATTCAACAGAACTGTTTTAGGGTAAAGATGCTGAGGGAGGGAGGGACGCAGCTTGTTTATGTTTGTAGCTATCTTATCTAGGAAGAAAATGGGAGACAGGTTTGCCTGATTTGCCCCGTCTCTACTAAACATTCCCAGCTTCACTCTTTCCTCTGGAGTCCAGAGACTTTCCTTTCACAAGAACTAAGGCTTAGAGAGGGGAACTCACTTTCCCAAGGTCCCAGATCCAGTTCAAGATGGCGCCAGGAATTTCGCCCAGTTCTAAAGTCCCACTACTTCTGATAGAGTGCCCCCAAGAGGACAGTCAGCAGAGCCCCAGGTGGGGAAGACAGGTGACAACACTCCAGTGTATTTCTCTAGCTTGACCTCTGCTGTGAATTCCAGGCTCAGTATCTAAATGTCGACTTGGTAGCTTTACTTGATGTCTAACAGACAGTCAACATGAACACAATTCCAACAGAACTGGGTTCCCTCTACCCACATCTGTCCCTCCAGAGTTTTCCCTGTCTTAGGCTACGGCAACCCCAGGCCAGAGAGTTTGGACCCATCACTGGGTTTTCTCTCTCCCCAAAACACCCAATCCATCAGCAAATCCTGTTGGTATGACTTCAAAATATAAAACAAATCTGAACAGGTGCAGTGGATCACGCATGTAATCCCAGCACTTTGGGAGGCCCGGGTGGGTGGATCGCCTGAGGTCAGGAGTTCGAGACCAGCCTAACCGACATGATGAACCCTGTCTCTACTAAAAATACTAAGAAAATGATCCGGGCATGGTGGTGCATGCCTATAATCTCAGCTACTTGGGAGGCTGAGGCAGGAGAATCGCTTGAACTCAGGAGGTGGAGGTTGCAGTGAGCTGAGATCGCACCACTGCACTCCAGCCTGGGCAACAGAGCCAGACTCCATTTTAAAAAAATAATAAAAGTAAATAAAAATTTAAAAAATAAAACAAATCTGGCGCCTCCTTCCTATCTTCATGGCTTCGGCTTTGGGTGAAGCCATCGCTTCCCACCTGGATCGCTGTATCATCCCCTCTCCGGTGGCCCTGCTTCTCCCCTTCCCACCCATGCTAATTCTCAGCACAGTAGCCACAGAGACCCAGGTAAACTGCAGGTCACACTATCTGTCCTTTTGCTCAAACTGTCCAATGGCTCCTGACTCAGAGTAAAGCCAGCATCTCTCCAGTGGCCTCTGAGGCCTTTGACCTCCCGGCTCCCCGCTGTCCTCCCCCTCACTCTGCTCAGGGCCTCTGTGCTTGCTACCCCCTCTGTGTGTTCTTTGTTTTTTCTAGATAGCTATGTGGTCAGCTCTGTCACTTCCTTAGGAACTCAGCTGTTTCCCAGTGAGGCCCTTTCCTGACCCCTGTATAAAACGGCCACGCCCTCCTCCCTAGCACTCTACCTCCCTGCTTTACTGTTCTTTGTTTTACTTTGTTTTCGAGATGGAGTCTCACTCAGTTGCCCAGGCTGGAGTGCAGTGGTGCAATCTTCAATCTTGGCTCACTGCAACCTCGGTGTCCCAGGTTCAAGCAATTCTCCTGCCTCGGCCTCCTGAGTAGTTGGGATTACAGGCACCTGCCACCATGCCCAATTTTTTTTTTTTTTTTTTTTTTTTAGTAGAGATGGGGTTTCATATGTTGGCCAGGCTGGTCTCAAACTCCTGACCTCAGATGATCCCCCACCTCGGCCTCCCAAAGTGCTGGGATTACCGGGTGAGCCACCGTGCCCCCCTCGGTGTCCCAAAGTGCTGGGATTACAGGCATGAGCCACCGCACCCACCTCGGCCTCCCAAAGTGCTGGGATTACAGGCATGAGTCACCGCGCCCCCCTCGGCCTCCCAAAGTGCTGGGATTACAGGCATGAGCCACCGCACCCACCTCGGCCTCCCAAAGTGCTGGGATTACAGGCATGAGCCACCGCACCCACCTCGGCCTCCCAAAGTGCTGGGATTACAGGCATGAGCCACCGCACCCACCTCGGCCTCCCAAAGTGCTGGGATTACAGGCATGAGCCACCGCTCCCCCCTCGGCCTCCCAAAGTGCTGGGATTACAGGCATGAGCCACCGCTCCCCCCTCGGCCTCCCAAAGTGCTGGGATTACAGGCATGAGCCACCGCTCCCCCCTCGGCCTCCCAAAGTGCTGGGATTACCGGGTGAGCCACCGCACCCCCCTCGGCCTCCCAAAGTGCTGGGATTACCGGCATGAGTCACCGCGCCCCCCTCGGCCTCCCAAAGTGCTGGGATTACAGGCATGAGTCACCGCGCCCCCCTCGGCCTCCCAAAGTGCTGGGATTACAGGCATGAGTCACCGCGCCCCCCTCGGCCTCCCAAAGTGCTGGGATTACCGGCATGAGTCACCGCGCCCCCCTCGGCCTCCCAAAGTGCTGGGATTACAGGCATGAGTCACCGCGCCCCCCTTGGCCTCCCAAAGTGCTGGGATTACCGGCATGAGCCACTTCACGTCTTGTTTATTGTTCTCTGTGGCACAAATCTTATCTGATTTGTCCATTTCTCGTTTGTCCTCCCCACCACTAGGATGCAAGTTCCATGAAGGCAGGGCCTCTGCTGTTTCCACTGCTCTTGCCAGAGCTTTGGACAGTACACGGCACATATTGGTGGAAGAACTGGTGAACTGTGGGTGTGAAGTTTCACAGCCTCAGCCTGAACCCTCAGGCGTCCTGAGGACAGGTCTACACAGCAAGGAATGTGCATCCTCCAGAGATCTCTGTGTGATGATTGAGGGCTTCCGGGAAAACCTCATCCTAGCGGCAATGACAGTGCAGGCACACAGACATGCCCTAGTTATAATGGCGTGATTGATAATGAAGAGACTTGGGGCTCAGCTCCATGGGGTCTGTTAGAGGTCTGGGGGAGGGCAGTGGAATCCAAAGGCTAGTATCTGTGTGAGTCCTGGCGGGCACAGGCAGCATGACCCCACAGTGGCACCCAAACCGTGGCCCAACTGGTCAAAGAGCATGATTAGCCAAGCCCAGACATCAGGAAAGTGGAACCACCTCCTGGTGGTGGAGAGGCCACGTCAGGAGGCCAGAACAGCATGGCCTGAATCACGTCCAACCTCGTGCTCACTCCTCCTTAGGAGAGCAGCACTGCTAAGGAATGCATTCGTGCTGCTCACCTCCTTCCATGGGTTCAGCGGTGAGAGGGCGTGGCTTCTGCTGCAGAGAAAGCAGGCTCTGAAAGTCAAGACTGCAGAGCGCCGTGATGGCGCCACTGCCCTGCGGCCTGGGTGACAGCGTGAGGTCCTGCCTTAAAGAACAAAAAGGCCGGGCGCGGTGGCTCACGCCTGTAATCCCAGCACTTTGGGAGGCCGAGGCGGGTGGATCACGAGGTCAAGAGATCGAGACCATCCTGGTCAACATGGTGAAACCCCGTCTCTACTAAAAATACAAAAACTTAGCTGGGCACGGTGGCGCGTGCCTGTAGTCCCAGCTACTCAGGAGGCTGAGGCAGGAGAATTGCCTGAACCCAGGAGGCGGAGGCTGCGGTGAGCGGAGATCATGCCATTGCACTCCAGCCTGGATAACAAGAGCAAGACTCCGTCTCAAAAAAAAAAAAAAAAAAAAAGAAAAAGAAAAAAAACACAAATGAACATGTAAAATATGTTTATCCAGAGCCCACAACAATATTCCCGAAGTTCTGGTCCTGGGCTTCTGCAGCAATGAAGTCCTGGCCGGGCGCGGTGACTTACGTCTGCAATCCCGGCACTGTGGGAGGCGGAGGCGGGCAGATCACCTGAGGCCAGGAATTGGAGACCAGCCTGGCCAACATGGTGAAACCCTGTCTCTACTAAAAATAAATAAATTAGCCGGGCATGGTGGTGGGTGCCTGTAGTCTCAGCTACAAAGGACCCTGAGGCAGCAGAATCGCTCAAACCGGGGAGGTGGAGGTTGCAGTGAGCAGAGATTGTATCATTTGTATCACTGCACTCCAGGCTAAATGACAGGGCAAGAAAAACAGAACAAACAAAACACAGGAAGAGAAAAATAAATGAAGTCTTGCAGGCTGGGGCCAGGCAGGAAGACAGAAATAAACAAGCAAATTTATTAATGGACAAGATCAATTCCAAGAGACACTAAAGCTACCCGGAAAACAGCTACAAGAGTGATTTTGTTCTATGTAGCATTTTTACTGGTGACTTGACTAAGGGACTAAAAAATATGCTCCTCGGTCTTCAGGTGAGTAGGACCAGAAACCAGGACCTGTCACGCAGTTGAGAGTGTAACAAAATGGAATTTAATAGTGACAAGTTGTTGAGAAATGTTTATGAATGTGTTGTTTTTTTTTTTTTTTTCTGAGAAGGAGTTTCGCTCTTGTTACCCAGGCTGGAGTGCAATGGCGCCATCTCGGCTCACCACAACCTCCGCCTCCTGGGTTCAGGCAATTCTCCTGCCTCAGCCTCCCGAGTAGCTGGGACTACAGGCACGCACCACCATGCCCAGCTAATTTTTGTATTTTTAGTAGAGACGGGGTTTCACCATGTTGACCAGGATGGTCTCGATCTCTTGACCTCGTGATCCACCCGCCTCGGCCTCCCAGAGTGCTGGGATTACAGGCGTGAGCCACCGCGCCCGGCCTGAGTTTATGAATGTTGATGAATGCTGAGTGTGTCATAGAATATATTGTTTGCTAGGAAGAACAATGGCAAGGAAAACCTAGCTGGCTTCCCCCTAAGTAGAAAACTACTCGGGGCATTCCAAAGTGGCAAGACAATGTGTAAATATCACATATCGGTTAAAACAATTTTTTTTTTTTTTAAACAGAGTCTCACTCTGTCACCCAGGCTGGAGTGCAATGGCACAATCTCAGCTCACTACAACCTCCGCCTCCCGGGTTCAAGCAATTCTCCTGCCTCAGCCTCCCGAGTAGCTGGGATTACAGGCACGCGCCACCATGCCCAGCTAATTTTTGTATTTTCAGTAGAGATGGGGTTTCACCATGTTGGCCAGGATGGTTTCAATCTCTTGATCTCGTGATCCACCCACCTTGGCCTCCCAAAGTGCTGGGATTACAGGCTTGAGCCACCACACCCGGCCCAAAACAATTCTTTAAGATATCTGACCCTGCCCCCGTGGCTCCCTCGTGGAGAATACTTTTTAGGTTGTGATCAGTGGTAAACAGACACCAGCTGCCTACTGGATGTGTTTTGTGTTATGAGAAAATACCGAACACCTGTTTGTTAATAATGGTCACCTGTGCAGAGAGACTAACCGCATGGGTCAGAGACTACTTGGGGCCTTCAGCCTGGAATGCTGTCAGCCCCTGAGTCTCTCAGTTCTCTGTAGGCTGTTGGCCCCCAGGATAGACCCACTTTGCTGTTCTATCTGGGTGTCTGCCTCTCATTTCCTTCAGCACCGCCTGGGTGGGGGTCTCTATGGCAGGGCCGGTCCTCGGTAAGATCTGGAATCAGGTTCCCCTGAACCAATTATACAAACTCAGAGTGTCAGAGTCACGGATCATGTAAAGATGATTTGGAGGAGTTTGTTGACCGTGAGTCAAGGGTGGCTGTTCAGTCACACGTTCACTCAACAAATTTTGACTGGATGTTTACAAGGCCAGGCACTGCTGTAGGAAGTGGGATTACAATACAGAAAATACCCAGTCCTATGGAGCTCACATTCTGGTGGAAGGACAGACAGTAAACAAATGAGGCTGGGCACAAAGGCTCACACCTGTAATCCCAGGACTTTGGGAGGCCAAGGCAGGAGGATTCCTTGAGCCCAGGAGTATGAGGCTAGCCTGAGAAATATTGTGAGAACCTGTCTCTATAAAAAATTTCAAACTCAACCAGGCAAGGTAGCTCACGCCTGTAATCCTAGCACCTTGGGAAGCTGAGGCAGGTGGATTGCCTGAGCTCAAGAGTTTCAGACCAGCCTGGGCAACACGGTGAAACCCTGTCTCTACTAAAATATACACTGGGCTTGGAGATGTGCTCCTGTAGTTCCAGCTACTCGGGAGGCTGAGGCAGGAGAAGCACTTGAACCTCGGAGGTGGAGGTTGCAGTGAGCTGAGATCGTGCCACTGCACTCCAGCCTGGGCAACAGAGCAAGATTCCATCTCCAAAAAAAAAAAAAAAATTAAAAAATCAGCCAGGTGTGGTGGCATGCATCTGTAGTCCCAGCTACTTAGGAGGCTGAGGCAGGAGGATCACTTGAGCCCAGGAGGTTGAGGCTGCAGTGAGCCATGTTTGTGCCACTGCATGTCAGCCTGAGAAACAAAGCAAGACCCTTTCTCAGAAACCAACCAACCAAACCAACAAAGGAAACCTATGCTGGGCTCAGTGGCTCATGCCTGTAAACCTAGCACTTTGGGAGGCTGAGATGGACGGATCACCTGAAGTCAGGAGTTCGAGACCAGCCTGACCAATATGGTGAAACCCCGCCTTTCAAAGGAAAATCTGTGTATGCAGAAGGTGATGGGTGCTGAAGAGCAGGGAAGGGAGGAGATAGTGAATGTGTTTGGGGAGGAGCCTCTGCACAGGGTGCACCAAGTGTCACTGTTTGAGCTCCCTGGGAAGCAGCCTCTGACTCAGCTGAATGTACAGGGTATTACCTGGGAGTGCAGTTGGGATCAATGCATGTGGAAGGAGGAAAATGGAGCAGGACTAGGCAGAGAAAGACATTGAGCTGTGATGCAGGCCTGACAAAGACCTCTGCCTATCCCAGATGGAGCTCTGGGTGCAAATCAGCCTTCAGAATTGTCTCAGATCAGGGCGGGGGTAAGGCCTTTATGCCCTGACATTGATTTGTCATTGGATGAGGCTGTCCCTGGAAGGAGGTACGGCCTTGGACAGGCAGTTTTCTTAAACTGAGCCAGTTCTCAAAGGGGGCTGAAAGCCAATGACCACCTCCCAGCAGTCGGGAAGCAAGTCCTTCATTCCTGAAGAGGAGTCTGGGCCGTGTGTCACATCCACCTCACCAGGGAAAGCTTCAGCGAGGAGGAGACATTTAAATAAGAACATGAAGGAGTGAAGGCAAAAACACTTCCCAGCAGGGGGAAACGGCAAGGTGAAGGCCCTGAGGAGAGGTGATGCTGGGTACCCAAGGGGCAGCGAGGAGGCTGGTATTGCAGGAGTTGAGCAAGGGAAGGACAGTGGGGACTGTGAGCATGGGAGCCTCTGCAAAGACACTGGCTTTCACTGGCAGTCAGACTGGCACCTTTGGGCTGGACACAGTAGCTCACACCTGTAATCCCAGCACTTTGGCAGGCTGAGGCAAGCAGATTACCTGAGGTCAGGAGTTCCAGACTAGCCTGGCTAACATGGTGAAACCCCATCTCTACTAAAAATACAAAAATTAGCTGGGTGTGATGGGTGCCTGTAATCGCAGCTACTTGGGAGGCTGAGGCATGAGGATCACTTGGACCCGATAAGTGGAGGTTGCAGTGAGCTGAGATTATGCCATTGCACTCCAGCCTGGGCAACAGAGCAAGACTCTGCCTCAAAAAAGAAGGACAAAATAATTGGTACCTTTGGAGGCTTTTGAGCAAGGAGCGATTGGACTTCCACGCTGGAATGACGCATCTGGCTTCTGGGATGAGACTGGAGTGGAAGAGGGCAAGGACAGAACACAGAGCAGAGAGGACGGGGCCGAGGCCATCAGCCACGTAGGAGACATCAGTGGCTCAGACCTGGACGGGCAGCAGAGGTGATGAGAACTGATCACCGCTGCACAAATGCAAAGATGGAGCAAACAAACCTGTCGACAGATCGGATGTGGGGTGTGAAGGGGGGTCAAAGACCAGTCCAAGGTTTTTGGACTTGGCAATTATTTGAATAGAGCTGTGGTTACAAATATGGATGTCTTCTTTCAAAAGGATCTCTTGGCCGGGTGCAGTGGCTCATGCTTGTAATCCCAGCACTTTGGGAGGCCGAGGTGGGCGGATCACCTGAAGCCAGCAGTTCAAGACCAGCCTGGCCAACATAGTGAAACCCCATCTCTTCTAAAAAATAAAAAAAACTGGGCCGGGCGCGGTGGCTCACACCTGTAATCCCAGCACTTTGGGAGGCCGAGGCGGGTGGATCACGAGGTCAAGAGATCGAGACCATCCTGGTTAACATGGTGAAATCCCGTCTCTACTAAAAATACGAAAAATTAACTGGGCACGATGGTGCGTGCCTGTAATCCCATCTACTCAGGAGGCTGAGGCAGGAGAATTGCCTGAACCCAGGAGGCGGAGGTCGCGGTGAGCCGAGATTACACCATTGCACTCCAGCCTGGGTAACAAGAGCAAAACTCCATCTCAAAACAAATAAACAAATAAACTGGGTGTGGTGGCTCACACCTGTAATCCCAGCACTTTGGGAGGACAAGGTAGATGGATTACTTGAGGTCAGGAGTTTGAGAGCAGCCTGGCCAACATGGTAAAACCCCATCTCTACTAAAAACACAAAAATGAGCTGGGTGTGGTGGTGCCTATAATCCCAGCTACTCGAGAGGCTGAGGCACAAGAATCACTTAAACCCAGTAGTGAGTGGAGATCCTGTCACTGCACTCCAGCCTGGGAGACAGAGCAAGACTCTGCTTCAAAAAATAATAATTAGTAAATAATAAACCCCCAGGAGGTTCCAGGGGCCTCAGTGCAATTGTGACTGCACCAGGTGTGGCTTGGGAACCCGGGCAAGGAGGCAAGAGTGTGGAGCTCATGCAGCTAACTCCACAGGAAGGGAGACCACCCAGATGCAAAGGCTGAGGCCTTCCTCCCGACAGCTCCCCCGCCATTCATCTTGCACACATGGCCACATGAAAGGCCATTCTTTCCGTCCTCTGGGGTTTGCTTGTGGGGGAGCGGTTAGGTCAAGGCTGGGGGAGCCTGGCTCTTCCTCCCTGCTTGGTGCCTCAGTGACCAGCCAGTTCCCTGCCCCACCCAGCTGGCCCCAGGCCCCCGGCTGGGCCTAGCATTTGGCTTGCCAACTTGCAGCCTGAGGGAGGGCTGGGCTCTTCAATAACAGCCTCAAATCATCCCAGATGCTGACAGCTGCAGGGAAAGCTCCCAGAGCCTATTCTCTCCATCTGGCCTCCATCTCATCCGGAGATCCCAGGGTCCCGGGAGTGGCTGTTGATGGATCCCTTCCCACAGACTGGGCCTCTGCACACACATTGCACCAAGTTCTCACAGCAGCCCAACCAGGTGAGCTGGGTGAGGTCCAGTTTCCAGATGGAGGGCAGGAGTCTGAAGCCGGCTTTGTAGCATGCAGCCTGGATTCCTGTCCAGCTCAGGACCACATGGTCTTGAGCAAATCTCTTTACTTACCTGACTCTTGTCTTATTCATCTCAGGGTTCAAACAATTCTTTTGCCTCAGCCTCCCAAGTAGCAGGGACTACAGGTGTGCACCACCACACCTGGCTAATTTTTCTATTTTAGTAGAGATGTGGTTTCACCATATTGGCCAGGCTAGTCTCAAACTCCTGACCTCAAGCGAGCCTCCTGCCTTGGCCTTCCAAAGTGCAGTGATTACAGGCATGAGCCATTGTGCCTGACCCTATTTATTTTTGATGCAGAGTCTTGCTCTGCCGCCCACTCTGCTAGAGTGCAGTGGTGTGACCTTGATCTTGGCTCATGACAGCCTCCACCTCCTGGGCTCCAACAGTCCTCCCACCTCAGCCTCCTGAGTAGCTGGGTCTACAGTTGCGTACCACACTTGGCTAATTTTTGTATTTTTGTAGAGAGTGGGTCTCACCATATTGCCCAGGCTGGTCTTGAACTCCTGGGCTCGAGATCTGCCTGCAGCAGCCTCCCAGAGTGCTGGGATTACAGGCATGAGCCACTATGCCAACCCTCTTGGGGGTTTCTCTGGACAAGCCATCCCTTCTCAGCCTCTGTGCCCTGGCAGGCTCTGAAGGAGCCTGTGTAATCCTGAGCAAGGGTGGAGGTGGAGGCTGAGGAACAGGAATGAAGTCTGGGGCTCTGGGGGAGACAAAGGACCCTGCTGGTGTCCCTCAGACCTGGGTTCTGGCCCCTCTGCTTTTTGTGACTTCAGACAAGTCTCTTTATCTCTGTGAGGATATTTCCCCAGCTGTAAAATGGGGATCATAGCACCAACCTACCTCTCAGGATTTCCAAGAAGAAGAAGGAGGCGAATGTTCAAAAGGCTCCTCCCACCCAACCTGGGTAATGCTGGTGATCACAGGGACTGAGGAACAGTGCATGATGGGCCGTGGGGTCACCTTCCCTGGGCTCAAATACCAGCTCTGCCTCTCACTGGCTGTGTTCTCTTGGGAAAATGACCTACATTTCCTAAGGCCGTGTTTCCACATCTGTAAAATGAGGGTAATCCAGGATATCATTGTCTCAGTATTATTCTGAGAATCAAATGAGAGACTTCATTAGAGTGCTTGGTCCATAGTGTAAAAAGCAGAAAAGTTCCTTTTTCAAGTTTCCTTTTTTGTTAAAGAAGAAGGGTGCTGATAACCTTGTTAAACCCGATAGGGTGCTATGTAGCTGTTAGACACGCCATGCTTACAGGCATGTAGTACACTGTGTCCTTATATTTTAACCAAGATGTCTGTGCTGGACGTGCTCACAGCCATGTCCCAGATCTCCATTACCTTTACCTGCTTAGAACAGTTTTAAGTTATTAGCCAATCGGATTTTAGTTTAAATTGTGAGGTCTGGCTCCAGCTAACGGACAGCAGACACGGCAGTAAGGACGACCCCAAATGCGTAACAGATAAATTTGTGTGTTTTCCTTTGATCATCGAAGTCTCGTGGCACGATGGCTAGTGAGGGTGCCCTTCCTGCAGCCCAGGGAGTAAAAACTGCGTAGCTAGGCCGGGTGCGGTGGCTCAAGCCTGTAATCCCAGCACTTTGGGAGGCCGAGACGGGTGGATCACGAGGTCGAGAGATCAAGACCATCCTGGTCAACAGGGTGAAACCCCGTCTCTACTAAAAATACAAAAATTAGCTGGGCATGGTGGTGTGTGCCTGTAATCCCAGCTACTCAGGAGGCTGAGGCAGGAGAATTGCCTGAACCCAGGAGGCGGAGGTTGTGGTGAGTCGAGATAGCGCCATTGCACTCCAGCCTGGGTAACAAGAGCGAAACTCCGTCTCAAAAAAAAAAAAACAAAAAAACTGCGTAGCTAAGAGATCCTCTGTCTCGGTGTTAGTTTTTCTTAAGTGCTGAACTTAAGAAATGATTACGTAGCGATACACTTTGGGACTGTGAGTGGAGCGTGCCATGCCAAGGACATTATTTGGAAGGACCCAGAATCACGAATATAAGGTTTAACTGGGAGAAAGATAAAGTTCTCCATTAAAGTTCAAAACATGAGTTTCGTATATTTTTCCATTTCTGCCTTAGAGAAGCCACACCTCTCCCATAACAGCCCTTGGAACCTGCAGAAAGAAATGTCAAACGAGAGGCCCTCGCAGTGTGCTGGCTGGTGGCATTCGCCTGTTTCTTTCACAGCCAGTGATCCCTCACTGAGCACTGTCCTTGTGCCCCGAAGCCCCAGAAAATGCCCAGGTCCTCAACCCTGAGGAGTTCACCCTTTAAGACTGTTCAGCCGTCCTGGTTGAAAGTTCAGATGAACAGCCTGAAATTGACCAAGCGGCTGGCTTTCTTCCACTCAGAAACACATTGAGAAATGGATATTTTAGAGGAGTTCTCCGACAACCAGTTCTTGGAATCGTAAATGTCTGAGGGCTGCTGCAATACTTTAGATTATCTTGTTTTCTTGATCCATGGAAGCCAAGATTTTAATGCTACATCTGTGTGAGTATCTTTTGATAATAAGAACCAAATGCTGTTGGTGGAAATGACTGGAAATTACACTTAGGATCAGAATGTGGGGTTTTAGATTCCCCCTTGGAAGGCAGTGCTGAGGAACAAACACAAGGGGCGTTTTCGCTATAAATCACTCAGGATGTCGCAACACTCAGGGCTCCCGCCTCCTCCTCTCTCTGGGCATCAGGAAGCCTGGGATGGAGCGCGCTGGGTGACGGCATCCGCTGGTCAGTAGTAAACACATATCCCATAGCTCAAATTAAACCTCTAGTTCCCATCTTCCCTCTAAGTTCCTTCTTTTCTTCTTCTTTTTTTTGAGACAGACTCTCACTGTGTTGCTCAGGCTGGAGTGCAGTGGTGCGATCTCAGCTCACTGCAACCTCCGCCTCCCGGGTTCAAGCAATTATCACATCTCAGCCTCCCGAGTAGCTGGGACTACAGGTGCACACCACCATGCCTGGCTAATTTTTGTAGTAGAGACAGGGCTTCCCCGTATTGGTCAGGCTGGTCCCAAACTCCTGACCTCGGGTGATCTACCCACCTCAGCCTCCCAAAGTGCTGGGATTACAGGCGTGAGCCACTATGCCAAGCCAGTTCCTTCTTTTTCTGCTGCTAGAAAGCTCCACTGGGCAATCCCAGAGGCACGTCCAAAATGACCTCATCATTTCCCCCAAACCTGCAGGCTCCACATTGATGAAAGACACCACCTGACCCTGGGAGAGAACCTTGGGAATCATTCCCGACCCTCCCCGCTGTGCTGCCCCAAGTCAATCAAATCCTGGCCCTTCTCTCTCTTACTTGGCTCCCCCTTGGTGCCTGTCCTGGTTTGGGGTCCTCCTGCGGAGCTTGGGCCATTGCTTCAGCCTCCTCTTGCCAGCCCCCAGCAGTTGGCCTCCTACCCCTCCAATCTCACCTCCAGCCAAAGTAATCTTTGGAAAAACCCAGCTCCCACTCGGCCATGGCTCTTCTTGAGAACTAAATTGGAAGCTGAATGCATCAGTTTCCTCCGCTTCAGCTCCACCTTCACATGGAAACATACATGACATCCATGTAAACCCAGATCTAGGATTTGGTAACAGACAGTAGGGAACATCCAGGAACTGCCCTGAGACCAGGACGCTCAGGGTGCAGACTTTCCCCCTTCCTTCTGTCCACTACATCCTGAACAATGGACTGATGGTCTGGTCAGGATTTTGTATCCAGGACATAGAGATGACCTAGAGGCAGTCCCTGCAGTGAGGGGCCCTGAGGATGGGTCATTGAGAATGACTGAAAGAGGAGAGGCCAGACAGGGCCAGAGCCAGCTTGAGAAGCAGCATGGAAGGCAGACCAAAAGCTGGACCCATGCCCATGGGCTGGGGGTAAGGGCAGAGCATTAGCAGAATGGGGAATGGGCAGTGCTGGGCTTTCACACAATTGGGCTGAAGGCCACAGGCTCACCTATACCCCTTTCCAAATATCAGCCTGTGGCTTGGGCTTTGCACTTGGGAATCAGGATGGGCAGAGACCACCCTGGACCCCACCATCCCTCTGCTGGAACTGCTTCTTCATGTCCACGGTGCTGGGAGGCCTTCCTGTTACAGCCTGAAGAGTTTCTGATTAATAACAGATTTATGTGCATTTGATCCATTTTGCTTTTTAGAGGGCCTCTAGGAAATAAATATTTGCTGGGTGAATGAACAGTCCCCACTTCTCTAACAGAGCTCCCCTACCCGTCTGCCCTGAGATACCCACAAGGCGAAGCTAACAAGAGTTCAACGTGGTTTTATCGACGATGGTGGTATCTCTAGCGCAACAGTCATCACGGCTAATGCTTGCTGAGCGCCTAGCTTGTTCTCAGCATTTTGCTTGGATGACTTCATGTCAAGCTGACAACAATCTGTGAGCTCCATGCTCTGATTACTCCCATTTGCAGATGAGAAGTTGAGGCTGTCGGGGGCTAAGCTACCCAGTCAGTGAGGATCTGGACGCAGGGGGTCTTGCTCCAGAAAGCCCACTGTGATGCGTCGTGCTGGGCTGCCCTGGTCCAGCAGAGCCCCTTCCTGTGGCACATTCTCTTTCTCCCCATTCTTCCTGCTTGAGCAGAGACCTGAGCCAGCCAGCCACCCCCTAAGCCTAAGAGCAATGGGCCTACAGAATCTAAAGAACCGATGGCTCATGCCTGTAATCCCAACCCTTTGGGAGGCTGGGGTGGGCAGATCACTTGAGGTCAAGAGTTCAAGAGCAGCCTGGACAACATGATGAAACCCTGTCTCTACCCAAAATACAAAAATTAGCTGTGTATGGTGGTGTACACCTGTAATCCCAGCTACTCGGGAGGCAGAGATTGCAGTGAGCCGAGACGGTGCCATTGCACTCCATTCCCAGCCTGGGTGACAGAGCAAGATTCTGTCTCAAAAAAACAACAATAAAAACCCAAGAACTGTATTGCACAGAGTGTGGGACACACTCTGGACAGAATCAGTACTCAGCAGATGTCTGTGGAGAGAGCGATGGGTCCCTAACAAGGCAGTCAACAGCCCCGACCCCTGTGGGACCCCGCCCTCCCCGGGGCCAGCTCCTCTTTTGGATTCCAGTACTAAAGGCTCTTGGGGAGCTGTAAATTGGTATCTGGGAGGGAAGTCCTCACTCCTCCATCCAGCTGATACAAATGGATCCGTCTGTCCTTTCCAAATTGCTGGTTCCATGCCGTTTCCTATGAGCAGTCAGCTCCACGGTCAACAAGATTCACTCAACACCCACAGAACGGTCAGAGGTTCTGGTGAATCCATCATAAATCAATGTGTGGTTTTCCTTTGGGAAGGCAGGCATGGGTTTTGGGTACAGGAGGGTCGCAGATGTGACTGTGGACTACCCTGCCCCCACCTCCCCACAGAAGAACCCAACCTAAAGGGCCCACTTCCATCCACCCTGACTGCGGTCCCTGCCTCCTGGGCTGGATGCCGAGTAATTGGTTCTGCATGGTGTTTGTTATTGTTGATGTTGAAATCAGAAAGGAAGAGCTTGGTGGGGAGGGCCGTGTCAGAGACCACACGGTTGACTCCCTCCTGGCGTCTCCGCTAACCTGTTCCCAATTAGAGGTTTGTGGGCCTCAGGACCTGGAGTTTGTTTGCAAAGCTCTTTGACCAAATTCAGCCTCCGAGGGCCCTTTTCTGGAGTTGTGTTTCCATTTTAAAATGCAGGCTAAAAAAAGTGGAGGTGAGAAACAGCAAGGCCGTGCAGCCAGGAAGGGTTGGATATTATTAACGCTGCCCTTCTGCACCAGGCTGGGTCCAGCAGCAGGTTTCCGGGGCTGACACTCCAGCGGACGCTTCCAGCCGTCGCTGGCCACCTTGATTCAAGAAAGAGCTGGGTGGCATTTTGGGAAGCAGCAGTATTTTCTTCCAGGGCTTGGGTACCGTTTTTGCCATCTACAGAAATACACTTTGCTATATTTAGGCAGAGCTATTAACAGGCCCCTCTCCCTTTTTTCTCCCCCTCAAGAATGTTTCTGAGTTTGTTTTTGTCATTTGACATTTTTTTCCTACCACCTGGAGAAATCATCAAACACATCCGTGAATCAGGTCTTCCTGCTGCTTGCTAATTAAAATAAATCTCTGGCCAGATCACGGCCGTCCAACCTCATTTAGGTGCCAGTGGAAAATACGTGTGCATGTTTTCCCCACCTCGGAGAACTGGTGGCTGGTATCTACGGGCACCTGCTCTGTGCCAGGCACTGCTGGTTGCCGTACACACATTCACCGAGTTCGGGCTCTTGTCCGCTGCGTTGTGGGAACCATGATCCTCATACCATGTTATAAGAGAGAATGCTGTGGCCTAGGGAGGTCGGGCCACTTTAATTTCACAGCCACAGGGGCTCGGGGAGATGGAGATCGGAATCCAGATTTGCTTAGCTCTGATCTGTGTCCAACGTGATGTTAACAACCTCCCTCGTGTGGTGCCCAGATCAGAGCTGGAGGCGAGACATATTTGGGACACCCACTTCTGAGGTTGGGCAGATTTTATTTTAACCTAGAATCCATCGGCATCTGACTAGTTTCCCCCTCCTGAAGTGTGTTCCATTAAAGGGCCCTGACCTAGGGACTCGAAGGGGCGGGCCTCCCTCCGAATATACCACCCTCCATCGGCGCTACCCTGAGAAGTCTGCTTTCAGCTTCCAGCCCTCTCTCCAAAATGAAGGTGACAAGTGAGGCCCTCTTTATGGCTCCCAGGGGCCCCAGCATTTTAAGCATCTTGGGTATGAATTAGGAAAAACCACTCAGGAGGCTGAGGCAGGAGAATCTCTTGAACCCATGAGGCACAGGTTGCAGTGAGCCGAGATCATGCCACTGCACTCCAGTTGGGGCAAAATAGCAAGACTCCATCTCAAAAAAAAACAAACAAAAACAGGCCAGGCGTGGTGGCTCACGTCTGTAATCCCAGCACTTTGGGAGGCTGAGGCAGGCAGATCACCTGAGGCTGGGAGTTTGAGACCCGCCTGACAAACATAGAGAAACCACATCTCTATTTTTATTTTTTTTGAGACGGAGTTTCGCTCTTGTTACCCAGACTGGAGTGCAATGGCGTGAACTCGGCTCACCGCAACCTCCGCCTTCTGGGTTCAAGCAATTCTCCTGCCTCAGCCTCCCGAGTAGCTGGGACTACAGATGCGCACCACCATGCTCAGCTAATTTTTGTATTTTTAGTAGAGACGGGGTTTCACCATGTTGACCAGGATGGTCTCGATCTCTTGACCTTGTGATCCACCCGCCTCAGCCTCCCAAGGTGCTGGGATTACAGGTGTGAGCCATCACGCCTGGCTGAGAAACCCCATCTCTACTAAAAATACAAAATTAGCCTGGCGTGGGGGCACGTGCCTGTAATCCCAGCTACTCAGGAGGCTGAGGCAGGAGAATTGCTTGAACCTGGGAGGCAGACTTTGCTGTGAGCCGAGATGGCGCCATTGCACTCCAGCCTGGGCAACAAAAGCAAAACTGTCTGAAACACAGATGAGGAGGCTGAGGTCATCTGAGAACACAGAAACCGTGGACCAAGGCCTTTTTGTTGTTGCTTTTTCAGACTGGATCTTACTCCGTCCTGGTCACTCAGGCTGGAGTGCAGGGGTGCGATCACAGCTCACTGCAGCCTTGACTTCCCAGGCTCAAGCAATCTTCCCACCTCAGCCTCCTGAGTAGCTGGGACCACAAGCTTGCACCATCGTGCCCAGCTCATTTTCGTATCTTTTTTGTAGAGGTGGTGTCTCACTATGTTGCCCAGGTTGGTCCTGGGATTGAGCCATTCTCTCACTTTGATCTCTCAAAGTGCTGGGATTACAGGCGTGAACCACCACACCCGGCTCCAGGATTATTTTATAGGACAAACTCCACCACGTGACTCTCCTAGCTCCTCCCGGGCAGCCCCCAGTGTAACCTCACAGCAGATGGACAGGGCCTCTAAAGCCCCTTGGTCAGGTTCCTGCCTCGCCCCCTCCAGGGCCCCACACCCACCCTGCTCTGGCATCACTTCGAAAGCGCTCTGAGCCTTTGCACCAGTTATCTGTCCTCTTGAGCTTGTCCTCTCCCACCCGGTCTGCCTGGCAAATACCTCTTCATCTCTCAACACTTCCTTGGGCATCGGAGGTTTGTGGCTCTTTTCTTTTTTTGAGATAGAGTCTTGCACTGTTGCCCAAGCTATACGCAGTGGCACAATCTCGGCTCATTGCAACCTCCACCTCCTGGGTTCAAGCAGTTCTACTGCCTCAGCCTCCTGAGTAGCTGGGACTATAGGCGTGCACCACCATGCCCAGTTAATTTTTTTGTATTTTTAGTAGAGATGGGGTTTCACCATGTTGGCCAGGATAGTCTCGATCTTCTGGCCTCGTGATCCACCCGCCTCAGCCTCCCAAAGTGCTGGGATTACAGGCTTGAGGCACCGTGCCCGGCCGCGGCTCTTTTCAAGAGCAGCTTCTTTCTTCCTTCCTCTGGGTCTTGCTGTGTCCACCACATCCATCTGTCACAGGACACCTTTCAACTTTTCCGTCCACCTCCCGCAATTGATGGTGGGTCCTGGGAAGACAGGCCCCAGGTCACTGTAGGGGTCTCGTGGCCTAGGCATCCTGCAGGCTGGCCCAGGCTAACTGCTTCATGTCTGGGAAGGGCCATGCCCTTCCGCCAACCCCCAACCCAGGCCAGCCTTCTTCAACGAGTCTGCCCCTCACCTGATCCCCATGCTACCAATGTTAGGCTCCTCGAGGGCCATACAAACCACACTTAATATGTGCTGAAACCAGCAGCCAACAAATATATGAAAGAAAGCTCAGCCTCACTGGTCATTAGAGAAATGCAAATCAGAGCCACAATGAGATACCATCTCACAACAGTTAGAATGGCGATCATTAAAAAGTCAGGAAACCGGCCGGGCACAGTGGCTCATGCCTGTAATCCCAGCACTTTGGGAGGCCGAGGCAGGTGGATCACGAGCTCAAGAGATCGAGACCATCCTGGTCAACGTGGTGAAACCCCGTCTCTACTAAAAATACAAAAAATTAGCTGGGCACGGTGGCACGTGCCTGTAATCCCAGCTACTCAGGAGGCTGAGGCAGGAGAATTGCCAGAACCCAGGAGGCGGAGGTTGCGGTGAGCCGAGATCGCGCCATTGCACTCCAGCCTGGGTAACAAGAGCGAAACTCCGTCTCAAAAAAAAAAAAAAAAAGAATGGTGATCATTAAAAAGTCAGAAAACAACAGATGCTGGAGAGGATGTGGAGAAACAGGAACACTTTTACACTGTTGGTGGGTGTGTAAATTAGTTCAACCACTGTGGAAGACAGTGTGGCAATTCCTTAAGGATCTAGAGCCAGGAATACCATTTGACCCAGCAATCCCATTACTGGGTATATACCCAAAGGATTGTAAATCTTTCTATAAAGACACATGTACACGTGTTTATTACAGCACTGTTCACAACAGCAAAGACTTGAAACCAACCCAAATGCCCATCAAGGATAGACTGGATAAAGAAAATGTGGCACATACACATGGAATACTATGTATGTACTATGCATAGTATTCCATGCATACCATGGAATATTATGCAGCCATAAAAAAGGATGAGTACATGTCCTTTGCAGGGACATGAATGGAGCTAGAAACCATCATTCTCAGCAAATTAACACAGCAAACTAACACAAGAACAGAAAACTAGTTAATGGTGATGGTATTCAGATTATCCAGGGTAAGGCCTTTCTGGATTGAGAACAGCCCTTGGTATAGACCTCTTGTGATGGTTTGCAGATCACCCAGGGTAAGGCCTTTCTGGACTGAGAACGGCCCTTGGTATAGACCTCCTGCACCCTTAAATACCTCACTTGGAAACTGCAGCAGAATGGCTTTGCATGGCTAGAGAAGTGCCTGGAGTGAGCTGTGCTGGCCAGGCCTCGTGCTCGAATTCCTGGGGCACTTTCTCCATCCTACAGCCCCACATCATCGGGGCTTGTAGTGATGTCTGAGCAGCACCCACACACAGGCCCCCTGTCACCATGAAATGACAGCCCATTGGTGCTGTACCTGGCTGCGTGTGCTGGGGTGACAGGTCCTGAGGAATGTGGATGGTGGTGATGAGAGAGGGGGAGGCAGTGTGAATCTCAAGCCTATTTCTGACTTGGGCAACTGGCTGGGTAGGAGTCTGTTTCACAAAGGCAGGAAACCCAGGCGGCAAGCCAGGGCAGGTGGAAACATGTAATCGGCGGCCCAGGGTGCCAGGACAAAGCCTTGGTATAGACCCCAGACTTCTTTTTTTTTTGAAACTGAGTCACCCAGGCTGGAGTGCAATGGCGCGATCTCTGCTCACTGCAACCTCCGCCTCCTGAGTTCAAGTGATTCTCCAGCCTCAGCCTCCAGAGTAGCTGGGACTAGAGGCATGTGCCATCATTACCAGCTAATTATTGTATTTTTAGTAGAGATGGGGTTTCACCATGTTGGCTAGGTGTCAAACTCCTGACTTCAGGTGATCTACTCGCCTTGACCTCCCAAAGTGTTGGGTTTACAGGTGTGAGCCACCGCGCCCACCTTAGACCCCAGACTTCTTCCCTCACAGTTCTGGAGGCTGGAAGTACAAGGCGAAGGTGTTGGTAGGGTCAGTTTCTCCAGAGGCCCCTTCCTTGGCCTGTGGATCCCTCTTCCTCCCACGTCTTCATGTGGTCATCCCTGTGTGTGTGTCTGTGTCCTAATTTCTGCTTATAAGAATAAGGCAACCTCAGCTTCCTCATCTGTAAAACGGGAAGACGACCCATCACGCTCTTATGAGAATCCACCCTCATGGACTCATTTTATCCTAATGCCCCATTGAACACTCTGTCTCCAAGGGCAGCCACATTCTGAGGGTCTGGTGATGACAGACAGCAACATGCAGATTTCTCGGGGACATGATTCCACCTGTAACAGCATGTGTGCAGCTCTGAACAGGCCAAGTTCCGAGAACCTCTGAGCTGTCCAAGATCTGGTGCTGGGGGTATGTGTCTAGGTTCAGAGGGGGCGCTGGGCTGGGGCTAGGAAAATGACGGTGCCTAGAGCTACAGAGGAGGGAGAGTTGAGCCAAGATGGAGGGTGGAGGGAGAAGGAGCCAGGACGAAACACACAGGAAACTCGCAGAGAAAATGGGGGTGGCAGCTGTGACTGATGGGACACTGGAGACCCAGGGACAGTGGACTCACAGGAGGGACCCAAGGAAGGGACTGCTTCAAGGAAACCAACATGTGGGCCATGCTGAATTGGTCTCTTCGGGGCAGGCCTCTTTCCCCCTGGCCCTCATTCTAGTTCACTTCTTCCACAAGGTGGTAGGCATCCTGAGACAGGAGCTTGGTTTTATCCAAGTCCCCAGCACTCACCCCAGGGGCTTAGCTCAAGAAAGGAATAAAAATTGAAATGTAAAAATATTCATAGGCCCAGCACAGTGGCTCATGCCTGTAATCCCAGCACTTTGGGAGGCCAAGGTGGGTGGATCACCTGAGGTCAGGAGTTTGAGACCAGTCTGGCCAACATGGTGAAACCGTGTCTCTACTAAAAATACAAAAAATCAGCCAGGCATGATGGCGGGCACCTGTAATCCCAGCTGCTCTGGAAGCTGAGGCAGGAGAATCGCTTGAGCCCAGGGGAGGCAGAGGGCGCAGTGGGCCGAGATTGTGCCATTGCGCTCCAGCCTGAGCAACAAAAGTGAAACTCCATCTTAAAAAGAAAAAAATGTACAGGTTTTCTTAATCAGGTATCCATTTCTACTTTCATAAAATCAGCCTACTTTCTGGGAATTAAAGGTGGGTCTTACCCCCTGCCCAGCACGTGATTCTGAGCTGTAGTGAAACACCCAGACAGGCTGTTCTACTTGGAAGGTTGAAAAATAAAAAGGAAAAGAAAAAGACCTAACACAGCCTGTGCTCACTGTGCCTTTCTTTGGCTTTTAAACACTGATTGGTCGAAGTGAATGATGTTTTCCAGATGCTTTCATCTCCTCCAGCCTGGAGGCCAGCTGGCCAGCTGGGCCCCCACCGCAGGCCTCCCCTTCAGTCCAGCCTCCGGTGCAGCCAGGCGGCCTTCCCCGGGCCCGGCTTCCATCCCACTTTGCTTCAGCTGTGTGGCTGAGGCCTCACTTCCTGCATAGAGGAGGCCTGGGCCGATGGTCCCCGCGGACCCTTCTGGCTCTAACATTCTACAGCTGTGTGCCTCCTGGGTTGACGGTGCCTTGGAATCAAAGTCAGGCATTCGAGGCCCCCCCAGGGGGTTAGCAGTCATGATATGTTGCCTTTTATTTGCAAAGTGCTTCATAATCCTCAGAGACACTCCCTTCCACATCTGTCCCGAGCTGCCTGCCTGGCCCCACCTGCTTGAACGCTGGTGCCATTTCTCTTCCTACCGCCTTGATAAACCCACTCCTGGCAACGCGTACCCCATGCTTGCTCTGCCTCTGAGCTGCTGTCCTGGGTCTCCTCCACCCCCGGCATTCATCTCACATTGGCTTGAATTGATAGATAGCTTTCTGCCTGGGCACAGTGGCTCACACCTGTAATCCCAGCACTTTGGGAGGGGCTGCTTCAGTCTGAGGGTGGGTCACATGAGGTCAGGAGTTTGAGAGAGACCAGTCTGTCCAACATGGTGAAACCCAGTCTCTACTAAAAATACAAAAATGAGCCGGGTATGGGAATGCATTCCTGCAATCCCAGCTACTCAGGAGGCTGATGCATGAGAGTCGCTTGAACCAGGGAGATGGAGGCTGCAGTGAGCCGAGATTGTACCACTGCACTCCAGATTGGGCAACAGAGTGAGACTCCATCTCAAAAAAAAAGAATATCTTTCTTATATTCAGATACTTAAATTAGTGAGACATCAATATTGGAATTTCTTTTTTTTTTTTTTGAGACAGAGTTTCACTCTTGTTGCCCAGACTGGAGTGCAATGGCGCGATCTCGGCTCACTGCAACCTCTGCCTCCTGGGTTCAGGCAATTCTCCTGCCTCAGCCTCCTGAGTAGCTGGGATTACAGGCACGCACCACCATGCCCAGCTAATTTTTGTATTTTTAGTAGAGACGGGGTTTCACCATGTTGACCAGGATGGTCTCGATCTCTTGACCTCGTGATCCACCTGCCTGGCCTCCCAAAGTGCTGGGATTACAGGCTTGAGCCATCGCGCCCGGCCAATATTGGAATTTCTTTTTAACTTTTCATTTTGAAAGACTTATGCATTCACAGGAAGTTGCAAAAATAGCAGAGACTTGTTTCTTGGAAAATGGAGAAGATATACTTTTCGCTATTCCTCCCACTAGGTACAACCCCAAACCCCAGATGTTATATATGAAACAAACGTAAGAATATTCTGAGAGAACGTCAGCTGCGGTGGCTCATGCCTATAAGCCCAGCACTTTGCGAGGCCGAGATGGGCAGATTATTTGAGGTCAGTAGTTCAAGACCAGCCTGGCCAATATGGTGAAACCTGATCTCTACCAGAAATACGAAAAATGAGTGGGGTGTGCTGGTGGTTACCTGTAATCCCAGCTACTCAGGAACTGAGGCAAGAGAATTGCTTGAACCTGGGAGGTGGGGTTGCTGTGAGCTGAGATCACACCATTGCACTCCAGTTTAGGCAACAAGAGTGAAACTCCATCTCAAAAAAAAATAGAAAACTGGCTGGGTGCAGTGGCTCACACCTGTAATCCCAGCACTTTGTGAGCCCAGGGTGAGCGGATCACTTGAGCCCAGGAGTTCAAGACCAGCCTGGGCAACGTAGCAAAAACCGGTCTCTACGAAAATACAAAAATTAGCTAGGCATGGTGGCGTGGCATGAGCCTGTGGTCCCAGCTATGGCTGGAGTGGCTGGGACACGGTACCAAGTCCTTAGGCTACACACAGCTCAGGGACCCTGGGCCTGGCCTGTGAAACTACTTTTTCATCCTAGGCCTCTGGCCTGTGATGGGAGGGGCTGCTGTGAAGATCTCTGACATGCCCTGGAGACATTTTCCCAATTGGCTCCTCGTCACTTATGCAAATTTTTGCAGCAGGCTTGAATTTCTCCTCAGAAAATGGGATTTTTCTTTTCTATCACCTCAGGATGCATATCTTGTGAACTTTTATACTCTGCTTCCCTTTTAAAATGAATGCTTTTCACAGCGCTCAAGTCACCTCTGGAAGGCTTTGCTGCTTAGAAATGTCTTCTGTTAGGTACCTTAAATCATCTCCCTTGAGTTCAAAGTTCCGCAAATATCTAGGGCAGGGGCAAAATGCTGCCAGTGTCTTTGCTAAAGCACAAGAGTCGCCTTTGCTCCAGTTCCCAAGCTCCTCATCTCCATCTGAGACCACTTCCGCCTGGCCCTTATTGTCTGTATTGCTGTCGGTATTTTGGGCAAAGCCATTCAGCGAGTCTCTAGGAAGTTCCAAACTTTCCCACATTTTCCGGTCTTCTTCTGAGCCCTCCAAACGGTTCCAACCTCTGCCTGTTACCCAGTTGCAAAGCTGCTTTCACATTTTCAGGTTATCTTTTCAGCAACGCCCCACTCTACTGGTACCAATTGACTATATTAGTCCATTTTCATGCTGCTGATAAAGACACACCTGAGACTGGGCAATTCGTAAAAGAAAGAGGTTTCATTGCACTTACAGTTCCACGTGGCTGGGGCAGCCTCACAATCATGGTGGAAGGCAAGGAGGAGCAAGTCCTGTCTTACATGGATGGCAGCAGCCAAAGAGAGAATGAGGAAGACGAGAAAGCGGAAATCCCTGATAAAACCATCAGGTCTCCGGAGACTTCTTCACTACCATGAGAACAGCATGGGGGAACAGCCCCCATGATTCAATTATCTCCCACCAGGACCCTCCCACAACACGTTGGAATCATGGGAGTACAATTCAGGATGAGATTTGGGTGGGGACACGGAGCCGAACCACATCAGATGGAAAAAGTTACATCACGCAAATGTTAATCAAAGGAAAGGAGGTGGCTATATTGATACCAGATAAAGTGGACTTCAGAGCAAAGAAAATCACCAGACACAGAGAGGACATTGTATCATGATGAAAGAGCCAGTCCACCAAGAAGACATACCCATCCTAAATGTGTAAACCTCAAAGAACAGAGGCGCAAAATACGAGAAAGAAAAACCTGAAGCACTGAAAGGACAGGGTGGGGCACAGTGGCTCATGCCTGTAATCCCAGCACTTCTGGAGGGTGGATCATCTGAGGTCAGGAGTTCGAGATCAGCCTGGCCAATGTGGCAAAACCCGTTTCTACTAAAAATACAAAAATTTAGCCGGGCATGGGGGCACATGCCTGTAATCCCAGCTACTCGGGAAGCTGAGGTAGGAGAATCGCTTGCACCTAAAAGGTGGATATTGTGGTGAGTTGAGATCGTGCCATTGCACTCCAGCCTGGGCAACAAGAGCGAAAGTCTGTCACAAACAAACAAAAAACATCAGATCTGGTGAAAACTCCCTTATAATCATGAGAACAGCATGAGAGAATGAGAGAAACCAGCCGCAGGACCCAGTCACCATCCTCCCTCTACACCCGGGGATTACAGATCCCTCCCTCGACATGTGGGAATTACGGCTGGAGATGAGATTTGAGTGGGGACACAGAGCTAAACCATATCATCTACATATATTGAAATGATTACGTGATTTGTGGCAATGTGGTGAATTACACTGATTGATTTTCAAATGTTAAATCAACTCTGAATTTCTGTGATCAGTCTGACTTGGTCATGAAGGATTGTCCTTTTTGCATATTGCTGGATTTTATTTGATAATACCACATTAAGGATTTCTGTGTGTGAAAGGAAAATAAAATCTTGGGACCCCCACATCACTAAACTAAAGGAAAGAGTCCAGCTGGAAACTGCTTAGGATAAACCTCCTCCCATTCTATTCAAAGTCATTTCTCTGAGGCTTGCTTGAGACAAATACATATCTGATTGCTTCCTCTTCCCTATCCTTTATGTAAAAATGCAGATTCACTGAGCCAGACTAAATAGTGTATTCAGCAGAAGGCCAATCAAGGACTCAAAAGAACGCCACCTTTTGTCTACCTCTAACCCGGAAGTCCCCACTTCGAGTTGTCCCGCCTTATAGGACCAAACCAATGTATATCTTACGCAGGAAGTTCAGGAAGCTTAAAATAATGGCAGAAGGTGAAGGGGGAGCAGGCACCTCACATGGCAAAAGCAGGAATTAGAGAGGAATGGGCAGGGGAGAGAGGGAGAGGAAGGGGGAGGGGGAGGGGGAGAGGGAGCGGGCAGGGGGAGGTGCCACACACTTTACTCACTTATCACCAAAGGGAGAAACAGCCCAAGCCGATCTTGAGAAATCCGCCCCTCCCACCAGGCCCCACCTCCAACACAGGGGATTACAGTTCAACACCGGATACCGGCGGGGACAAATATCTGAATTGTATCAGCGCGGATCTTTCTGTATTTTGGAAATCTTTCCATTCAAAATTGACAAAATGAACAAATAAAGGTTTGTCACTGGAAGGGGTAAGCTTCAGTCTGGGGGGATGGGGACAGTTGCCCAGGGAGAACTGGCATTTTCCAGACTCATCCAACTCGTTTAATCAATGAGTCGTTACTGTGTGGTGTTTTTAACAAGCAGTTGAAACGTTCTACAGCTGTAGCCGAGAAGGACGCGGGCAGCCCAGCGCCACGTTTTAAGTCTTGGTGGTGACTTCAGCGTTCAGAAACCATTGTTTTTGGTTCAGTTCTAAAGCATTATGAATTCTGTTTAACCGTGAACAAATTCTTACTTGACCCTCTAAAGCAGATGTCCTACCTTTATGATCTGTTTCATTTTCCATTAAAGTTTTAAAACCGTATTTCAGATCTTCCCTGGCACTGAAATGAAGTTATAAGGCCTCAGAATTGCCAACAACTGCTCTCTTTCTTTTTTTTTTTTTTGAGACGGAGTTTCGCTCTTGTTACCCAGGCTGGAGTGCAATGGCATGATCTCGGCTCACCGCAACCTCCGCCCCCTGGGTTCAGGCAATTCTCCTGCCTCAGCCTCCCGAGTAGCTGGGACTACAGGCGCGCGCCACCGTGCCCAGCTAATTTTTTGTAATTTTAGTAGAGACGGGGTTTCACCATGTTGACCAGGATGGTCTCGATCTCCTGACCTCGTGATCCACCCGCCTCAGCCTCCCAGAGTGCTGGGATTACAGGCTTGAGCCACCGCGCCCGGCCTAGTTTTTGTATTTTTAGTAGAGACGGGGTTTCACCATGTTGACCAGGATGGTCTCGATCTGTTGACCTCGTGATCCACCCGCCTCGGCCTCCCACAGTGCTGGGATTACAGGCGTGAGCCTCCGCGCCCGGCCCACTGCTCTCTCTCTAGAATTCGAATGTGTGGCGAAGTTTTATTCCAGTGATTTTCATGTGCAAAAGGAGATTAGACACGCAGAAGGCCTGCCATGAAAAGCACACAGGTTCTCTGGGGAATGTCTCCGTTTTGATTTCAGGGTTCAGTCTTGGTGAGATAATAAGTCTTTAACATACGTGTCTTTCTTTTCTTTTTGAGTTTGGGCTTGTTTTTTATTTGGCCTATGTCCCCATTGTGACTCTAACTTGTCAAAACTTAAACCTGAAAAACTGGCACTGGAGACAACGCGTAACATGACGAAATGACACATACCTCCACGTTTGTTTCGTGCATTTTGGATAGCTTCGACTCCGGCCTTCCTTTGTGCCAATAACGAACATGTGCTCAGCTGCATCGCCAAACGTACAAAACTAACCCATTAGGGGAAGGAAAAAAATCACATTACAGCACATTGGCTCAATAGCAATGTACCCAAAGGTTGGCCCTCAAATGTTTCTCATTAAGAATCTTCCTTTCCCAAGGGCAGGCCTGGACTGGTTTGCTCAGTGCCCAGCAGTGTGAGGTGGTTAATTGTTGCCAGTCAGACAGGCTATTTGAAAATACTTGCCTTTAAGAGGTGTGTTAAATGAACAGTTCCCAGAAGTAAGATCCTCACCTCGGGGCAAAGGATGTTGTACCGCTTTTTACTTCCAAAGTGGATTTCAAACAGAGACCTGGCCCTGAAATCCAAGAAGCTACTGGGCCTGGAGGGAGAGGTTTCTGAGAGGGGCAGAAGAGAGCGCTGCCGCGTTCTTGGGTAAGGCTGTGGCGCGCTCCACACTCCTCCTTTATTTTTATTTTTTTGGTGGAGTCTTGCTCTGTTGCCCTGGCTGGAGTGCAGTGGCGTAATCTCAGCTCACTGCCGCCTCCACCTCCCAAGTTCAAGCGATTCTCCTTCCTTAGCCTCCCGAGTAGCTGGGATTACAGGCACACACACCCCCATGCCTGGCTAATTTTTGTATTTTTAGTAGAGATGGGGTTTCACCATGTTGGCCAGGCTGGTCTCGAACTCCTGACTTCAAGTGATCCACCCACATCGACCTCCTAAAATACAGGGATTACAGGCATGAGTCACCGCACCTGGTCCACACTCCCCCTTTAGAATAATAGGGCCTGCACCCAGGTGGGGTGAGGGCTGATGCAGACAGGACCCGCAGGTGGCTTCCATCTGGAACAAGCCTGTCCCTACGTAATTCTCTTCTCTAGGGAGACTACCTTGAGGCCCAGCCTGGATTGCCGGTCTCCTCTCCTGGGCTCTCCTGGTCTTCCCTGCGTCTGCCTGTTATAAGCTAAGCCCAAGGTATTGCTGTTCTGTTTCCCTCCTGGCCATCAGCTCCTTTGGGAGGAGATCATGTCTGTCGCATCTTTGTGTC
Source organism: Callithrix jacchus (assembly GCF_049354715.1). Lineage (NCBI taxonomy): Eukaryota > Metazoa > Chordata > Mammalia > Primates > Cebidae > Callithrix > Callithrix jacchus. The sequence goes on along the minus strand of NC_133502.1, from coordinate 214,492,600 downwards.
TCTATGACCAGCAAAGGACGCTCCTGCGTTCCCCACTGGCCCTCCCTCTGCCCACCCCAATTCATCACCCGTCCTTTGAAGGCCCTTCATTCTCCCCCGCCCACTGCCACCCCCAGCTGCTTTTTCCTTGTGCTTGCTTTCCACCACTTTGGGCTGTGCCTGGAGCATAGATTTCCGTGTGTTTATCCTGCTGAGGCTACGTTGAGCTGCTTTACTCTGGATTGCCATCTTTTACTATTTTCGGGAAATTCTTGGCCGTAATCCGTTTCTTTCTCTCCTTTCTCTGTTCCCATTCTTCTCTTTCTTGCCTCTTTTTCGGGGGCTGCGATTACATGAAGGGGTGACTCTGGTTTGGCTCTGTGTCGCCACCCGAATCTCATGTCGAATTGTAATCCCCACACTTTGAAGGAGGAATCCAGTGGGAGGTGACTGGATTATAGGAGCAGGTTTCCTTCTCACTGTTCTCGTGATAGTGAGTTCTCACGAGACTCATGAGATATGACGGTTTAAAAGTGTGGCACTTGGCCTGGCGTGGTGGCTCACGCCTGTAATTCCAGCACTTTGGGAGGCTGAGGCAGATCACTTGAGGTCAGGAGTTTGAGACCAGCCTGGCCAACATAGGGAAACCCCATCTCCACTAAAAAAAAAACTTAGGCGCGGTGGCGCCTAATACCAGCTACTCGGAAGGCTGAGGCAGGAAAATAGCTTAAACCCAGGAGGCAGAGGCTGAAGTGAGCTGAGATCATGCCACTGCACTCCAGCCTGGGCAACAAAGGAAGACCCTGTCTCAAAAAATTAAAAAAAATGTGGTACTCCCCCCATCTCCACACCTCCTGCTCTGCCATGGTAAGATGGGCCTCCTTCCCCTTCTCATTCCGCCTGAGGCTTCCTGGGCATGCTTCCTGTTAAGCCTGCAGAATTGTGAGTCAATTAAACCTCTTTTCTTCATAAAATACCCAGTCTCAGGTGGTTTTTATTTATTTTTATTTATTTATTTTGAGGCAGGGTCTCACTCTTCGCCTAGGCTGGAGTATAGTGGTGCGATCTCGGCACACTGCAACCTCCGCCTCCTGGGTTCAAATGATTCTCGTGCCTCCGCATCTTGAGTAGCTGGGATTACAGGCACCTGCTACCCGCCCAGCTAGTTTTTGTTTTCACCATATTGGCCAAGTTGGTCTCAAAGTCCCGATCTCAATTGATCCACCTGCCACAGCCTCATAAAATGCTGGGATTACAGGCCTGAGCCACGGCACATGGCCTCAGGTAGTTTTTTACAGCAGTGTGAGAATGGACTAACACAAGGTGAGAGCTTTTAACTGTGTCCCGTAGGTCTTCTTATCCTCCGATTTGTTTTTCCAATTCTTTATGCTACCATTTATGTATTTTCTATTAACTTGTCTTTGAGGGTTTTTTTTTTTTTTTTTGGCTTCTGCTGTGTCTAACCTATTGTTAAACCCTTCCCTTAAGGTTTTTTTTTTTTTTTGAGGTGGAGTTTCACTCTTGTTGCCCAGGCTGGAGTGCAGTGGCCGGATATCAGCTCGCTGGAAACTTCACCTCCCGGCTTCAAGTGATTCTCCTGCCTCAGCCTCCTGAGTAGCTGGGATTCCAGGCACCCGCCACCATGCCCAGCTAATTTTTGTATTTGTAGTAGAGATGAGGTTTCACCTGAATAACTAGTATGAAGGGGCTTTTCACCTCATTCCACTCAGAAATTGAGCAGGAAAGGGGCGGGGTTACAGTTCTCGTCAGGCTCAGCCTATGTCCAGGGTGTCCTTGTCTTCAGACCAGGCCTTCACAGTCGCTCTCTCCTTTTTTTTTTTTTTTTGAGATAGAGTCTCACCCTGTCACCCAGGCTGGAGGGCAATGGCATCATCTTGGCTCACTGGAGCGTCCGCCTCCCAGGTTCTAGCTATTCTCCTGCCTCAGCCTCCCAAGCAACTGGGATTATAGGCACGCACCACCGTGCCTGGCTAATTTTTGTATTTGTAGTAGGAACAGGATTTCACTATGTTAGCCCGGCTGGTCTCAAACTCCTCACTTCAGGTGCTCTGCTCGCCTCGGCCTCCCAAATTGTTGGGATTACAGGTATGAACCACTGCGCCCAGCCCATAGTCTTTTTTTTTTTTTTTTTGAGACAGAGTTCTGCTCTCACAGCCCAAGCTGGAGTGCAATGGTGCGATCTCAGCTCACCACAACAGGCTCACTGAAACCTCCACCTCCTGGGTTCAAGCGACTCTCCTGCCTCAGCTGGGATTACAGGCATGTGCCACCACGCCCAGCTAATTTTATATTTGTAGTAGAGTTGTGGTTTCACCATGTTGGTCAGGCTGGTCTCAAACTCCCGACCTCAGGTGATCCACCCGCCTTGGCCTCCCAAAGTGCTGGGATTACAGGTGTGAGCCACTGCGCCTGGCCCCTTAGTCTCTTTATTGAGAACCTCCTGGAACTTTGTCTCCTCAGCCCTAAAATATGACAAGAAAGCGACTCTGCCCTTCGGAGGCTGCCTGGCTCTCCCACCTCTTCCAAAGTAGCCTAATAATCTGGCAAGCATCTGGAGAGGAGACACTGTCAGCAGGTCTCCTCCCAGGCTGATCTTTTGTTCCCTAAACACAATTCTTCCCCTTAAGAAAAAGTTTCCTCCCAGCTCCCCAGCTTCCAGCCCTGCACCAGAACCCAGCAAATATGCCTGCAGGGAAAACAGGTCAGATTTCTGCAAGTCTCCTTGGCACACTCTCCCATGTGACCTCTCAAATATCTGCTGCTTCCCCCACCCCGCAGAGGTTCTCTGCCCAATCCTCCGCCCTCAGGAAAAATAAAACAGCAGCTGGAGACCATCCTGCTCACCTCAGGGCCTCCCAGCCTGGAGTCTTATCTAATCTGAGTGGCTTTGCCCACAGCTCTTTGATGTCTTTCAAAGTACGTTTTTTGCTATTTATTCAGTCTTTTCTAATTGTGGCCCTGGGAACTTTGGCCTGCGATGATCTACTACATATTCCAATTTAAAAAGTAGAAAAATTAGCTGGGCACGGTGGCTCAAGCCTGTAATCCCAGCTACTCGGGAGGCTGCGGCAGGAGAATCGCCTGAACCCAGGAGGCGGAGGTTGCGGTGAGCCGAGATCGCGCCACTGCACTCCAGCCTGGGTAACAAGAGTGAAACTCCGTCTCCAAAAAAAAAAAAAAAAAGTAGAAAAAGAATGTCACCTAATCACCTAATAGCTTATCCACATATTTACGTAAAAAAGATGCGTAAGTGAAAACACTAAAAGCACAATTGCATCGACCCTAGGACTGCAGCTGCAGAAAGCCTCCAGCCGAGCAAGCGGGAACTAGAGGGAACCGTGGACAAGTGAAGCCTGCTGGGTGGGCCAGGTGACTCACGCCTATAATCCCAGCTACCGGGGACACTGAGGCAGGAGAACCACTTGAACCCCAGAGGCAGAGGTTGCAGTGAGCCGATGGCGCCACTGCACTCCAGCCTCGGCGATAGAGTAAGACTCGTCTCCAAAAATAAAATGGAAAAAAATGAAGCCTGGTGGGCTGGGTCGTGAGACTGTGGGCTGCTGTTTCTCTGTGCTTTTGATTTCTTTTAATATGACTCAAATAACTCAAATGAGGTTCGTGAATTTTCTAAAGTATCATTTTGAAAATCCAGGCTTGGGCCCAGGCGCGGTGGCTCACGCCTGTAATTCCAGCACTTTGGGAGGCCGAGGCGGGTGGATCACGAGGTCAAGAGATTGAGACCATCCTGGTCAACGAGGTGAAACCCCGTCTCTACTAAAAATACAAAAAAAATTAGCTGGGCACGGTGGCGCGCGCCTGTAGTCCCAGCTACTCGGGAGGCTGAGGCAGGAGAATTGCTTGAACCCAGGAGGCGGAGGTTGCGGTGAGCCGAGATCGCGCCATTGCACTCCAGCCTGGACAACAACAGCGAAACTCCGTCTCAAAAAAAAAATAAATAAATAATATGACTCAAATAACTCATATGAGGTTCATGGACTTTTCCAAAGTATCATTTTGAAAATCCAGGCTTGGCTCTGTGGTTCCACCTGAGGTCTGCTTGAGGATTTGGTCCTGGATTCTTGAACCGACCGATGCCCCACCACTCTGCCTGTTCTGAGACTGACTCTCACTCTCTTGCCCACGCTGGAGGGCAGTGGCATGATCTCGGCTCACTGCAACCTCTACCTTCCGGGTTCAAGCGATTTTTGTGCTTCAGCCTCCCGAATAGCTGGGATTACAGACACGTGCCACCATGCCCAGCTCATTTTTGTATTTTTTAATAGAGATGAGGTTTTGCCATGCTGACCAGGCTGGTCTTGAACTCCTGACTTCAAGTGATTTTCCCACCTTGGCCTCCCAAAGGGCTTGGTCTACAGGTGTGAGCCACCACACTGGCCGATTCCTTGTTCTTTTGAAGAATCCCCCACCTCATCTTGCCCCTGTCATTAAGAGTCTTACAAAGGTTAAGGTCTGGGAGAATCAACCACACCAGTCCATTTAAGTCTCCCATTGTCTGGTGCTTTTGTGGACCGAGCTCTAAACTTTGAGCCAGAAGTGCTGGGGAGAGAAGAGCACAAGGTTCGGCCTCTCACGGGCTGCTTGTCACCTAGAAAGCCACTGCCCTTTCTAGCCTCAGTCTCTCCATCTCTAAAGTGGGCACAGTACATCTGCCTCTCAAGGGTCGTTGGAGGTTCAGGGCCATGCTGTGTGTGGTGCCAGCCCCAACGCATGGTGAGAGAGATGGGTAAACAATGAATACCAGCATGAGGTAGCATGGGAGAAGGACCCATGGGGACCCAGAGGAGGGTGGAGAGGAAGCACACATCCCACACGCCCCCACAGACCACCCACCCTGCACCCCACGGCTACACACTGGGGCACACTGCACCATCAAACCCTGAAATCCCAGGGGGAGTTAAAGGTATCTGGTGTCTGAAACATGAGAGCGCATCCAACATGCTCGTAAATGAGGTCAGCCTTGTAAAGCATGAAACCTAAGGCACAGCTGACTTTTTCCTGTTTCTCAATAAACAGCACAGACTTTACATTCAGAAGGAAGCCCAGGCCAGAGATAAAGTTGGAGCCCTGTTCTGCGGTGAGATCCACCACCCTGTACCTCTCAGACCAAGAAGCTTCTGTCTGTGTTCAGGCAGGGGGAGTGCAATGCTGAGGTACTTTTTTTTTTGAGACGGAGTTTCGCTCTTGTCACCCAGGCTGGAGTGCAATGGCGTGATCTCAGCTCACCGCAACCTCCACCTCCTGGGTTCAGGCAATTCTCCTGCCTCAGCCTCCCGAGTAGCTGGGATTACAGGCACGCGCCACCATGCCCAGCTAATTTTTTATATTTTTAGTAAAGACGGGGTTTCACCATGTTGACCAGGATGGTCTCGATCTCTTGACCTCGCGATCCACCCGCCTCGGCCTCCCAAAGTGCTGGGATTACAGGCGTGAGCCACCGTGCCTGGCCACCTGCTGAGATAGTTTTTGTCTGTTTGGTTCACTTCTGTTCCCAGGACAGGGCTCGGCACGTGGTCATGCTCAACACAACCCTTGGTGGGCAAGTGCATGAATGAATAAGGAAGCTGCCCACTGGACACACAGAGAGGAGGCTGAAGATGCAGCTGACGAAAACAGAGTAGAGCGTCCCCAGGGCCACGTGTGGCAGTTTGGGCCCCTGCACTGAATCCTGCAGACACTGAGGAGTCAGGGCGTGCAGCAGGATCCCACTGCTGTTGCCCAGCCGTCTGGGCGCTGCAGGAGGGAGGGGTGGGCGTGGGGATGGCTGGGCCTTGAGCATCGCCAGAGGCATCCCAGCCTTCCAGGACAGCTCAGAGACTTGGCACAGTGTCTTGTGGGGCCTGCGGGGCCTGTGCTGGCCACACCCACCCACAAGGCCACGCAGCCAGAGGTAGTGGGATACAATCGGGAACTGAGCCAAGTGGCCAGAAGGAAGGCAGGGAGCAAGCCCCAGCAGAAGCCACACCCAGCAGACAAGATGTGTGACATCAAGAGGAAGCCACTGTGGTGCCTCGGGCACAGCGTGCACCCAGGCACAGGGGGACAGACTCCCTGGGGATGCCGAGGAGACACAGAACACCCCATGCCTCCCTCTGTAGAAAGCAGATTCCTAGGCCTTGGGTTTATGGGAACCAACAGGCAGCACAGGGTCTGGTCCCTGGTTAGCGCTCCATAAAGATGGACCAGCATGGAATGGGTGTGATTGGCTCACCCCTATAATCCCAGCACTTTGGGAGGCTGAGACAGGAGGCTCACTTGAGCCCAGGAGTTCGAGACCAGTCTGGGCTACGTACTGAGACCCTTGTCTCTATAAAAACTAGAAAAACGGGCCGGGCACAGGCTTAAGTCTGTAATACCAGTACTTTGGGAGGCCGAGGCAGGTGGATCAAGAGGTCAAGAGATCGAGACCATCCTGGTTAACATGGTGAAACCCCGTCTCTACTAAAAATATAAAAAAAATTAGCTGGGCCTGGTGGCGCGTGCCTGTAATCCCAGCTACTCGGGAGCCTGAGGCAGGAGAATTGCCTGAACCCAGGAGGCGGAGGTTGCGGTGAGCCGAGATCGCGCCATTGCACTCCAGACTGGGTAACGAGAGCAAAACTCCGTCTCAAAAAAAAAAACCTCTAGAAAAATGAGCCAAGAGTGATGGTGTGTACAGGTAGTCCAAGCTATTTGGGAGGCTGAGGTGGGAGGACCACTTGAGACTGGAGGTCAAAGCGGCAGTGAGCCTTGATTGTGCCATGACTGCACTCCAACCTGGGCAAGAGAGTGAGATTCTGTCTAAAAAAATAAGACATACCAGCATGTGGCTGAAACAGCGATGGACACACCCAGCCCACCTACAGAGGCTAAGGCCTGTCTCCGAACCTTTGCTGTTCTCCACCTCAGATGCTCTCCCCTCCCATCTCTGCCCACAGAACTCATCATACTCTTCCCAGCTCAAGTTTCAGAATCTCCATGAAGTTTTCCAAGGTCGCCTCTTCCTGCCACATCCTCCTCCTCCTCCTCCTCGATCATAGCCAACACTTACCGAACAGTGCCAAGCGCAGGGCTAGAAGCTTCATCTGTATTATCTAATTTAATGCTCCCAATAGCAGGATGAGAATGGTGTTATCATCCTTTCGTGCACAAAAGCCACCACAGCTCAGAGCAGGTAAGTGGTTTCCCCAAGGTCACCCAGCTGGTGAGAGAGAGGCCACGTTCAAATACAGGTCTGTGAGGGCAAAGGGCTCTCTTAAGCATTAGGACCCCTTGCTACCAGTGAGACAGTGGACATGGCCTCCAACACTGTCCCTTGCTGCTGTCTCTTAATCCCGTTCCCTTTCTACCGTCTCAGGCTGTTGCCCAGGCTGGAGCTCACTGCAACCTCCACCTCCTGCGTTCAAGAGATTCTTCTGCCTCAGCCTCCTGAGTAGCAGGGACTGCAGTTACACACCACCATGCCCAGCTGATTTTTTTGTCTTGTTTTAGTAGAGATGGGGTTTCACTATATTGGCCAGGCTGGTCTCGAACTCCTGACCTCCTGATCTGCTCACCTTGGCCTCCCAAAATGCTGGGATTACAGGCGTGAGCCACCATGCCCGTTGATCTTTTTCCTTTAGGGTTTGTTTTACATACTTGTCTCCACCCAGGAGACCAGGAACTGAGTCTCTTGAGAGCCAAGACCTTGCCCCAGTTGCACAGATGACCGCATGCTCTCCTCTCTCGTTCCCAGTCCTCACCCACGCTGCTCCTCCCTCCCTTCACTGCCCACCTGACCAACCTGCTGGCCTCCAGGCAAACCCAAGCTCCTCCAAGGGCCATCCCTGCTTCTTAGAGGCCACCTCTTCTCAGGGATCCTGCAGTTCTCCATGGCACTAAAATGGCTGGTGTAGGAATCCATCTCCCTGAGACCATGAGCTCCTCAAGGGAGCTGGGACTGACACCTCCGGGTCTCCAGGGCCCAGCCCAGGACCTGCCATAGGTTTGTGATCAGTGTTGGTTGAATGAATGAATCCAGTCCCCCGTGAATTGATTCTGAAGTGGACCTAGAGTTGGAAGGACTAGACTGTTGATTTTGCAACTTATTAACTATGTGATCTCAGACAAGTTCCTTCACCCATTTGGGCCTCAGTTTTCTCATCTGTAGAATGGGGATAATTTGAGGAAAATAGAGATTGAAGCACTTCATAAACTGAGTTGCTGCAGAGTTGTGAGGTGAGATGATGGACGTCCCCAAACCCAGGCTCCAGGGAAGGCCTTTGGCACCTGCTCCTTGCTAAACAAAGCATGCGATTTTAAAGGCTCACAGCCATCAGAGATTTTCCTAAAACATGAGTCAATACAAAAGATTGTATTGGATTGTAATGGAGACTCCCTGCGCTGCCAATTTAGCTGAGCGGGTTTGCTCAGGCTGTACAGGCCTCGGGGACTCCTCCTCCATACCTGCAGCTGGAACCCATGAACAAATTTTGGGCCTTTAATTAGAACCATTTGTCCTTCCAATGAACGGCAGGTGGCTGGGCCAACTTAGAAAGAGATGCTCATTAGAGCAGTATGTGCCCTTCGATCCATGCATCTGACTGCTGGGAAGCTGTCCTAAAGAAATAATCCCAAATATGGACAGGCTCATGAACAAATAAACCATCTTTGGAGTATTTCTTGTAACAGCACAGAAATCGGAATCAACCCGAATATCCAATGGGGAATGAATTGGTGATGTCTCCTCAACTCGATGGGATTTTATTGCCCACGGAGAAGAAATGGCTGGGAAGGCTTTGGAGCAACAGAAAGTATGTTTATGATAGAATGTTAAGTAAACAAATCAGGTTACAAAACTACCCTGAGGTGAGCTATGCAAACTATGCATATAAATATTAGAAATAGGCTGGGTGCAGTGACTCACGCCTGTAATCCCAGCACTTGGGAAGACCGAGGCGGGAGGATCATGAGGTCAGGAGTTTGAGATCAGCCTGACCAACATAGTGAAGCCCCATCTCAACTAAAAATACAAAAATTAGACGAGCGTGGTAGCACGTGCCTGTAATCCCAGCTACTCAGGAGGGTGAGGCAGGAGAATCGCTTGAACCTAGGAGGCAGAGGTTGCAGTGAGCCAAGATGGCGCCACTGCACTCCAGCCTAGACAACAGAGCGAGACTTTATCTAAAAAAAAAAATATATATATATATATATATTTATATGGAATAAATACACCACAGTTCTAGTTGTGTCTCTTGACAGGATGGGATTATGGGTAATTTTTTTCTCCATGTTCCAATTTTTCTGCTATGTAGTTATGGTTAAAAGTTTATTATAAATTTTTTAAAAATCAAAAACAGACTGTCTCTAAAATAAAACAATAATTAAAAATAAAAGAAACAAAGAAAAGGCTAGTTTTCCAAGGGGAGAGGTAAAACTTGACTTTGTAAAAATAAGTCCTGCAGAATCACTCATGTGGCCTGTTTTATATTTTTTTTCTTTAATGAAAAAGTAACATATGTACAGGGTAAAAAATACTCTGTGTGAGGCTGGGCGCGGTGGCTCACACCTGTAATCCCAGCACTTTGGGAGGCCGAGGTGGGTGGATCACGAGGTCAAGAGATCGAGACCATCCTGGTCAACATGGTGAAACCCCGTCTCTACTAAAAATACAAAAAATTAGCTGGGCACGGTGGTGTGTGCCTGTAATCCCAGCTACTCGGGAGGCTGAGGCAGGAGAATTGCTTGAACCCAGAAGGCGGAGGTTGCGATGAGCCGAGATCGTGCCATTGCACTCCAGCCTGGGTAACAAGAGCGAAACTCTGTCTCAAAAAAAAAAAAAAAAAAAAAAGCACTCTGTGTGAAAGATATACAAACACCACAATCCTAATGAAACTGCCTTTTTCTTCCAATATTTTATCTATCTATCTATGTGTATAAACTTTAACAAAGTTTAGTGTATATACAATTCAAAATTCTGGCTGGGTGCTGTGGCTCATGCCTGTAATCCCAGCACTTTGGGAGGGCAAAAGGGGATCACTTGAGCCCAGGAGTTTAAGACCAGTCCGGGCAACATAATGAGACTCTTTCTGTAAAAAATACAAAATAAATAAATAAGCTGGGGATTGTAGCATGCATCTGTAGTCCCAGCTACTTGGGAGACTGAGGTGGGAGGACTGCTTGAGCCTGGGAGGTCGAGGCTGCAGTGAGCTGTGATGGCACCACTGCACCATAGCCTGGGCCACAGAATGAGTCTCTGTCTCAAAAAAATTTTTTTAACTTTAATTTTTATTTTATTTAAAAACAAATATCTTGGTTGGAACAATCATCATATTTACAAATGTAAAGAGTTATAGGATATTCCATAGTAGAAATATATTGTATTTACTTCACTGTTCTTTAATATCATATATATATTATTATTATTATTTTTTTTTTTTTTTTTTGAGACGGAGTTTCGCTCTTGTTACCCAGGCTGGAGTGCAATGGCACGATCTCGGCTCATCGCAACCTCCGCCTTCTGGGTTCAAGCAATTCTCCTGCCTCAGCCTCCCGAGTAGCTGGGACTACAGGCACGCACCACCATGCCCAGCTAATTTTTTGTATTTTTAGTAGAGACGGGGTTTCACTTTGTTGACCAGGATGGTCTCGATCTCTTGACCTCGTGATCCACCCACTTCAGCCTCCCAAAGTGCTGGGATTATAGGCGTGAGCCACTGTGCCCGGCCGATGCTATATATTACCGTTCTATTTATGATTATGTTTCTCTTATATATGTCATGGAAATACATATGGTTGTACTCAATACATGTATAGTTGTACATAATTAATATGTAAAATGTTATAGCTTTCCTTTGTATGAACAACAAATTAGAAAACATGATAGAAAAAATACTTCGATCAGAATCACAATAAAAATATTAAGTGCTTAGAACTAAAGAAGGTACCCACAACATGGATGAACCTTGAGGATATCGTGCTAAGTACAGTAAGCCAAACGCAGAAAGAAAAATGTCACATGATCTCACTTATTTGTGGAACTCAGAGAAGTTGCATGCGTAGAAACAAGAACAAAACTGTGTTTCTCAGGGGCAGACAGGGCGCACAGGAAACGAGGAGGTGTAGGTCAGTGGATATAACATTTCAAGATCTAATGTATAGTGTGAGGGTTATAAACTATAATAATATCAGACTAAATTCAGAGTTTTTCTAGAGCAGAGGGATGTAGCTTGGTTTTGTGTCCCCACCCACATCTAATGGTGAATTGTAACCCCTGCACCAAGTGTGCTGGAGGAGGGGGCCTAGTGGGCGGTGATTGAATCATGGGGGTGGACTTCTCCTTGCTGTTCTCACGATAGTGAGTGAGTTCTCACGAGATCTGATTGTTTAAAAGTGTGTAGCACTTCTGCCATCACGCTCCTGCGGCCTTGTGAATGTGTTCTTGCTTCCCCTTTGCCCTTCCACTGTGATTCCCCGTCCATGCGTCTTGTAAGTTTCCTGAGGCCTCCCGGGCCATGCATCCTGTAAGTTTCCTGAGGCCTCCCCGGCCATGCCTCCTGTACAGCCTGTGAAAAGGTGAGCAGATTAAACCTGTTGTCTTTGTAAATTAGTTGTTTAGAGCAAGAACCGGGTTGGCGAGCCCTTGTATTAGTCTGCTCTCACATTGTACTGATTTACGGAACCGGATTATTCAGCAAGAACCTGAGCGGCATGTGAGCTAACATTACTGCCTGACCTCCGCCTCCTGTCAGATCAGTGGCCGCATTAAAGTCTCACAGGAGCAGGGATCATTTTCTGAACCGTGCATGCGAGGGATCTAGGTTGATGCTCCTTATGAGAATCTAATGATAAGTGTTATGCACTTGAATAATCCTAAACCCACCTCCCCACCACCACTGTCCCTCATCCGTGGAAAACTTGTTTTCCGTGAAACAAGTTTTCCCTGGTGCCGAAAATGTTGGGGACCACTGTTCTAGGGAGTAGATTTTGGGAGCTCTTGGCACACACACAAGATGATGGCTATGTTGATTTGCTTGACTGTAGTGGCCATTTCACTATGTATAGGTATATCAAAACATCATGTCACACCCTAAATATATACAAGAAAAATATAAAAGGTGCAAGATCTAAATCTATACAACAAAAAAGGTACAAGATCCATACTTTAAAAAACTTCAAGGTTTTAATAAACACGTATAAAAGAACATTTGAGTAATTGGAGTTATTTTCTTTTCTCTTTTTTTTCTTTTTTTGTCAATCAATGAGAGCATGTAACGTTGCTCAGGTTGGCCTTGAACTCATGGCCTTGCCTCCTCAAGCGCCAGGACAACTGGCTGGAGCCACTGTGGCCCCCCCTGGAGTTATTTTCAATATTGAAAATATGTGGCTGGGTGTGGTGGCTCATGCCTGTAATCCCAGCACTTTGGGAGGCCCAGATGGACGGATCACTTGAGGTCAGGAATTTGAGACTAGCCTGGCCAACATGGTGAAACCCTGCCTCTACTAAAAAAAAAAAAATACAAAAATGATCGAGGCATGATGTTGGGTGCCTGTAATCCCAGCTACTCAGGAGGCTGAGGAAGGACAGCTGCTTGAACCCAGGAGGTGGAGATTGCCATGAGCCGAGATCACACCACTGCACTCCAGCCTAGACAACAGAATGAGACACTGTCTCAAAAAGGAAAAAAAAAAGGAAAGAAAAGATGCCATTTCAGTCAAATCTCTTTGCAATGAGCGGGAAGCACTGCCTTCAACATCAAGGGAGACCAGTGGAAGGGTTGTATAGAGCAGGGGTCTCAAAGTCGGCCACCTCCCAGGATTACCTGGGGATACCTGACAGTCACCCCCTGGAGATTCTGACTTAATTGGTCAGGCTATGGCCTAGGTATCAGGATTTCTAAAGCTCCTTAGAGCCCATGGTGAGGACTCTCACAGAGTCCAAGAATCAGATTAGCTGGGTCCAGGGGTGGGGGTAGGGGCTACAGACGGTCATGTAAGAAAAAGCCTCTTCCAGGGACCAATCCTGTGGTCAGTGAGAAGGGGGGCAGTTCCCAAACGAAAGGAAGTCATGGGCTGGGCACAGATCCCCAAAGGTGCCCACCACGTTCCATCCCTTGGCTACCCAGTCCACACAAACACCCTCTTCCTTATATGTACAAACTTGCCTTGGTCTAATTCAATCCAACCACCTCACACACACCTTCCGAGTTCTTAACTTTCCCCTGACCAGAGGCAACCAAAGTCGCGTCCAGCTGTTCCATCCAGAGATGATGAAACTGGGACCCCTCTTCTCAGTGTCCACCATCTTTGGGGGTGGCCACCCCTCCTCTAACTCTGTCACAACCCTAGGATCAGTCATGACTCTTAGTGGCAAGCAATGGAAACTCGCTCTGGCTGCTGTAAGTGGGAAGAATTTATTGATGTGATATTTGGCAGCTCATAAAATCATCAGGAATCCTGCACACTGAGCCTAGAAGCTGGGCTTACACGGAGACATCCGGAGCCCAGATAGGGGCATAAAGCCAGTCAGAGGATGGCATGGCCACCGTGCCACCGTCACTCCACGCTGGATGCCACAACTCACGCTGCCATCAGCGCTGGCCCTGAAAGACCCACTTTCCCACTGCTGCTGCTACATCTGATAAGCAACAAAATGGCCTGGCTACCAGCCCGTATGTGGGGCCCTCACAAGATAAGTAAGCAGCAAGGAGGAAATGGCCCAGGTTGGGGAGGACCGCAGGTGGGAAAGTACAGCCACAGTGAACAATTGTTCTGAGAGATGGCTAATCACAAACAACCTGAGGGTACAGTGACTTCAGTGAGCACAATGACCTCGTTCTGCATGTAGCTGGTCAGCCCTCTCCAGCAGTACTCTATAAAACTTCCCTCCAGCCCCTCACGCTTTGCAGACAGCCCCTTCTTTGCTGTACTGCCCATTGCAACCTTGCAACGTATTTTTTGTTTTCTTTTTTTTTGAGACGGAGTTTCGCTCTTGTTACCCAGGCTGGAGTGCAATGGCACGATCTTGGCTCACCGCAACCTCTGCCTCCTGGGTTCAGGCAATTCTCCTGCCCCAGCCTCCTGAGTAGCTGGGATTACAGGCACGCACCACCGTGCCCAGCTAATTTTTTGTATTTTTAGTAGAGACGGGGTTTCACCATGTTGACCAGGATGGTCTCGATCTCTTGACCTTGTGATCCACCCGCCTCGGTCTCCCAAAGTGCTGGGATTACAGGCGTGAGCCACTGCGCCCGGTGCAACGTATTTTTATATCTTCTCTCATAAACCTCCCTTTCTTAACGACTGTCTTGGAAAATTCCTTTACTGCCTGCGACACCGTGGGTCCTAGCTAGTGGCTACCTGCAACATTTTGGTGGCCAGTATGGGGACTCTGTCTTCTTACAGGGAACTCTCTTCTCTCTGTCTTTTTATGTCCCATCGAGGGTGTCTAAACACAGACACAACTGAAAGTCTCTGGCCAAGACTGCACTCTGGTGAGGCTGAAAGGTGTCCATGTGGAAGCCCCTGACCGTTGCTTCTTGATTGGGTGAGAATTCAAAGTTTGTTTCCTTTTCAGTCTCCCAGTGGACAAACTCTAGTATTCCCCTGGCCACTGACGGGGGCTCTGCCCTGGCTGGCTTCCAAATCAAACATCATCATCAACAAAACGAAGCCAAAGGCAACTCTGGAGACAGCAAGTAAAATTATACGTTTCCCTTTTGCATTCAAGAGCTGCTTATCATAAAGATGCCTCTTCTACCCCTTTCTGCAAATGTTGACCTTTTACCATATATATGGTAAAACCCGGGAAAATTACTGTCTAGACTTAGACAGGCTTTTAGACTGAGTCACTATTGGATTTGGGTACGTGATTGAATGAAAAATGTTAAGTTAAAAGAAGGATGCATAGGCCAGGTGTGGTGGCTCATGCCTGTAATCCCAGCACTTTGGGAGGGGGAGGCGGGTGGATCACGAGGTCAGGAGTTTGAGATCAGCCTGGCCAATATGGTGAAACCCCGTCTCTACTAAAAAATACAAAGAATTAGCCGGGTGTGGTGGCATGCGTCTGTAATCCCAGCTACTCAGGAGGCTGAGGCAGGAGAATCACTTGAACCTGGGAGACGGAGGTTGCAGTGAGCTGAGATTGTGCCACTGCACTCCAGCCTGGGTGACAGAGCAAGCCTCTATCTCAAAAAAAAAGAAGACGAAGAATGCATAATAATAACATGGCTAGTCTTAGAAACTTCTCCTGAGCAGTTAAAATCCTTCACAAGCTTGAAAATGCCCTGAATTGCTCTGGAAAAAACAACAGCTGTCACCTTGTGCTGCGGCTTTGCCTTCTCACAGCGGTGGCCTGGAAATTCCTGGCTTTGGAAGTGAGTCCTTTGAGGTTTAATACCTGCGGTGCTTTTGCTGTTTATTGATTCTTTCCACCTCCATGGACAGCTTCTGGTTCCCTGACTTGTCGCTGAGTTACCTTTGGGGTAATTCTGGTTGTTGTAAATTGCTTACCATCTCTTTGGAGACACCTTGTGCGTCCATGTTTAGGTCACTGGCTTAGTTAAGGCTTATTAGTGTTATGTAGGAGGTTACCTTTAGTAAAATATTCAAAAGCCAGAAATATTGGCCATTCAGCCCACCTAAAAGATTTTAAAAGGATTTTCCTTTTTAAATAGTCAGAAATTGGCCAGGCGTGGTGGCTCACACCTGTAATCCCAGCACTTTGGGAGGCCGAGGCGGGTGGATCACGAGGTCAAGAGATCGAGACCATCCTGGTCAACATGGTGAAACCCTGTAAAATACAAAAAATTAGCTGGGCATGGTGGCGCGTACCTGTAATCCCAGCTACTCGGGAGGCTGAGGCAGGAGAATTGCCTGAACCCAGGAGGCGGAGGTTGCGGTGAGCCGAGATCGTGCCATTGCACTCCAGCCTGGGTAACAAGAGCAAAACTCCGTCTTAAAAAAAAAAAAAAAAAAAGTCAGAAATTTACTTAATTAAACCTGATATTTGGGCTCTATATGTACAGATATTGATGGAATTTTGTATTGATTCTCCATTTCTGTCTGTGTATTTAAATGTGTTATGTGTGTGATGTCTACATAAAAGAGCTCTAATTAATTGGCTTAAAGAAAAATAAGCACTTAAAATATTGTCAGAAAAATAGAAACTTTAATGTCTTTTAGGTCGCATGACTCTTATCTTTAAAAAATAAAGACCTTCTGGGCCGGGTGTGGTGGCTCATGCTTGTCATCCCAGCACTTTGGGAGGCTGAGGAGGGTGGATCACCTGAGATCAGGAGTTCAAGACCAGCCTGGCCAACATGGCAAAACCCCATTTCTACTTGAAATACAAAAATCAGCCAGGTATAGTGGTGGGTACCTGTAGTCCCAGCTACTCAGAAGGCTGATGCAGATGAATTGATTGAATCCAGGAGGTGGAGGTTGCAGTGAGCCAAGACTGCAGCACTGCACTGCAGCCTGGTGACAGTGTGAAACTCTGTCTCAAAAGAGAAAAAGAAAGAAAGAAGAAAAAGAAGGAAGGAAGGAAGGAAGGGAAAGAAAGACAATTTGAAGACTGTTGGTAAAGTAAAATAAAAATGTCTTCAAAGTTCACACATTTGAACTCAATTCGATAGGTCAGGTACTATTTGCCAGATACTTTAAGGCCATAAACTGTCTCTGTGACTTCTATTAATAATAATTGTTTGCCTTGTCTGTTTATGGCCATTGGATTCTAGGTAAGGCCTGGAGAAATATGGAGTTAGTCTGGTTCCCTAGCTAGGCTAAGAGTCAGGCATGATCTGCAGCCCCATCCTTCTCCTGAGCTCTGCAGTCCTGACATGGTTAAAACTGCTTACTCACAGGGTTTTTCACCAAAAATAAAAGTTGCTAAGAGTTAACACTGTAACATGTACTTGAGACCACCTGTATTCGTCTGTTCTCAAACTGCTAATAAAGACATACCCAAAACTGGGTAATTTATAAAGGAAAGAGGCTTACTGGACTCACAGTACCACATGGTGAGGAGGCCTCACAATCATGGCAGAAGGTGAAGGAGGAGCAGAGGCACATCTTACATGGCGGCAGGCAAGAGAGAAAGAGAGCCAAGCAAAAGGGGAAACTCCTTATTGAAACCATCAGATCTCGTGAGACTTATTCACTACAATAACAGTAAAGGGGAAACCACTCCCTTGATTCAATTATCTCCCACCGGGCCCCTCCCACAACACATGGGAATTATGGGAGCTACAATTCAAGATGAGATTTGGGTGGGGACACAGCCAAACGTATCACTATTGGAGGAACAGTTTAGGTGCAAAGTATAGAAGGAAAGTTGAATGTGTTTTCGGTGGGAGGTTAGAAGAAGGAGTGGGAATATGGTTTTTGTTAAAGCAGTGATCCCCTCACCTTTTTGGCACCTGGATCTGGTTTCGTGGAAGACCATTTTTCCACAGACAGGGGACTGGGGGGATGGTTTTGGGATGAAACTGTTCCACCTCAGATCATTAAGCATTAGCTTTTCATAAGGAGTGCCCAACCTAGATCCCTTGCACGCACAGTTTACCGCAGGGCTCATGCTCCTGTGAGAATCTGCTGCTGCTGCTGATCTCACAAGAGATGGAGCTCGGCGGTAATGCCCGCTTGCATGCCACTCACCTCCTGCTGTGTGGCCCAGTTCCCAACAGGCCACAGACCAATACCCATCCTTGGCCCGAAGGTGGGGACCCTGTGTTAAAGGGAATGTAATCTTGTCTAGCTCAGAGGGTTTTAAGGATTGGCCTAACCTCAAAGAGTAATGGGACACAACTGAAGGTTTAAGCAAGTTGAAACGGGTTTGTGAAGGGTTAATCTTGTGAAAAGTTCTGTGGGTATAAGGAAGTTGGCTCAGATATGAAGGGGATTATTTAGTTTTTCCATAGGGAGAACACTGAAATAAAAGCACACCAACGCAGAGCCAGAATCTGGGACCATGTGTCTGAATAACTGTTCTTAAGAAACTGGTGTGTTTAACAGAAAATTGTAAAGAGTTACGAGAGGTTTATGGAAATGTTACCTTACGCTGAAACGAGGACTGTGCAGATTGGTCGGTAAGGTTTTATTAATAATCGGATTTAACAGTAATAAAACAGCAATGCAAAGGTGAAATCAGGCGTCCTCTTTTAAAGAGGACATTTATGTAATATTGAAAAATGACGAAAGATTTTTGCTTCCCTTTTAACAACAGGAAAAGGAGAGGGGGAGGCAGGTTCCGGGGGGCTTCTTCGTTGCAGCCACTTCGGGAAGTTGAGCGTCCCCTCTATCCGCAGGTAAAGATGTTTTCAAACAACCCAAGGGCACAACAACCTCATAGCCCCATGACCTCTTCCTCAAGTAGCCCCCTCCAGCACAGCCCCATAAAACTTCCCTCCAGCCCCTGCCTTTCTACGGGAGGCTCCTTCTGTGCTGCGCTGCCCATTGCAATCTTGCAACGTATTTTCATATCTTCTCTCTCTCTCTCTCTTTTTTTTTTTAAGACAGAGTCTCCCTCTGTTGCCCAGCCTGGAGTGCAGTGGTATGATCTCAGCTCACTGCAACCTCTGCCTCCCAGGTTCAAGTGACTTTCCTGCCTCAGTCTCCTGAGTAGCTGGAATTACAGGTGCGCACCATCACACTAGCTAATTTTTGTATTTTTAGTAGAGATAGGGTTTCACAATGTTGGCAGGCTGGTCTCGAACTCCTGACCTCAGGTGATCCACCTGCCTCAGTGCTGGGATTACAGGTGTGAGCCGCTGTGCCCAGCCTATATTTTCTCTTATAAATATGCCTTTCTTTATCTACAACTGTCTTGGTAAATTCCTTTACCACCTGGGACACTGGCCCTAGCTAATTGCTACCCAGGACACCTGCTCCTTCCCACCACTGGCTCCCATGACAAAGTAGGGGTGGGCATATTAGATGCCTGGCCTTGGTCCTAGGCTAGCACCCCTGATTTAAGGGAGGCTGGTGGGGGAGAAGTGAGAATTTTGTTTCTGTAGTGGAAAGAAAGCGGGGTCTCATCTGAAGTGGTAATCCTCGAACACAGGGAGAAAAAGAAAGACATCCTTTAGAATCCCACCTCACTGTTCTGAGATCACTATTTCTAAGCAATAGGTATGGCTCATCATAGAAGAAATGCAAATCCTCCCTGAAACAAACAAAAACTCTCACAAAAGGATTGTCCCCGTTTCCACCGATGCCCCAGGCTATGGGGCAGTTTTTCAAGAACTCCTTTGATGAGGGTTCTCTTCTTTTGCCAAAATGAGAGACAAACAAAATTGCATTTTCTTCAGCCGCAGAGTGGTATTGTGTAGTTCTGTTCATTCGACATGAGGACCCAGGCTTTGCTCTGTGGATACTCACCTTTTCCAGCTAGGCTACCCATGATTAGAGCCAGCATGGCACTCTCCCTGCCCCCAGGGTTAGGGTCCTACTAGCTTTTTTGTTTCTGAGCTTTCGTTCCTGTGGCAAGGAACTTCGGTCTTCAAAGCAGAGTACAAGTATCGAACTCAGGAACTACGGTGTTTAATTTGTTTTTTGTTTTTGTTTTTTTTTCAGTAGGGAGTTTATTTGGGTCTCGTTCAAGGACTATAATGTGGGAGCATCACTTCAAGTTGCCCTGGATAAATGCTCCCAGAAACTGTATTTTAACAGAAACATAAATGATGTTCATTTTTATTTATTTTTGAGACAGCGTTTTGCTCTTGTTGTCCAGGCTGGAGTGCAATGGCGCGATCTCGGCTCACCGCAACCTCCGCCTCCTGGGTTCAGGCAATTCTCCTGCCTCAGTCTCCCGAGTAGCTGGGATTACAGGCACGCGCCACCATGCCCAGCTAACTTTTTGTATTTCTAGTAGAGACGAGGTTTCACCATGTTGACCAGGATGGTCTCATCTCTTGACCTTGTGATCCACCCGCCTCGGCCTCCCAAAGTGCTGGGATTACAGGCGTGAGCCACCGCGCCCGGCCCCAGGAACTGTATTTTAACAGAAATATAAATGACGTTCATTTTGTTTGAACAAACCTGATCTGTAGCATCCCAGGATAGCAGAGGTTCTGGAATGTCCTGGAATGTTGTGCTCTCCCACTCCTTCCTTCCCTGGTTCACACCTATTTACAATGTCCCAGATCAGGTCAGGCACGATGGCTCACGCCTGTAATCCTAGCTCTTTGGGAGGCTGAGGCGGGCGGATCATCTGAGTCAGGAGTTCGAGACCAGCCTGGCCAACAGAGTAAAACACTGTCTGTACTAAAAACACAAAAATTAGGCCGGGCGCGGTGGCTCACGCCTATAATCCCAGCACTTTGGGAGGCTGAGGTTGTGGTGAGCTGAGATTGCGCCATTGCACTCCAGCCTGGGTAACAACAGCGAAACTCCATCTCAAGAAAAAAAAAAACAGTGGCTCACGCCTGTAATCCCAGCACTTTGGGAGGCCGAGGCGGGTGGATCACGAGGTCAAGAGATCGAGACCATCCTGGTCAACATGGTGAAACCCTGTCTCTACGAAAAATACAAAAATTAGCTGGGCATGGTGGTGCGTGCCTGTAATCCCAGCTACTCGGGAGGCTGAGGCAGGAGAATTGCCTGAACCCAGGAGGCGGAGATTGCGGTGAGCCAAGATCGAGCCATTGCACTCCAGCCTGGGTAAGAAGAGCGAAAATCTGTCTCAAAAAAAAAAAAAAACCACAAAAATTATCCAGGCATGGTAGAGCACACCTGTAATCCTGGCTACGCGGGAGGCTGAGGCAGGAGAATGACTGGAACCTGGGAGGCAGAGGCTGCAGTGAGCCAAGATCACACCACTGCACTCCAGCCTGGTGACCAAGCAAGACTCTGTCTCAAAGAAAACAAAAAAGCAAAAGGGAAGAACTACAGTGTCCCGATCACAGACACGGAACTCCTCTCCCTCAAGTCTCCAGCTAGTTCGCTTAGGCTGCCCTAAGGAAGGACCGCGGATTGGCGATGAAACAGCAGAAATTGACTGTAGAAGCTGAGTCCAAAATCCAGGGGTCGGAAGGGTCGGTTTCTCCTGAGGCCTCTCTCCTTAGTTTGCAGACGGCTGTCTTCTCCCTGTGTTCTCACATGGTCTACTCTGCTTGTGTGTGTGTGTGTGTGTGTGTATGTGTGTGTGTGTGTGTATGTGTGTGTGTATGTGTATGTGTGTATGTGTGTGTGTATGTGTATGTGCGTGTATGTGTGTATCTATGTATGTGTGTGTATGTATGTGTGTGTATGTGTATGTGTGTGTCTATGTGTGTGTATGTGTATGTGTGTATGTGTGTCTCTGTGTATGTGTGTATGTGTGTGTATGTGTATGTATGTGTGTATGTGCGTGTATGTGTGTCTGTATGTGTCTGTGTCTGTGTGTGTATGTGTGTGTATGTGTATGTGTGTGTGTCTCTGTGTATGTGTGTGTATGTGTGTATGTGTCTCTGTGTGTATGTGTGTATATGTATGTGTGTATGTGCGTGTATGTGTGTCTGTGTGTGTGTGCATGTGTCTGTGTGTCTGTGTGTGTATGTATGTGTGTCTCTGTGTCTGTGCATGTATGCATGTGTGTATGTGTGTGTGTGTGTATGTGTGTGTGTGTGTGTGTGTGTGTGTGTGTGTCTGTGTCCTAACCTCTTCTTCTTATAATCCTTTTCCTATATTAGGGAGGGCCCACTCACATGACCTCTGCAGAGACCCCGTCTCCAAACACAGGCACATTCTGAAGGACTAGGGTTAGGATTTTAACAGACAAATTCGCAGGAGACACAGTTCAGCTCCCAACACAAAGCAGTCACTTGGCAGTGTGCTGGGTGGCACTGTGTGGTACTGAGAAATGGCTCTGGTCCCAGGCATGCCTGGGTTGCATCCCGGCCCTGCCATGGGTACCTGGGAAGCTGACTGGTTCCACTATGATCCCGCCTCCCTTGTTAGGAGACAGGAGAGCATGTGTCTCTCACGGCTGGCTGTGTAAGTGAAATGACACCAAAGGGCTGGCACATGCTGGGGGATCCGACACATGGAAATTAACATCCTTAGATAGAAGTGCAAGACGAGCCCCCAGCAGGGAGCTGAGAGGGCAGCTGGCTTCTGCCAAATTCCTTTTTTTATTTTTTGAGATGGAGTCTTGCTCTGTCATTCAGGCTGGAGTGCAATGGCGTGATCTCAGCTCACTGCAACCTCTGTCTCTCTGGTTCAAGTGATTATTCTGCTTCAGCCTCCTGAGCAGATGGGACTACAGGCATGTGCCACCATGCCAAACTAATTTTTTATATTTTTAGTAGAGACAGGGTTTCACCAGGTTGGTCAGGCTGGTCTCAAACTCCTGACTTCAGTGATCTGCCTGCCTCAGCCTCCCAAAGTGCTGGGATTACAGGCATGAGTCACCATGCCCAGCATAAACTCTTAACCCTTTCTGAGACCTTTAGGAGAGGACCACTGCCTACTGTCCGCCCTTCCTGTGGTGGCCCCACCCACCTTTCAGCCCCTCCTCTGAGCACCCCATTCCCAACCTCTGCTGAACTACACCCACTACCTGAACCCAGCATCCAGACCTGTACACAGCCTGCTCCCTTATCGGGGATGTTTGTCATCCTCCCCGAGGCCACTTCTCCTTGCCCTCATCCTCCCTGAGGCCACTTCTCCTTGCCCTGAACCTGTTTAACTCCTACTCACCCTGTAGACTGTGACCCTGCCAGTGTTGGGTCACCTCCTCCAAAAAGCCTTTCTCCTTCCTTCCTTCCTTCTTTCCTTCTTTTTCTCTCTTTCCCTCCCTTCCTTCCTTTTTTCTTTTTCTTTCTCTCTCCCTCTTTCTCTTTCTTTCTCTCTCCCTCTTTCTCTTTCTCTCCCTTTCTCCCTCCGTTCCTCCCTCCCTTCCTCCCTCCGTTCCTCCCTCCCTTCCTCCCTCCCTTCCTCCCTCCCTTCCTCCCTCCCTTTCTCCCTCCCTTCCCTCCCTCCCTCCTCTCTCTCTCTCTCTCTCTCTCTCTGTCTCATCTCTCTCTCTCCCCCTCTCCAGGCTGGAGTGCAGTGGTATGATCTTGGCTGACTGCAACCTTTGCCTCTCAGGTTCAAGTGATCCTGCCACCTCAGCCTCCTGACTAGCTAGGATTATAGGCGTGCACCACCATGCTCGGCTATTTTTTTGTATTTTTTAGTAGAAAGGAGGTTTCACCATGTTGTCCAGGCTGGTGTGGAACTCCTGACCTCAAGTGATCCACCCATCTTGGCCTCCCAAAGTGCTGGGATTACAGGTGTGAGCCACTGCCCCCGGCCAGGAAGCCTTCTTTGACCCGTTTCTCGGTGCTTCCTTAGCCTCCAGGGCATCCCCCATCACCACCTGCCCTGAGGTCATCCGGTTGTCACTGGAGGAGGAGACCCAGGAAGACATGGGTGAGTCTGAGGTGCCCTGAATGGGAGCGTCGCAGAGCGGTCACTCCACACCCATTTATTGTGAGAATGAACACGGCATTCTGGAATACGTTTGTATTAGTCCATTTTCTCCCTGCTACAAAGACATACCCAAGACTGTAATATATAAAGGAAAGAGATTTAATTGATGTGCAGTTCTGCATGTCTGGGAGGCCTCAGGAAACTTACAATCATGGCAGAAGGCAGGAGAAGCAGCGCACCTTTTTCACAAAGATGCAGGAAGGAGAAGTGCCAAGGGAAGCGGGACGAGCCCCTCCCTTATAAAGTCATCAGATCTTTCGGGGTAAGGTGGCTCACACCTGTAATCCCAGCACTTTGGGAGGCAGAGGCGGGTGGATCACTTGAGGTCAGGAGCTTAAGACCCACCTGGTCAACATAGTGAGACCCCATCTCTACTAAAAATACAAAAATTAGCTGGGCATGGTGGCTCACTCCTGTAATCCCAGCTACTTGGGAGGCTGAGGCACGAGATTCACTTGAACCCGGAAGGTGGAGGCTGTATGAGCTGAGATAGCCCCACTGCACTCCAGCCTGGGTGACTGAACAGGACTCTGTCTCAAAAATAAATAAATAAATAAATAAAAATAAATAAAATAAAATCATCAGATCTCATGAGAACTCACTATCTCGAGAACAGCAGGGGAGAAACCACCCCATGATTCAATCACCTCCACCTGGTTTCTCCCTAAACCCTTGGGGATTACAATTCAAGATGAGGTTTGGATGGGAACATAAATCTTGACCATATCAGCCTTGAATTGGGTGTCTCGCTGTGTGGGAGGCACAGGTCTAAGATTGCGGGAGTTTGAGGAGGCAGCATCTACAGGGGGCTTGGCAGAGCCTGCGGTTCTCCAAACTTTATGTGTGTGGAATCACTTGAAATCTCTAATTTTTTGGTAGCTCACTTACAAGCATGGAGTTCTTGTTGAATCTTATTGCTCTAGTCATGCCATTGCCCTGGGACCTTCCCAGTGAGGAAAAGCCCCCAGCAGAGGAGGGACTCAGATAGACCCAGGAGTGGAGGTGGGTGGTCCACAGCATGAGGCCAGCTCCTATGCCGGCAGAGGGCAGTGTCTGGAAAGCCACACCGGGTGTCAGGGACTCTGCCACCTCTCTGAGCCAGTCTCCTCTGCTGTAATATGGAGAGAATGCCTATCCCCAGCAGTGGCTGTCATGTTATGCATGGCACTGAGTCAAAGCACATGGCATTGCCAGCTGCTAGGCATCGTCCTCTCCATGTACCAACAAGAATTTACTGAGCATCGGCCGGGCGCGGTGGCTCAAGCCTGTAATCCCAGCACTTTGGGAGGCCGAGGCGGGTGGATCACGAGGTCAAGAGATCGAGACCATCCTGGTCAACATGGTAAAACCCCATCTCTACTAAAAAATATACAAAAAATTAGCTGGGCATGGTGGCACGTGCCTGTAATCCCAGCTACTCAGGAGGCTGAGGCAGGGGAATTGCCTGAACCCAGGAGGCGGAGGTTGCTGTGAGCCGAGATCGCGCCATTGCACTCCAGCCTGGGTAACAAGCACGAAACTCCGTCTCAAAAAAAAAAAAAAAAGAATTTACTGAGCATCAAAGATGTGGTTAAAACCCAGGGCACAGCAGAAAATGGGACCGAGACTGTCCCTGCCTTCAGGAGGCCAGTAGACTAGCGGGCAGAGGAAAACATCAATACATTCTTTTTTTATTTTTTGAGACAGACTTCCCCTATTGTTACCCAGGCTGAAGTGCAATGGCGCTATCTCGGCTCACTGCAACCTCCGCCTCCTGGGTTCAGGCAATTCTCCTGCCTCAGCCTCCTGAGTAGCTGGGATTACAGGCATGCGCCACCATGCCCAGCTAATTTTTTGTATTTTTAGTAGAGATGGGGTTTCACCATGTTGACCAGGATGGTCTCGATCTCTTGACCTCGTGATCCACCCGCCTTGGCCTCCCAAAGTGCTGGGATTACAGGCTTGAGCCACCGCGCCCGGCCAATACATTCTTAACAAAGAAATAAAGGAATATGAAGGAGGATATGTGTCCTAAAGAGGGGTAGGTGTAGGGCACCAAGGTGCAGGGACTTGGTCAGCATGATGGGCAGGAAAGGCTCTCTGCACAGGTGGCATCTTGGCTGAGACTCGAAGGACAGGAAGGGGTCTGGTTGAGCCAAGAGGCAAAGAAGAGAGGCTGGAGCTTGGGCACTCCAGGAACCCTAGAAAGGTCGGGGGGCTACTGCACGAGCGCAAGGGACTTGAGGCTGAGATGCTCCTGGAGGGGTGAGCAGAGACCAGGGCCGCTGCTGCTCTCAAAAAGCCAGGAGAGGGAGAGGGTGGGGCGTAGCAGCAGCAGCAGCAGCAGCACGTGCAAAACCAATGGAGGCTTGTGCTCCAGAGGTTGGGTGGCATCAAAGCCATCTGTATCTTAATTCAGGGAGAAACAGTCTACGCCTGCCAGTAATGATCTTTCAAAAACATATGGAGGGCTATTTGTTATCACGGGAGAGGGACCTGCTGTTCTGCTCCTCTGAGATGGAAAGAAGCTGGACTGTCACAGCAGGACATAACGAATGACTTCCTGCTTGGAGCAGGCTCCTGGGGTGTGTGTCATCATCTTGCCCATGACCCAGGGATGAAAGGGTGGGGGAGCCTCCTTGGCCCCTACATCCGCTAGTGGAACTTTTCCAAAGACCAGTTTCATTTTTTGCAAACTACAAGCAAATTTGCTGCTCATCAAGTCTCTTGACTTTTACATAAAGACTCAGGAGAGCCGGGCACAGTGGCTCACACCTGTAATCCCAGGACTTTGGGAGGCTGAGGTGGGTGGATCACCTGAGGTCAGGAGTTCAAGACCAGCCTGGCCAACACGGTGAAACCCAGTCTCTACTAAAAATACAAAAATTAGCTGGGCATGATGACGCAAACCTGTAATCCCAGCTACTCAGGAGGCTGAGGCAGGAGAATAGTTTGAACCCGGGAGGCAGAGGTTGTGGTGAGCCGAGATCGAACCATTACACTCCAGCCTGGGTGATGAGCGAAACTCCATCTCAAAAAAAAGAAAAAAAGATTAAGGAGAAAAACGATATAATTTAATGCCAGAAACAGCCATGTCTCTCCTAATAAGATGGTGGCCTGTCTGTGGTCAGGAAACAAGAACCGTATCATCATAATTTGATCATAATTTGAATTTTGCTTTGGTTGCCAAGAAACTCAGGGTCAGGCTGAAGTGCACGCAGTAACTATATGTCTCTACTTTTCGGCACAGTTTCCTCCCTGACTCAATTGTTTCCTAAAACACAAAACAAAAACAAAAATGTTTCACTAGTCAAACACACCATCCACATTCATCTAGTTTCCTGTTAGTCGTCAGCCACAGGAACACAGCTTTTCACAGTCCTCACTGCACTTTCATACTCAATTTGATTTCTATTTTTTCACACAATATTAGTTCACAGTGACCATATTTCTATTTACGTATCCCATTCTGCCTTTTCAACAATGGCAGAAGATCCCACTGAATCGTGACATATTGTAGGGTTGAATCCAACTGTACATTCCGTACATGGGCTATTGTTGAACTCTGTTTTTTTTCCTAGATTTTCACTGTTCTAAATAATTCTATTACAAAAATAAATGAGTAGAGGTTATCAGGGGAGTCATCAAAAGAGAAATTCAAACAGCTGGTAAGCACATGAGACGGGTTCAACCTCCCTTATGATTAAAAACATACTTTGAAACAAGATAAGAGTTTCTTTTCCCTGTGGAAATAGCTCAGATTAAACAACAGAGTGACATAATGCTGGCTGGGAGGAAGAGACACCCACAGCTGCTGTGTCTCTCTCTCTGGACTCTGAATTTGGCAGTTTCTTGGTGAAGCGCTTACTCTGCTAGGCCATCCATGCTGGAAGCCACAGAGGTACAGCTGAGCCTAGAGCACACGGGTTTCACGAGAGCATCCACCCTGCAAAGTTTCAATGACCAAAATGTCCCCTAATAGGAGAGTGAGTGGTTAAGCAAATGTGTGTGTATACGACTTTTAAACATATCCACTCTGGATATGTAATGGAGATTTCTAATAAGACAGGGAGATGGGCCGGGCATGGTGGCTCATGCCTGTAATCCCAGCACTTTGGGAGGCTGAGGCTGGCAGATCATGAGGTCAGGAGTTCAAGACCAGCCTGGCCAACCTGGTGAAACCCTGTCTCTACTAAATATACAAAAATTAGCTGGGTATGCTGGTGTAATCCCAGCTACTCGGGAGGCTGAGGCAGGAGAATTACTTGAATGGGGACCTGGGAGGTGGAGGTTGCAGTGAGCCGAGATCGTGCCATCGCACTGCAGCCTGGACTACGGAGGGAGACTCTGTCTCAAAAAACAACAACAACAACAAAAACAAAACGAAACACACAACAGGGAAATGTTACAACACTATAATGTTTAGTGAGAAACAGAACCCTAGAAGATCTCTATTCAAATAGAGGCACTGCCAACCTCTAGTTCTGAGACTCCTAGGTCTGAGACAGGGACTTTATTCGTTGCAGAAAAATAATAGCTGGAGTTTCAGCCTGATGATCACACAAGTTCCCTATGTCTTCCAAGTCCTGGGGTCAGTATGGGGCGGGCGAGGCCAAGGGCCTGTCATTGTCGCCAGTACACACAATGGGCTGCATCATGCAGCAGAACACTGAATTTGGGGCATTTATTGCTTTTCTGGTAAACTGGTCTGGAGGGAGACGGTACCTCCTCCTTCGGGGTTGCTTGTTGCAAACACGACCCTGAGACACGGGTACAGAGCGACCGGGGCTTTGCATCTGGGGCACACCCAGCAAGAATGTGCAGGAATGTCCAGGCCCATGATGAATTCTTCCCCCAACACCTGGGTGTAGCTCACCTGGACTACAAGAATCTCGGGGCTGTGATCTTCCAGTGGGCCTCTGAAAGCTGGCATGTGCTCAGAACTGGAGAACGGGGCCTAGCGTCAGCCTGGGTTTTGGGGTCTGAAGCATGCTTAGAAGCAGCCTGGTTCACCTCCTGCATTTTGCAGATAGGGAAACTGAGGCCCAGAAAGGGACTTGCCCAGAGCCAGTGAATGAGGAGGGGGTCGAGACTGGTGTTCCCCTGCTCTGGTCCTGAGGGCACATCACTGTTGCCACCAGCACAGCAGCTGATAGCGATTAAATTACAGAGTTTTCTCCATGCGGCTCACCTGATGGGAGTCAGCCTCTCCTTCAATTCTCACCATCCTGCAAAGTCCTAATCCTTGCCCCACGTGACACATGAGGAAATGAGGCACCAGGAAGTCAAGTGCTCAGTGCCACAGAGCCAGAGACTAGTGAGCTTGGGTTGGAACCCAGGGGGTCATCAGTCCCAGGCTCAGTCAGGACCTCTAGCTGGTCTTGGGGGCTGGGAGGTTCATGGTGCTTACTTTCCTGACAACTGGTGCCAGACTTTCCAAGTCACCAGCCACAGGGACAAGAGGATGTGGAGAGGCCGTGGAGGACGGGCCTGGGGCGAGGACCAGACTGAGTGCCTAAAAAGGGGGCGCCTCAGAATGGGAGGAAGCTCTTGAAGTTTCAGGAAAGGCTGGGGAAGGCCAGGTTTCTGCTGCCCTCTCTCCTGGCTTCGGCTTATTTCCCCAGCTGCCTCCAGCTCGGCTCAGTCCTCCTCCCAGCAGTCCCTCTGCCTGCCTAGAGCAGCGTCGGTGCCCAGCTGAATGAAGGAGGGTCACCTCCTCCTGCTGTCCCTGTTTCCTCCCTCCCACTTCCTTCTCAGCTACCCACAACACAGCCACTCCCTTCCCATCCCCAGAAAAGACCCTGGTTACATCACCAGTGGCCGCCTGCTCCAACTGCATTGAGATTTCTCAGTCCTGGCTTCTCTGAGCACTGGGCCACACTGGCAGGTCCCAGCCAGAATCACTTTGTTTTTTGAGATGGATTCTTACTCTGTCACCCAGGCTGGAGTACAGTGGTGTGATCTTGGCTCACTGCAACTTCCACCTTGTGGGTTCAAGCAAGTCTCCTGCCTCAGCCTCCTGAGTAGCTGGGACTACAGGTGTGCACCACTAATCCTGGCTATTTTATTTTTTTTCCGTAGAGACAGGATTTCACCATATTGGCCAGGCTGGTTTTGAACTCCTAATCTTAGGCAATCCGCCCACTTCGTCCTCCCAAAATGCTGGGATTACAGGTGTGAACCACCGCCACCAACCTGTTCTTGCCTTTTACGTAAATAGAATCACACAGCGAGTGTTCCTTTGTGGCTGACTCTTACTCCTATTTAAGTCTGTGAGATGTTCCCGTTATGCGAGGTGCGGGTCATTCACTCCTAAACCCGAGTACTCCACGCTATTCATCTGCCTTGACGAGGCTGGTTTTCCCAGGTGGAAGAATCATGACTATGGGCGTTCTGCTACATATCTTTCTGTCTTTTGGACACACGTGTATGCGTTTCTGTTGGGTGTAAGGCTGGGAGGGGCGTTGGTGGCTCAGGGGGTCCATAGTGAACTCACAGGAACGCCACTTCTAGCTCGGTGGTGTCCAGTGAGTGTCACCCCGTTCCTCCGCATCGTCCCCGGCACTATGCTGTCTTTCTGCTTTGGAAAATAAATCTACTTGTGGTTCCAAAGACTAATTCATCCTCAGTAACCCCGGAAGCCATGAATTCCTGTACAGGAACTGGTCCCCGCGGGCGCAGCGCCAAGGCTGCCTCCCCTGCAACCTCGGTGACTTCCTGCGTCTCTCCCTCGGGCTCTGGTGTCCCGAGTGAGCCCAGCACCCGTTGAGATGTTGGATGCCTGCTGGCCTGGCCCAGCTGTCCCTGTCTCTGAGGGCAGAGTCGGGTCCCAGCCCGGGACACGCCTGGAGTCAGCTGCCGACCTGCAGCCTCCAGGCCAAGGGTGCCGGCTTGGCTGTGGGCCGGTCCCCGTTCCCCCCACCTCCCACAGCCGGGCCTCCAACTCCAGGCCGGGGTCCCAGCTGCTCCGCGTCGAGTCGGGCGGGGCTGACCTTTGATCCTGAGCCCGCCCCTCGAGAGGGGGTGGGGGGAGGAGGGGATCGAGTTTCACGGGAAGTGGGGGGGATAGGGCTGGGGGCATCCGGCCCGAAGGCGCCCCCTCTGTGCCCCCTCCCGGGACCTCTGGAGTCCAGGCCCCCGCCCCCAGCCGTGGGCGCGCGCCCCTGGCGGCCTGGGTGCGGGGAGGGAGGGCCGTGGCGGGGGGCGCGGGGAGGGAGGGCCGTGGCGGGGGTTGCGGGGAGGGAGGGCCAGGAAGACCCGCGGCCCCGCCTCCGCCGCGCCCTCCTCCCGGGCGGGATAATTGAACGGCGCGGCCCGGGCTCAGCGTTGGCTGCCGAGGCTCGGCCGGAGCGTGGAGCCCGCGCCTTTGTCCGCCGCCGCCAGCCGCCAGCCGCCAGCCCGCCCGCCCGCCGCCCATGGAGCGCGCCGCCCCGTCGCGCCGGGTCCCGCTGCCGCTGCTGCTGCTCGGCGGCCTCGCGCTGCTGGCGGCCGGAGGTAGGGGCGCCCCGGGCCCGCCGCCCCCGGTTAGGGTCCCACCCTCCTCGCCCTCGCGCTCCCTGCGAGTTTTGGAACCATGGGACCCGGGGCCCGTGCGCTGCCCTGCGCGGCGCCCCCTCCCCCAACGGTCCGCTCCGATCCCCAGCTCCTCCCCGGCCCGAGGACTTGTTTCCAAACCGGATTCGCCCACCTCTCAAACACACCCTTCCACCCCAGTCCTAGCAAATCCAGCAGTCTCCGGAGGCCCCACTCCGGGCGCTGGGGGTTGGGGGGGCGCTGGTTGGGGGTGACCGAGGCCAGGGCGCCTGGCACTTGGCGCCGGAGGCGTCCATAGGTCTCTTTCCTCTCTGCTTCCCGCCTCCACCCCCAGTAGGGACCGTTGTACCCAGCTTGTGGATGAGAAAACTGAGCCTGCAGGATGGGGAGCAGTCATTTCCCCAGGAGGCACTAGCAGTCCTGGAATAGGGGACGGATGGGAATAAATTAGGTCAGGGAGCGTCCCGGGGGTTTGGGGGTCATAGCTGGGACGGTGGAGGGGATGTGGACCTGGCCACCTCCTCCCTGACTCCCTCCTGGGACACAGGGCCCAAGGCAGTGGTTCTGCCAGGCTCAGTGCTCAGCGTGGACTGGGGACTGGTCACTTACACCCAGTGGCGAGGGGGATGGAGTTTCCAATAGCAGGTCTGATTGATGGCCCAGACCCCAGGCCCCCAACCCTGGGACTGACAGGTCCCGGACGGTGCCCACCCAGCCTGCGCTTTTCTCCCCACTAACCCTCTAGGCCTGGTCCCTGGGGGGACCACCACGAGGTCCTCTGATCAGAGCAGCTGCTGGGCCGCAGAGCCAGGACCTGTGACCTCTCAGGGCCACTAGCTAGGCTGGTACTCCTGGTGTCTTTGTTTCTGCAGTGGCCCAGGTCCAGGGCACTGCCCTAGACCACCCTTGGAATCCGAATCCGGGTCTTAATCCCTGGTTTGAGTTCCTTTTAACCTTTGGTGACCGCCTTTGTTAGTTAAAAGGTCACTTGTCCCAACTACTGCTCACTGGGGGATTCCAGGAGGGGGGTTGAAGGGGGCTGGAGGGGGAGGGGAGGCGGCTGGCTGAGCTCTGCAGAGCTTTCTTCACTGGCTCACGGCAGCAGAGCCTCGGTTGTTGAGGCGGTGCTGGGCATGGCCTGGGCACCTCCTGGGGTTGGAGACCTGGTGGGGAGGCGCAGGGCTTAGTGTTGGCACCAGGAGCCTTCACAGCCCCTGGAGCCTCCTTAGAGGAGATGGGGCCTGATTCGAGGCAGCGCAGGAAGAGGGCATCCAGCAAGCCTCAGGCGGCTGGGTGGCTGCCAGCTGGAGGGAAAACCCCGAGGGGCCCTGTGGTGGGTGCGTGGGACATCCGAGACTCCTGTTAAAAATGGAGGGAGCCTCAGAGACCCTGACTGTATGGATGAGGACGCTGAGGGCCTGAGAGAAGTCATGGTCAACTCCGGCCCGGGAGTCCCTGCCTTCCCTTTCACTGTTCTTTTCTCTCTGTTAGGGAACAGTTTCTCCCTGTTCGTTGACTGAATGAGCACCCCAGGACCTGCAGGCCCGGAGGGAGGGGTTCAGCGCTGCTGGCGATCCTTCCCCACAGAGCAGTTTCTAACTGGAGGGGTTTAAAAAAACCTCCTAATTGCACACAGCGGGGTGTCCCGTGGGCCTTCTGTTTCTTTTGGGAGAAGTCTCTGAGTTTCAACAGGTTTAATTTGGTACAGTTTGGGAAGGGGTTTTGGAAGACTGCCTGGCTCCTGTCTACAGCTGAGAGGGCCCTAAAACTCTGTGTGTAAGACCACGAGTGGCACCGCCCCCGCTCTGGGAGAGCTGTGGGGCCGCAGATGGCGAGCCTGTGAGCTGATCTGCAGAAACTCCTTTGGCGCCGGCTGCTTTCATGGAGAAGGGCGCCGCTGATCTTCCTTGCCAAGGGGCCGAGAGGAGCCGCCCGTCTGTCCTGTGTCTGTCGGTCCCGTTGGGCTTTACTGAGAGCTGGGTGGGAGGGAGTAGAGAGGAGGAGGTGTTGGGAAAGACGTCTGTGTTTTCTCCAAGGCTTTCTTGGCCTCTGACTGCAGCCAGGCAGCGTTTCCGACTGATTAAAAGAAAGTTGGGAGGGAGAACAAAGGCCAGGGAGGACTTGGCTTGAAAACGTGTGTTCTGGAAGTTTCCCAGTTGGGAGGTGGGGGCCAGAGCACCGATGCATGAAGATGAGGCTCCATGCCATGGCGGGCAGCGCTGGGGCGGCTCCTGCAGCACCTACGGCTCTGGCTCACGCCCCGTTCCCGGGCCTCACCGAGGGCCCCCCAAATCAGGGCTGCATTTGCCACCCTGTGAGGTGTGTGGGGCAGGAGTAGGGGCCAGGCGGCTGACTCATCTTCAGGCCCTGCAGGGCTCGTTGGCTACTGGGAGACTAGAAACCAGTTTGCAGCAGAGAAAGCCACGGGATGCTTTGGTGGTTTTCTCATTAGTAAAATGAAGAGAACAAAACCTACTTCTTCAGTTGCCTTGAGGATTAAGAGAAAGAACAGAGGATGGTGTCTACCATGGCAGCTGGAGTAGTTTATTATTATTACTGAGACAGAGTTTCGCTCTTGTCATCCAGGCTGAAACGCAATGGCGTGATCTCAGCTCACTGCAGCCTCTGCCTCCCGGGTTCAAGCAGTTCTCCTGCCTTAGCCTCCAAGTAGCTGGGATTACAGGTGTGTACAATTACTGTACAGCTAATTTTTGTATTTTTGTAGAGACGTGTTTTCACCATGTTGGCCAGGCTGGTCTCAAACTCCTGACCTCAAGTGATCCGTCTGCCTTGGCCTCCCAAAGTGCTGGGATTACCGGCGTGAGCCACCTCGACCGGCCGACAGCTATAATATTAATATTAACTATTATTCCCGTTGTCCCCTTCCCTAGGAAGTGTTGGCCTTGGGGGCCTTCGCAGCACTTTGGGGGCTCCCTGGAGGCTCCTTGGAGGAGATGGGGCTTGATGTGAGGGGAGCGCAGAAAGAGTGCGATTCTGCCAACACCCCAAAATAGTTTTCCCCAAGACGCCTGTGGACTTTCTTCTATGCTGAGTTTCCCAGCCAGGCACTGGGAAAGAGGCCCCAGGGCCATAGGACTGGCAGTTGTCATTGCCAAACCCGTGTTGGGAAAGGTGGCGTTCTGAGCCATTCAGTCATTCGTTCACTCAGGGATAGCTAAGTGCCAGGTGCTGCTCTATGTCTTGTGGATGTGGCAGGAAAGGAGAGAGACCCAGTTTATCTCCCCATGCAATTCATGTTCCCTAGGAGATCCAGAAAAATGAACCGAGCCCTATTGGCAGAGTCAGGGAAGACTTCCTGGAGGAAGCGGTATGCAAACTGGGACCTGAAGGAGGAGAAGGCAGTTGCTAAGTCTGTGGATGGAGCTGGGGGGATGGGGAAAAGGGTGTTCCTGGCAGGGGAAATGGCAGGGCGAAAGGCCTGGAAGGAAGAGAAAACACGAGACTTCCCAGGGAAACCTCCAGTTCTGCCCGCTCCTCTCCACTTGGGGAGACTGCACTGCTTAGTGAGACTTCAGCAGCTTCGCTGACCTGGTGAGACTTTAAGGCCGGGCTCTGAGCACTGGGCACCTGGGCAGGGCAGCTTTCCAGGTGAAGTTTATTAAAACAGTTCTAAGAGGCACATGTTTTGCCAGCATATTTTATACAACAAGGTTTTCGTTTTGCAGAATAGCAAATCATAACAATTTGATGAATGAATCCTTTTGTAGGCCCCAGATGGTTCCAGTTTCCTTGTAGTGATCTCACATGTGGACCCATAACTAAACAGGGTGCAAGGGGGAACCACTGTGTCACCTTCTCTGGGATCAGAGACCCCCTCAGGCTGGAGGGGAGCTCAGGGCTGGCTAAGTCATCTGCTGTAAGTCACCCAGTGAGGAGCGAGGAGTGGGCCAGGCCGTGGGGAGGGAGGCTGGGCTCCATCTCCCTTAACCCCCGAAGGTCTTAACTAGAGGCTGGGGTGGGTGGGATCGGGGTGCCTGTTGCCCTGGCTGCTTACAGGTTATTTGTGGGGTACTACACTGTGTGGAGCGAACATTAGAAGGGAGTTAGGAAGCTGTGTGCTGGTCCCAGTTCTGAAAGTGTCTAGAGGGATCTGGATGACACCCACAACCTCTCTGCTTTTCTTTCCTTCGCTATGAGATGCTCGTGTCTTCCGGGTAGTGCAGGTGAAATGCTTTACATTCAGTAATGAATGTCATCTCAGCAGCCCAGCAAAATAGGTGATCCAGTGTTGTTTTGACCTGTTTTATTTTATTCTTCTTTTTGAGATGGAATCTCATTCTGCTGCCCAGACTGGAGGGCAGTGGCACCATCTCGGCTCACTGCAGCCTCCACCTGCTGGATTCAAACCATTCTCCTGCCTCAGCCTCTTGAGTAGCTGAGACTACAGGCCTGCACCACCACACCTGGCTAATTTTTGTATTTGTAGTAGAAATGGAGTTTCACCATGTTGGCCAGACTGGTCTTGAACTCCTGACTTCAAGTGATCTATCTGCCTCGGCCTCCCAAAGTGCTGGGATTACAGGCGTGAGCCACCGCACCCAGCCCTATTTTTCCTTTTGGATGTCATCACTCACTGGAGTGAAAATGTCCTGTAAGTTTTGCTCCCTATGTGTGAAGCCTGGCTTCCTGTTTGGGCCTAGAACTCCTCTGTGGACCCACATAGCGCCATTCCTGAGAGTCACTGATGGGTGTGGTGGGTTGAGGATGGACACCCGACCCCTGTGTGCCCCGCATGTTCTCTTCACAGCACAGGCACTCGAGCACCCTACCTGCCCCTCCCCTGCCTCAGTTCACCTGTTTTACCTTGCCATGCCCTCACCCTAGCCCTGCCCAGGAGGTGCTGTCATTGTCCCCCCTCATCCACGGGATGACACAGACCCAGAGAGGTCAGGTAGCGAGCCTGCAGGTGCACAGCTGCGAAGTGGCAGCACCAGGATTTGAGCCTGGACAGCTTGGCCCTGACATCATACCCCTCACCAGCACACTGGACAGTCTCACGTATCTTTTTTTTTTTTTTTTTTTTTTTTTTTGAGATGGAGTCTCCCACTGTCACCCAGGCTGGAGTGCAGTGGCTTGATCTTGGCCTACTGCAGTCTCTCTGCTTCCCAGGTTCAAGAGATTCTCCTGCCTCAGCCTCCAAAGTAGCTGGGATTACAGGCACCTGCCACCACACCTGCCTAACTTTTTTGTATTTTAGTAGAGATGGGGTTTCACTGTGTTGGCCAGGCTGGTCTCAAACTCCTGACCTCGTGATCTGCCCACCTTGGCCTCCCAAAGTGCTGGGATTACAGGTGTGAGCCACCGCGCCCGTCTGGCCTCACATATCTTTAGAAGACTTGCATCTTTAAGTCTGGTTTGGTGGGAAGCATGTTTCCTTTGGAGATTGATGGTGGGACGTGAGTGAGCTTTAGAGTCAGAGATGGATCTGAAGCCTCTGCATTGGCTGCATGGCCTCGGGCAACTTGGTGACTCTCTCTTTGCCCCCGTTTCGTAGAATAGCTAGGATCACATGAGATCATTTGTGCATTCATTCATTCACAGCCTTTTTTTTTTTTGACACGGAGTTTTGCTCTTGTCACCCAGGCTGGAGTGCAATGGCGCGATCTCGGCTCACCGCAACCTCCGCCTCCTGGGTTCAGGCAATTTTCCTGCCTCAGCCTCCCGAGTAGCTGGGATTACAGGCATGCGCCACCATGCCCAGCTAATTTTCGTATTTTTAGTAGAGACGGGGTTTCACCTTGTTGACCAGGATGGTCTCGATGTCTTGACCTCGTGATCCACCCTCCTCGGCCTCCCAAAGTGCTGGGATTACAGGCTTGAGCCAGCGCCCTCGGCCCTATTCACGGACATTTACTGAATGAAATGTCCTGCCTCAGGGCAGGCATGGGAGCAGGATGCAGAATGAGACAGTGCCTGGCTCAGCCTCGTGGCACTAAGTACAGAGTTGATTGTTGGTGCTAAGTGCTGGGAAGCTCAGGGTACAAAGAGACCGCAAAAAATAAACATATTTGTCCCATGTGCATGTGTGTGTGCATTGGCGGTAGTTAGGGAGGACTTCCCGGAGGAGGGACCTTTGAGCTGGTGTGGCATGAACAAGCTGGCCTGAGGAGAACAAGGGTCCTGGGACCATCTAGCCTGTGAAACTCCAGATTCCAAATGCCAGGTGCAGAGGGTGCATGACAGGTGACTGGAGTGGGGAGAGGAGCACCAGGGGAGATGGGTCCTGGAAGGCCAGGAGGCCCTTGAAGCAGGATGGGGTGTTGCAGAAGGATGAGGATGGCCCTTTGTGCACTGGGCTGATGCAGGAAGTTGCTGCCTGGGCCAGAGCTGCCTGGAGGGAACTGTGGGGAGAATGCTTCTTGCCTTCCCAGAGAGGTGCCTTCTGCTCCTTCTCTCTTGCTGCCTCCTCCCGGCTGGTTCTCCACCCAAGACCCCCGTCATCGCCATGACAGATGCTGGGAACAGGCTCAGTAGTGGACAGAGGCAGCTGTTGTGCTGGTGACAGGCCCGGAGCCCTAAGAGCAGGCTCCAGTTTGCCCTGCTTCCTCCTGTAGAGGCCAATTGACCTTGAAGAGGGGCACAAGTCTGTCTCATCCTGGTCCTGTAAGGGATGCAGGGACATAGGCCAACCTGGCTGGATCCCTACCGGCTTCCCAGGCTTGGAGGGGCAGGGCGCACGCGCAGAGTTGGGAGGAGTCTTGCCCAGTCCTGTTTGGTTGGAACTTTCTGTCACGGTCTCTGTGGTTGACCTCTCGTTGCATTTCAGGCTTTTCGGTTTCTCAGTTCTGAATACCAGTGGGGCCACTCCAAGTCTTTGCTGTAGGCTTTAGGCAATGCTGTGGGGCAGTTGGGTGGAGCAGGGGCATGAACCTTTTGGGTGGTGAGCCCGGGAGGCACACAGGACAGAGCATCAAGCTCCTGTTCACTTTCAAATCTGACGCCCTCAGCTGCCTCTGAGTTTTTGACCTTGAGCAGAGGAAACCGAGGAAATTAAGGCTGGCTTCTGATCACATGCCTTCTCTTCACCCCCAGCTATTCACGGAGCTTTGCCAACTTTTCAAATATCCTCATTTGCCGGATGAGGATATTAAAATAAAAAACGCAGAAACCCAATCAATCACCATCTCATATCATCACCGCTTCCTAGAGGTAGGGGACATTTTAATGCACCAAATCTTGGAAGGACGCAGTCTCCTAATAAAAGACAGCATTGTAGGTGGAATCGGGCTGGCTCTGTGGAGGTCCCTGGGTCCTGCTTTACTTTCACCCTGTTTTGTTGCAACCCGGTGGAAATTGTGTCAGAGCAGTGCCCGTACACAGGGTGGGATTTGGGAAGCCTGCTTTTAACTGCAGGCCAAATCCTCCGTTCAGTTTATAGATGAAGAAAGAGGCCCGGACTTGGTCCAGGTGGGAAAACTCTCACCTGTGAGATCAGCAGCAGACTCCAGGCCTCCGGGTTCCCCGGTCCCTGGTCTCCCCAGCACCCCTGTCTCCCCAGCACCCCTGTCTCCCCAGCACCCCTGGTCTCCCCAGCACCCCTGGTCTCCCCAGCACCCCTGTCTCCCCAGCACCCCTGGTCTCCCCAGCACCCCTGGTCTCCCCAGCACCCCTGGTCTCCCCAGCACCCCTGGTCTCCCCAGCACCCCTGTCTCCCCAGCACCCCTGGTCTCCCCAGCACCCCTGTCTCCCCACTGTGGCAGTCTGCACAACATCAATCTGGGTATTAAGATGCTAGTGGCTCACAGGCTGCCGGGAATGAGATCAGGCCTTGCCCAAAGCTCTGCGATGTTCACAGCTAGCTGGCTGACATTCTAGAAGCTTCCACCCAAGGAGTGGCACAGAATCTCTCCGAGCATCTGTAGTTTTAGAGCACAGGGCCATATCCTTCCCAGGTGTCCCAGGGCTTGGTCCCCAGGGGCCATGTGAGCTGAGTTTCTCTGTGTACCTTGGAACATGGGGCATGCTGCTGCTCTACACCATAATCTGTATAGAGGTTTTTTTTTTTGAGATGGAGTTTCGCTGTTGTTACCCAGGCTGGAGTGCAATGGCATGATCTCGGCTCACTGCAACCTCCACCTCCCGGGTTCAAGCAATTCTGCCTCAGCCTCCCGAGTAGCTGGGATTACAGGCACGCGCCACCATGCCCAGCTAATTTTTGTATTTTTAGTAGAGACGGGGTTTCACCTTGTTGACCGGGATGGTCTTGATCTCTTGACCTTGTGACCCACCCGCCTCGGCCTCCCAAAGTGCTGGGATTATAGGCGTGAGCCACCATGCCCGGCCTCTGTATGGATGTTTAACGCATCTGGAAAAATTTAGTTTTAGCAGCTGTCCCAGGCAACAAATGGTACCTGAGGCCTGTGAACTGAGCCATCTGTCTGCACCAATTACTCCGCAGGCATGCCTCTCTCCTGAAGAGGTGGTGGCATGGTGGCCATGGGGCGCCCTGTCATTCTGGAGGAGGGTGTGGTTCCTTTGAAAAAGAATGTTCTCCCAAGCCTGCCTGGTACAGTAACTTTTCCTTTTGTTTAATTTTGAAGATCGTGTTTTCTCCTGTGGTCAGGGTGCTGACGTAAGCTCTTCTCCTGGATTATCTCGTCAATCCTCCCCCGTGGTTTTTTGTTTTTTGAGTTTTTTTTTGAGACAGTTTTGGTCTGTCACCAGGCTGGAGTGCAGTGGTGTGATTTTGGCTCAGTGCAACCTCTCCCTCCTGGGTTCAAGCAATTCTCTCACCCCAGCCTCCTGAGTAGCTAGAATTTCAGGCACCCAACACCATGCTTGGCTAATTTTTGTATTTTAGGTAGAGATGGGGTTTCACCATGTTGGCCAGGCTGGTCTTGAACTCCTGGCCTGAAGTGATCTGCCTCCCTTGGCCTTCCACAGTGCTGGGATTATAGGCGTGAGCCACAACGCCCAGCCTCTTACCCCATTTTTACAGATGAAGGAAATGAGGCTTCCTGAGGCTTAGTAAGAGAAGGAACCAGATTCAAGGCTGAGCAGTTTTAACCCACAGTGTTGCCTTCGCTGGGAACGTCCGAGTTGAAGGTTTGCAAGATTTTTTTTTTGAGGAGGAGTTTCGCTCTTGTTACCCAGGCTGGAGTGCAAATGGCGCCATCTCGGCTCACCGCAACCTCCGCCTCCTGGGTTTAGGCAATTCTCCTGCCTCAGCCTCCCCAGAAGCTGGGATTACAGGCACGCGCCACCATGCCCAGCTAATTTTTTGTATTTTTAGTAGAGATGCGGTTTCACCATGTTGACCTGGATGGTCTCGATCTCTTGACCTAGTGATCCACCCGCCTCAGCCTCCCAAAGAGCTGGGATTACAGGCTTGAGCCACCATGCCCGGCCAGGTTTGCAAGATTTTGGGAGAGAGTTTCTCTTGTTTTATATCTAGTATTATACTTAGGATCTAACTCACAGGGTCAGGTGCAGGAGTCAGACGGACGCTGGTTGATTGAGGCTCTTTCTCAGAAACAACGGGAAATGGGGAAACGGTCTGAGAGAGAAGATTCCAGGTTCCCGGAGGCCAGTGATGGGGTGTCGAGTTACCAGCGAGTGCCCGTTTGGCTTGGGTGGGTGTCCAGTGTGGGTAACTTTTGGATCTCAGAGCATCGCACAGCTGTTGGTGGTCGGGGATGGAAGAAGCAGTCGTGGCTTCAGTTGGTCCACGTTACCTTCCTGACTCACAGGCCTGCCCGGATGTCCTAGGGGTTCTGTACAAATGGCCTTGATTTTATGCCCTTCTCAAGGTGTCATGGTGGGTCTGACTGATTAGGCAGTTGGTTGGATGCGGTTGACCCCTGCAGAACTCTTGGTACTCATGAGGCGTGGAGTTGGCATGGGGGATCTCTTAGCCCGAGTCTCCTGTTTGCCCTCGCTCCAGCCTGGCGGAGGGTCCTGGGCAGGCACCAAGAAGGCCCCATGTTGGGTAGGACTTGAGCAGGTGTGTAGGAGAGTGAGGTGGGAGGTGCCTCTGTGGGCCTCAGATGGTCCCCTGCCTGTGTGATGGGCAGTGAAGCTCAGGATGCCCTGTGTTTGGATATCTACAGGTGACCCCATGCCCAGGTAAATGAGCAACTGGAAGAGCCTACAGGGGTGCCGGTGGAGCTGGACCCCAGCCCTTCCGCACCCCCATCTTCCCTCCCTCACAGGACGCACAGGGAGCTCTGAGCCTCGGGGTGTCTTTTTGTTTTTAGCTTTTTGGTTTGTTTTGAGACAGGGTCTCCCCTTGTCCGCTAGGCTGGCGCACGGTGGTGCAGTCATGGCCCGCTGCAACCTTGAACCCCTGGGCTCAAGCGATCCTCCCACTTCTGCCTTCCAAAATGCTGGGATCATAGGCTTGGGGTGCCATGCCTGGCCTCTTTTTTTGCTGTTCTTTTGAAGTTGTTCATTCATGTGTATTTTGGTTACAATGTTGCAATCCACTTTCTGCTGAACCCTTGAAGCCTCAGCTTGCCGTGTAAACCACGTGGACGGAGCACTGTGAAATGCAGCGTGAATCAGTTTGCTTGACTGTTGGGATTACTGCATGAAAACAGCCTTGATCGGAGAAGGCAAGTTAGTCTGTGGGCGAACCTCCGATTGCTCTCCTAAGGCAGGATGCGACAGGATGGCCACCAAACACTAAATTATTTTGCTTTAAAGAGGTACTTTTGGCCGGGTGTGGTGGCTCAAGCCTGTAATCCCAGCACTTCGGGAGGCCGAGGCGGGTAGATCTCGAGGTCAAGAGATCGAGACCATCCTGGTCAACATGGTGAAACCCCGTCTCTACTAAAAATACAAAAAATTAGCCGGGCATGGTGGCGCGTGCCTGTAACCCCAGCTACTCAGGAGGCTGAGGCAGGAGAATTGCCTGAACCCAGGAGGCGGAGGTTGC
Source organism: Callithrix jacchus (assembly GCF_049354715.1). Classification (NCBI taxonomy): domain Eukaryota; kingdom Metazoa; phylum Chordata; class Mammalia; order Primates; family Cebidae; genus Callithrix; species Callithrix jacchus. The sequence goes on along the minus strand of NC_133502.1, from coordinate 214,450,764 downwards.
AATGAGCCGAGATCACGCCATTGCACTCCAGCCTGGGTAACAAGAGCGAAACTCCGTCTCTAAATAAATAAATAAATAAAGAGGTACTTTTAATTGTGGTGAAATATGCATCACATAGGATTTGCCATTTTAACCATTGCCTTTTTTTTTTGCGATGGAGCCTCACTCTTGCACAGGCTGGAGTGCAATGGTGTGATCTTGACTCAGTGCAACCTCTGCCTCCCGGGTTCAAGCAATTTTCCTGCCTCAGCCTCCTGAGTAACTGGGACTACAGGCTAGCGCCACCACGCCCAGCTAATTTTCTGTAGTTTTAGTAGAGACAGGGTTTCACTGTGTTGGCCAGGATGGTCTTGATCTCCTGACCTTGTGATCCACCCGCCTTGGCCCCTGAAGTGCTGGGATTACAGGGGTGAGCCGCTGCGCCGGGCCCCTCCTTTCTTCTGAGCAACAATGAGTTAATCCCCTTCGATTGTTTAATCCTCCAGCCACTGTTGACGGAGAGCTTTCTGTGTGCTTGGAACTTGATAAACTGCATCCCTCTTCTCAGCAACCCCGGGAAGATAGTGCAGGCCCCATTTTCCCACGGGGGAAGCTGTGGTTCAGAGAGGCGATGCCGCCTGCCCAGGGTCACAGAGCAAAAAACTGCTGGAGCTGGGACTGGAACCCACGGCCGTTTGGCTCCAACGCTGACACTCTTTCTACTCAGCTCTGTAGCTGCCACCGGCTGGGTGGATACAAGGACAGGAGACAGACCCTGCCCTCCCAACGTTTGTGGCTATCAGGGTAAGGCAGGCGGGCAGGGTGTCGGAGGATGGGGAGACATGCGCCTGTCACATCCTGCCTTAGGAGAGCAATCGGAGGTTCGCCCACAGACTAACTTGCCTTCTCCGATCAAGGCTGTTTTCATGCAGTAATCCCAACAGCATCAAGCAAACTGATTCACGTTGCATTTCACGATGTTCCGTCCAGCACCACCCTCCAGGCATGGGCGGTGATGTGGGAGCATAGGGGCGCCCGGGCCGTGTGGAATGGGCAGGCATTCGGCCAGAAGAGGGTGACGGGGGCAGGCACAGGAGGTGGGCTAGGACAGGAGACGGGCTGCCGAAGACGTGAGGGTGAAACCGCAGATGGGGGGCTGGGTGGGCCTGGCTGGAGAAGGGGTGGAGGGGGCGTGGGGACAGAGATGGGCACCGGTCTTGGCTGCACAGAGACAGCAGTGTCGCTGTCAGGCCACATGGCCGGGTCACATCGTGTTCATCCAGGAGTGAGCCACAGCCGTGTCTCATCTGTAGCAGATAAGGTCCTTCCATGGGTGAATGCTTTTCTTAATGAATTCGAGCAAGAATGAATGAATGAATGAATGAATGGGAACATTCAAGGTTATCCCTGCGATAACATGGCTGTCACTTCTGATGACTTCTACTTTGGTGCCGGGAGGCTTGCAACTCCACACAATCTGACCTGAACTCCGGCTCCTGGTGAATCTCACGTTCACCCAACAGCATCGCTGGGGAACGTGGAGAGGGGACAGCTGAGGTGGCGGATGGGCTGAGTGGTCAGGCTCCTGGAAACTGGTGGGCTTTGTGTGGGACAGACCTTCACCATTACCCACGCCACTGCAGGACTCCTGCCAGCCTGGGGGACCCGGGTGAGAGTAAGAAGGGTGGGTCTACCTTGCACTGCAGAAAGCAGCTCTGAGCTTCCTGGAAGCCCCAGGGAAAAGGGAAAGCCCCAGAGTTGACACTGGGGGACACAGTTCTAGGTGAGACCCCTCCTCCTGGCCATGTGGAATGGCCTGGCTGAGCCTCAGCTCATTCGTGCACTGACCCTACCCATTCTGGAATGTTTCTGGAAGTTTCTCCTCCTCCCTTGCTGAGAACGGGATGGGGCATCTGAATGTGGCATATTCTAGACATGCTTACAGTGGCTGATGACCAGTAGGGTGGTTTAGAGAGGCGCTGCTTCACCCAGCAGACAGTAACCTCGCTCTGGGCCACCCCGAGGGCCCAACCCGGAAGAAGAATGCATTCAGGCAGAGCACCCACAGTTGTGTGTGGGGAAACGCTGCCAAGCCCCATGGGATTTACCCTCAAGGGGCTGGAAAGCCATTAGGAAGGAAACATGGGGCTGCTTGAAGCCCAGTTTTGTAATGTCCTGCCGAGAGGTGAACCTCTGCTCGGAGGCCGAGGCTGTCGGTGCTAATGCTTTCTGGCATGTGACTCCCTTAGACTGAGAGCCAAGTATGTGGGCACCTGGCACCCGGCTGCTCCTTCCTTCAGGCACAATGGGGTCGTCTCCCTCTGTGAGCTGTGGAGCTGGTGGGGGGGGGTGGTGGTGCCCATTGGGGCTGTAGCCTGGGCTGGGGCATGGGGCACAAGGGCCTGTGTGCCCAGCTCATTTGGGCCGTGGCCTGGATGTGAGGGTGTGGGCCGGCTGCTTGGCGCCTGACCCTTTCATCTGCCCTTTTTGTGAGTGACAGAACATGGCCAGGCTGCTGTTACTCCCGAACCAGTGCTCTCTGCCCTCCCAGGTCTGTCCTCACCAGTCTTCTCACAGGTCCCCGTCTGCGTAGAAGAGGGGGTCTTGTAGCAAGTCAAGGGCAGAAACCATCACCAGCCTCGGTTTTCTCATTTGTAGCTTGAGGCCCGTGTTCCTGCTCCCTTTCTCCTAAGATGGAAGGAGAAAACGGTTGTGGGTTACAGAAGCTGGTCTAGAAATATTGGATTTTAGGCCAGGTGCGGTGGCTCATGCCTGTAATCCTAGTACTTTGGGAGGCCAAAGCGGGCGGATCACCGAAGGTCAGGAGTTTGAAACTGGCCTGGCCAATATGATGAAACCCCATTTCTACTAAAAATGAAAAAAAATTACCCAGGCTTGGTGGTGGGTGCCTGTAATCCCAGCTAATTGGGAGGCTGAGGCAGGAGAATCACTTGAATCTGGGAGGTGGAGGTTGCATTGAGCCGAGATCACACCACTGCACTCCAGCCTGGGTGACAGAGAGAGACTGTCTCAAAAAGAAAAAAAAAAAAGTTGGTATTTTTTCCTTCTTATTTGACTCAGCTCATTGCATTTCGAACCCCTCCCTGTCTGCAGACTCTCCTCTGGAAAGAGTCAGGTCGGTTGTTCCTGGCCCTGCCTTGCCTGCTGGCAGGACTGGCCGGCGGCGTGGCCGTGCCTCTGTCAGCGGGGCCTGTCTTCCTTGCCCACCGGCCTGTGAAGGCAGGGGCCCCATCTGGACAGGGACTGCATCAGCATCTCGGGGGCTGAGCTGCAACCCATCCAAGTTGGATTCAGAAAGGGATTCAGCCGGGGAAGGATTTAGGCCTTTCTAGGAAGGAGTTGGGTGTGGGCTCCCAGGCTCCCAGCTGGGACCTGGTGAGGTTTTCAGTCCTGGTTTGCAGAGTGACTAAAAGATGTGTCCCCTGCCCTTTCAGACCAGCCTGATGCTGTAGTGAAGGTAGAGGACGTGCGCCTGGGAGGGGCCCTGCGCTCCTGGAGTGGCGAGCTCCCTCTCAGCTTGTTCTCTTCCCTGCACAGTGGACGCGGATGTCCTCATGGAGGCTTGCTGTGCGGACGGAAACCGGATGGCCACTCATCAGAAGGACTGCTCGCTGCCGTATGCCTCGGAATCCAAAGAATGCAGGTACATTTGCCAGTGGCCACTGCTTCAGTGGAACAGTGTTCCTTTAGAGGGAAGTGGGGGAGGAAGGGACAGTGTGTGCCAGACCTCTCGGGAGAGGCTAGACACCCAGGCCTGGATCCATCCAGGCTGCGGCTGCTGCAGTGGGTGACCCCTGCCTCCCTTGTGGCACAGGGCCTTGGCCTACCCTTCCTGTGCCACTCTGTGATTGTCAGAGTATCTGTCTCCTTCACTAGGAGCAAGAAGATGTGGGCTTGTGGCTGCTCTGCCACAGCTGGGCAGCTGTGGACAAGTCAGTTTTCCTCTTTTAAAAAAGGGGGGCCTGGGTGTGGTGACTCACACCTGTAATCCCAGCACTTTGGGAAGCAGAGGTGGCCACATCAGGAAGTCAAGAGTTTGAGACCAGCCTGACCAACATGGTGAAACTAAAAAGATACCAAAAATTAGCCAGGCATGGTGGCTCACGCCTGTAGTCCCAGCTACTAGGGAAGCTGAGGCAGGAGAATTGCTTGAACCCAGGAGGTGGAGGTTGCAGTGAGCCGAGATCGTGCCATTACACTCCAGCCTGGGCGACAGGGCAAGACTCCATCTCAAAAATAATAAGGGGGGGAACAGTTGTTGGGGAGCAGAGGAGATCATGTGACTAAAGTGCCTTGCGAATGGAAACACGGACCACCTGTAGACCTCAGAAATGCCCATGAGCCGGGCACAGAGTGGAGCGCTCCACCAGGCGGTTTTCACCTTCCACGGAAGCCCGCACCTGGAGCTTCTGCTTTTATTCTTCTCTCTCTACATTGACTCAAGCTCTCTGAAAATTCTGAGACCATATAAGCTTAGAATAAATGATGAGAGGCTGGGTGTGGTGGCTCATGCCTGTAATCCCAGCACTTTGAGAGGCCGAGGCAAGTGTATCACCTGAGGTCAGGAGTTCAAGACCAGCCTGGTCCACATGGTGAAACCCCATCTCTACTAAAAATACCAAAAAAGTTAGCCATGCATGGTGGCGCACACCTGTAATCCCAGCTACCTGGGAGGCTGAGGCAGGAGAGTTGCTCGAACCTGGGAGGTGGAGGTTGCAGTGAGCCGAGATTGCACCATTGTACTTGAGCCTGGGTAATAAGAGCGAAATTCTGTCTCTAAAAAAGAAAAAAAAAGAATAAATGATGAGATTAGGTCTTGCTAATCATCATTGTAAAAATAATAGTGAAGGCCGGGCACGGTGGCTCACACCTGTGATCCCAGCACTTTGGGAGGGCGAGGCGGATGGATCACAAGATCAGGTGTTCAAGACCAGCCTGGCCAAGATGGTGAAACCCTGTCTCTACTAAAATCACAAAAATTAGCCAGGTGTGGTGACAAGTGCCTGTAATCCAAGCTACTCAGGAGGCTGAGGCAGAGAATCGCTTAAACGCGGGAGATGGAGATTGCAGTGAGCTGAGGTCGCACCTCTGCACTCCAGCCGGGGCGACGGAGTGAGACCCCATCCGCCAATAATAGTGAAAACCGCAGCAAGCCCGTGTGGAGCGCCTACTTTACGGGGAGACTTTGATATACATTATCTCATTGAACCTTGTCATGAGTCCCATTCGATAGAGACCGGGCTTTTCCTGGTTGTCCAGCTGGTAAGCAGTGAGGTGAGCACATGTCTGGGAGACGAGGGTGTGGAAGCATCCAGCATTTGTTTTCTCTGCCTCAAGCGGCTGTGGTGCGTGGAGCCTGGGGCGTGGGGTGGAGAGCTGTCACGGAAAGAATGCGCAGGGACAGCTCACCTGGCTCACCCACCTCCTCCCGGAGATTTGCATTTGTGCTGGGTGCGCACGGCTTGCTGCCTTCCAGCAGTGATGAAGGACATAGATCCGGGTGGAGGAAATTCTTGAAAAGTCAAAAGCATTCTAGACCAAACAAAGGAAAACAGGAAGCTTGCACGGTTTGAATTGACTGGGAGAACATGCAGGCAGGAATTTCTGGGGCATCTGATGAGTGGGAGCCCTGATCCTGGCTTGCGGCGGATACAGGAAATGCTGGAAGTGTCCGAGGGGCCGCCGACAGTTCTGCAGTGAGGCTGCGGGTGATCAGCGCCAAGCATTTGGTGTACCGTCTGCGAGGACAGCAGCCAGCCTGGCCCCAGGAAGGACAAGGGCTGGGGAGGTGGACCAACCTGGTTGGGTTTCTGGCTGGATGACCTGAGCCAGCTCAAAGGCACCATGATACCTCGTTTTCGGGGTTGTTATAATGATCAGAGATTGGCTGGGCAAGTTCTAATTGCAGCACTTCGGGAGACCAAAGTGCATAGATCACCTGAGGCCAGGAGTTCGAGACCAGCCTGGCCAACATGGTGAAACCCCGTCTCTACTAAAAATACAAAAATTAGCCAGGTGTGGGGGCTGGTGCTTGTAGTCCCAGCTACTGGGGAGGCTGAGGCAGGGGAATCACTTGAACCTGGGAGGCAGAGGTTGCAGTGAGCTGAGATACTGCACTCTAGTCTGGGCAACAGAGCAAGTCTCTGTTTCAAAAAAAAAACAAAAAAGAAAACAAAAAAAAGAAAAAAGATAACTCCAAGATTTGTCAGAGACATTGGTGAGAAGTCAGTGGTGACTAAAATCCTTATTCACAAGCAAGGCCCAGAGAGCTGCCGAATCTGTGGCCTCGGTTTCTCTGTCTGCACATGGAGGGGTTACACTGGCTGATGCCTCACTTTTTTTTATTTCAGTAGGTATTAATAATGGTGGCTCCCTGTTATGGGCTAAATTGTGTCTTCCCAAAATCCATCTGGTGAAGTCCTAACCCCCAGCATCTCAGAATGTGACTCTATTTGGAGACAGGGACTTTGAAAGGTGATACGGTTGAATGAGGTCATTCGGGCGGACTCTAATCCAACAGGCCTGCTGTCCTTCGAGGAGGAGGCAAGGACACAGACACACAGGGAAGGCTGACTGGGGACACAGGGAGAAGAGGGCATCTGCAGGCTCAGGAGTGGGGCCGCAGAAGGAACACACTGCCCTCTGAAACCCATCCGGAGACGGGGTTCCTTCTCTTTATGGGAAGTGTGGGTGCACATCCAGACTCCCCTGTGGCTCTCGACTTGTTTCTGGTGGTGCTTGCTTCATCACGGGGGGGCCTTGGGAAATTCTGGCTGGATATCGTGAGTTTCCATATGACAGTATTCCTGGAACATGTGGCTCAATGCCCGGGACACCACTCAAGGGTCCCCGCATGGGAATGACTGGCCAGTTGTGTCACTTAGTCCCCAAGAGGCCCATTGACTCATCCCAGTGGACACACAGGCCAGAGGCCACATACCTGTCCTATGTGCCTCTCAAGTGAGTCACTGAGCCGCCCGACTCTGCCTCTGTCACTGTCACTGTCCTGTGGTCCCAGGTGCTGTCTGCTGCCCTCCAACCATTCCTGTGGGCTTCCCCTTTATCCTGTTCTCGTTGGCCATGCAGTCTGTGCCAATCAGAGGCTGAGCCTGGGCTCCAGCTCACAGTGAGATGGAGCCCCTGTAAGCGTTCAGCAGGCAGGCTGTGGGGGGTCCTGTCTGAGCAGGACCCCGCCCCAGCCTTCCCGGTCTGTAGAGGTCAGAGCTCCTGTCTGGGTGAGGCAAGGACTGCAGGTGGCGGGTGTGGCCAGCAGCACCGTGATGCTGATGAAGGGACTAATCAGAGAAATCAAATCTGATTTACAAGAATCCTCTTAATAGTGATATTTAAAAGATGCAAGGAAACAAGGATCACTGACCACCTGGTGTGTCTGTTCTGTTAGCCAGTTATTTTTTCTTTCTTTTCTTTTTTTGAGACTGAGTCTCGCTCTGTCCCCCAGGCTGGAGTGCAGTGGCGTGATCTCAGCTTGCTGCAACCTCCACCTCCCGAGTTCAAGCGATTCTCTTGCCTCAGCCTCCCGATTAGCTGGGATTACAGGCGAACCCCACCATGCCTTGGTAGAGATGGAGTTTCACCAAGTTGGGCAGGCTGGTCTCGAACCCCTGGCCTCAAGTGATCTGACACTTTGGCCTCCCAAAGTCCTAGTATTATAGACGTGAGCCACTTTGCCCCGCTGAGTTCTATTCTTTTGAAGTGGCATTCTGTGAGGCTCACCAGCTGAAGTAAAATCAGTTTTTGTTCATTCAAGAAATCTTTATTAGTTCTTGATGCTCAGGAAGAGGCAGGATGAAAGCCATGGGCAGGCAAGCCCAGGCCAAGCGTCCTGTGCAGAAGTTGAGGGCGTGAGGCCCTAAGGGCCCCTCAGGGCCCAAAGGAGGGGGCGTGAGCTCCCCCAGTGGATGAGAGGCTCAGAGAGGACTGTTGGGAGAGTCCGACCTCTCTGCAGCCATGGGCTCTAGCCAGGCAGGGGTTAAGCAGCCTGCAGCTTCAAGGACACTTTCGGGGAGGTCAGGAGATGGCAGCTTTGATATTTTCCCATCATAGAGCATCTTGACTCCAGGTCTCCACCGAGGCCTGACATTCCTTGGGATCCAGATCTAAATCCACCTAAAACCTTGGATTAGATTAAACCCACGTGCCCTTCAGCGTCTTTTGGAGGAATTTGGACACACGCAGTGAACCTTAAAGCAGGTCCCTAGCTGACATTTTCCAGCCCAGCACCTCTCTGACCCCTTCTTTATTTTGCAAATCTCACTGAGGTGCCAGGCTCCTCTCTGGCGAGTGGGGATACATCGATGAACGGAATACGTGAAGTCCCCTGGCCTCGCGGAGGTGGCATTCTACAGGGGACGCAGAATGTAAAGTCAGTCTGATGGTTTGTAGGAAGACAGGATGAGCCGTGGGGGAAACAGGGAGGGATGGGGCTTCTGCTCATGATGGGTTTACAATTTTAGACAGAACTGTGGGGATGGCCCCACTATGCCAGGACCTGAAGGGGACAAGGGAGTGGGCAGTATTGGAAGTGGGAAGAACATCCTAGGCCGAGGGAACAGCCAGTGTGAGAGCCCAGAGGAGAGGGTGTGCAGGCGCTGGGTGGCTGGACTGGGGTGAGCGAGGGCCAGTCCCCATAGAGGCTGAGGGGGTGGGGTTGAGCCTGAGGCAGCTGGACACCCAGCAGTGACTGGGTTGCTAGCTTGCTTCCACTTTTAGGGTGTTGTAAATAATACTGCTCTGAGGCAGGGCGAGGTGGCTCACACCTATAATCCCAGGCGGCTCACTTGAGGTCAGGAGTTTGAGACCATCCTGGCCAACATGGCGAAACCCTGTCTCTGCTAAAAATGCAAAAAATTAGCTGGGCATGGTGGCGGGCACCTGTAACCCCAGCCACTCGTGAGGCTGAGGCAGGAGAATCTCTTGAACCCAGGAATCGGAGGTTGTAGTGAGCCGAGATCGCACCACTGCATTCCAGCCTGGGTGACCGAGCAAGACTCCGTCTCAAAAAAAAAAAACACACACACACACACACACACACACAAAACTGCTGTGAACATGGGTGTGCAAGTATCTGAGTCCCTGCTTTCCGTTCTTCGGCTGTACCCAGAAGTGGGATTGCTGGGTCCTGTGGTTTTTCCGTGTTTCATTTTGTGAGCTGCTTCGAGGCAGCTGCACCTTTTCCATTCCCACCGGCACTGCACGCGGGGTTCAGCTTCTCCACATCCTCACTAGCACTTGCGATTTTCGGGCCAGCCAGTGTTTTTTGAATGGATGCACACATGTCTGGTGGTTGTCTCTGGCAGTTTCGTGAAATGCCTGTTATTTGCAAGTCCACCAAAAGCATGAGTGAAATGTGTGCTAGCTCAGCTCGGTAATTCCGTCCCGGAGCCTGAAGGCAGTTCTGGAGACAAACAGGCTGCTGGGTGCGGACGTCCAGCCCCCCGGGGAAGGTTGGGGGAAGGTCCGCGGGCGGCTGCCGTTTCTATGCAGAGGTGGCCTGGCTGTCAGTGCCAGGAGGCTGGGGAGGCCCCCACCCTCTCTCCTGGAGGCATGGGTTGGGTGGCTCTTCCTGCCTTTGTTGGCTTTGGCTGCAGCTGGGGTGATTTTGGGACTGGTTGGGGGCCACCTGTGACACACTCCTCTCCTGCTCATCACCTTCGGAGCCCGCCCACGCCAGCCTCTAGCTGTCACAGCCTCATGGTTGTGTCGGAGGAGCTGATTTTGGCAGGTCGAGGTCCCCCTGCTACACAAGCTCCGGGTTTTTGAGGACCTCTCCCCAGAGCCCCGGCAGGGCTGGGAGGCATGGGTGGTGCCGCTAGATGCCATCACAGCAACCACGGGACTCTCAGAAGCTGTTTGCTCTGAGCCCGAAGCCGGGATGAGTGCTGAGAAGAGCTCGGCCTGATAAAGGGGTGAAAGGTCGGGCCCAGAGGGAGCCCCCGCCGCCTTTTGTTTTTCACGTCCACAGGAACATTGGGCGGGTGAGGCCCAGTACTCAGAGGAGTGATACCCGCTCTGGTGGCAAAACTGGGGCTTCTGACTCTGGCTCCAGACGCCACTCTGCATTCAGTCTTTCTTTTTTTTAAAAAAAAAAAAAAAAAGCCGGGCGCAGTGGCTCACACCTATAATCCCAGCACTTTGGGAGGCCGAGGCGGGTGGATCACGAGGTCAAGAGATCGAGACCATCCTGGTCAACATGGTGAAACCCCATCTCTACTAAAAATACAAAAAATTAGCTGGGCATGGTGGCACACGCCTGTAGTCCCAGCTACTTGGGAGACTGAGGCAGGAGAATTGCTTGAACCCAGAAGGCGGAGGTTGCGGTGAGCTGAGATCGTGCCATTGCACTCCAGTCTGGGTAACGAGCGAAACTCATCTCAAAAAAAAAAAAAAAAACAGGCCAGGTGTGGTGGCTCAAGCCTGTAATTCTAACACTTTGGGAGGCCAAAGTGGGTGGATGATCTGAGGTCAGGAGTTTGAGACCAGGCTGGCCAACATGGTGAAACCACATCTCTACAAAAATACAAAAATTAGCCGGGTATGGTGGTGCGCACCTGTAGTCCCAGCTACTCGGGAGGCCGAGGCAGGAGAATTGCCTCAACTCAGGAGGTGGAGGTTGCAGTGAGCTGAGATCACACCACTGCACTCCAGCCTGGGCCACAGAGGCTTCATCTCAACAAAGAAGGAAAGAAAGAAACAGGGTCTCAGCACGTTTGCTGCCCAGGCTGGTCTCAAACCCCTGAGTCAAGTGGTCTTCCCGCCTCGTCCTTCCAACATGCTGGCATTACAGGCGTGACCCACTTCGCCCGGCCAAGCTTTTCCAAAACGCTAATTGAGACCCTCTGTATGCCGTGTACTATGCGTTTCTCTCTGTGTCTGTGGGAGCAGGGAAGGGGAGGCTCAAAGGTGAGAGCGCCCCATCCCCAAGGACCTCGTGCCCTGGGCCCCCTGCCCACAGAGCCTTGGCCCAGCCTGCCCCTCACCCACAGGATGGTGCAGGAGCAGTGCTGCCACAGCCAGCTGGAGGAGCTGCACTGTGCCACGGGTATCAGCCTGGCCAACGAGCAGGACCACTGTGCCACATCCCACGGTGACAACACCAGCCTGGAGGCCATGTTTGTGAAGGTGAGAGCCAAAGACCATGTGGGGTGGGCTGCCTGTCCCCACTAGTCAGCAGACCCGGGCCCTCCCAGCTGAGTGGCACTGTCCGTCAGCACTCCCCACCCCAGGCCCTTGTGAACAGTGGGGGTTCCTAGGCCAGGAGGAAGGTGGAAAACCCCAGTATTTTTCCTCCTCCCATGTAGTTGTAAACCCCAGAGGACATCTGGGGCCGAGCCTCCCATGGGGAGTGGGGGTGAGGTGAGCTGGCCTTGCCCTGAGGATTGCCTATCTCCAGGCTTTAGGCAGACATGGAAGTCAAAGCCGGGCTCATCTTGGGCCTTCAGAATCCTCTCAGTTCAGGGTAGGCACCCTCACCCTACCCAGGAGGCTCCTCCCTACCCACGGACCAGTCAGGGTCCAGAGCTAAGCATGGGCCCTCACTAAGCCCTCTAAGATATGACCGCTATAACCACTCTAGAAGAGGAAACTGAGCTTCAGAGAGGCCCACCCTCCAAAACGGCCTCTTTAAAGTCCTGTCGGACCCAGAGGGGGTCCTGCCCTGAAGGTAAGCTATGAATAAATGGGATGGTCCTTTCCCTTGAGTGCTCCTGGGGGGGCCCTGTGTGCTGGCAGGTCACTCAGGACCTTTATGGCCGTGGAAGGGCTGTGTCTTTGCAAGAGGTGGAAAGGTGCCTGGTAGCGTTCCTGGTCTGAATACTGCCAGCAGACCCAAGGTGTCCAGGCCATCCCTCCCTTACCACCGCCCAGGGCGGAAAGCAAGCCCGGCCGGGAGGAGCTCGGGCCTGCAGGAGCTCGGGTTGGGAAGCTGGGTTTTCTGCTGGAGGTGACGAACATGCATTCCCTGGAAGAAGCCTCCCGTTCCCAGTTAGGAAGGTGATGGAATCATTTTAAGAAGCAAGAATCTGAATGAAGTCTGGATTCCAGGACGGGGTGTGAGGGCTCCTTCGTGGGGATTCTCCACATAGATAGGGGTGTGGAGGGATGCCATGTGGAGGAATTAAGGTTCCCGAGCCCCCTGCCCACCTTGGCCTGGGTAAGCTTTCATGGGGGTGGGGGAGGACTCTGGCCCAGGAGGGAGCTGGGTGGGGTGAGGGTGGGGTGGCCTGCTCAAGGGGTGCCTGGGAACCAGGACCTTGGACATCTAATGACTGCCCCCCCGCCCCATGCAAGGCTGGGCCTTGCAGATGCCGTCTGGCTGGCACACAGCTATGCCCCTGTCCCTAGGCTTGAGAGGTGTGGAAAAAGCAGAGAACATTCTAGCAGGAGTGGGAACAGATCGCTTTGGCAGATGAGCAATTTGTGTTTCCGGGAAGGATTACTCACACCCTAAAAGATGGACAAGGTCACTGACGCTCCCTACACCTTCTGGCAGCAGAGGGCATAGAATAAGCAGTCTGGAGGACCCATCAGCTCCACAGAACCGAGGCAAAGCCACACCTCCCGGCTCCTGCTGGGGACTGTTTAGAAAGTTCTGTGCCCCTCTTAATAAAGACTAAAGGGGCTTTTCATGTGTCAGGGCAGATGTTGCCTCGGAGGCTCAGGTGTGAGGCCGCAGGGACTTGGAGGTAACTGTTGGGACGTGGGTCCAGGTGACAGACAGCGACCCGGTCCTTTGACCTTGCTTGATGACTTGTCTTGAAGACCCTGTGCTTTCAAATGCACGGTGCAATTCCTGCTGCTGGAACCCCCTAACTCAAAAAGGGAGAGGCAAGGCTCAACATGTCGTTCTTCCGGGCACGGTAGGGCAATCTCAGACCACGCAGAAGGAACAGACCTTTGGAGCTTGTGCATGTTATGGGAAGCTCCCTCTTCCTGGAGGTGTGTGAGCAGAGCCAGGTGGTCACTGGGCAGGGCAGGGATGTTGAGGCGGGCAATCCCATGTTGGGGTAGGGAGGGGAGGTGGAGGCCAGGCCCTTTAAGTTTCCTTTAAAAACTGGGACCTAGGGCCGGGCGCGGTGGCTCAAGCCTGTAATCCCAGCACTTTGGGAGGCCGAGGCGGGTGGATCACAAGGTCAAGAGATCGAGACCATCCTGGTCAACATGGTGAAACCCCGTCTCTACTAAAAATACGAAAAATTAGCTGGGCACGTGGTGCGTGCCTGTAATCCCAGCTACTCAGGAGGCTGAGGCAGGAGAATTGCCTGAACCCAGGAGGCGGAGGTTGTGGTGAGCCGAGATCGCGCCATTGCACTCCAGCCTGGGTAACGAGCAAAACTCCGTCTCAAAAAAAAAAAAAAACAAAAAAAAAAAACCTGGGACCTAGATGGTTTAGGGCGGGGGATGGGCTTGCTTTGCTATTTGCTGCCGCTGTTTAGAAGTGGTATCTGAGCCAGACGTGAGTCACCACTCTCCGGGTTGTGTGGACCAGGGGCTGAGAGGCAATCCCCTGAGGCCTCTTGGGCCCCGTTGGGCTGTCTGCCCAGCTCCTCCATCTGGAGTCCCCACCTGTGTTTGCAGAGGTGCTGCCATTGCTGTCTGCTGGGGAGGGCGGCCCAGGCCCAGGGCCAGAGCTGCGAGTACAGCCTCATGGTCGGCTACCAGTGTGGACAGGTCTTCCGGGCGTGCTGCGTCAAGAGCCAGGAGTCCACAGACTTGGATGTCAGTGACCTCCAAGAAATGGGTAATTTTTTCCCTTCCTTCCCTTGTGGGCAGTATATTAAGGTTCTCCAGGATGTGTATATAGAACGAGAGTGGAGAGACAGAGATTTTAAGGACTTGGCTCACATGGTCGGGGGAGCTGACAGGTCTAAAATCTGCAGGGCAGGCCGGCAGGCTGGAGCCCGGGGAAGGAGGGGCATTGTAGCTGGAGTTTAAAGGCCGTGTGCTGGCAGAATGCCGCCTTCCCCGGGGGAGGGCAGTCTTTTTTCTCTTAAGGCCTTCAGCTGATTGGGTGAGGCCCACCCACGTTATGGAAAGTGATCTGCTTTTCTCGGTGTCAACAGACTTACATACTAATCTCTTCTTTTTTTGTTTTTTTGAGACAGAGTCTCGCTCTGGCACCCAGGCTGGAGAACAGTGCAGTGGTGTGATCTCAGCTCACTGCAACCTCCGCCTCCCGGGTTCAAGCGATTCTTGTGCCTCAGCCTCCTGAGTAGCTGGGATTACAGGTGTGCACCACCATGCCCAGCTAATTTTTGTATTTTTAGTAGAGATGGGGTTTCTACTCTACTAAAAATGTTGGCCAGGCTGGTCTCGAACTCGTGACCTCAGGCGATCAACCCACCTCAGCCCTCCAAAGTGCTGGATTACAGGCATGAGCCACCCAGCCTGGCCAATATTTATCTCTAAAAAATAGCTTCCGGCCGGGCGCGGTGGCTCAAGCCTGTAATCCCAGCACTTTGGGAGGCCGAGGCGGGCGGATCACGAGGTCAAGAGATCAAGACCATCCTGGTCAACATGGTGAAACCCCGTCTCTTCTAAAAATACAAAAATTAGCTGGGCATGGTGGCGCGTGCCTGTAATCCCAGCTACTCAGGAGGCTGAGGCAGGAGAATTGCTTGAACCCAGGAGGCGGAGGTTGCGGCGAGCCGAGATCGCGCCATTGCACTCCAGCCTGGGTAACAAGAGCGAAACTCCGTCTCAAAAAAATAAAATAAAATAAAAAATAGCTTCACAGCAACATTCAGGCTAGTGTTTGACTAAGTATTGGGGGGATCAACACTTAAAGCATTACAGGTAACGTGAGCATCCTCGTCGCCATTGCCTTAACTCAGCACGGGCTGACTCTGGTTGTGGGAGCCATTTGTGCTTGTGACCTCATCTGAGCCACTGTCCTGGAGTGATGCTGAGTGCTTGGAGTTTGGGATCAGGCAAATCTGTGCTCCGTCCCGGTCCTAACGTGTACCTTGGTGAAGTGGGGATAGTTGCAGTCCTATTTCATCAGGTTGCTGGGAGGATGGAGGGGGACATTGGGTGTCAAGTGTTGGGTGCAGCACCTGACCCCGTAAGCATCTGCCCTCACCGTCTCCCCTTGTCCCTTCAGCCACCTGGGGCAGTGTAGGTAATTGGCTTTGCTCTCACGTCGTGAGTGCAGGTCTGATGCTCGAGATCACATGGCTGACACGTGGAGGAGGGAGACTCTGGCCTTCCACCTCCTGGCCAGTGCCCTCTCCATCTGGAGCCGATGACGTATGTGACGTGTCGGGAGTGGCTAGGGGCCACTGCTCATCGATAGCTGGTTCTGTCAAATCATACATACTTACTCAGCAAAGGGGTGTGTGACCCCAACAGCTGCTTCAAGAGCGCTCTCAGCTGCGAGCCTCCCAGTTCTGCATCCTCACCCTGCTTTTCTCCAAAGGTTTGGGGTGTGGTTCAGTTACAGGGTCAGTAGTCTCTTACACGTATGCCATGGTTTCTTGTGGTGGAGGTTGCAGTGGGCCGAGATTGTGCCATTGCACTCCAGCCTGGGCAACAGAGTGAGACTCCATCTCAAAAATAAATAAAATAAAATAGAGGTGGGAGGTGCCAGAAGGGGCGAAAGGGAAGAACTCACAGACCTGTACTCCCTAAGTTAAGCTGATGGCTGTAGGGTCCCAGGTCACACAGGGGACCCGGTCACCCGGGACCCATCTTTTACTTCCTGTTCTTAGTTTTTCAAGTCCAGGGCCCCATGGATGCCACTGAGATGATTTCACATGTCACAGTCTTCAGGAGAGGTCAGGGCCACATTCTGCCACCTTCCTTGGCTTTTGAAATCAGAGATGACATTTTCACTTTAAACAAACCCAAACTATTCGTGCTGGTGGAGGATTTCTCCTGTGTCTCAGGGAGGATTTTCACTGATTTATGTCTGCAGTGTGAGCCATCTCTGGGCTTTTCTGCAGCTCCAGATGTTTGTTTTATCTCTCCAGCTGTTTCATCTCTGCTGTCTGCTATCTGCTTCTATCCTTGCTGCAGACTTTCCCTCGCATGCCGCCTCCTCTGGGAGGGCTTCCCGTCTTCACAGCTGCACTTTTCCTCCCACTGCTGCCTGTGCCATGACCCACTGTGTGCTTCCTGGGGGCCATGCAGAAGGACCCCAGACCAGTGCTGGCCTGCCACAAATAAGTACAGAAACGGAGAGTGACCTTTACAGACACACAAGAGCGTTTCACGGAATCAGTCAGGAGACACAAGTTTTTAGTGTGCATCGGTTTGGACTCGGAGGGCGTGTCTTGGTCATTCGCAAGGCTGTGACTGCATTCGCTGAGGTGGTCGAGCAGTTTGGACTGTGGGGCAGCACTAGCCTGAAGTCAGTGATGACAGGCCTTTGTGTCTGTGCTCTTTCAGTTATAATTGATCTTTTTTTTTGAGACGGAGTTTCGCTCTTGTTACCCAGGCTGGAGTGCAATGGCGCGATCTCGGCTCACCGCAACCTCCGCCTCCTGGGTTCAGGCAATTCTCCTGCCTCAGCCTCCCGAGTAGCTGGGATTACAGGCACGCGCCACCGTGCCCAGCTAATTTTTTGTATTTTTAGTAAAGATGGGGTTTCACCATGTTGACCAGGATGGTCTCGATCTCTTGACCTCGTGATCCGCCCGCCTCGGCCTCCCAAAGTGCTGGGATTACAGGCTTGAGCCACTGCACCCGGCCCGATCCCTTTTTTTTTTTTTTTTTTGAAATGGAGTCTCACAGTTATCACCCAGGATGGAGTGCAATGGCATAATCGTGGCTTACTGCAACCTCCACCTCCCGGGTTCAAGTGATTCTCCTGCCTCGGCTTTCCAAGTACCTGAGATTACAGGCACACGTCACCACACCCAGCTAATTTTTGTGTTTTTAGTAGGACAGGGTTTCACCATGTTGGCCAGGATGGTCTCAACCTCCTGACCTCAGGTGATTGCCCACCTTAGCCTCCCAAAGTGCTGGGATTCTAGGCATGAGCCACATGCCCGGCCTATAATTGATTAGATGAATTACACGTCTACAAGTGTAATTGTATCTTAAAAAGGATACAGTTAATACTTAGCTATTTATATAAGATGTTCAAATGAGCATTACTGTCTGATAGTGACAAAAAGGAAGAATGTGGGCAGTTTCTTCTAAGATAAGATGGGACCATGTGTCTGGATCAACATCTGACTTTGTCTTTTTCACCCTTAGATAAGATTATTGAGGTGGAGGAGGAGCAAGAGGACCCGTACCTGAATGACCGCTGCCGAGGTGAGACGGGGGTGTCTCCCATGAGCCGTTTGTTGGTAGTTAAACCCCAAGGGGCCAGCAGGGTGGCTCAGGCCTGTAATCCTAGTACTTTGGGAAGCCAAGGCAGGAGAATCCCTTGAGCCCAGGAGGTTGAGGCTACAGTGAGCTATGACTGTCCCTCTGCACTCCAGCCTGGGCCACAGAGCTGGATCCTGTCTAAAAAACAAAGCGGAACAAAACCAGGGAAACTGAATGCTGATCTCGATGGAAGTCAGAACCCGGGTTTTGCTCTGGATTCCCCTGGAAAGTGTCCTTTGGCGGGGAGCCACTTCCACCCTGTGGAGTCCTGGACTCCTTCCCTTTCCTTCTCACCTCCTTCTTCCCTTTCCTTCCCACCTCCTTCTTCCCTTTCCTTCCCACTTCCCGATCTGGGGCTGGCTGGGAGGGCAAGGGTGGACTTCCTGAGGAGGGGCCTGGTGAGAGCTGGTGTGGAAAGCCTGCACAAGACCGAGCTCCCAGGCCTCGCGAAGGTGACTGACACAGGCCTCCCCCAGGCTAGGAGCCCTCATGGAGGAGGAGAGGGCTAAGTGTTCCTTGCCTTTGTGCCCCTGGAGCCCCAGCCACAGCCCTGTCCCCATTGGCCTCACGAGGAGTTGTTTGCAAAGTTAAGTAAGGGCCTTGCCGGTTTGTTTTTCATAGGATAAAGCTGTTTTTCTTTCATGGAACATTCTGGCATGTCTGGACCTGCAGATCTGCCCCAAAGCTCTTTCAGTGGTTTGCCCTGTGGCTGGGGTGTTAATCAGGAACCAGTGTAATCCTCAAATAGTGCAGTCAGTGTACAGTGACCATCAGCCCAGAGGCCTGGTGGAAGGGGGAAGGGAGGGACCCAGAGCCCCAGAAAGCCTCGGGGATCTGGGAGGGGCTTTCTGGGGAGGGGAGCTGGTCTGCAAGGAGGCAGGATTAGCTGGGAAAATAACCCTGAAAGCGTCCTCAGGGAGCCCTGAAGTCGTGAGAAGGGCACTGACCCACAGTAGCTGGGTGCTGGAAGGCAGTGGGCCGGGGAAGGAGGTGGGGTTAGAGGGTCAGAGGGAGGGGCCCAAGAAACAGGCAGGCTGGCAGCAGTTAGGAGTATCTCTCGTAGAATCTTTCCCTGGTCCAGGCATATCCTGATGAGGGTTGCAGTTTGAGCACCCCTCTGGCTGCCCTGTAGTAAGTGTAGGTTGTGGGGTGTTACTGGGCTTCTCAGGAAGACCAGGCAGAGGGAGGCTGTGACCACAGCTAGGTGGGCAGCCCTGGGAGCTGAGGCCATGGTAGTGGGCTTGGAGCAGCGGGACATATCTAGAGTTCAGTGGGGGCAGGTGCCTGAGGCACACTTGGGGCCTGGCCTTCCATGTGCAGCCCACACCCTCATGTCCGTGGCTGGTGGTGAGCTCCTCTCTGCCTCACCCCTTCTGGGCCCACCCCAGCCTACAAAGGGCCCCCTGTACACCACCTGATTTTCCAGGCAGGGAGGCTGGGACCTGAAGCAGCAGCCCTTCGGGGGTGTCCAGAGCCAGGGTGTGGGGGTCTCCCATGAGGGCTGCTGGTGGGCTCCAGCCAGGTCAGCCTGCCTTCCTGGGTTCATCTGCCCAGCCGGAACAGAGCTAGAAACCTCCGGGTGTCGGGTGAGTCCAGCCCCGGCTCACACACACTGTGCTTCCAGGAGGCGGGCCCTGTAAGCAGCAGTGTCGGGACACGGGGGACGAGGTGGTCTGCTCCTGCTTCGTGGGCTATCAGCTGCTCTCCGACGGTGTCTCCTGTGAAGGTAATTGTCTCTATCCCAGGCGCCAACAAGACTGGCAGGTCACTGTGCTTGGAAGCCTGTGCTGGACGTCTGAGCAGGGCCTGCCGTATACAACCAGACCCCAGTCGGGTGGAGAGCAGCCCAGGACTCGCTGCTCCCTGGAGTTTGCAGCACAGCGGCCCCTGCCAAGACTTCCCTCCAAGAGAATATAAGCATCGGGGTTGGGAAAGGGGACGGCTCCAGGATGTGCTGAGTGGCCTTGGGCACATCCCGCAGCCTGTCCTGGCCCCCTCGTCTGTGAGATGGGGGAGATAGAAAAGATGCCCCCGCCATGGGCTTCTTGAGGACCATATCACCCCAGTCCCAGAAAAAGCAGTGGATATGAAGGTTAGCAGGGGAGAGAAATCACTGCCGTCGACTTCATGCTGTCCTCAGCCTGCACATGCACACACGGTGGGCCTCAGCTCAGTTTGCGTGCATGCAGGGAACCATTTCCACGGTGGCTTTGGCACGTTTCCTTCTGAGGATGTATTAGGATGGGTTGTTCTTGCCGGTCACTCCCTCACCGCCCCGGTCTCTTCTAGACATCAATGAATGCATCACGGGCAGCCACAGCTGCCGGCTTGGAGAATCCTGCATCAACACCGTGGGCTCTTTCCGCTGCCAACGGGACAGCAGCTGCGGGACTGGCTATGAGCTCACGGAGGACAACAGCTGCAGAGGTACGGCAGACCTGATCTCCCAGGCGTAGCTACGGCGCGGTGGGAGGGCAGCTCTGGGGTCTGGGCTCTTGCAGTCCTGCGCCCGGGCGACTGCCTGCTCATCTGCAGGAGGGAGGTGGTTATACCCACCAGACCAATATCCATGGTGTCTGGGCGGGTGAGATGGAAAGGGAAAGTGTTTGCCAGGAATGTTTAGAACATTTAAAAAGTTGACAGTAGGGCACCGGTACCAGCTAGTCCAGCCGTTAGGAAACATTGACGTTCTGATGGTGAGAGGAAATGACGGCAGATGTGGATTTCTAAAAAGGCTCGGTGCATGGTGATTTAAAATCAAGACCTGGGATGAATTTCAGGTGCTCACATGTACTTTCTACAAAAAAAACAAAACAAAAGAAAACAGAAAAGCCCACAGCTGTTTGCACAACAGCTGCCTTCCATCCGACTCTAGGCTTCCTTGAAGTTCAAAGCATTATCTTCTGCCACTGCATAAGAGCATGACATTTCTGGCTGCCAGCCTTTTCCTGCCAAGCCATAGGTGTGATTTGGCAGAGGGCGAGGCTCTGATGAGGCTCTTTTAGAACACCGTTTTTGCAGAGCGTTTCAAGCCTTTCCAAAGGACAAAACCACTTGTGTAAAAATGTCGCTTGCTCACTGTGTCATGAGGGGGACTTGAAAGCGAGGCACACCCTTCTGACCTCTGAGGCCCACAGAGCAAGTTCTCTCCTCCGCACCCACACACACCGGCTGGGTGGTTTGGACCCCAAGAGCCCAGCGGCCAAGCCAGCTGTGTATACACATTTGACCATTTGACAGTCGTGAACTTCAAGGGAAGGGCGGCCCATCACATCCTATCGTGACCATAACTCTTGTTAATATTTGGAATATGGTAAAGGGTTCAGAACGAATCTGTTTATAGAGACCGTGTTTGTTGCCACTGAGATAATTGCTCTGTGATCTAAACTAAACATACACTTAGCCGGGATGAATGCTAACATATATCTCTACCTGCCAGGAAAATGTCAGGGTGATTTATTATAATAGACAGTTTGCCTCATTAGAGCCTTGGGAAAAAAGTCCACTTTTGAGGTCTTTAGCAACTGGAGCAGGATTTGGCTCAGCGAAGTCCTTGTTTGTGTATGATTTCTCTGTTGGAATGTTGTGGGTGATAGCCTGAGTGACGAACATTAGTAAAAAACTTTCTTGTGATTTTGAAGTGTTGTAAGATGCTGTTTGGCAGGACTCTTGCTAACCATTTCCTTTTTTTATGATGTACCAGATATTGACGAGTGTGAGACTGGTATTCATAACTGCCTCCCCGATTTTATCTGTCAGAATACTCTGGGATCCTTCCGCTGCAGACCCAAGCTACAGTGCAAGAGTGGCTTTATACAAGATGCTCTAGGCAACTGTATTGGTAAGACGCTGCTGCCAGATTAGCGGGGTGTTTCAGGAAGGGCCGGCGGTCGAGCCTCGGGCCAGGCATCTGGACTCTGCCGGGCCGCCTGGTGCACAGAACAGGGGTCGGCACCTTTTTTGTAAGGGGCTGGACAGCGAATACAGCAGACACTTCAGCCACTGTGGGCTGTACGGTCTCTGTCGCGATACTCGGCTCTGCTGCAGTAGTCAAAAGCAGCCAGGGGCTATCTGTAAACAAATGGCTGTGTTCCAATAAAACTTTATTCACAAAAATAGGCAGCAGGCTGGGTTTGGCCCAGGGGCCACAGTTTCCCGACCTGGGTTTAGATGAAAGAACCTGGGTTCTGGAGTTAGAGACATCTTCCTTTAAACCGAGTGACCTGAGAACATGACTTCTTCTGAGCTTACATTTTTTCCTCTATAAAATGGGCGTGATGATAACATCTGGCTTAGAGACTTGAGGCCGGGATTAGACAAGTACTTTCGAAGGTACACAGGAAGCACGCAGTGAGTGGCGACTCCTGCCACAGGTATTTAGCCTATCAAAAAATTGTTTTAAAAAGTGCTTAGCTGGGCGCAGCAGGTCACGCTAGGTAATCCTAGCACTTTGTGAGGCTGAGGCAGGAGGATTGCTGAGCTCAGGCGTTTGAGGCCAAGCTTGGGCAATATAGTGAGACCCCCATCTCTACAAACAATTAGCCGGGTGTGGTGGCGCATACCTATAGTCCCAGCTACTTGGGAGGCTGAGGTGGGAGGATCCCTTGAGCAGGGAAGTCGAGGCTGCCGTGAGCAGTGATCGTGCCACTGCACTCCAGTCTGGGCAACAGAGCAAGACCCCGTCTGGAAAAGAAAACAAAATATAAAAGTAAAAAATACTCTGTGGTAGTATTTGAATTCAAAGAGACAGAACGTAGAAAAGACAGCGGTGCCAGGCTCTGGGCAGGGTGGGGAACAGGGAGTGAGTGTTTCATGGGTGTAGAGTTTCAGTTTAAGAAGATGAAGCAGTTCTGGAGATGGATGGGGGTGTTGGTTGCACAGCGGTGTGACTGTGCTAATGCCCCAGAACCCGTCTACTTGAAACGGTTACGATGGCAAATTTTATGTCACATACTCGTGTAGTTCACCACGGTAAGAAAAGAAACTCTGGCCAGGTGCAGTGGCTCACGCTTGTAATTTGAGCACCTTGGGAGGCTGAGGTGGGTGTATCACCTGAGGTCAGGAGTTCGAGACCAGCCTGATAACATAGTGAAACCCCGTCTGTACTGAAATACAAAAATTAGCTGGGTGGAGTGGTGGGCGCTTGTAATCCCAGTGACTCGGGAGGCTGAGGCAGCAGAATCGCTTGAACCCAGGAGGCGGAGGTTGCGGTGAGCCGAGATCGCGCCATTGCACTCCAGCCTGGGTAACAAGAGCAAAACTACTCCTCAAAAAAAATAAATAAATAATCTCTTCTGATACTAATATGAAAAGAGAGAATCCCATGTGAACTTGGTATGAATTTAGGAGATCTAGGTAAGACAGCTCACTGTAGAGGAGCAGTGTGGGGTACAGCTGGGGAGCTGGCCAGCCTGGGGTACCAGTTCTGGAAAGACAGGAGGTGAGTCCTGTTTTCCCCTGGCTTTGTCAGGCTAACCACCTGGCTTAGGCCACTGCCGTCAGCGCCTGAGCCCTGATCCGCTTGGCTTTCCCTTGGCCTCTACTCAGCAGATGCTCCTGGGTCCGCTGTTGAGGTCAGAGCTACTTTTTAGGAGAAAAGACGAGGAACCCCAGCTACAGATCACACTAGTCAGAACCTCCCTACCTGGAGTGCCCGCATCACCTCTCCTCTTCAAAGGCTGGTGCTGCTCTGAGCAGGGAACTGTAAATTTCCCTCTTACTTCTATTTCAACTTTTTCTTAGAGAAATCTGTGTTGATCATTTATTTGAAATAGTGGTTTGGACAGACAGCTCTTCCCCCACTGCAATTTTTTAACCACCGAGATATTTAAAGACAAGTGGATGTGGCCAGGTGTGGTGGCTCACCTGAGGTCAGGAGTTCGAGACCAGCCTGACCAACATGGTGAAACCCCGTCTCTACTAAAAATACACACATCAGCCAGGCGTGGTGGTGGGTGCGTGTAATCTTAGCTACACCGGAGGTGGAGGTTGCAGTGAGCCGAGATGGAGCCACTACACTCTAGCCTGCATGACAGAGCAAGACTGTCTCAGAAAAAAAAGGCCAAGTGGAACAGTGAACTCTTAGGACAGGGGCCTCATCTGAACCCCGCCCAGCCTTCCTATGTTACAGCTTCCCTGTCACCCCCTGGGGAGACTCCTGAGCTGGGGGCTGTGGCTTAGCTGCCAGTTGGCCCCTCACCAGTCCCCTGCCAGCAGGGAGGGGGTGGTGAGCAGGGAAGCCATGGGCTCTCCAGGGCCAGTGGGGAGAACAGTCCTGCTCGGACTTGCAGCCTGCTCAGAGGGGGCTCCGGAGGAGGTTGGCGTCTGTTGAGGACGGAAAGCCTGACTCATGGCAAAATCAGCCCCGATTTCCACCAAGAGGCAGCGTTTGCAAGTCTCAACCTAGCTCCGACTTTCCTCTCTAGAGGGCACAGCACTGTGTAGGAGCTGAGGTTTGGGAGCTGTCCCCTCACTGTCCTTCCAGGACTGGCAAGCAGGCTGTGGGCTGAAGCCCAGCCTGGCGGCACTGAGTTGTTCCATGCCGTCTCCCTGGTTCTTCAGTGACAGGATCGAAAGCCAAACGCTCGGCTCCCACAGGGTCCCCACTTTGGATGGGGGTGGGATTCCCCTTTTCATGTGCTCTCAATCCTTGCAGTCGAGCTCAGGATTCATGGTTTTAAAAGATGTCTATTTATTTCAACAACTATGTATGTCTTTACTTACAAAAAGCAAACAAAACCTCAGCGTGGGAAGTAGGCACTCCTCCCCCGCCCGGTCCTTCCTGCCTCTTGGCAGGTCGGTGAAACCTTCTGGGCTCTGCTCCCTGAAACTTTTTGTTTTTTTATGAAAATGGGACCGGACTGTTCTGCCACGTGCTTCCCCCCCACTCCACTTGACAGGGTATTTAGAAAGCGTTTCATGTCAGCACCTTTATGTGACCTTTTTAAAAATGACTGCATCAGCAGAAATAATTCTAAGGGGAAAACCTACCAGGACAGAAGATAGTTTCAGGCCATCCGGGAGAGGCTGGAAAGGCTCTACGTCAGCTCCAGGTCCCCCAGCACCATCCTGGGTCTTCTCCTCCCACACCTGTGCCCATGGTACCTGCTCCCTCACCCGGGAACAGCATGGTCCATGGTGGGAAGCACTGCTCCCTTGTGTAGCCAGAATCCATCTTCCTGGAGCCCTAGAACTGGCCTGGGGCCCCGAGAGCACATCCGAGCCTCCTGCCTGTAGCAGAAGAGTTCTTCCTGCAGGGCTAGCACAAGGGATGAGTCAGGGTCCCCGAAAGCAGAGGTCTTTGCCTCTGTCACAGATGGAGAATTTCCTAGGACCTTAAGGTGGGGTCACCAAGGGTTTTGAGGTGAGCTTGGCTTTCCTGGGTTTTTTTTGCTCTGTTTCTTCGAATCCCCTCCTCCTGCTGCTTGCTGTCTTCCTTTCTTTTTCTTCTTTTTTTTTTTTTTTGAGACAGTCTTGCTCTGTCGCCCAGGCTGGAGTGCAGTGGTACAATCTCAGCTCACTGCATCTTCCACCTCCCAGGTTCAAATGATTCTCCTGCCTCAGCCTCCCAAGTAGTTGGGATTACAGGTGCCCACCACCACGCCCAGCTAATTTTTGTATTTTTAGTAGGGACGGGTTTTGCCATGTTGGCCCGGTTGATCTCGAACTCCTGACCTCAGGTGATTCACCCTCCTTGGCTTCCCAAAGTGCTGGGATTACAGGCGTGAGACACCACACGGCCTCTTTATTTCTTCTTGAGTGGGGAGGAGGGAATGGGCCAGGGCTTCCCACATGCCCTGGCCGACCTGTGCCTGGGGATGCCCGCAGGTCATGGGGCAGGACGGGGTTCCATTGAGTCTAGGAAGCACTGGGTGAAGCAAAGAGAACAGGGACCTCGGCAGCTGGGTGAATCCCTCGGAGGGAGACTGTGCACCATCTTCCCTAACTCAGCCGACACTACATTGATTTGCTGTCTGTTTATTCACTCCCATTCACTCATTCATTTATTCACTGTTAGCGAGGTCTTAACCCTGTGGAGCACAGGATGTTCTGAGGGACGCTCTCGTTCCATGGAGCAGAGTTTGGGGAGCGCCTGGGGGGAGGCAGCCGCCACTCTGCTAAACGCTGCCTTTATTCTTAATACGGGGCAGGGGCCACCTAGCTGTTTCTCTAAAGGGCTAGATGGTAAATAACTTCAGTCTCTGTGGCGGCCACTCCACTCTGCACGTTGCCGTGTAAAAGCAGCCCTGAGCAGTGCGTAAGAGTGGGCCTGGCTGCATGTTACTAAAACTTTATTTACAAAGACAGGTGTAGGCTGCATTTGAACCAAGGGCCATCATTTGCTGACCGCCGATTTAAGGGAGCTGGGAAGCCTGGTTCTAACCCAGAAGGGAGCTGGGAAGCCTGGTTCTAACCCAGAAGGGAGCTGGGAAGCCTGGTTCTAACCCAGAAGGGAGCTGGGAAGCCTGGTTCTAACCCAGGCCCTGGTGGGCCCCTGACTCCAGCCGTTAGGCCAGGATCATTCAGTCCCTGGACCTCGGTTTCCTCTTTATAAAGTGGGAGCAGTGGTGATGGTGATACCGGCCTCGCCTCGTTCTCAGGCTGGTTATGGTGCTCAGAAGCAGGCCTGGATGTTCACGCTTCTGTGAACTGTTCGGTGCTGCATGGTCGGCGCAAAGGCTGACTCGTTTGACTGAGGAGGGTGGACCTGGCTGGCAGGGAGAGGGGTACAGCTGGCTGTTTTCCTTTCTGACATATGCTCAGGGGTCTTCCACCATTACTCTCTCTCTTCGTCCTCCCGCCCCTCGATGCTTTGTAAGTGTCTGAGGAAGGTGATTTTCCAAGGTGATATTTAGACACTTAGGTCCTTTTCGATGTCATTGGGAAGTGAAATCTGTGTATCCTTCCTCCAAATTTGAGCAGAAGAAGGGAATCCATGGGTAGCGTGGTCCTCCTGGGTCAGTCACTGGTTCGCACTTGCTCACTGTATGTCATCAAAGGTGATGCCCCATGGTCGCCATGCCAGAGGTGTGTCCATTCAAGGAAGGAGACTGCTGTGCCGTGAGCTCAGGGAGCCACGGCCCCTCGGGTGGGCCTGCGTCAGCCGCATAGGCCCTATGAAGCCCCGTCATCGGAGGGACCTAGAGTCTTGCTGGGAGCCAGAGTTGCTGGCACCAAGTAGACGGTCACCTGTCTCCTTGTCACTGGAGTCCTGTCTCCTGTCACTGTCACAGGACCTATGTCTCCTGCCACTGTGCCCAGTGCGAGGAGGTGAATGCAGCAGAAGCCGGGCAGGCAGGTCCTGATTTGGTGCAGTGAACAGTGGAGGTGCCGGAGTTGTAGGGGCAGGGAGAAGGGCCAGAGGTATTTGAGGCAGTGATGACATTTGGGAGCCAGCTGGGAGGCGGCTCTGTGGTTCAGGATGAAGGGGTTGAGCCCCTCTGTTTGTGGTTTTGCGGAGAGGTGGGAGGGGAGTTTCTCTGGAGATCCAGTCGTTGGGTTCTGTTAACTGTGTTATCTCTGTCTCTTCCCGCTGTAGACATCAATGAGTGTTTAAGTGTCAATGCCCCGTGCCCTGTCGGGCATACATGTATCAATACGGAGGGCTCCTACACGTGCCAGAAGAACGTGCCCAACTGTGGCCGTGGATACCATCTCAACGAGGAGGGGACTCGCTGTGTTGGTTGGTATTAAAAAAGAAAACAAATCTGAAATTCACTTTCCCGTCTGTTTCCAGCACACACCTTCCCTTCTCTGGAAGCGGAAAGGGGACGCCCAAAGCAAAGCCATTTCTGCCAGCCCATCCATCCCGTGGCCAGCTCCCAAGCACGGGCCTTCATTGTCCTGCCTGGACTGCTGTAGTAGCACACCAACCCGTCTATGCCCCAGCCTTGTCTACTTCCGTCTGTCTAGCTTGTCCTGAGCCCAAAGCTTTCTTACCCCACCCTGTTTACAGTTCCATCAGCTCCCCATTGGTGACAAGGACAGATGCCTCTGCTTATAGTCCAGTCCCCCAGCGCTGGTCCAACTCCACAAACCCTGTAATTCAGGTGATGTGGGTCTTGCCACTCTGCACACAGGCGCTGTTCTTCCCTCTCTGTGTGGGTGTTTGATCAGACATCGTTCCCTCTGCCCACCTGCTCCTACGTTCTTTTGGATCCGGGGCACCCAGCCTGCCTGGCTCCTGCAAGGAGGGAGCCTTGGTCGCTATAACCCCTAGGACACTTCTTCAGTGTCTTTCTATGTCTCCTGATACCTGTCCTCTGAGGCCGCGTGGGGGTTCATAGGCTGTGGCCGAGGCTGCATGGGACATGGCTAGGATCATGGGGCTTGGAGCACTGCCTGGGCACTTCCTTCCTTAATGAGAGTCCTTGCTGGCCTGCCAGGGAGGGCTGCCTCTGGGTCACCTGTCTCCCCAGCCCAGGGCCCCGCACACAGTAGGTGCTCTGTGAAGTCGTGTTGAAATGAAATGCACGTTTCCATTTGCCCCGGGGCCCTGCACACAGTAGGTGCTTTCCATTTGCTCCTTTCTTGTTTTTTTTTGCTGATCATCCTGGGGGGAAGAAACCCAAACTAAAGGTTCTCATCGCGGCTTTCTCTCTCCTTTGAAGATGTGGATGAGTGCGCACCCCCTGCCGAGCCCTGTGGGAAGGGGCATCGCTGTGTGAATTCTCCTGGCAGCTTTCGCTGCGAGTGCAAGACGGGTTACTATTTCGACGGCATCAGCAGGATGTGCGTGGGTGCGTGGGGGCCCCTGCAGTCTGTGGGAGAACCCAGCCACATGGCACCAGGGACACATTCTGTGGCACCTAGCGTGATGTGGTCTGATCCTCATCTCAGAAAATTCCAAGTGCTGGCAGACTTTGAGAGAAGACCCTGAGTCAGGACCACCCCATTCTAGTTCCAGCTCTGCTGCTGCCCAGCCAGGCGGCCACTGGCACGCCCCCCCCACACCGGGTGTGAGCCTGCTCCCCACCTGTAGAAAGGGGTTCTGCTCGGCCCAGGACCTCCAAGTGTTGATAAGCCAGGTCTACAAACGTGGGCAGTATTAGTGATTTCCTGGAGAGTCACTGCTGAGCTACAGAGCCGCAGGGGCTCCAGATGTACCTTTAGCTCAGAGTGGTGAGGGCAAAAGTTTTGACCAGGAGTGGGGTCAGGTCCTGTCCAGTTAGTGCCTGCTGTCACCAAACGTAGGTGCTCAGAGGAGCCTGGTAGCTGCCACTTCACTCCCGCCAAGCGGGCACTTTGCTAGATCCTGGCAGACCCTTCTTGTGGGTCCTGGGGAGGAGGACTGGCAGGAGGGAACAGGTTCAAATGTGCTTCCACGGAAGGAGCACAAGGCTTGCCCAGCAGGCAGGCACACTGCAGCAGTCCCAGCTGTCCCACTGACATCCTGCATGCTAGGGAAAAGTCACTGTGCATTCCTTGTCTGAGAAATGAGGCTGGAGGCAGGGTGCAGTGGCTCACACCTGCAATCCCACCACTTTGGGAGGCCAAGGCGGGCGGATCACTTGAGGTCAGGAGTTTGAGACCAGCCTGGCCAACATGGCGGAACCCTGTCTTTACAAAAAATACAAAAATTAGCTGGGCGTGGTGGCGTGTGCCTGTAATCCCAGTTGCTTGCGAGGCTGAGGCATGAGAATCACTTGAACCTGGAGACGGAGGTTGCAGTGAGCCAAGATCGAGCCACTATTCCCCAGCCTGGAGACCAAGCGAGACTCCATCTCAAAGAAAAAAAGAATGAGGCTGGAGGAGGTGGAGGACAAAGGACATGAGCAGGCCTCGCTAGGAGGGTGGAGTGTGCCGCCACTGTGGCTGGACATGCCCTGAGCCGGCCAACCCCTCTTTCAGATGTCAACGAGTGTCAGCGCTATCCTGGGCGCCTGTGTGGCCACAAGTGCGAGAACACGCTGGGCTCCTATCTCTGCAGCTGTTCCGTGGGCTTCCGGCTCTCGGTGGATGGCAGGTCGTGTGAAGGTGAGGCCGGGGCCCCGTCCACTCGCTTCCCCAAGGCCCCCTTCCTCCTGGGGAAGCCACCGTCCTCCTGCAGACCTGTTTGGAGCAGATCTGTTGATTTCCCCAGCACATTTAAATGTTAGCAGGAGAGCACCCGTAAAATGCTATTCATCAGAAGGCCTGCCCGACTGCCCGCCGGACCTCTCCTGCTGGCATCCACCCTCTGAGGCTGTGTGGGGGTTCATAGGCTGCGGCAGAGGCCGTGTGGGATGTGGCTAGGGTTACGGGCCTTGGAGCGTGAGACCCACCAGTCATGGGGTCTTGGTCATGCCTGACCTCTGCCTGCCTCCGTGTCCTCGCCGGGGAGAGGGGCGGGTGTGTGAAAGAGCAGCAAAGCTGGATGCTTGTTCTGCACAAAGACGGTGTGTGGGTTTTAATCAGATGCTGCTTATGGGAGACAGGCTCTGGGTCCACTGATCTCAAGTTACCCAGACGATTGGAGGGAGGCTTTGTAAATGACGGAGCCGAGAGAGGAATACGGAGGTTCTTAGGGCGTGGGTCAGTGTGATTGATTAGGGCACCTGCTTTGAACTTGTTTTTTTTGTTTTGAAACAGAGTCTCACTCTGTCGCCCAGGCTGGAGCGCAGTGGAACGATCTCGGCTCACTGCAACCTCCGTCTCCTGGGTTTAAGCAGTTCTCCTACCTCAGCATCCCGAGTAGCTGGGATTACAGGTGCCCACCATCAGGCCCAGCTAATGTTTGTATTTTTAGTAGAGACGCGGTTTCACGTCGTGTTGGCCAGGCTGGTGTTGAACTCCTGACCTCAGGTCATCCACCCACCTCGACAGTTAGGTTTTCCCCTCCCAGAGACAGAGAGAAGCACCCTGGCCTTCCTGATGATGACATTCCCCAGGCATGGCCCTAGTCCTTGAGAAAGACACTCCTGGGTTGCATATCTCAAAGGGACAGAGAAAGCATTTACATTTGCAAGTTTTTCTAAAGTACATGCTTCAAAGGAGAAAGGTCAGTGCCCATAGTCATGTTTGGGCTGGAACCAAGAGAAAATTCTTTTGGCAGCATTAGACTTTCTCAGTCAGGCATCCTAAGGGGGCTGGGCCTGTATCCTGGGTACAAGGTCCCTGGCCAATGGCAGCCACACTCATGTCGGGTTAAGTCTCTTGGCATGTGGGGGTTGGACACAGTTGTTCCTGCCAAGGGTCTTGTGCTTCTCACATAACACCAGCCTCCTGGGCTGATGGGATGGTCACATGAACAGCGTGCCAGCCCAGGGCCTGGCACATACTCAGTGCTTGGCAGATGTCACCCCTTCTATTGGGATTAGGTTCTGAACTGGGCAGACACTGAGAGCTTTGGGTGACCCTTGACAATCATCCATATTGCCCGTGACACCCTGGTTGGTGGGTGCATTGCAGTGGCCAGAGAACAGCTTCTGCAGCCTAACTCAAATATGGCAGGTCTTCCAATCTGCCACGAGAATTTTCCTTCCTGATAAGATGGTCACGGGTTAGATACTCCAGGGTGAGCTGTAGTGTACATAATTCTCAAATCAGAGGATGGACGGTATGAGGGGTCCTGGGGTTAGTTCACAAGAACGCCTGTGGGTGAGGAACAAGATTCACGCGTTGAGTCTCTGGGGCTTGTGTTCAAACCCCACTTCTGCCATTTTCAGGGCCTTGAAGAAGTAACTCAGTCTCTCTGGGCCTTGGTGTCCTCATCTGTAAAATGGGCAGAGTAGGACCAACCCCACAGGGGACTGTGAGGGTAAAACGAGATTGCGCAGGTGAAGAGTTTATCACAGGGCTGGGCGCCAGTTGACAAGCTGGCAGTGTGGAGACTGCTGGTGTTTTTTTTTTCTTTTTTCCTGAGACAGAGTCGAGCTTTGTCGCCAGGCTGGAGTGCAGTGGCGCCATCTTGACTCACTGCAACCTCTGCCTCCCAGTTCAAGTGATTCTCCTGCCTCAGCCTCCTGAGTAGCTGGGACTACAGGCACGTGTCACCACGCCAGGCTAATATTTGTATTTTTAGTAGAGATGGGGTTTCTCATATTGGTCAGGGTGGTCTTGATCTCTTGACCTTGTGATCTGCC
Source organism: Callithrix jacchus (assembly GCF_049354715.1). Classification (NCBI taxonomy): domain Eukaryota; kingdom Metazoa; phylum Chordata; class Mammalia; order Primates; family Cebidae; genus Callithrix; species Callithrix jacchus. The sequence goes on along the minus strand of NC_133502.1, from coordinate 214,419,367 downwards.
TGCCTCGGGATTACAGGCGGGAGCCACCGCGCCCGGCCGACTGCTGGCATTATTATTATTATTTGTAGAAGTAGGATTCCTGGTGGTGCTTCCTCTGGTCACTCGTAAATTACTGCAAAGTTGGCTTTCATATTCACATTTGTGGGCAGTATCGTGGACACAGAAGCAGGGCCTGGCCACCTTGCCACATGACCTTACTAACCATTTGTTAAGCATCTGCCCTGGGTGTGTAGGAGAACTCGGTCCTGCCCTGGGGAGTGTCTCCCCGGGCAGTGAGAGACCACGCTGGGCAGGTGGAGACCAGGCCAGGCGTGTGGGGGCCACAGAGACGAGACACGGGGTGGACGGCTAGTGGATGTTCGCCAACGCCACTTAGTATACATTGCAGGCTTTTCCAGCCACAGTCTTGGTTGCAACCGCTCAGCTCTGCTGTGGTAGCACGAAGTAGCCAGAGGACCACGGTAAAAAAATGAGTGTGGCTGGGCGCAGTGGCTAATACCTGTAATCCCAGCACTTTGGGAGGCCGAGGCAGGTGGATCACTTGAGGTCAGGAGTTTGAAACCAGCCTGGCCAACATGGGAAAACCCTATCTCTACTAAAATACAAAAAATTAGCTGGGCATGCTGGCGCATGCCTGTTATCCCTGCTACTCGGGAGGCTGAGGCAGGAGAGTTGCTTGAATTTCTATCCACTTTAGTAGATAATAACCTCTCGGAGGTGGAGATTGCAGTGAGCGGAGATTGAGCTGCTGCACTCCAGCCTGGGTGACAGAGAAACTATGTCCCAAAAGAAAATGAGTGTGGGTGTGTTCTTTATTATTATTTTGAGACGGAGTCTCACTCTTGCCCAGGCTGGAGTGCAGTGGTGCGATCTCGGCTCACTGCAACCTTCGCCTCCCGTGTTCAAGTGATTCTCCTGCCTCGGCCTCCCGAGAAGATGGGACTACAGGCGTGCACCACTATGCCTGGCTAATTTTTGTACTTTTGATTGAGATGGGGTTTCACCATGTTGGCCAGACTGGTCGTCAACTCCTGACCTGAGGTGATCCACCTGCCTCCTCCTCCCAAAGTGCTGGGATTACAGGCATGAGCCACTGCGCCCGGCCTGGCTGTGTTCTAATAAAACTTTATGAAAACAAGTGGCAGGCCAAATTTGGCCCATGGGCTGTGGTTTGCTGACCTCTGCTCTAGGTAAAGGGGGCGGTAGTCCAGAGCTGCCCAGCGAGTTCTGTGCCCTGGAGTGTGAGGAGGACCGGCGTATGGGCTGGGTGGCTGAGGCCTTCCTTGTGTGCCGTCATCTGTGTGGGATGCCAGCTTGGAGGTGAAGTGGGGAGCACAGGATCAGACTTCCATTTGAGAACTGGAATGGACTCTGGCGGCCAGGTCGGGGCTGGAGGCTGGAGCTGCTGTCCTGGCACGAGAAGCTGTGGGCAAAGCAGGCAGGGGCAGGGATGGAGGGTTCAGAGTCACCAGCCATGATGCCTCTCCCTCGGCATGCCCCTGGGACCTCTGCCCCTCCAAGTATGTTAACCTGAGAGAGGTGGAGAGGAGATGTTCTGTTCCCTGGCCCTGAGGGCTGCAGTGGAGGCAGGGATGTGTGATCCCTGACCCTGAGGGCTGCAGTGGAGGCAGGGACGTGTGATGTCGCCCTGAGTGGTGACCCCGCTTTCTCTTTCAGACATCAATGAGTGCAGCAGCAGCCCCTGTAGCCAGGAGTGTGCCAACGTCTACGGCTCCTACCAGTGCTACTGCCGGCGGGGCTACCAGCTCAGCGACGTGGACGGAGTCACCTGCGAAGGTGCGGACGCCCCTGCTTGCTGAGGGGGAAGTGCCCCCCGGCCTCGCCGTGACGCAGCGGCACAGCTTCTGACTTTCAGATTCCACAGGGAAGAACCTGCCGGCATTTCCTCACCTGGCAGACCTTCCATGTCTGCCCTTGGAGGCTAGCAGGTGGTTTCTGCTTTCCCTCCAACTGAGATTTTTTTTTTGAGACAGGGTCTCGCTCTGTTGCCCAGGCTGGAGTGACGTGGTGCTGTCACTGCTCGCTGCAGCCTCAGCTCCCTGGGCTCAAGTGGTCCTCCCACCTCAGCCTCCCAAGTAGCTGGGACCGTCAGCACACACCACCATGCCTGGCTAATTCTTTATTTGTAAAAAATTTGAGACAGGGTCTTGCTATGTTGCCCAGGCTGGTCTTGAACTCCTGGGCTCCAGTGATCCTCCTGCTTCAGCCTCCTAAATTGCTGGGATTACAGGCATGAGCCACTGTGCCCAGCCTCCAAGTGAATTTCTCATATACTTTTCCCATTCTTTTTTTTTTGTGGGGGAGGGAGGGGGACGGAGTCTTACTCTGTCACCCAGGCTGGAGTGCAGTAAAGCAATCTCGGCTCACTGCAACCTCCGCCTCCCAGACACAAGCAAGTCTCCTGCCTCAGCCTCCTGAGTAGCTGGGATTACAGGCACGCGCCACCACACCTGGCTAATTTTTTGTATTTTTAGTAGAGATGGGGTTTCACCATGTTGGTCAGGCTGGTCTTGAACTCCTGACCTTGTGACCCACCCTCTTCGGCCTCCCAAAGTGCTGGGATTACGGGCGTGAGCCACCGTGCCCGGCTGCTTTTCCCATTCTTAGCATGGGGGTGGGAAGGGAGCAAACCACTCCTGACTTGTTCTTTAATAGATACGCACGGTGGTGACTGCTCCGCGCACTGGGACCCTGGGCCGCACATCTCGGGGCTTGGGGGTGGTGCATGGCTGGGAGGCAAGGAGAGGGCTCAGGGATCACCTATATCCCTGACTCGGAGCTCTGACTGTTCCTCTGTCACATGGGGATTAACCCCAGCCTCACCAGATCGTTAGAGGATTAAACCAGCTGACAGCAATTATGGGCAATTAGGGCAATTCTGTTTTTGTTTGCTTGCTTCTTTGGTTTTTGGTTTTGAGACAGTCTCACTCTGTCACCATCTATCTCCTGGGATCGAGCAATCCTCCCACCTCTGCCTCTTGAGTGCAGGCATGCACCAGTATGCCTGGCTAATATTTTTGATTTTTCGTGGAGACAGGGTCTCACTTTGTTGCAGAGTCTGGTCTCGAACTCCTGGGCTCAAGCAGTCCTCCTGCCTCAGCCTCCCAAAATGCTGGGATTCCAGGCATGAGCCAGTGCACCCAGCTGAGGTGTGTTTGTTTCTTATTCAAGTGTTGTCCATATTTCCCCTTGCCTGCCACACACATACTTCTTTTTTTTTTTTTTTTTAAAGATGGGGTTTCACCATATTGGTCAGGCTTGTCTCGAACTCCTGACCTCAGGTGATCCACCCACCTTACAGACTTGAGCCACCGCACCTGGCTCACACACATACTTCACACCATGAACTTGCTGTGTGACCCTAGGCTAATCTCATCACATCTCTGAGCATGATGGTCTCTGAGGCTTCCTGTGTCCAGCTTCTCCCGTGCTGCTGCCCTCCCAGGCCCCAGTGTAGCCCCCAGGGTGATATAGCGTGGCCAGCAGGTGCCAGGACACAGAAGCTGAGGTAGGCTTTGCTGTTGCAGACATCGACGAGTGCGCCCTGCCCACCGGGGGCCACATCTGCTCCTACCGCTGCATCAACGTCCCTGGAAGCTTCCAGTGCAGCTGCCCCGCGTCTGGCTACAAGCTGGCTCCCAACGGCCGCAACTGCCGAGGTGAGCAGGTGGAAGGCCTCGGGGTCCCTCGTGCTGTGCTGGGGGCTCTGCAGTGTTGTGGGGCTGAGGCCAGGCTCCGGGGCTGTGCTTCCCCAACCCAAGGGCCACAGCACAGATGGGATGCATTCAGGGAAAGCAGCCCCTGCCGTCCAAGGGGTGTCCCGGGGTCCTCTGGATTGTCTGACCCCGTGAAGGCTACATCCAGCAGGAGCACTTGACCCCTCCTGCCCTCCCCCAGCAGCCCCGAAAAGGTAGGAACAGAGAGGCCTTTGGGAAGATGGCCACCAGGGAGGAAGCTGTCCAGGCCAGGGGGTGGTGTGGCCTGGTGTGGGGTGGCCCAGGGCGCTCACGGCTGTGGGTCCGCTCCAGAGTGGCCTAGGTAATGGGGGCTAGGGGCACTTGTTTTGCATTCAGCCCCCGTTTCTAAGAACGCACTGGGGCAGTGTGTCCCCTAGAGCCATCCGGTAACATCCATTCAATGCCTGACAGCGGGTGCTAAGTGGATACTTGTGAGTGTGAGCCTCAGTGTACACACTGGTCCAGAGGCGGAGTCATGGAGGTGGGGCTGTCCAGCCAGGTCCTTGGGAGTCCTGTGGATCCTGGGGCTCCGGAAGCTCCTTGGGTCCTACAGATGTAGCTTCCAGTCATGAGGGAGGTGACTTTGCTGAAAGGCAGGCAGGAGCTGTGGCGTTTCCTAGGAGGCCCCCTCTGCTGGTCCCGGGCTCTGGATGGAAGGGCATTTGTGTCTACATTTCTGAGGGAGCAAATGACTTTTCTCCTGGCCAGGCTCCCTCACCGCAGCCTGGGGTCCCGCCCAGACTCAGCATAAACACATTCCTGAGCCGGCCTTCGAGGCTGGGGACTGTTGTTTCTGCCACCGACGCTTGGGCATTTTCCACCTCTTAATGGATGTCTCCCAGGCTTGGGGACAGCCCCCGAGCCCCACTGGTTGGCTGCTCCTCCATCTCCAGGGCCCTCTCAGTGTGGCGCCCCACGCCCCATCTCAGGAGCCCCAGGCCTGGTGGTTCCGGTCCACCATGAACAGCCACCAACCCTAAGACACAGGGCAAGGCGTATGATCCCTTGAAGCCTGTTTTTCTCATTGTTATGTGGGGCTAGCAGCTCCTGCCGCTTCTCTCCTAAGAGGTTGAGTCACGCGTAGGGTAAGGGTGCCTTACCTTGGGAGCCGCAGAGAGGCTCTGCCTGGTTAGCACATGGACTCTGATTCCAGCCTGCCTGGGTTCAAAGCTTGGCTCTGACACTTATAAAATGTGTGACCTCAGACAGGCCTCGTAAGCTCTGTGAGCTCCTCATAAAATGAGGATCATAACAGTGTTGTCTGCCTCATTGCGTTCTTGGGAGGATTCCTGACTTAACCTTGTGAGGCACTCCAGGACCCATCATGTAACGTTCACTTTTACCATCGTCACACTCCCTCCGGGCATGGTGAATAAGTTAACACTCTATAAATGTAAATATCCTATAAATGTAAGAATCGCCACAGGACGCTGCTCTGAAGACCAGCCAGTGGAGGGCAGGGTTGGCCCGACCCCCTCCCCTAACCCCGGTTGATGGGAGGCCTGGACTCCTCCGTCTCCAGATGGGGATGGCTCCTGCAGCCTCTGCCTTCACTGTGCTTCTGTGGGGTCTCTTGCAGACGTTGATGAGTGTGTGACCGGCACCCACAACTGCTCCATCAACGAGACCTGCTTCAACATCCAGGGCGGCTTCCGCTGCCTGTCCTTCGAGTGCCCTGAGAACTACCGCCGCTCTGCAGACACGTAAGTCCCTTGGGCCATGCCATCGTCTGTCTCTGTTGGACTTCCTGGTGGCCCAGCTCCTGGGTGGGTGGTTGTGGGGCTGTGACCTCAATGTCCTCCCATGAGGGACTCAGGGCACTCAGATCACCGGCTCCCTGGCCTTCAGGCCCCTAAATACTAGCAACTCTGGTCTCAGAAAGTCAAGGGAGTAACGGCACATGAGGCTGGGATCTCTAGTCATGCTCTCAGCCAGGGCTGTGCACAGAGCCAGGCGGAAACCACAGCCCTGTTTTTCCCTAGGGTGGAGCCTTGGGCAAGCTCTCTGGGCCTCAGTTTCCTCATCTGTAACATACAGATGTCAGAGCATGCTCTGACTCAGATGCCTAGGTGGCAGTGTCTCCATGTCAGCCCAAAGCCAGGGAGTCGATGTGACTTGCTGGACATTGTTACTCGGTGCCCACCTGAAAGCCGGGTGACGGCATGAGAACAGCATCAAAGATGCCAGATCCTAAACCTGGGGTTATGTGGCCCTACGTCTTTGTAAGCTCACCCACTCCTAGGCCATCACAGCGTCCATGTGAGACCATGGTTCCCGCTTCCTACCGCCCTTCCCCGTCCCTCAGAAAGTCTCATTTAATGCCACTGTCAGTTGCTTCAGGAGAAGCTCTACACTGGGACGGATCTCGGGACTGTGGACTTGTGACCTCCCCCAGGACTCTGAGTGCTCAATGCAGGCAGCCAGCTCTTTCCCAGGCCTTGGGCTTTTGGCTAGCTACCCCGCCACCTGAGGGTCAGTGGTAGTGCCCACTGATTGGCGCGAGGGGCAGCCGCTCATGGCATGGCAAGGCTTCTGGGTCACTGAGCAGCCCCATTGGCCCTCCGTATTTTCTGGCATTGGGGCTGCTCGTAGGCTCGCCCGGCCGCTTCCCTGATCTGCTGTTTCCCTGCACGGGTTTCCTTCTGCTTGGAAACCCAACATCTTGCTTCCTTCTTGAGCTTGGGTTAGGAAGAAGCTGCCCTGAAGCTGGGTTTGCAAGTCCGTAGCCTCCCGAAGAGCTCATGGTTATGCAGCAGCTTGGCGGGCAGTGACAGTGCTTCTCGGAGCTGTTCAGAAAGTTCCATGGCCTCGGCTTGAGGCTGTGCAGCTGTCGGCCCTTGTGAGTTCACCGTCTGCCCAGCCTTTGTCAGCGCCTGGGCGTGAGGGTTCCGGGACGCTGGCTCGGGCTGTGCCCTCAATTTCTAACTTGCACACAGTCAGGAAACCACCTTTCGTGGGCGGGTTGGCCACGTGTGCTGAGGTCATGGCTGAGATCGGCAGAGCCCGGCTCCACCCCTCATGTTGGCTGTGGAAGCCTCTGCCACCCTCAGTGCTGGAGAAGGTCATTTCTTCTTGGACCTACTGTGTGCAGGCACCTGGGTAGACAGTGAGCCTTTGTCCCTGTACTGGCTTGGCCTTTGGAGCGTGTGCTAAGAGGGAGGAGGGCCCTCCAGCTGGCTGGGCATGAGGGTGGGCAGGGGGCTGCCTGGAGTCGACCACGCCTTCGTGAAGGTAGAAGGAGTGAGTTAGGCAGAGGGGGCGGGAATATGCACACGTATGCAGTGAAATGGGGTGTCCAGCCTGAAACCTGGGCCCTACATGCAGTGAGAGACTGACCTGCTGGGCACCTGGCTTGTCCCAGCCCTTGAACTCCTGAGGCTGATAGCAAGGAGGGGCCACCCCTCTCAGCACCGCTAACCCCTCAGACTGGAGTTTTGTATTTTACAGCCCCTTTTCCTGCTCACCAAAATCCAAGCTTCTTAAAGGGTTTTTTTTCATCTAATCTTCAGAAAGCAATTTTTAAAATCTAAAAGAGCCGCATTTAGGAGGGACCCGTGGTTAGGGCTCCTGTGGTTAACAGCTCAGCAAGAACGGCTCGCTTGGGACCCTTGACGGCCAGGATGGCAGAGTCGGCTTCTGTGACTTTCTCTCTCTCTCTCTCCACTCACTCCGCTTCTGTCTGGGGAGCGTCCCGGCGGTCGAGGGCTGGTAACTGGAGCATGACCCGGGAAACTGGGCCGCAAACCACAGGGCTCGGCCTTGTGGACAGGACCAGTCAGCCACAGTCCTACCCGCTGGAGGAAGCGTGCAAAGTTGTCCCACAGCCTTTGCTGGGACCAGACACACCCTCTTTATCCCCTCAGTGGGGCTGGCCCCTGATGACCTGTGGTCTGGGAAGGTGGCCTTGGTGGCTGCTTCCCGGGGATGGGACACGATCACACAGCTGTGGGTCTGAGGGTGTAACACGGTGGATGGTGGTGGAGACGGAGCTGTTGAGGGTTCCCCTCTCTTGGCCGGTTCCTGGGGCTTGTCTCCAGGATGATGAGTGTGTGACAGTCAGGAAATTGCCAACAGGGCTGTCCACAAGCACCTGGGGTGGCCGGGATGGCAGTGACTCCCTGGAGGAGGACATGGGTCTTGAGGGCCGTTTTTCTCTGGTGCGTGGTGGCTTAGGATTGTTTTCATAGAGCTTGGGGTGTCAGGGTCACATGTGTTGAACTCGCAAGTTGGAGCACATTGTCCTCTAAGGTGTGACATGGCCTGGGCTGCACGGCCTGATGAGGGGAGGGGACATGTGTGGGAACCAGGTGCCTGCGGTCCCAGGAGCCAGGCCCTGCATGCCAGGCAGGGACGAGGCAGGCTCATCTGTGCCCTGCTCTGTAATAGATGCAGTGATGACAACCTGTCCCTGACCTACACACACTGGCTGAAAGGGATTCTTATGCCATCCCCAGTCTGGCAGGCAGTTTGCCAGATAGAGTAGTTAACGATTTCTGGTATTTTAATAAGTTTGAATAGAGCAAAGTGGGATAATTGAAGCCAGGACTTCAGGAAGATCAAGGATGTGTTTATTTGTGCATTAGTCATTTGCTAAGCACAGAGCTGTGTCGAGCCCTGTGCTGGGGCCAGAGAGCCCCAGGCCGTGCCCTTCGTTGAGAAGGAGCCAGCCCAGAAACTCCTGGTGCAGAGAAGGTTTTGGGGTGCCCCGAGGAATGACTGTGGGGTCGGATGCGGAGCCTCCAGGCGGAGTGTCGGGCTCGCTGTGTGATGACCAGGAGAGCCGCACCAGAACATCACGCGCACCTCAGGCTGTTTTCCTTCGCTCGTACTGGGGGAACACTTCCCCTCTGGCAAAACAAAACTCCGGCCCTAGTCAGTACTGGCCACGCTGGGGGAAGCAGGGAAGCGGAAATCCCACCGGGGCGACTCTAGCGCCACCTGCTGACCAGCCCCCTCCTGGCCGGTCCTGAAGCTGCTGATGTGTGTGTGCGCGCGCGTGTGTGTGTGTGTGTGTGTGTGTGTGTGTGTGTGAGAGAGAAAGCTTTGACATAAGACAGGCTGACTGTGAAAGCCATGCCTGCCGCTTACTACACACCATGGAGCCATGAACAAGTTCTGTGTCCTCACTGGCATCTGTCTTCCTGCCTGTAGAGCGGGAGGACGACGGGAGAGTGGTGGGAGGCAGCGGAAGGAAAGCCTGCGGTGCACGGCCTGCTCCCTGCTCCCGGAAGCGCAGTTCATGGGTCCCCTGCACTCCCCCGTTCACTGCCGCCTCGGTCGCTGCTCCTCAGAGGCCCTCCTGGGGGAGAGCTCTCAGATCACCTGGAGCACTGGGCATCTCGTAGCAGCACCCGTGCCTACCTTCTTTCCTGCCTCTACTTTGGGCCCCTCCCAGGCAGGACACCCCCTTTCAGTGCCCCGACCCCCAGGCCAGTCCTTTCTAACCGTTTGGCATGGTCGCTAGCCAAGTAAATGCAAGGCCTCCTGTCAGTCGGACAAACCTGGAAAGAGGGGGCAAAAGGAGACCCTGCTCACGATAAATGTCAAATGTCAAGGAAGTCCGTGTAAACAGCGTCTGGGCCAGGTCCTCTGGGGCTCCGCGCCTGGGCCCTGCTTCCTAAGGCAGCCGCCTTCAGAGTGTGATGGGCCAGGAGTTCAGGACACAGGAGATGACGCCTGTCCCATCTTGTGACAAGACGTTAGAACTTGTTACTATCCTGTAGCAGGAAGATAATGTCTATCTCCTTCCTGTCACAGGAAGTTAGAATCTGTGACAGGAAGTTGGAATCTGTAACAGGAACTTGGAATCTGTGACAGGAAGTTAGAATCTGTGACAGGAAGTTGGAATCTGTAACCGGAAGTTGGAATCTGTGCTCATCCTATACAGGAAGTTAGGAACCATCCCTGTCTTCACTGCAGGAAGTTAGGATCCGTCCCCATCTCCACCGCAGGAGATTGGGACCTGTTCCCGTCTCCACTGCAGGAGGTTGGGACCCGTCTCTACCTCCACCACAGGAGGTTCGGACCTGTATTAGTCAGGGTTCTCCAGAGGGACAGAACTAATGGAATATGTATATATTCCATGGTATGTATAAACGGGAGTTTATTAAGTATTGACTTACATGATCACAAGGTCCCACCATAGGCCATCTGCAGGCTGAGGAGCAAGGACAGCCAGTCCAAGTACCAAGACTGAAGAACGTGGAGTCCACTGTTCAAGGACAGGAAGCATCCAGCATGGGAGAAAGGTGGAGGCTGGGAGGCGAGGCCAGTCTCTCTCTTCACATTTTTTCTGCCTGCTTATACTCTGGCTGTGCTGGCAGCCGATTCGTGGTGCCCACCCAGATGAAGGGTGGGTCTGCGTTTCCCAGCCACGGACTCAAATGTGGCTCTCTTTTGGCAGCGCCCTCACAGACACACCCAGGATCAATACTTTGTATCCTTCAGTCCAATCAAGTTGACACTCGGTATTAACCATCACAGGACCTGTCCCTGTGTCCACCCAGGAAGTTAGGACCCGTCCCTGTGTCCACCCAGGAAGTTAGGACCCGTCCCTGTGTCCACCCAGGAAGTTAGGACCCGTTTCTGTTTCTATCACAGGAAGTTGGGATCTGTCCCCTTCCAAGCCCTGAACTGGCTCTGTGGAACAGGTGGGGTCCTGGGCCCGGAACATAAGGCTTAGTGACGGAATGGGGAGCCCACCCCACCGCCTGAGCAGAGATGTGGCTCCCTCACTCACTCTGGGATCTTGGGAAGTAGGAAGGCCACATTCTCTGTGAGCCTCAGGGTCCGCATGAGAAAAATGGCATGAAGCCACTGTCATGGTGTGGTGGCAGTGATGACACCAGCAAGTGCATGATGAGGAGTAGTTGGGCACTTGGTAAACAGCCCTGATTGCTAGTGGCAGAGACAGTCACGGGTCATCTCCGAGACCCACCCGAGAGCCCTGTGTAGCCCTGGCCACCGTCTGGGCGAGGGTCTGGGAAGGGCAGGGTGTGCCTATGGAGTGCCCCTGGGGTGGGACTCTGCCAGTGAGGAGGGGACATACCTCACTCCAGGCACAGCCGTTGGCTACCCAGCACCCCAGAGGGTGTTGGAAGAGGCTAGTGCCTGAGTCAGCAGCCCGGAGGTCCGCACCGCCTCCCGCAGGTGAGTGAGGGGCGTCTTGCGTGTTGGCTGAATCGGCCAGAGGGGCGGCGGGAGGCCCTGCCTGCCAGCCCCGCATCCCTGCGCTCTGCCGTTTCTCCGCTTGCTGGACCGGCCCTAATCCTCTTCTTGTCTCTCTGCCCACTTTTCTTGCAGCCGCTGTGAGCGCTTGCCTTGCCATGAGAATCAGGAGTGCTCCAAGCTGCCTCTGAGAATAACCTACTACCACCTCTCTTTCCCCACCAACATCCAAGTGCCCGCGGCAGTTTTCCGCATGGGCCCCTCCAGTGCTGTCCCCGGGGACAGCATGCAGCTGGCCATCACCGGCGGCAATGAGGAGGGCTTTTTCACCACCCAGAAGGTGAGCCCCCACAGCGGGCTGGTGGCCCTCACCAAGCCCATCCCCGAGCCCAGGGACTTGTTCCTGACCGTCAAGATGGATCTGTATCGCCACGGCACCGTCAGCTCCTTTGTGGCCAAGGTTTTCATCTTTGTGTTTGCAGAGCTCTGAGCAGTCGCTTCGCGGGGCCTCCTTCCTGTCGCTTTCCTAACCCTGCCCTCCGAGGCAATAATAAAGTCTTAGCAAGCGTCCCGCACCGTGAGCCTCGCGTGCCTTGGTTTTATTTGGCATGGTTGGGAGTCTGTGCCACTTGTTCCCTGGGGGTGAGCCGGGCACTGGCGCCACCGCCTGGTATCCCTGAGGGCTGACTGAGGAGCTCTCCCCATTAGCGGTGTGTATGCTCGGGGGGGCCATTGTTCACACCATTTCAGAGGTGTTAACTCGTCTTCACGTTGAGTTGAGCCCAAAGAATAAAGGTGCTGGCGGACGGCCCTGTCGTTTTACCAGTGCGGAAACCGAGGCCCAGAGAGAAGGGGAAGGGTTGGCCAAGGTTGCATGGCCTGTTGTGGCCACGCCAGGTCGAGGAAGCAGGTCTGCTGACCCCTGCCTGGTTCTTTGCTGTGTCCCCGGAGGTGAGCGTTTCGCTGAGATGAGAAGGCTGTGTCCTAAGATCGAAGGCTGGGCTCTGTTTCCCCGGATGAGAAGCCCAAATCTGGGATGCAGAAGCGGGTATGTGGTTGTGGCTCCTAGGATGCAGCTCTGGCCTCAGTGAAGTCGTTGGCCCCCTCTAAGGCTGCTGGCCTTGTGCCAGGGAGAGGCAGAGGACCGCACAATACATGTGGTGCTCGCAGGACCCCACACAGGCCTTATACCAGTCCCGCCAGGCAGGTGGTCATCCTCATGAAGACTCAGAGAGGACAAGTAATTTGCCCAAGATCACACAGCTGGTATCGAAGCCCTGGTTTACTGACTCCACAGCTCTGGCTGTTGCATTCTGCCACAATACCTCCACAAAAGGCCTTGACCACCTGCCTCCCTCCAGCTCCTGCAGCCGAGCCAGTCAGCTCTCCCCTCTGCTGCTCCCAGCATCCTTTCACCTCCCCTACTGCTCATTCTTTGCTTAGCAGCTGGAACGATCTTGCAGCCTCTGCCTTAAACCTTTCCTGGCTTCCTTTGCATTTGATGGAAGGAAGGTTAAGGCCTCCAGATGTCAAGATGTTCGAAGGCCATTCATAACTTAGACCTTGCATGCAATCTCCAGCCTGGCCTCACTTGTCCTGCCCTTGCCCACTTCCCTTGAGCCGGTTGCAAGCTGTGCTGCCTCAGGCCCCTGCCACGGGCTTTGCACCCTTGGCCAGAATGCTGCTTACACTCCAGCTCCCGTGCCTGCCTCAGAGAGGCCTTGCCTGCCATCCCCGGCTTCTGTTTTCTCTCTGTCTTTCTCATGACCCTGTGGTTCCTGTTGACTTGTGTTTCACGTTTGTCTCCCCTGCCCCACTTCCAGAAGGCTCTGTGAAGGCAGGGACCAGGTCAGTCTGATTCAGTGCAGTATTTCCAGCTCCTGGCAAGACATCTTGCATGCAGAAGGTGTTCTGTCAATGTCTGTTCAGGGAACAGATGACTTTGCCAGTCCTGGCTTCTGTCACTAGCATCTCTGTGGCTGTGACACTGTGGTGACATGGTCTCCAGGCAGAAATCCAAGCCGGGAAGGCAGAACACCCCAGTGGGGTCAAGTAGAGATGATTGCAAGGGCCTGAGGTTCTCTCTGCACTCCATGTAAGCAGGGTTTGGGGGACGCCCACCTTGATGCCTAGCGGAGAGGATGGACCTGGACGTCCAATCAGCCCCACACCTCGTGCTGAGACAGCCGTGAGTGTGCCAGGGGAGCACAAGCCCTTTTCCCCTTGGCCCTCTCCACTTTGTCTCCTGGCCCTCTCTCTGATCATGGCTGGTCTGCACCGGCCTCAGGTCTCCCATATTCTAGTGGCTTCTCCAGACTGTAGCCCACGAGCCTCTCTGAAGGACCAGTCTGGTTACGATGGTCTCATTTTCCTTAGAACCTTCCATGGTTGTCTTTCCCTAGCAGATGAAGCAGAGCCTCCTTGGACTGGCACTGGGGATCTGGCCTGATCTAGCCTCTCCCACCCTCTGAGCTGCACCTGCCCTGCTCCAGCTCCTCCCTGTGCTTGTGCTCTGGCCCCAGGGGGTGGCTTGCTCTTCCCTGAACCTGCCTTCTTGTGGCCTTGGCATGTGCCATGCTGTCCCCCTGCAAACTGCCATTCTCCTTGCAGACTTGGCTCAGAAGCCACCTCCTCAGGGCAGTTAGTCTGAGCTTCCCTGGCCCTGGGCTCCTCCGTCAGAGCACTTACCCCACTGTGTTGTGGCTGCTTTTTGCCTCCACTGGATGGGCTCTTTGAAGGCAGGGATCAAGTCTGGTTAATTTCTGTATTCGTTGCAACTTTGCAGGGTTTGGCCTGAAGAAGTTGCTGAGTAAACATCTGAATTAATGTGTGGGCGGATGGACAGACGACGGATGGAGGGACGGACGGACGGATGGATGGATGGATGGATGGATGGATGATGGAGGGACGGATGGATGGATGGATGGATGGATGATGGAGGGACGGATGGACGGATGGACAGACGACGGATGGAGGGATGGACGGATGGATGGACGGATGGACAGACGACGGATGGAGGGATGGACGGGTGGGCGGATGGACAGACGACGGATGGAGGGATGGACGGATGGACGGACGGATGGGCGGATGGACAGACAACGGATGGAGGGATGGACGGATGGACGGACAGATGGGCGGATGGACAGACGACGGATGGAGGGATGGACGGATGGACGGACGGATGGGCGGATGGACAGACGACGGATGGACGGACGGAGGGATGGATGGATGGATGATGGAGGGACGGATGGACGGATGGACAGATGACGGATGGAGGGATGGAGGGACGGATGGATGGAGGGATGGACGGATGGACGGATGATGGACGGAGGGATGGGTGGATGGATGGATGATGGATGGACAGACGATGGATGGATGGACGGATGGATGGAGGGATGGACGGATGGATGGACGGATGGACAGACAACGGATGGAGGGATGGACGGATGGGCGGATGGACAGACGACGGATGGAGGGATGGACGGACGGATGGGCGGATGGACAGACGACGGATGGAGGGATGGACGGACGGATGGGCGGATGGACAGACGATGGATGGAGGGATGGACGGACGGATGGGCGGATGGACGGACGACGGATGGACGGACGGAGGGATGGATGGATGGATGATGGAGGGACGGATGGACGGATGGACAGATGACGGATGGAGGGATGGAGGGACAGATGGATGGAGGGATGGACGGATGGACGGATGATGGACGGAGGGATGGATGGATGGATGGATGATGGATGGACAGACGATGGATGGATGGACGGATGGATGGAGGGATGGATGGATGATGGATGGAAGGACGGATGGATGGACGGATGATGAATGGATGGATGGACGGATGGATGGATGGATGATGGATGGAAGGATGGATGGATGGACGGATGATGGATGGATGGACAGATGGATGGACGGATGGATGGACGGATGGATGGACGGATGGAAGGACGGATGGATGGACGGATGGACGGACGGATGATGGACGGACGGATGATGGATGGACGGATGATGGATGCACAGACGGATGGACGGACGGACGGACGGACGGATGGACGGACGGATGATGGATGGACGGACGGATGGACGGATGGACGGACGGACGGATGGACGGATGGATGGACGGATGGACGGACGGATGGACGGACGGATGGACGGATGATGGACGGATGGATGGATGGACGGATGGACGGATGGACGGATGGATGGATGGATGGACGGATGGACGGATGATGGATGGACGGATGGAAGGACGGATGGATGAACAGACGGATGGATGGATGGATGAACAGACGGACGGACAGACGGATGGATGGACGGACGGACGGACGGATGGATGGACGGACGGATGGATGGATGGATGGATGGACGGACGGACGGATGGATGGATGGACGGATGGAAGGACGGATGGATGGACGGACGGATGGATGGATGGATGGACGGACGGACGGACGGATGGATGGATGGAAGGACGGATGGATGGACAGACGGATGGATGGACGGATGGATGGACAGACGGATGGATGGATGGATGGACGGATGGAAGGACGGATGGATGGACAGATGGATGGATGGACGGACGGACAGACGGATGGATGGATGGGCAGACGGATGGACGGATGGATGGACGGACGGATGGAAGGACGGATGGATGGACGGACGGATGGATGGATGGACGGACGGACGGATGGACGGATGGATGGACGGACAGATGGATGGATGGAGGGACGAACGGACGGACGAATGGATGGACGGATGGATGGATGGATGGACAGATAGATGGATAGATGGATGGCTAGCATTTTTAAGGCTTAGTTCAAATATCATCTCCTCAGCCAGGCTTGGTGGCTCACACCTGTAATCCCAGCACTTTGGGAGACCAAGGCGGGCAGATCACCTGAGGTCAGCAGTTTGAGATCAGCTTGGCCAACATGGAGAAACCCGGTCTCTACTAAAAATACAAAAATTAGCTGGGTGTGGTGGCGGGTGCCTGTAATCTCAGTTACTCGTGAGGTGGAGGAGAAGAATTGCTGGAACCCGGGAGGCAGAGGTTGCAGTGAGCTGAGATCACGCCATTGCACTCCAGCCTGGGCAACAAGAGTGAGAATCTGTCTCTAAATAAATAAACAAATAATGTCTCTTCTGTGAAGCCACAGCAGGGATTCCGGTCCTATCCAGGCATCTGTTTTTCATGGGCCAGAGGACTCGGGCAGAAGGAACACCTTTGCCTCCATGTGCATAGGACAGTGAAGAGGTGGGGGAACCTCTCGGGCTCGTGAGGCTGCCTAGTGACCTTCCACAGCTTGCCAGAAGGTCCTCTGCAGCATCTGTACCAAGGAACTCTCCCTTGTTTGTGGTAATCCCTGCCTCCCCAGGGGCCCCGCTGCATTTTGGGACCGCACTGCGGTTTTTGTGTGTGCGTACCTGAATGCTCACCCCACCCCGCAGCTCCGCGGGTCTCCTTAGCCGTGTTCCCAGATCCTGCTGCTGAGAGTAGACTGTGCAGAAAAAGCAAAACAAGAGCAGGAGGCTGAATTTCCTTCTTGCCGTTTACTAGTTCTGTGACCCTCTCAGAGCCTCAAGGCTCACCTCATGATTGATATTGAAGAGGGCATGAAATAATGCCCCAGGCAGCCCCTGATACAGAGTAGGCACCCGTATGTGTGAGTGTTGGTTTCTTCATTCACTGGAAGGTAACTTGGTGTTTGTGTGGTTCTTCATTGAAATGGGAATGAAGATTCAGACTTTGGATGGCTCCAAGGTCATATGTGGAGCTGACACCACTCTTGAGTGCTAGACCTGTGCTTTCCTGGCTGTGTCACTCGTAACTCAAGCTTCCAAGGAGAACAGACAGCAATAAGGGTGATTTTTGTTGTAATAAGAACAACTCGATCAGGTAACATGTCGAGTGCTGACCCTAAGACACGTGCTGCTGCAGGCATGTAACTCGCTGACCCCTCACTGCAGCCTAGTGAGGCAAGCTCTGTTAATATCCCCATTCCACAATGAGGACAGGGAGGCACAGAGGTGAAGAAATGCCAGGCGTGGTGGCTCACCCCTGTAATCCCAGCACTTTGGAAGACTGAGGCAGGTGGATCACCTGAGGTCAGGAGTTTCAGACCGGCCTGACCAACATGGAGAAACCCCGTCTCCACTAGAAATACAAAATTAGCCACACATGGTGGCGCATGCTTGTAATCCCAGCTACTCAGGAGGCTGAGGCAGGAGAATTGCTTGAACCTGGGGGGCGGAGGTTGTGGTGAGCTGAGATCACACCATTCAACTCCAGCCTGGGCAACAAGAGTGAAACTCCATCTTGAAAAAAAAAAAAAAGGAGAGAGAGAGGTGAAGGAACTTGCCCAGAGTTCCACGGTGGTTTCCACTGGGGCTGGGACTCAAATGCAGGCAGCCCGGGCTGGGATCTGTGCTGGATCCCCGTCCTGCCCTGCAGCAAATGCTGGGGACAGGCAGCATCGCTGGATGAGTGAGATTTTGCTCCAGCCCCATCTCACAGGGCCCACGCTGCAATTCCCAAACCCAGAAGAGGATCTCTTGGTAGCTAAAGGAGGAGGCAGTGAGCTCAGGGCGAAAGGGCTGTGAGGCTGGAATGAAATCAGATATGCAGAATGGGCTAGGTGTGGTGGCTCATGCCTCTAACCCCAGCACTTTGAGAAGCCAAGGCAGGCAGATCACTGAAGGTTGGGAGTGCAAGGCCAGCCTGGCCAACATGAGGAAACCCCATCTTTACTAAATATACAAAAATAAGCTAGGCGTGGTGGCACGCACTTGTAATCTCAGCTACTCAGGAGGCTGAGCAGGAGAATCGCTTGAACCTGGCAGACGAAGGTTGCAGTGAGTCAAGATTGCATCACTGAACTCCAGACTGAGCGATAGAACAAGACTCCATCTCAAAAAGAAAAAAAGATATGCAAAAGGTGTAGCATAGAGACTCTGGGAAGATTCAGATGCATCATTTCTGAAGCCCTCTGGATCTCAACCAAAAAACACCCAGACAACTAGATAGGAAAATAGAACTCCATGGAAAACATTTACAGCTAAACAAGGGATGGTTGTGTGCAGTTTAGACCCACCTGTGTGACTTTGGCATCTGTGCTGGGAAAAGCAGTGGGAAACAGGGGCAGAACTGCAAAATAATCAACAGGTATACCCAGAAAGTGCAGTGGGCGCTTTGGTGAACAGCACCTGAAGCTGGGAGGCATTTTGCTCTCTCCAGGGGCCAGGTGTGCACAGAGCACATGGGAGGTGCAGGGGCCAGAGCAGGCTTGGTCTTGGGAGCTTTGAAACTGAGCCGCCACAGCTCCCGCTGAGGTCAGGGTCTCACACAAGGGAGAGACTGCTGGAAATGAAATAGAAGATTGTGTAGGAAAGAGACCATAGAGACCAGAAGAAGAGGTCCAGGTACATGTGGAAGAAAGTCAGGACGTGAGCTCTGCAAAGTCAAGGAGACAACCGTGAAATAGACTCTCAAATTGCAGGAAAGCTATTTTCTCTAAGGATAATGTACCCAAAAGCATCCAGGTCAAATTGCACGACTTAGTTTCTGTAACAAAGTACCATAGACCGGGTGGTGTAAAGGAATAGAAATGTATCATTACATGGTTCTGGAGGCCAGAAGTCCAAAATAAAGGTGTCAGTGGCCCTGTGCTTCCTCTGAAACCTCCTGGGGATGCTCCTTCTGCAGGGAGTGCTCCTTCTGCAGGGGATGCTTCTGCAGGGAGTGCTCCTTCTGCAGAGAGTGCTCCTTCTGCAGGGAGTGCTTCTACTACAGGGGATGCTCCTTCTGCAGGGAGTGCTCCTTCTGCGGGGGATGCTCCTGCAGGGAGTGCTCCTTCTGCAGAGAGTGCTCCTTCTGCAGGGAGTGCTCCTACTACAGGGGATGCTCCTTCTGCAGGGGATGCTCCTTCTGCAGGGAGTGCTCCTTCTGCAGGGGATGCTCCTTCTGCAGGGAGTGCTCCTACTACAGGGGATGCTCCTTCTGCAGGGAGTGCTCCTTCTGCGGGGGATGCTCCTGCAGGGAGTGCTCCTTCTGCAGAGAGTGCTCCTTCTGCAGGGAGTGCTCCTACTACAGGGGATGCTCCTTCTGCAGGGGATGCTCCTTCTGCAGGGAGTGCTCCTTCTGCAGGGGATGCTCCTGCAGGGAGTGGTCCTTCTTCAGAGAGTGCTCCTTCTGCAGAGAATGCTCCTTCTGCAGGGAGTGCTCTTTCTGCAGGGGATGCTCCTGCAGGGAGTGCTCCTTCTGCAGAGAGTGCTCCTTCTGCAGGGAGTGCTCCTACTACAGGGGATGCTCCTTCTGCAGGGAGTGCTCCTTCTGCGGGGGATGCTCCTGCAGGGAGTGGTCCTTCTTCAGAGAGTGCTCCTTCTGCAGAGAATGCTCCTTCTGCAGGGAGTGCTCCTTCTGCAGGGGATGCTCCTGCAGGGAGTGCTCCTTCTGCAGAGAGTGCTCCTTCTGCAGGGAGTGCTCCTACTACAGGGGATGCTCCTTCTGCAGGGGATGCTCCTTCTGCAGGGAGTGCTCCTTCTGCAGGGGATGCTCCTTCTGCAGGGAGTGCTCCTACTACAGGGGATGCTCCTTCTGCAGGGAGTGCTCCTTCTGCAGGGGATGCTCCTTCTGCAGGGAGTGCTCCTTCTGCAGGGGATGCTCCTTCTGCAGGGAGTGCTCCTTCTGCAGGGGATGCTCCTTCTGCAGGGGATGCTCCTTCTGCAGGGGATGCTCCTTCTGCAGGGAGTGCTCCTTCTACAGGGAGTGCTCCTTCTACAGGGGACGCTCCTTCTGCAGGGAGTGCTCCTTCTACAGGGGACGCTCCTTCTGCAGGGAGTGCTCCTTCTACAGGGGATGCTCCTTCTGCAGGGGATGCTCCTTCCACAGGGGATGCTCCTTCTGCAGGGGATGCTCCTTCTACAGGGGATGCTCCTTCTGCAGGGGATGCTCCTTCAGGGAGTGCTCCTTGTGCCGGGGATGCTCCTTCTGCAGGGGACGCTCCTGTAGGGAGTGCTCCTTCTGCAGGTGAGTGTCTTCTGTAGGGAGTGTCTCTTCCATAGGGAGCGTCTCTCTCCTGTAGTGAGCGTCTCTTCCGTAGGGAGCATCTCTTCCGTACGGGAGTGTCTCTTCCATAGGGAGTGTCTCTTCAATAGGGAGCGTCTCTTCCGTGGTGAGAGTCTCTCTCCTGTAGGGAGCGTCTCTCTCCTGTAGGGAGCGTCTCTTCCGTAGGGAGCGTCTCTTCCGTAGGGAGCGTCTCTGTCCTGTAGGGAGCGTCTCTGTCCTGTAGGGAGCATCTCTTCCGTAGGGAGCATCTCTCTCCTGTAGGGAGCGTCTCTTCCGTAGGGAGCGTCTCCTCCGTAGGGGAATGACTTGTTCTAGCTCCTGGTGGTTGGGGGTCATTGGCTTGTAGCTACATCACTGCAGTCTCTGCTCCACATGACCTTGTGTGTCTTAGTTCTCACATAGCCCTCCTGTAAGGATATTTGTCATCTTGGGTCATGGGCCTACCCCACTCCAGTGTGACCTCATCTTAACTAATTTTATCTGCAACGACCATGGTTCCTGGTAAGGTCGCATTCTGAGGTACTGTGGATGGAACTTTCGCATCTTTCTTGGAAGGACATAAAGCAAGCCGGGAAGCCTGTACAAAGTGTTAGGGCCTGAATTTTGTCCCTCCCAAATTAACATGTTGAATTTCTCATGCCCAGTACCTCTGAGCATGGCTGTATTTGCATACGGGGGCTTTAAAGAGGTAATTAAGGTAAAAGTGAGAGCATATGAATGGGCCCTAATCCAGTTCAACCGGAATCATTATAAGAAGAGATTGGTGCCCGGTGTGGTGGCTCATGCCTGTAATCCCAGTAATTTTAGAGGCCAAGGCAGGCAGATCAGGAGGTCAAGAGTTCAAGACCAGCTTGGCCAACGTGGTGAAACCCCATCTCTACTAAGAATACAAAAAGTAGCTGGGCATGTGTCTGTAATCCCAGCTACTTGGGAGGCTGAGGCAGGAGAATCACTTGACCCTGGGAATTGGAGGTTGCAGTGACCTGAGATTCCACCACTGGACTCCAGCCTGGGTGACAGAGCATGACTCTGTCTCCAAAAACAGATGATAGGACATAGGACATGAACATGCACAGAGGGAAGAGCATGTGCTGACACAGTGAGAAGTCAGACTTTTACAAGCCAAGGAGAGAGGGCTCAGAAGGAACCAAACTGCCAACACCTTGATCTTGGACTTTCAGCACCCAGAACCATAAGACAATCCATTCCCGTTGGTTAAGCCACCCAGTCTGTGGTATTTTATTACAGCAGCACTAGCAAACAAATGCACAGTTATTATAAGCAAAAAAGAGAAAAAGAGAGAATGATATCCCTCTGCATAATGAAAGCACACCAGAAAGACATGCCCAGAATAAATGAAAATTCTAATATTCTATCTTGAAAGAAACCAAAAGTGTTAAGAAAATGAGCAAAACATAGAAGAAAAATGGGGCCAGGCACGGTGGCTCATGCCTGGAATCCCAGCACTTTGGGAGGCTGTGGCAGGTGGATCACCTGAAATCAGGAGTTCAAGCCCAACCTGGCCAATATGGTGAAACCTTGTCTCTACTAAGAATACAAAAATTAGCAGGGTATGTTGGCAGGCACCTGTAATCCCAGCTACTTGGGAGGCTGAGGCAGGAGAATTGCTTGAACCCCGGAGGCAGAGGTTGTAGTGAGCCAAGATTGCACCACTGCCCTCCAGCCTGGGTAACAGAGCAAGACTCTGTCTCAAAAAAAAAAGAAAGAAAGAAAAGAAAAATGGAGATCAGAATTAGAAAAAACTGAGAAATGAGGTAATAGACCAAAGAAACAAAAAGTTAAAAATTTCAGACATAAAGACTAAACTAGAAGGAACACAAAACTGTAAACAGAGAAACAGAAGTTGAAAAGAACAAAAAGTTCTAAAAATCAAGAAAGGAAGATGAAAGGCTTGAAGAAAAAAATGACAAATATTCAAAATTTATGAGACGACTTGACATTTAGGTGACAGGACTCCTTGCAGAAGATGCGGAAAACAAGGGGGCAAGTACTATAAATTGTCTCAGGAGAACTTCCCATAAATTAAGAGATTTGAAATTCCACATTGAAAAAATACACAGCATACCTGAGAATATCAACAAGAACAACTGACACCAAGACACATTTTTTGTGAAATTATTGTACTTTAAAGAAAAGGAGGAAGACTGGGCATGGTGGCTCACACGTGTAATCCCAGCACTTTGGGAGGCCAAAGTGGGCAGATCACAAAGTCAGGAGTTCGAGACCAGCTTGGCCAACATGGTGAAACCCTATCTCTACTAAAACTACAAAAATTAGTTGGGCATGGTGGTGTGTGTCTGTAATCCCATCTACTCAAGAGGCCGAGGCAGGAGAATTGCTTGAACATGGGAGGCAGAGGTTTCAGTGAGCTGAGATCATGCTTGGCACTCCAGCCTGGGTGGTAGAAAAGGAGGAAAAAATAAACTATGAACATTTAGACAAAAACAGTAAGTGACTTGTAAAAGAAAAAACTATGTTCCGTCAGACTCTTCGACAGCAATACTTTATGCTAAAAGAAAATAATTAAGGACACTCAAGGAAAGGTAAGCCCAGAATTTTATACCTAGCAAAACTGACTTTCATGTACCAAGAGCACAAACTCTGCAAGCATTAAACAACATACAGTCACTTATTGAGCTACAATTAAATGACTCTTATAAGAAAAAGAGTACAGTATGAATTACCATATAGCTCAGACAGTGTTGACATAGCACATTTTTAAATCACGAGCAGAGCATATCAATTATTTTAGATAATTATGTTAGTCACGGTAACTTTAGAATCCTTATCCTGGGACTACTGTGTAGGTAATGTGGGATAATGATGGAATACTCTATGTCCTTGAGGACCAGGATTCTGATGTGGAAGAAAGAATATTCCTTTGTAATACGGAAGAGATTAATTAAAAACCCTGTGGTCCTTGTTTTGAATTGGGTATGAGTAGGAACTCTTGGTGTATATTATTTTTTGCATGTCCACTGAAGATGCCTAGAAACAGTGACCAACCCAGTAGCACTGAGCCTCCCTAGTATCCAGACTGTTGTCTTGATAAGTCGTTTCTCACTAAAAAACAAACACAGAAATACAAATCCAGAACTTCTTGGAGTAATGGCTGATTGCAGTAAAAGTGGAAAACGAGGCTGGATCATCTTGTCACATCAGATAGCAAGAAAGCTGTGAAAGACGGCTGGATGCAGTGGCTCACGCTTGTAATCCCAGCACTTTGGGAGGCCGAGGAGGGCAGATCACGAGGTCAGGAGTTCAAGACCAGCCGAGCCAACACATGAAATCCCGTCTCTACTGAAAATACAAAAATTAGCTGGGCGTGGTGGCAGGCGCTTGTAATCCCAGCTACTTGGGAGGCTGAGGCAGGAGAATCGCTTGAACCCAGGAGGTGGAGGTTGCAGTGAGCCAAATTTGCACCACAGCACTCTAGCCTGGGCAACAGAGCAAGACTCTGTCTCAAAAAAAATAAAAATAAAAAGCTGTGAAAGACTTCAAAGACTAGAGGGGCTGAGCCAAAAGGACCCAAGAGCCAGCTTCATTTTCCCTCTGGCAAAAGATGGGAACATTTGAGTTTCAACCAAGGATAGTAATTGCAGCGGATCAAACCTCACGAGATTGGCTTCAATCATGAGTTTACATCAATTTCTTTTCCCCAAAAATATCCTTTGGAGAATGATAGAGCACTAGTTAGTTTACCATCCTGAAACTAGTTGGTTTATTTTCCTAGAAAGGTCAAGGAAAGAATTAAGTATTGACCTGCTCTTTTCTGGCGATTAAATAACAATAGCACACGAAAGGAAGCATCTCTTTACAGAAGTATTCCAGCTAATATATGGAAATGGAATGGTAGAACCAGACTATCAGCGTTTTGCAAGCCTTGAGGAATCTGTGGGGCTAGGTCTTGAGCATCAATAGATGCTGTCGTCACAGAGAGGCAGCCGGTCACTGTGTGCCCCTAACTGAAGACACATTACCACCTACCATCTTGCCAAAGGGGCTGGGCCTGCGTGGGGTCAGGCCTCTGCATCCAGCTGCCAATGGTCAGGAAATCCAGTGGACACAGGAACACACTGAACCGCACCGTGAGGATGGAATCAGCAAAGCCCAGACTGTAGGAAACGCGGCAGCTCAAATGCTTCAGGTTCTTTAATAGATAAAGATATGGAAAATAAAGGAGGCTGGGCACGGTGGCTCACCCCTGTAATCTCAGCACTTCGGGAGGCCGAGGCGGGTGGGTCACCTGAGGTCAGGAGTTCAAGAACAGCCCAACCAACGTGGTGAAACCCCGTCTCTACTAAATACAAAAAATCATCTAGGCACGGTGGCACGTGCCTGTAATTCCAGATACTCGGGAGGCTGAGGCAGGAGAACTGCTTGAACCCAGGAGGTAGAGGTTGTGGTGAGCCAAGATTGCACAATTGCCCTCCAGCCTGGGCAATAAGAGAGAAACTCCGTCTCAAAAAAAAAAAAAAAAGAAAAGAAAGAAAAAGGAAAGAAAGGAATGGAGAAGAAATCTGTAGCTTAAAATGGGCTTAAAAGGCAGAGCAAAAACTTGTTCATGGACGAGTCTAAATGATCGTGTCTAGAGATGCACACTTATGTGGCAAAATTATAAAGAGACCCCCGGCCGGCGCGGTGGCTCAAGCCTGTAATCCCTGCACTTTCGGAGGCCGAGGCAGGTGGATCACGAGGTCAAGAGATCGAGACCATCCTGGTCAACATGGTGAAACCCCGTCTCTACTAGAAATACAAAAAATTAGCTGGGCATTGTGGCGCGTGCCTGTAATTCCAGCTACTCAGGAGGCTGAGGCAGGAGAATTGCCTGAACCCAGGAGGTGGAGGTTGCGGTGAGCCGAGATGGCGCCATTGCACTCCAGCCTGGGTAACAAGAGCGAAACTCCGTCTCAAAAAAAAAACTATAAAGAGACCCAGGCAGAGGATTGCAGTTGGACTCAGGCTGAGGGTTACTTTTGGGATGGAAGGGTTGACGTCTGCCTGGGAGATGCAGGGCCTCTGGTAGCTGGCCACGTTCTCTTTCTTGACCTGGGTGGTGATTATAAAGGCGTTTGCCTTATAATAACTCGTTAAACTATACTTTCATTTTGTGTAGTTTTGTATCTGTGTTTTATGATCAAGAGGCTTTAAAAATCTAAGTCACAGCACCAAGAAAAATGTAAATTAAAATTTAAAAATCTGTCTAGTGACCAGGCACGGTAGCTCATGTCTGTAACCCCAGTGCTTTGGGAGGCCAAGGCAGGCAGATCATGAGGTCAGGAGTTCGAGACCAGCCTGGCCAACATGGTGAAACCCCGTGTCTACTAAAAATACAAAAATTAGCCGGGTGTCATGGCGCATGCCTGTAATTCCAGCTACTCAAGAGGCTGAGGCAGGAGAATCACTTGAACCTGGGAGGCAGAGGTTGCAGTGAGCACTGCCCCACAGCACTCCAGCCTGGGCGGCAGAGCGAGACTCCATCGTAAAAAAATAAAAAGTCTGTCTAGCACAGCAGCTGGAACCCAGACCTCTGATGGACAGTCTCTTCTCCCGCCTCCCTGTTGCGTGGTGATGTGGAATCGACTTCCCTGTGCTGGGCACCGAGCTTGGCACTATCCGCTCCTTTCTTTACTATCCTGCTGCCCAGCCTCACTGTGGGCTCTGAGAAGGTGCGGCCATGTGTCCCTGCTTCACTTTGGTGTCCCCAGCAGCTGGCACTCAAAACATATTTGTTGGGCAAGCAAACCTGTGACTCTGTTTTACAGTTGTAGATATTGATGCTCAGTTCGTGCCGCTGATACATTTCCAACCTGTGCTTACCCACAGCCAGAGCAGGTGGAAGCTGGAGGGTGTCTGTGGCGTTTAGGTCCCAGTTCAGTTTGCAGGAAGGGCCATGAAGCCTCCCCACAGAGCAGCCAGGCTGCAGAGACCGCTGTCGTTCTCTGACGGAGCCGTCTCTGGGACAGAGGCCCCTGGCCTGGCCACCTGCTCCTCCTCCCTGTACCTCGGGCCCTGTGGGAGCTGCTGTCCCTGCCTCCCCGTCAGCCTCGCATGCTGTGGTTCCCCACAGGCTCCGCCAAGAGAAGACAGACACGGTCCGCTGCATCAAGTCCTGCCGTCCCAACGATGTCACGTGCATGTTTGACCCGGTGCACACCATCTCCCACACGGTCGTCTCGCTGCCCACCTTCCGCGAGTTCAGCCGACCCGAAGGTGAGTGTAAGGGCGTGGGGGTCCCGGGGTCTCCTGGGGCCTTCGGCTTCAGCTGAGGGCTTGGCTTGCAGGAGCCATTCCTTGTAAGATGTGAAATGCAGGGCGTTCTTTGCCTCTGTGCCCCCCCACTCCCACCCTGCACAGCAGCCTGTGGCCCATTCTCGGCTCTCCGTTCAGGGTATCTTTTCTTATGGGAAACTGTCATTCTGCAGAGAGCCATTAAGCGCTGATTCTGTGACCAGCGCCGGAGAATCAGGGAGGGCCTCTGTGAGGAAGTGATGGCCAGGCTGGGGCCTGAGGGGTGAGGTATTCAAGTGAAAGGGGAGAAGGGGAGAGGAGGGTGCCCAGTGGAGCAGGACAGGGCCAGAGGGTCTGGAGGTAGTGGGGCAGTGCGGGCATTTCAGGAACTGGGCCGATGTTTTCTGTTGCAGTGGTAGAGGCTTGGCAAGAGGTGGGCTGGAAGGATAAGAGGAGGTTAGAATCGGAGTTGGGGCTTCAACCTCCAGGCTCTGGGGAGACCACCGGAAGGTTGCAATGGACAAGCTTTGTGTCTAGAAACATCATCCTGGGAGCCCTCCATGGCTAGGAACGGGCTTTCGTGGACCCAGGGCCAGGTGAACTGGAGGGGCTGGGATGGAAGCATGAGGCGCAGGTGTCACCTACTCAGTGCTCCCGCACCCCAGCCGGCTCTCTAGGAAGCTCCCGGCATGCAGTATAGACATGTATAGCCTGCCATCACTACACCCTTTCTCTGGAGCAGGGCCGGGGCTGTGCGCTCCCAAGCCTGGCAGAGAGCTGTGGATGCAGCATGGTGCTGTTCACCTTGCTTTCGGCCTGTGCTGCCCGCATGCCTGGTCCCCAGCCACCCCTGCCCTCTGGGGAGTCTCCATCCCCCGCCTGCAGAGAAGCTTGCCATGATGAGTTCATTCAGCAGCTGTGGACAGAGCCCCTCTGCGTCAGGCTCTGGGGACATGGTGATGAGAAGGAGTCCTCCCACCCTCTCAGGGGAGGCGTACAACTGAGCCACCCGCGAGGACACCAGTGTGTACACCATGACACAGACATGCAGAAGGGGTGGGGGGAAGGAGAGGCTCCTCCAGCACGTGGTTGCCCAAGGAGTGGTCCCCAGTCCCAGCCCCCCGAAGCTTGCTCCTCCTGAAAAAGAACCACGCTGAATTGTCACAGGGCAGCACAGACTTGGGTCAGAGAAAATAACTAACTGGTATTTGCCTTTTGCAAAATGATGGGGTTTCACCAAACCACATAGAAATCCTTCCCAAATCCCTGGGGGCTGGTTTTGCGGCCTCTCCGGCCAGTGCCGATCTGAGTGGTGGTTATCTCAGGGAGCTGAGTGCCGCCGGGACACCTGCTAGCAGCTCGGGCCCAGGAAATCCAGATCCTGACCTTGAGTGCTGAAAGGACCTTTAGTGGGTCCCCAGCACCTGCTTTCCTCACCTTACAGATGAGGAAACAGGCCTAGAGACAGGACTCCCCCCAAGACAGCCCAGAGCCAGGGCTGCCCTGCTTCACTGTCTGACCTGGGAGATGGACACAGTCCCCAGCCCCCAGACAACCCAGGCCACCCTCAGCGGTGGGCCCCCTGACCTGAGGCACTGTAGATGGGAGAGGAGCCCAGTCCTCTGGCCTTCCTGCTGTCTCCCTCTGTCCCCTCACTCACCTCCCTCCTCCTGTCCCCACCTTCATGCATAGTCACAGTGACAGGACTTCTCACCAGCCCCGCCTCTGAGGAGCTCTGCGACCCCAGGAAGATCCGAAAGCTCTCCTGACTTCAGTTTCCCCACTGATAAAAAGGGATAGGCTACGATATAGGAAGGTCCAGACCCCTCCCTCTCCCCACACGGGGAACTCTGGCTTCATTGATATTGCCTCATGAAAGGGCCCCGGGTTAGGTCTTCATTCCCCGAGGGTGAGTTCCTGGGGCTGGGGCCGGGGCCAGGCTGCGCTGAGCCTTCTGTGCCATGCCTCCGCAGAGATCATCTTCCTCCGCGCCATCACGCCACCACACCCTGCCAGCCAGGCTAACATCATCTTCGACATAACGGAAGGGAACCTGAGGGATTCCTTCGACATCATCAAGCGGTACATGGACGGCATGACCGTGGGTGAGTGGCCGGGAACTTCAGCTTTACCCAGGCACCCTTCCTTCTCTACCCCCAAACCCTCTCTGGCCCAGCCCAGCTCCCATCTGAGTCCCCTCCCCAAATCCAAGCCCATTCAACCTTCAGGGCCCAGCGCCAAAGCCACCACAGCCCCCAATCAGTCTCCACCGGAGGAGCAGCCAGAGTCGGGGAGCCTGGCCTGGGATCCAACCCTAGCTCTGCCACCCGCTCTCGGGGTGACCCCTCTGGGTCTCGGTCTCCCTTCCTATAAAACGGGTGGGTTCCGTAGAGCCCTGCCTCTCACACCATGAATTTCAAATGATACCACCCAAGTAAAGCACTTATCCCGGGACTGGCACAGTCCCACGGTCAGTGGGCGCTAATAAGAGTTTTATTCTCGGGGTGCAGCGGGAGGGATAGCAAAGGAGGACTCAGAGGACCTGAGCTCCGGTCAGCCTCGGAACTAGCTGGACTCGCCTGTGGCCTTGAGTGGTGGTTGGCCCCTCCCCACGCGTCAGTTGAGTGGACCGGGGCTGCTCGGCGTGCTCAGCCCGTCTGAATGGGGAGCTCGCTGTGCTTTCTCCCTGGAGATCAGGGTTTGGGGAGCATGAAGGGGCACTTGGGCATGAGGGGACTGTGGAAGTCCTGTTGGTGGGTGCAGGCCGGAGAAGTTGTTTACAGGCTGGGGCAGAGCCCGCCGTGGCTCGGAACGGGTTTTAATGACAGCCTGCTCGTCTGAAAAGACACCGTGGCCCACTCTACTCCGCACACTTGCTTCTGTCTCCTGAAGTGTCACATTTTAAAAGATTGACATTCATGGGAAATGAAAACGGTGGCATCTTCCATTTTGGACTTGGATTTATACTCTGAACACTTTCATAGCAGCTGAGCAACCGATGGACAGACAGTCCCTGCCTTCCCCTGGGCCTCAGTTTCTCCATTGTGAATGGGAGGAGTGGGCTTCACAGTCCCTTAGGCGCCAGATTCCGGGAGGTCCTAATCAGAACCGGTGACCGTGCAGTGCGGGCTGCCCAGAGCGTTTTGGTGCACGGCCTCCAGGGGGCGCTGTTGGACCTTGGAAGCTGAGTCCTCACCGCCCAAACCCGACGGTGAAACTGGCAGCTGGGGAAGGGGAATCGTTATTCCCTGTTGCCCAAGAGCCATTTATAGCAACTTTACAAGCTTTTAAATGGGTTTGCATGTTGTAAACACGACTGAGTCACTGTGGGGCTCCTCACCCCAGCCTCCTCCTGCACTAGCTGGCAGCAGGAATAATTAGTTAATTACAATTAATGGCACTTAGCCCTCCGGTGATTCCAAGGGGAAGGCACATGGTTTGATTGTCTGACTGTTGTGAAACTTGCCGCTTGCCCTTGAGTCACTCCCCACTCTGGGCCTCAGTTTCCCTCACTGTGGGTGGGAGGGGTGTGCACCCTGACACCGGCCCACAGCTGCCCCCCATCCCCCAGGGGTCAGTCCTGTGCCTGCAGGTGTGGCTGGGACGTAGCCCTCAGGTGATTCCCAGGTCTTGGAAGGATAGGAGTTTGGAATCCTAGACCCTTCCAATTCACGTCCTCATTCTTTCTGCTTCTTAACTCTTCCTGAGCCCCTACCTGTGCCTGAGCCTGGGCTGAGCCTTGCAGATGCAGAGATGGATAAATGCTACATAGTCCCCGAGGGCTTTGCACCTCGGCAGTGGGGAGATACCACCCCATAACCAGATCATCAAAATACCGTGCTGAAATGGGTGTGCGTGGAAACAGCTCTCAATGGCCTGTGGAGGCTCTCGGGGGGATTCTCCTGGCAGGTTTTGTGTCTTTAGTTTCCACCTAAATCCTTCCTGGGGTGACCCAAGCCAAGAGGTTGGGCAGCTGCTGGACCTAGAACCAGTGCCCACCAGCGCCTTTCTCTGGCTGCACCTGCTCCAGACAGAACCAACTGGGAGTGTCTGTTTCTCAGCTTCCCATCCACTGGGGCAGAAAATCCTGGCATGTCAGAGCCTGAAGGCTCCTAGAGACTATCTCTTTAAACTCCTTCTTCTGCAGGAAGGGAAACTGAGGCCCAGAGGGGCGAGGGGGTTTCCCAGTCTTCTCACAGTGACTCAGGGACACTGTGGGCAATGGAATGGGGTCCCAGGGTGTGAGGGAGGATCACAGGTGCCATCCTGGCAGCGGGCTTCTGGGAACAGAATGTGGATGAGGCCACAAGGACCCAGCAGCTTCCCCCAGCACAGTTGGTCACGGGTGCCCTGGTGTTTGGAATTCTGGGCTGGGACTTTGTGGGGGAGGGACCCAGCCTGGCCCTTGGAATCGTCTCGCCTGTAGCCCCATGTGCCAGGGAGGCCCCCACCTTGTCTGTGCCTCGGTCTGTGTGCAGGACGCCTCACCCAGCTGGGCTCCTGGAGTTGACGTGGTGCCCATTCATCTCAGATGGAGGACTGAGACCAGGGCAAGGCCCGCATGTTGGGACCTAGGCTGTGCTGCCGGCTGGCTGCTGTCTCTATACCTACCGTAGCTGATCCTATTTCTCTGTCTGGGATATCTTCCCTGGGCTTTCATATCCCCTCTTCCTTCTTTCTCCTCTTCTGTCCAAAATAACATCCATACACCTGGGAGCTTCCCGCCCCGCCAGGGTCAGCCATCCCAGCACCAGGTAATGGACGGTTCTGCCGCTGGACTCCAGCCCAGGCCTGAAGCAGCCCTGGAAACGTGGGGTTGAACGCTCACCGGCTCCTTGCTGTCGCCAGGCACCTTCACCCCCGCATTCTCCAGTCCTCAGACACTGCCAGCGACGGGTCATGACTGTCTCCCTCAGGCGGAGGAGGCGATGTTAAATGACCACCTGAGACTGCGCAACTGGAAAACCGCAGAGCCCGGGGGGTTTCCAGACTTGTTTTCTGCAGAGCAGTTCTGGTTTCAAGCAGAGACTTAGACAGAAACCCTTGATAGCAGGTGGGGAGGAAGAAAGCAGTTTCCGCGGCTGCTGCTCCCGGCGGGGGCGTGGGAGGCTCCTGACCTTCCGGGGAAGCCCCAGCAGCTCTGTGCTATCTGCGGTGCGCGGCAGGGAACACCACCTACTCACGCCAGTGCTCCCTGAACACCTGCCTGCTCTAGGCCATGTCCTGTGTGGACACTGGGCACCTAATCAGGAGGGCTTCCTGGAGGAGACGAGGCCCAAGTTGAGCCTCCTTGCATGTGAGGGAGTGACACTTAGCACTTGTGATGACCAGAGCCAGGGTTTCACCGTCGCCAGGACCCTGTGACATGCTGGGATTAGCTCCTCTAACAAAGGAGAGAGCGAGGGCCAGAGAGGGTAGGAGACTTGCCAGTGCCACTGGGAGCTGGGGCCCAGTCTTCCCCAAACACCATACTCCCCGCACCCCAGCCGGACCCCAGGGTTGACTGGTGCCGCCTTGAGCAAAGTTGCTGTGAGTTTGGGTGTCCCAGAAAAGCAATCAGCGCAGAAGCCCCCCGGGCTCGCCGTGTTTGGTCCTCCCAAAGTGCCGGAGGAAGAGGGAGAAATACTCTGAGTCCACTAAGAACCTGCAGAAGCCAGGGCTTCCTCTAATGTAGTCTTTAAAGCCTCATTCTTAGGGGGGATCATGGAGCCTGCAGCGGGGCCCCGCCGTTGTCTTTGTAAAGCCCCCTTGCATTCATTCCTCTTTAACCGGCTGTCAAGGAAAAATGAAGAATGCGTTTTCATCCTGTGCAAAAATGCTCCATTAATGCCTGAGGGATTCTCAGGCCACGACAAAGCTCTCCTTCTCCGACTCTGGATTCATTCTCAGCTCTGCGGGCTGCATAGGCTGTGACCGGGGTGCTCTGGGGAGAGATCTTTCAGGTAGTATCTCCTGAGTGATGACAAATGGAAGAGCCCTGGCTGCAGCAGGGGCGAGCTGTGTATCATCAGCATGCAGATGAGACGGAAAGGTAACCTGGGCCGCCCCGGCTCCCCGGGCCGCTGGGCTGCAGCTGCTGTCTGAGCCTCAGACCTCCCCTCTGACTTCCCCTCCAGCCTCCCGATCACCACTTTCTTTTAACGCTAAGCCCAGCCACGGCTGTTTGTCTGGCTCACTCCACCCAGCCTCAAGACACAGCATGTGTGCGACCGCTTCCAAGAAGCCTCCCTTGACTGGTCCATGGCCATGTCTGCGTGATAGGAGGGGCTGGCCCACAAGAAGGCCCTCCCCGTTTCTCCAGGGAGGGAAATCGCCATGAGGCTTGGTTGTGGCCACATTTCTGTTAAAACCCTGCCAAAGCCTAGAGGAGCTGGCGAGCCTGCAGGTGAAGTCATTCTTTGGCCTACAGGCGAATTCAGCCTGTGGACCTCCTGACCCTTGGGCCTGCCGGGTTGCCGGGAGCTACGGAGTCGTCCTCATGGTTTTTTGTAGGCCAGCCCCTTCTGTCACACGGATATGACCATGGGACAGTCAAGGGAGGTTGACACTCAAACTCGCAGCCACATCTATGGCTGGCCCATGACACGATGAGAGGCAGGAAGCCGGGTGAGGAGGACACCGCATGTGGTCTGGGGCTCCTGGAGCATCCAGGGTGCAGGGAGGCTGGAGGAGGCTGCAGGGCCAGGCCTCGGTGGATGCTGTCCTGGGGCCATGGGAGCCATGGGAGGTCTATGCTGTCCCCTAGGAGCTTTGTGCTCCCAATGGAGTTTCCAGATCCTGCTGCTTTATTTAACCCATGGGGCCTCCTGCAGTTTGAGGTTGCAGTTGAGGTTGTACCCATTCAGCAGGTAAGAAGACTGAGGCCGGAGGAGCTAAGTCTCTAGGGTCTCCCAACCAGGAAGTGTTCAAGTTGGGGCTTAGACCTGAACAGCCCCGCTCCAGGACTCCCTGTCCCCATGGCCTGTGCTAAGTTAGGCCCTGGTTATTTTTTCTGGTCTACACCAGCTGATATCTACACGTCAGCAGTGGCTGCGCCTGAGTCCCAGCCATAGAGGATAAGTTGTGAAGCGCCTCCTTTAAAGCAGTCACAGTGCTTCTGGCCATGGGGTCTTGGGTCCTGGGTCACCCCTTGATGAGGAAGGACCCCCCTGTATACCCAGGCAACCGAAAGGTGAGGTTCACATGTCACCATGTCACCATGCTGCAGCATGGCGGGCTCCTGAGGGTCTCTGCGGCTCTTTACCTGCCGAGTGCCCACTCATCCTTGCTCACACAGGTGACACACCAGGCTGCTCCCTGGGACCCTCCAGACCTGCCTCCTTTCCAGGAGTTCCTCCCAGCCAAAGCTGCATCCCCTGAAGATAGACGCTGGGGTTGGCTGCAGCTTAGGGAGGGTGTTTCTGGGCTGGGGCAGGACCTTCACGGCTGGGAGTGGGTTTTCATGACAACCCACCCATCTTAGAAGATATCCAGACCTCATCCACTCTGCAAGCTTGTTTCTGGGCAAGCCCTCTGCTCTGATTGAGTGCGTGTGTGGCTGGGTGTACAGTGTGTGTGTGTGTGTAGGTGCATGTGAGCAGTGAGTACATAGCCACATAATTTGATCTCTGAGAGTTTTAATTTTTTAATTTTTTTTTTGAGGCAGAGTCTTGCTCCCTCACCCAGGCTGGAGTGCAGTGTCATGATCTTGGCTCACTGCAACCTCAGCCTCCTGGGTTCTCCTGCCTCAGCCTTCTGAGTAGGTAGGACTACAGGTGTGCACCACCACGCCCAGCTAATTTTTGTATTTTTTAGTAGAAATAGCGTTTCACCTTATTGGACAGGCTGGTCTCAAACTCATGACCTTGTTGTCAGCCCTCCTCAGTCTCCCAAAGTGCGGGGATTACAAGCATGAATCGCTATGCCCAGCCGGTCTCTGAGATGTTTTATACCCTCTGGCTTGGAAAAAGGACAGTCCTGTAGTATCAAGACCGTGTGTCCCCAGCCCAAGCCTGCCCTGGGCCCAGGGACAGTATTGGGAGGCTTTGCTGGCAGTTTTGTGTTGGAATCACCTGGTGCCTCCCCTGTACGTTCACCTATCCTGTGCCCAGAGGCCCTTCGCAAGCGCCATATGCCGTTAGGTCCGTGAGCAGCCTGGTGGGACGGCCGCCTGGGGCTGGTATCGCCGTTTATGGAAGAAGGAAAAGGAAGTGCTGCTCCAGGGCCCCACAGCCGGCGACTTGGAACTGCACTTCCCAGGCAGTCCTGAAGTCAGTCAGCTCTCTGTTGCCCCCCAAGCCCCTCAGCCCCCCAGGCAGCTCTGTGGGTTCAGCTGCTGCAGGGTTCCTCAGAGAAGCTGAAGGGTTCGGGTCCTCAGCTCCTGGCAGGGGCAGGGCCGGCCACGCCGCGTGGCAGCGGTGAGGTCCACCTGAACGAAGGTGGACGACCAGCCGCTCACCTTCGACACGGTCACCTTGACCACATTTAGGAAGGAAATGCCCTCGTGGCAGCCTCTGCGTCTCATTCCTGTAATTCGATGAAACGAAGTGTGTGAAAGCTCGGCATGGCTGGCACACAGTGGGTGCGCAGGATGTAATGCTACCGGAAACCTCAGTGTTCTGTAAATGTCAGTTCTTCCTCATTTGGCCTCGCTCTCTCTCTCGAGAGCGACTGTACATTCCAGCTGTGATCAGGAAGGAAGCTTGGGGTTTTGTTTTGTTCTTTGTTTTTTGAGACAAAGTCTGACTCTGTCACCCACGCTGGAGTGTAATGGCACAAGCTCAGCTCCCTGCAGCCTCCGCCTCCTGGGTTCAAGCAATTCTCCTGCCTCAGCCTCCTGAGTAGCTGGGATTACAGGCACCTGCCATCATGCCTGGCTAATTTTTGTATTTTTAGTAGAGACGGGGTTTCACCATGCTGGTCAAGCCGATCTCAAACTCCTGACCTTGTGATCCGCCCGCCTTGGCCCCCCAAAGTGCTGGGATTACAGGTGCGAGCCACCACGCCAGGTCAGAAGCTAGGTTTTGATGTACCAGTCAGGTGAGACACAGAGAAGACAGCGCAATAAACATAGGAAGTAACAGAAGCCGTTTGTTATTCACAGGTCCCCAGAGAGGTGGGCAGCACCCCTCACAGGGCCAATGGGAAGGGGAAGCACCTGCAGAATGAGAGAGAGAGAGAGAGAAAGAGAAAGAGAAAGACCTGTGGAACCAAAGCCTTTGCTGGGGCCCAGGGCATTGTCCAGGCAGGTTTCCCTTGAGGAATTCTATTTGGGGGTCCTGGAGCAGGCAGAAGTTCCCTGAGGTCATGCGGCGACTGAAGGGAGTCATTGCTGCCTAGACCTGCTCGTCCCCATAGGTGTGGGGGTCTTTGTGTTGTATCCAGCTGTCCCATGAGGCGGGGGCCCCCGGGGGGGGTGGTGTAAGGCGGACATCTGGGTCAACCACCTTGAGGAACTGGGAGCAGGTGGGGAACTGGAACCTGCAGCAAGGGGGACTGAGCCCTGCTCTGGTGCGAGAGTTGAGCGTAGACTCAGAACGCATGCTGAGGCAGCACAGGACGAGAAGCTGCACAACACCCAAGCTTTTCCGTGAGAGGAAACTCGACAGCCGCTTTCCCACACTGTCTGTGCTAAGTCGTGGGAGCCTCCGAGCTTGGCCAGTGTGTCAACACGCTCCTGCCGCCCTCACACCCCCTCTTAAAGGGAACGACCACGGTCTGTGTTTTGAAATCGCATTTTAAATTCCATCTGTGGGTGTATAAGGATTATCACCCAATTTCAAGTTTCCCATTTGAAAAATGGCCCCTTTCAGGCGGAGCGTGATGGAGTCTTCGTGGCCGCGGCAAACCGCTCTGGGCTTACGGCTTTGTTCTCTGTTTCCAGCTGTGTGACTTTAGTCAGGTGGCATGACCTGTCTGAGCCTCAGCTTTCTTCTCAGCAAAATGGCCACAGGAATATTTGCCCTGCAGGGTTGTCAGGACGAGGTTTGTGCCTATTTTAACGTAAGAGCGGTCTAGTGTGGAGGACACATGAACCGCTGGGAGGAAGCAGCTTGGAACTGGCGGGCTGGTGGGAGCCCAGAGCCTCCTCAGGGAACAACGGGCCAGAGCAAGGATCATGGGACAGGGCCAGGACCGTTCAGCCCAAAGTGGCTCCAGCTACCTGGGACCTATTTGACAGGCAGATCTCACAGCGGAGGCTGGCCTTCCCATGTCCTATCATCCTTGTTATCTTATTCATTCAGCAAGAACATCCTGGGATACTGATGCCCCCCCAGGGCACGTGGGGTACTGCCAGGCCCTGCACTGGGTACTGGAGAATAAATCTACATCCAAACTACACATCCTGCTTTTAAGAAGCTCCCCATCCTGCCAGAGTTCGCACAGCTGAAAGTGCTTGTGGTTTAGGAGTTGGTGTGGTTCATGTCTCAGAGGGAGAGAGGAGTGGTTTGTGGCAGGGCTGCTATGTACAGTTGAATGTGTTGTGCACTGCAAAACCTAGGGAGCACCATTCACCCACCGCTTGGTCTATTTGCAGTGCACGACCTGCTCAACCGTACGCAGCCAGTACAGGGGCTTGTGAATGAAGGTATCTACCCAGCTGTACCTCTCCCCATGGCCAGGCAAGGCCTCAGTCAAGGCCTGAGACCATGCAGTGTCCCAGCCACAGGGCCCAGATCACTTCGTTAAAATTATTACTCTTAAGGGGTTAACTGTGCGCTGCTGACCGTGTCCTGCAGCCCATGTAGAGAGTTTGGCCCATGATCAGTACACATTACAAATGAGATTCAGAAATTCCACCTAAAAACAACAGCGCGGCCGTCCCTGCCCGACGATGAGTGATTGCCCTGTCCTGGCTTTCACGGCAAATCCCAGGGATTAGGCTCTTTCTTTTCTCTGGGAGGCACAGCCCTGTCACCCCTGGGGCCACACCCTGGCCGGCAGCCAAGTTGTTTCCCAGGGCGCTGGGTCCTGCCTCCTCCGGGCTGGGATCAGCTGCGGCGTGACTCCATCTTGAGCTGGGGGTGTCATCAAGAGTCCCTTGAGGTGGAGGGCAGGAGGGGACGGTTTCTCAGAGACTGGGAGATGGAAAGAGAACATACGCCTTTTCTGCTTCCTGTGTCGTGACCCCATGGGGCAGAGCTGGGTCTGCGGCATCCGGCCCTGTGCCCTGAGTGACTGCACGTAGCCCCTCTGCAAGAGCTGCTGTTACCCTCCGGAGTGCCTTGAGCTTATCAACCCCCGATTCCCCAGATACCAAAATGCTCAGAAGCCACCCCCCATCACAAAGCTGGTAGCTCTCCCTACAGCAGCTCCTGGGCTCAGGCCAGATTCCTCAGAGGGCTTGATAGCATTTCATGGGGTACAGCCTCTGCTTTTGAGCCTCCCTGAATGGGACACATAGGGGGCCCCCGGGGAGCAGTCCTGGAAACCTCCCTGCTGTGGGTGGCCCCCAGACAGCCAGGGCTGGACCTGCAGTGACATGGGCAGCATTCATCCAGGGCTCAAGGCCTCAGCCCCAGGAGACACCCTGTTCACGTGAGGGCCGCACTCCACACCCCAGATCAGTTTTCCAGCCCAGGACCTGGCACGGAAGGGTCGGTGGCATACGGACTGCCCAGCACTCCTGCTGTGGCTGCCCTGCAGCAGACAGCGTGGTGGGGAGATGGGCCGTGTTGCCCCGCGGAACCCCTGGGGGCCTGCTACACCCCTCTCTACAGGTCTTTTTGGTGCAGCCCAGGTGAGATGATTCAGCCAAAAGAGATCAGAAGATTACACAGCCCCACATCTGCAGGGTCACCGTGGATGAGACTGTCATGGCCTCAGGGAGGGTGGAGGGAAGCCAGGCTTGAGACGCCTGCCTTGCACACGGGCAGTGGTGCTCGTCAGGGTTTGGGCTGGAAGACTTCGCACCTGGCGGGCATCTGAAACTTCCCACCCTGCTGTGTCTGCCTGGTGCCCGTGGACACATGCCTGAGCCATCAGGGACCACGCATCACAGGGGGCAAGAAGACACAGATGCACGCTGAGCAGTTGAAAGGTGTGGGGGTAAGCAGGTGTTTTGGAAGGAGTAGGGGAGGGCCTGGAATGGGGCCACATGGGAAACAAGTGTATCCCTTTCACTCTGGGGTCAGCTCGAGGGCCCACGCAGTGTGGGGTCCCAGCAATACCCGTTGGTGGGAGACATCAGGCCATCCACAGCACCGGGAGCCGGCAGGCAGGGCTGGGCCAGGCCATGTGGACAGGGCCTTGGGACAGTGCAGGGACAGAGGTCCCTACTCTGGGACCTTCACGTGCTGCCATTCTCATGAGCTTCCGGGGGACTCCTGTGAGGGATGTGGACTGCATCTCAGGCCTGTGGATCCCCCGCCTCCCAGATGTTGTCACTGGGCTGTGAGGTCCGTGAGCATGTCACAGAGCCCAGCTGGAACAGTGCGCGTGCGCGTCACGATGAAATGTGCCTGGCCACTGGTTCCTGATGCCGGAAGGCACGGACCCGCTCCCCATGCCCACAGCCTGTGTTGCTGTGACTGCTGTGTTCTGTGCCCCGTTTTTCACACCCATGCCTGCTTCCTGGCCATAGAGGCATCCTCAGCCCAGAGCTTCTCATCTGCCTCGTCTGCTCCTACCCTCTGGAATAAAAAGTATACGAGGTCAGGAATTTGTGCTTGTCTGCCAGTTGTGGGGCTGGCCCTTGGGGGCCCAGCACTCAGGGATGCCTGGGCTCCAGGCTGGAGGGAAGCGCCTGGATCTGTTCACTGGCCCTCCGGGGCTGTGCTGCTTGCGTCTCATTCCTTCCTCTTCCCTCCACTTTGCTTCAGCCACTCCAGCCCATGCCTCAGATCCCAAACGTTCCGTGGCCTCTCTCCTCTCCTGGACTGTAGCCATGACTTTCACCTCCTCCTCCTCTTGGTGAACTCCTATTCATCCCTCAAAGCCCATGTCAGCTGTCACCTCCTCTTGGATGCCCTCCACTCATTCCACATGCAGAGTGTGCAGCTCCTTCTTTTGTGCTCCTGCGGTCCAGCACGAGCCCTGTTTGCAACTCTCCTCATACTCATTCTCCCAGCGAGAAATGCGTGCCTCCCCTGGGGCAGGCCCTGCTCTGAGGAATGCAGCAGTGACTAAGGCAGACATGGATGCCTGCCTCATACACTTTTTATTCCAGAGGTAGGAGCAGATGAGAAACAAGCATAACATATATACAGTGAGATGCGGGGGAGGGCTGTGCAGAACGGGGAGGGGAGGGGGAGGCGGGGCGCGGCATGGCAGTACAACTTTAAATCTGGTGGTCGGTGATGTGTCAAAGACTCAGGAGCTGAGGAAGTGACCTATATACAGAGATCTGGAGGAAGAAGGCTCCGGGCAGAGGGCATAGCAGAGCGCTGGAGTGGCCATGCCTGGGGAAATCCTTCTAGAAAGTCTGCTGTGCACAAGGGCAGAGTAATGCTTGTGCCAGCGGGAGGGGTGTCGTAAAGAGGGAAGCACCGGCAGTGTGGTATTGGGAGTTTTTTTTGCTTGACTTTCAATTCCACCAAACACTTGCT
The DNA here is from genome assembly GCF_049354715.1 of Callithrix jacchus. Lineage (NCBI taxonomy): Eukaryota > Metazoa > Chordata > Mammalia > Primates > Cebidae > Callithrix > Callithrix jacchus. The sequence continues at coordinate 214,379,592 of NC_133502.1, read as the reverse complement.
AGACGGAAGAGCCTGCAGGGGTCCATTCGTGCAAGGCTACCCACTGTCACCGTTTGTCCTTGTTTCTTACACGAACACAGAACAGATGCACCCATTAGGGGGTCACCCAAACCCAGCCCCTGCAGGTGCCCTTAACTGGCTGCAGAATCCCACACACCTGCTGATTTCCAGAGTCACCAAGGGGTTAAAAGGAGCCGGGAACAGCCTCAGTCTCCAGAGCTTCCCTCAGGAATGACTTGTGACCCTCTTAGGCCTCTGGGCTGTACCTTCTACAAAGCTCTTAATATCACCGGGCACATTCATAAATTATGCTTGTTTTAAAAAATTAAATGTTTTAACCAAACAGCAGTAGAGGCATAGTGTGCAAAATCAGGGGAGAAAAACAGAATGATGATGATATGAATCTTCGGGGGCTTCTCCTGACCGTCCTTAAATCTGTGAAGGAACCTCCGCGCCTGCCATTACCCGGTCAGCACAGGGGAGGGTGTCGGGTGTTTCCAGGAGGACTCTGCTAGGAACGTCCTGTCTGTAGCCGAGGCTAGAACCCCAGCTGTCACAGTCCTGAAATGAACAGCAAGCCCTCTGTGGCCCTTGCGCTGTGCCAGGTACTCTTCTGAGCATGTATATATGTTACTTTTTCCTCATAGCAACCCTGCAGACCATCATTCCTATTTCCCAGATGAGGAAACTGAGGCACACAGGAAATTCCAGGCTCGGGCGACATGACTTAAGAATGCACACATCGGCCAGGCACAGCGGTTCACGCCTGTAATTCCAGCACTTTGGGAGGCCTAGGCGGGCGGATCACCTGAGATCAGGAGTTCGGGACCAACTTGACCAACATGGAGAAACCTCCCTCCACTGATAAAAAAATACAAAAATTAGCTGGGCGTGGTGGTGTGCGCCTGTAGTCCCAGCTACTCGGGAGGCTGAGGCAGGAGAATTGCTTGAACTTGGGAGGCAGAGGTAGTAGTGAGCCAAGGTCGTGCCACTGCACTCCAGCCTGGTAACAGAGCAAGACTCCGTTAAGAAAGAAAGAGAGAGAGAGAGGAGGAGGAGGAGGACGGTGGGTCAGTGTTTGGTGAGCTTGCATTTGAATTGCCCCTCTGGGAGGGGCGGCTGGAGAGACTAGGGTAGACTGACAAGCTTGGGTTTGGGGTCAAGGAGGACCCCAGCAGGTAGGTGGCTGGAGGCTGAGCTCTGTGCAGGAGACGAACAGAGGGAGGGGAAGTGATTTCTTTTTATTTATTTTTATTTATTTGAGACAGAGTCTCGCACTGTCGCCTGGGCTAGAGTGCAATGGCACGATCTTGGCTCACTGCAACCTCTACCTCCCAGGTTCATGCGATTCTCCTGCCTCAACCTCCCAAGTAGCTGGGATTACGGGTGCCCACCACCACACCCGGCTAATTTTTTGTAGTTTTAGTTGAGACGGGTTTCACAATGTTGGCCAGACTGGTCTTGAACTCCTCCCCTCATGATCCAACCACCTCAGCCTCCCAGAGTGCTGGGATTACAGGTGTGTGCCACCACACCCAGCCTAATTTCTTACCTGTCCAATCGCAGTCACCTGTTCATTTCTCCTGAAAGGAGGGGCATCAGACAGCAGATCCTTCCGGAACACTCCCAGACCTTGTCTTCCTTTGTCAAGGCTGCTGAGCTTGGTGGAAGGGGCAGTGGCCCAGGGTGTGGGGTCCAGTTCTGCTTGTTGCTTGCTGGCTGTGTGACTGTCAGCAACTCACATAACCACACAGAGCTGAATTCTCTCCTCCGTGAGCCCCGCTGCCTGCTTCTGCAATGAGGGGAGAGACGGTCGTGAGCACGAGCTCTGTGATGATGGTCGTCGTGTGCGCGAGCTCCACATCACCGGTGAAGGCTGAAGAACTTTAGTCCAAAGCTGACACTTCCCTTCATTTTTCTCCCCAAGGGGAAAGGTGTACTCTGGGACTCTTGTTCAGCTACCTGCGGCTGTCCCCTCCAAACTGTCTGATTTAGCTCACGGGAGAGCTGCGGAAGGAGCACATTTATAGCAATCAAGAAATACAGCTGATGAGTTCTGCTGACATGTGGACTGACACTTGGCATTTTAAATACGTAGCTCAGACACCTGTCCCCCTCGCTTCCCGGCTTGTATGACGTTTCTCAGGCCAGCAGAGAAGACCAGGTTTTGGGCGCTCGGTCCCTTCACCTGCACCACTAGCTCCTGGTGTGACTGCCCTGTCACTCCTCTCTGCTGCTGTTGCTGTGTGTTTATGACACAGTCTGGGGCGAGCTGAGCTCTGAGATCAGTCCCAGCCAGACGACAACCTGTGGCCCTGCTGGCTCCGTGATCTGGAAGGTGCTACTCTCAGAGCCTCATTTTTCTCCCCAGGAAAAGGAGGGCGACCATGCCTCCTCTCTAACCGCGATGGGAACTGATGGGCGGCAGTGGGTACATGGGGTCCCTCTGACTCCAGCCATGTCTGCTGCTGCATGGCCTGTTTCTAGCCCACGCACACGCGAGTTGGTGGCTTTGTGAGTTCTGACACCACTTCCATGTGTTTGTTATTTTTTTCTTTTTTCTTTTTCTTTTTTTGAGACAGTTTCGCTGTTGTTACCCAGGCTGGAGTGCAATGGCACGATCTTGGCTCACCACAACCTCCGCCTCCTGGGTTCAGGCAATTCTCCTGCCTCAGCCTCCCGACTAGCTGGGACTACAGGCATGTGCCACCATGCCCAGCTAATTTTTGTATTTTTAGTAGAGACGGGGTTTCACCATGTTGGTCAGACTGGTCTTGAACTCCCGACCTCTGGTGATCCACCCGCCTTGGCCTCCAAAGTGCTTGGATTACAGGTGAGCCACCACGCCCAGCCTGTTATTTATTTATTTCTTTTCAGACAGAGTCTCCCTCGGTCGCCCGGGTTGGGTGCAGTGGCATCATCTCAGCTCACTGCAACCTCCGCCTCCCAGGTTCAGGTGATTCTCCTGCCTCAGCCTCCCAAATAGCTGGGATTACAGGCGCCCACCACCATTCCCGGCTAATTTTTGTATTTTTAGTAGAGGCAGGGTTTTATCCTGTTGGCCAGGCTGGTCTCAAACTCCTGACCTTAGGCGACCCACCGGCCTCAGCCTCCCAAAGTGCTGGGATTACAGGCATGAGCCACTGCCCCTGGCCCCACGTGTTCCAGAAGTTCCCTCTTTGCCATCGGTCTGTGCCACTTGTCCTTGCCTGCAGGGACCGTGACGCCTCTCGGGGTGAATTTACCGGGGTCTGGTGATCGTTTGCTTCTTTTCAACTGCCTGCAGTGCATGTGACGGGCGAGGCTTCCTGGGTCTCCTCTGAGCTCCCAGCCTCCCTATTCCGGCACCTTGTCCACACAGGCCCACACTTCCCTCCCTTGCTGCTCATGGCCGGCCCCAATGTGGTGGCCACCAAGGCCAGGCAGGGAGACCTGGCTGTCACTTGTTGCCCCTGCCCCTTCCAGGCGGTTGCCATCTGAAATCCTGACCTTGGGCTCTTTGTTCATTCTTTCCCAATACTTTCATTTGTGGGCGATGAATTTCGCCTTTACAAAGTGTGCCTGATGCTTTCATCTCTAGTTCATCTATTCATTCAACAAGCATTTACTGAGTGCCTTCTATGCATCAGGCAGAGTAGGACCAAGGGCTTCCTATGTTCCAAGGACCAGGGACAGAAGAGTGGGCGAGAAAGACAGGGGCCTTGGCCTTGGCCCTGCGTGGTAGTGGGATAGCTTCTTAGCTTCTCATTCTGTGTATGACGTTGACATGCTGCTTTCAAAGTCCCACCTGCGCTTTTTCTAACTCAAATTGCTGTGAGTTTTTGGGGTTTTGTTTCTTTTTCTGAGATGGAGTTTCACTCGTGTCACCTAGGCTGGAGTGCAGTGGTGTGATCTCAGCTCCCTGCAACCTTCACCTACTGGGTTCAAGTGATTCTCCTGCCTCAGCCTCCCAAGTAGCTGGGACTACAGGCGTGTGCCACCACAGCTGACTGATTTTGTATTTTTTTAGTAGAGATGGGGTTTCACCATGTTGGCCAGGATAGTGTCGAACTCCTGACCTCAAGGGATCCACCTGCCTCAGCCTCCCAAACTGCTGGGATTACAGGTGCGAGCCACTGCGCCCGGCCTTCGGATCCCTCTTTTAAAACACGGTCAATTTCCGTGGGTGTGAGATATCGTACAGTCTCTGGATTCATCATCTTGTTTGCTAAAATGCTCTTTGACAGCCCCGTACACTCCGTTACACTTTGTCAGCTAGAAACACAAGCCTCGCGTTGGTGGCTGCCCTTCAGAAGGGACGGCGACTTGCGCGAGGTCACACAGCTGGTCAATGCAGAGCAACACAGGAACTCAGGGCTGTGACTGTAGGTTTCTTTATAGACTGTCTAGAGTCAGAGACGTGAGACTCAGGCGGAGAGACCCCCGCCGCCACGGACTGTCCTCATTTCAAACGATGGAGAGACATCACACGCAACGTCAAATAGCAGGAGCTGAAAGATGGCTTCGAGACAGGGCCGAGGATGTGGCCCACGGAGCCCAAGGGGCAGCCGAGGTCTCCCCCCGGGACCGTGCGCTTTGTGTTCAGGATCCTGGGTCCCTGGCACATCAGCTGCAGCTTACAAAGCAGAGCCGAGACGTGAATGTGAAGCGCCCCAGGGAGCCTACGTTTTTCAACGGGGAAAAAAGTGCTTAATTATGTCTAAGAGGTACAGGCATGCCGAGGGTTACCAGCAGCGTCTGAGACCTGACGCTGAATGCCAAGGATGAGGATTTGGAAGAGTAATGCAGCACCGTGGCCTTTTTTTTCTTTCGGGGGCTTTGGAAAGGTGGGAAGGTAAACACCCCAGCAGGTAAGACAGACAAGCCAGGCGTGATGGCAGTGTGCCTCTTGGTCCTGCCTTTTGCGGCTGGGGTGGTCCTTCCGAATGGACTGCTCTCACTCCGAGCCTCCAGAGGCTCCCCTCTCCTTCAGGAGCATGTGCTGTCTTCGTTCCTAGATTGTGGGGCTTCAAGCACTGATTCTCCTTCCTTCTCTCCCTTTCCTCCTCCTTCTGTCTTCATCTTACATCATGGCAGAAAGCCTGCCATGGGCCTGTGAGGCCCTGGGTTGGGGACGGTGGGGCAGAGTTGAGCTGATGCGGTCCCTGAACAGGGAGCCCGACTGTGAGCGTCTCCTGAAGTGAGCAGATGCAGTGTCACAGTGGAAAGAGACCAGGTGCCAGGTGACACAGGGGGCCCGGGGAAGACTTCTGTGAAGATGCCTGTGAACCAGTCCAGCTGGTCCCAGTGTCTGGCACATGGGAGATGGCAAATCAGGGCCTATAGGATCAAATGGATGGATGGAACTGGGCCCCTGGTGGCGGCTGTCCTGTTTGCCATGCTGCATATGGGCAGTGAGTGTTCCTTGCTGCTACTTCCTCCTTCCCTGTGACAGGGAAGTTGTTGGAAGAACAGTGGTGTAGAATTGGCGGTGGGGAGGATGCCAGGAGATGACCCAGCTTCCTGGTTCTCTGAGACTGACGAAGTGAGGTGCTGGGGCAGTCCTCCACCAGCTGGCGCATGACTCAACCTCATCTGCCCATGTCTCCCCAAGATTGACACTGTTCCCCAAACTGGCCTGAATCTTCATATTTTGGGGCTTTGCACATGCTCTTCCTGCTTCCTTGGCTCCTATGTATTCCTCAAAATCCAATTTAAAGCTTCCTGTTTAAAGCTCCCCTGTGCAGAGTGCCCCTAATGGATGGGTGGATCCATGGGTGGGTAGCCTCTAATGGATGGATGGATGGATCCATGGGTGGGTGGGTGGATGGGTGGATGGATGGATGATAGATGGATGGGTGAGTGGATGGTTGGGTTGATGGGTGGGTGAATGGATGGATGGTTGGATCCACAGATGGGTGAGTGGATGGACTGGTGGGTGAGTAGATGGATGGGCTGATGGGTGGGTAGGACGCTCCGAGGAAAAGTGGTATGAGAATCTCGGTTCTGCAGGCATTTATTTGGCACCTGTTATGTGCCAGGCACTGAGGACCAGCTGAACTGTTAGGTCCTCTTTCAGGAAGTCCTCCTTGGCCACTGGCCTGGGTTCAGTCGAGGTGAGGGCAAGGGGGTGGAAGTCATGCTTGAACCAGCCTGGGGATGGAGGAAACGTGTTCCCCAAAGCAGAGCCAAGGAAAATGTGGCCAGGCTGGGGGCATGTGGGCAGGTCTGCCGACAGGGCATGGCCTGGGAAAGGGGTCCTGGGTTGAGGGGGTTGTGTGCAGACTGGGAGATGCCATGTGGACCTCAGGTCAGAGGGGAGGGATGAGAAGCTGATTTTGGAAGGGTGGGCGGGGCGCACACTCCTAGGCGCCTGCTGTGTGCAGACTGGAAGATGCCATGTGGACCTCAGGTCAGAGGGGAGGGATGAGAAGCTGATTTTGGAAGAGCGGGCGGGGTGCACACTCCTCGGCACCTGCTGTGTGCAGACTGGAAGATGCCATGTGGACCTCAGGTCAGAGGGGAGGGATGAGAAGCTGATTTTGGAAGGGCGGGCGGGGCGCACACTCCTCGGCACCTGCTGTGTGCAGACTGGGAGATGCCATGTGGACCTCAGGTCAGAGGGGAGGGATGCGAAGGTGATTTTGGAAGGGCGGGCGGGGCGCACACTCCTCGGCACCTGCTGTGTGCAGACTGGAAGATGCCATGTGGACCTCAGGTCAGAGGGGAGGGATGCGAAGCTGATTTTGGAAGGGCGGGCGGGGCGCACACTCCTCGGCGCCTGCTGTGTGCAGCCGTGCAGCCTGCCGCTTGACCCTCGCAGCGTCCCTCTTGCTTCTACCTTGTTAAATGCAAAGAACCTGAGAAAATCCAGGCCCTGAACCTGACCCCCATCGGTGGTTCAGCCTCGCGCCTCCCTGCCCCTTCGCAGCGCCCTGCCCCCAGCCCAGTCCTTTGGTTCCTTTCCTGTTGATCGCCTGGCCGTGCATCTGTTCACAATCAGAATCATCAGCCCACAGCATGCAGCTCCAGTCCCAGCCATTGTAGAGATGAAACTTCATGAGGTGCCCTGACGCCATGTATTCAGGGACAAACATTCTCCATATATTCAGGGCGCTCCTTTCTCATTAATCAGTTCAAGAGAAATACTGAACACCTGCTGTCTGTTTCTAAGAATTCAGCCACGCTTTGACTGAAAGTCAGACGGCTTTAAATATTGGAATGCTAGGCCGGGCGCGGTGGCTCACGCCTGTAATCCCAGCACTTTGGGAGGCCGAGGCGGGTGGATCACGAGGTCAAGAGATCGAAACCATCCTGGTCAACATGGTGAAACCCCATCTCTACTAAAAATACAAAAATTAGCTGGGCACGGTGGTGCGTGCCTGTAATCCCAGCTACTCAGGAGGCTGAGGCAGGAGAATTGCCTGAACCCAGGAGGCGGAGGTTGCGGTGAGCCGAGATCTCGCCATTGCACTCCAGCCTGGGCAACAAGAGCAAAACTCCATCTCAAAAAAATAAGTAAGTAAATTTAAGATAAATATATGCACATATCAACATAATATGATTAGTATATATTTTATGTTTATATTTTATAAATTTTAGAAATATAAACATATTTTATATAAATATAGATAATTATATATACATATGTAAATATAATTATATAAAGGATTATATAAATTATATGTAAATTTATAAAATGCACTTTATATAAAATATTTAAAATATATAAATGTAACATATACTATCTATAAGATATATTTTAAATGATATACTAGTATGTTTTATAATATATATTTTATATGTGTAATGGTTAGATATCATATATGAAACTATATAATATACAGAAATATAATAATAACAGAAATAGATCTCTGAGACGGGGTCTTGCTCTGTTGCCCAGTCTGGAGTGCAGTGGTACAATCTTGGCTCCCTGCAACCTTGACCTTCCCAGGCTCAAACAGTCCCCCCACCTCAGCCTCCTGAGTAGCTGAGACTACAAGCAGATACCACCATGCCTGGCTAATTTTTTGTAGAGACGGGGTTTTGCTACATTGCCCAGGCTGGTTTCGAACTCATGGGCTCATGATCTGCCTGCCTAAAAAGTGCTGGGATTGCAAGCCTGAGCCGCTGTGCCTGGCTGAAAGAAAAACAGACCTGACTGTAGCTTGTGGAGGTGCCTGCCATCCCTCCCTGCAGCGATTCACAGGCTCAGCCAGCCTCTCGCCCTTCTCCTTCAAGCCCCAAACCTCTGAATGCCAGGAAGGGTGGTAAGAACCATCTCTGCGCCTAGTACCAGTAAAGTTGGCAGGTCACCATGGCCGGGGGGGAGGGGGAGCACCATTGTTGGCCTCAGGCCTTGGGAGAGAAAAATATGACATACAGGGGCTCACGGGGGTGTGTTTGGGTTCAGCTCTGTGAGCCCACACTGACCCTGGTGGGCAGACCCAGCCCAGGGAGGGATGGGCAGGAGAGACCCGGTCATCAGGGCCTGCTGGCAAGCCCAGGGTGGTGACAAGCCTACGTCTTTTGCTGGGAGCTGAAGAAGTTCATGGGCTTTCAAACAGGACAAAGCTGCCATGTCATCACCAGGTAGCTGACAGCCTGCAGAAGCCTGTGCTTATCTCTCCATCAGAGCTAAGGCCCATGTTTGCTTAGGGAACAGCCTGAAATTCCTCCCCAGCTGCTGGGCCTTTCACTTTTGAAACATAAGCCCAGGGAGCGAAAGGGGGGACGTTGTGCCAAGATTCTCCTTCCAGGCATGGACTTGGTGTTCCTGACCAGGAACCAGCCACTCGCACAGAAGGCCTTCCTGACCCTTCCGTTGTCCACTGAGCCTCTGCTCTGTCCTGGACACCAAGAGCTGGAGATAGACTGTCCCCATGCACGTCTCCTAAGCATGCTGAGGAACTGTTTGCAGAATCCAGCCTGGAATCAGCTGTTTGTAGCAGTCGGTAGCCATTTCTCAATGTGTGGCTGTGAAGCTGCCGGCTCCATGTTTGCTCTTCACAGTGCATCCGAGCAGGTGTCTCAGAGCCAGCTCACACCGGCTCACACCAGCTCTAGGGAGCTGCCTGTACACATCTCTTGACAAGTCCACTTTCAGTGATGCCACAGGGTACCTGAAATTGACCTGTGGTATGATCAGAGAACCCAGCTGTTAGGTAGTTACCCCGAGCCCTACCCTCCATGCCACTTTAGGCGAATCCTACTCTCAGAATGCGTGGAACGGAGAAGGGACCTGGGCGGTTCATTCACCGATGTCAGCACCCGGAGTCCTGTGCCTGTTCAGCCGCAGACTCTGGGAAGCAGCCCTGGCTTGTGTAGCTTCCTCTGCAGGAGGGGTGCCTCCTGCAAGAAACCCGTTCTACTCCCCAGCCCTGCTCACCTCCATTCCTGCCCCTGCTGGACGATGCACACCCTTCACCAGAGCCTGGTGCCTCCCTTTCATCCTAGACCTTCCACCACCTTTAAAACCAGGATCCTGCTGGTTATGTCTGTAAGCCGGGAACCATCCCAGCACCTGCTGAGGAGCACGTGTGTGCATGCGAAGGGGATCTGCTGAGCGCTCTGCTCTGGTGGAAAGGCCGTCCTGCACAGCTGGAGCTAATGCCTTGGCAGATGTTGTGCTGGGCAAATGGATCTTGTAGCACAGGAGCACAGGGAGACGTGGCACCGTTTGCTCACCAGGTGCAGGAGCACAGGCAGGGGCATGGCGCCGCTTGCTTGCTTGCTGGGCAATTTAGGTCTCGAAAGGGACTCAGTCTCTTCACGGTGCAGTGAGGACTGTCCCATACTCACCCTCTCCAGAGTCAGGAAGAGTTTCTTTGAGCCTCTGGGTGCCCTGCAGAGGGAAGGCAGTGCCAGCCAGGCCTGGCCAGGAGACATCGAGATGGCAGGCCCAGGGTGGGGAAGAGTTGTGGTACCCACTCCGTTACCCCAACCCTGCTGCCTTGGAATCTGCAGAATGCCCGGATGCTCCTCTTCCACCCTGGCGTGCCTGAGCTTTGTCTGTGCCCTGTCCTCTGACCACGGTCTTTGCCTGGTCCCTACCCTGGTATAGGCAGAGCTCCCTGCAAGCCTCTGCTGTTTTCCAGAATGGACGTCAGTCTCCCTCCACCATCCATCCCCCTTTTGACTGTGCTGGGCCCTCCACTGCTGCTCTGCTCCTGTTGACTGTGCTGGGCCCCCCAGTGCTGCTCTGCTCCTGTCACTGCGGCCACCTCTTGCTTCCCTGTTATCACAAACACTGAACAGTGAGCTTAGGTGTCACCCTCCACAGAGGCATCCACAGCAGGGGGTCCAGGGGCATGTCCTATGGGGAGCTGGGACTGCTCTGCTTGGAGAAGGATCCAGGGCCCACTGCAATCCTCACAGGTCCTGGAGAAGAGGATACACCTGCTTCATTTCTTCTCAGGGGGCAGTGGGATGGAAGGAGGGAGACAGATGTCTATCAGGCATCCACTCCATGCCACCCCCTTTTCTAGGCTCCCTTAAAACCTGTCAGGTAGATAGATGGCGGCGGAGCAGAAAACCTGGGCTCAGAAGCTGGCACTGACCCCAGGGCCATCCAGTTTCAAAGCCCACACCCACAGCTTTCCTCCTGGTTGAGCAGTGTGTGATGGAAAGGCTGTCACAGCAAGTCGTACGTTTACTTTCACCAGTCCCTGGAGGTGGGAGCAGAGCCTGAGGGGAACACTTGGAAGGGGATGTTATTCAGGGAACTCCAGCATCTGGCTTAGGATGGGACTCAATGAGGTCTAAGGCCCTTTCTAGCTCCGAAACCCTTCGGGGAAATCATTTCCTGATCTCTACGCTGCTGCGGTCCCTTCTAACCTCCGGCACACCTCTGCTCTCTCCCCAGGTGTTGTGCGCCAGGTGAGGCCCATCATAGGCCCATTTCATGCAGTCCTGAAGCTGGAGATGAACTACGTGGTCGGGGGCGTGGTCTCCCACCGAAATGTTGTCAACGTCCACATCTTCATCTCTGAATACTGGTTCTGAGGACCGGTCTGCAGCGCAGCCATGGGTGCACCTGCAGGCCAAATCATTGCTGCCAACGACTGTCCTATGTACTTGTTTATACCTTCAGACTTTCTTAACATTATATATTTGTTTGTAGCATTAGGCCAACATGTATTAAGCTGAGCCAGATGAGTAAGTCCATCTGATGTATTTTTGGTGTTGAAAAAATGAGGTTTTTAAACAACCCCTCTTTGGTTGAAAACCTTACTGATTTTCCATTGCAAAGGCTAAGTGTCACTCCCTTTCTCTGCCTCTAGTCTGGGCCTAGCTAAGGGCCAAGGAAAGAAAAACATTTTTTAAGGGGCAGCCAGCCCTGATTGTATGAAATTTGACATTTTAGTACTTTTTTTTTTTTTTTTTTTGCCAGTCAGATTTTCAATGATGTAAGGACACGGCCGATGTAGAATGCACAGAGCTGGATGATAAATTCTCCCGAGAAGCGGCATGACAGAGTGCCTGGGGGAGCACTTGGAAGGGAAATTGCAGTTCTGTTGAAACAGAGGAAAAGCCCTTGGTAAAGACACAGCCTGTTAGGGCCTGGTGGGGCTCCAGTGTGTTCACCAGGGGAATGGCTGGGTTTCTCCACACTCTGCATCATCCAACTTTTCTTAGAGGTGGGAAAATAAACTACTTTGTGATCCTCCTGATGGTCTGAGCATGAGAGTCATTCAAGAAGAGGGCTCTCTGCCAGCTCAGGAGTTCCACCTAAGGGACGGGAAACCTTCCCCGCTTCCCCCTGCCTCACCCCGCCCAAGGATGTCTCAAGGCTCCTCCTGCCCCTCCAGGTTCTGGGGTGGGGCCCAGCTTGTGTATTGAAACAGCTTCCTACACGCATTGGTTTCAATTCCATGCCCACCCTCTGAGAAGCGTGGCTCAGATTTGTCGCATGTGCCATGTCTAGTCCTGCTAGGCACGCCGCAGGTCTCTGGCTTCCAGTACCATCCCCTGTGGCATGTGAATCTCTGCAGACATTCCTAGAGGGAGGTAGTGACCCTTAGCAGCCATGAGTCCCTGCTAGACACAGGCCTGGGCCAGGCCTGTCACAGGTGGTGCTTCACTCATTCCTCCTGGTGGCCCAGTGAGGTGGGTATGATGACACACAATCTTGAGATGGGCAAACTGGGCTCAGAGAGAGCCCACAATTCACACATTTGAGAGACAAAGAGGGAACTGAAATTCCGTTTATCTGAATTTAAGCCCTCTCTAGACTCTATGTCAGCAATAGATGTAGACAGACTGAATTTACCCCGGTTGGCATCAATGGTGGGGCCAGGAGCTCCTGGTGCCCCAGGGCCCACTTGGGCCTCCAGGGACTCAGCATCCAGGCTCTGTTTCCACACGTTCCTCTGCTCCAACTCCTTCCCTAGGTTGATGCCATCTTCTTAGCTATGGACCCCCTTTGTGGCTCAGAAGCTCTCTCATCCCATGCCTCATTCTGCAGCCTGGACCCTAGCACTGGCTGAGATCTCAGCCCCACACTCAAGCCAATACCACTCCAGCTCTCAAGAACACGGTCTCTGCCACCTTAGGAAGACCTTTCCAAGGTCACTTATTTGGGTCACTGGTCCATCAAAGCCAAGTCTGGGCCAGCCAGGTACAAGGTCTGCTGGAGCGTTGGCCCCTGGAGCTGGTGAGAAAGAAGAGGCCGGATATGGGGCCGGATGGTCCAAGGAGCCACATCCGGAGACAAGACAGGTGCAGGGAACATCCACACAGCTCTTCATGCCAGGGAATCAGTGAAGTAGGGTCCTGGCAGGGAAGCAGGGCTAGGGTCTGCCTGCAGGAATGGAAGGAAGCCTCAGGGCCAGGGGCAGGAAACAGAAAGGGACACATGGGGGAGGCACTGCTGCCCACTTGCAGTCTTGGGGGCAAATCTGCCAGAGCCAGGCCATTCTGGGCTCAGCAAAGGTTTCTGGGACCCTTCTTCCTTAGGGTCGGGTGGGAAGACGGAGGTGCAGGCTGTTTTGGGAAAGGAGTTTCCCATCCTCCTAACAGAATTTAGGGCAGGCTGGGTGCGGTGGCTCACACCTGTAATTCCAGCACTTTGGGAGGCCATGGCAGGTGGATCATGAGGTCAGGAGTTCAAGACCAGCCTGGCCAGGATGGTGAAACCCCGTCTCTACTAAAAATAGAAAAGTTAGCCTGGCGTGTTGACGGGCGCCTGTAATCCCAGCTCCTCGTGAGGCTGAGGCAGAGAACTGCTTGAACTCTACAGGACTAGCAGGGTGAGTCACTGCCATCCTCCGAGCTTCGAGTCCCAGGTGGCATTTGGGAGCGCCGGAGAGCATGAATGCAAGAGGGCTTTGTGCATTGCAAAGTGCTGCCTTCGTGTGTGAGGTCTTATTTTCATTAACCGTTAAAAGCAGTGATGACGGTGACGATGACAATGGTCACCACTGGCCATCCAGCCACATGAATGCGCTCTGGAAGCTCGGCATCTCTTCAATCCAGCATTTCTTTTTCCTAATCATCCTGGAGAGACTTGGTAGACAATTGTGTAAATCACCCGCCAGTCCAGCTCTTCATATTTCATATCACACTATGGGTTGGGCACCTGAAGTATCTCATTATACTTGCAAAGTAATTACTGTCAGAGCCTGGCATCGGCAGCACTAAGGGACCCAGCTAATGGGAGCTGGAGGTGCCTCTGAGTTGTCCCACACAGTGATTCCTTCTTAGCAGCAGGAGACAGCAAACACACACAGACGCCAAGCTGAATCCTTGCTGACCTGGTGGAAGAAACTTGGAGGGAAGGTTCCAGAAGGTCTCGTAGGGTGGTATTCGACCAGAAAGCTGCCTGGTTTTTTATTCCTAAAGGAAATCTATTCTAGTGTGCAGAGGAAGTCTCTGGCGTGTGCCAGAAGCGCCTGGGCCACCCAGGGTCCTAGCAGGACCCGCTTTAACCTGTAGGTGGGCATTGAGTGTGGGGGGGGTGCCAGGGCCCACCCAGCCAACTAGACCTCAAGGAGGTAAGCCAGCTTTTCCAAATGTTTCAAGTTTGTCTAGGTGAAAAAACACCTGGAAATCAAGTTGGGTTTTTTTCCCTAATACTTTAGTATGAAAATGTTCAAATATACAGCAGAGTTGGAAGAATTTTACAGTGAGTACCAGGGCACCTTCCACCTAGTTCTGCCACTGGTGTTTTATGAGATCAAGCTGCATTTTGAAGAAATGACAGTATGACAAGACAATAAATACAAATCATGTGTGTTTTGTAGGCTTGCGTTCAAATCCAGCCACTTACTGGCTGTGTGGCTTGGGCACATTGTTTCATGTCTCAGAGCCTGGTTTTCTCTACAACAAAATGAAAATGAGGACAGGTACCTCCCAGGAGTGAGTGTAAGGTGAAAGGGGGTGATTACATAAACAGTGCAGGAGCTGCTGCCTAGGAGGCCCCCATAAACAGCACTGTCAGGCCGGGTGCGGTGGCTCACGCCTGTAATCCCAGCATTTTGGGAGGCCAAGGCGGGTGGATCAGGAGGTCAAGAGATCGAGACCACCCTGGTCAACATGGTGAAACCCCGTCTCTACTAAATATACAAAAAATTAGCTGGGCACGGTTGCACGTGCCTGTAATCCCAGCTACTCAGGAGGCTGAGGCAGGAGAATTGCCTGAACCCAGGAGGCGGAGGTTGCGGTGAGCCGAGATCGCGCCATTGCACTCCAGCCTGGGTAACAAGCGAAACTCCGTCTCAAAAAAAAAATATATAGCACTGTCATTACAACACACCCACAGGAGAGTCTATTCCGCAAGACGCCACATTTTATCAGAGTCTCGTGTGGACAAGCAGTGGAACCTCAGACGAGTGTATGAAAGAATAATCGGAGGCGCTTCTGTGTGACGTGGCTTCAGCAGCGCCGCCCTTCCCTGGTTTGTTCAGGGCCACCAGCTTCCGGAGGACACGGTTGCTTGTCTTCTTGGCTGAGGCCACTGCCTGGACTTCAGCTGGGCCATCACCCCAAGCCAGCTCAGCTCCATGTTCAAGACAGTTTGCATAGCTGTCCCCACCCTAGCTGTCCTCTGTCCACCTGGACGATGTCTGAGTGCCAGCGACAGTTCCTCATTTCCATTCACATTTCCCCCACATTCATGCCAAAGAGATGGGCACCAAAAGGCCATCCATCTTCATCCTGGACACGGAACTCACTCTTGAAGGACTTTTGAAGTCTCAGAGAAGAAACAGAGCCACCATAGCGCTTTTGAAATATGGCCTGTGAGAAGCACAGTGACAGTCACCATTACTCCCAATAATCACATTACTTGTTGTGGGAGAAAGACCTACTATGCCGGGCGCGGTGGCTCACGCCTATAATCCCAGCACTTTGGGAGGCCGAGGCAGGTGGATCAAGACCATCCTGGTCAACAAGGTGAAACCCCGTCTCTACTAAAAATACAAAAATTAGCTGGGCATGGTGGCGCGCGCCTGTAATCCCAGCTACTCAGGAGGCTGAGGCAGGAGAATTGCTTGAACCCGGGAGGCGGAGGTTGCAGTGAGCCAAGATCGCGCCATTGAACTCCAGCCTGGGTAACAAGAGCGAAACTCTGTCTCAAAAAAAAACAAAACAAAAAAAGAAAGAACTACTGTGTGCCAGGAAGGCTTCGGTAACCATCCCCAACACACACACACATTCTCTCACACACACTGACATGCACACACACACACACACACACACACACTTCCTCCTCAGCCCCTCTGCCACGCCCAGCTCAGGGCCATCTTCTCCTAAGAGGATGCTGACCTCATCTCCTGAAATGACCCTGCCTTCCCATCACTCCAGAACTTAGGCTGCCACCTGCTCTGGTTCTCTGTGTGAATGTCTTTCCTCCCTCAGGATAGTGGATCTGTGATTATTACTTTAGCCTGCTCTCTATCTATCATCTATCTATCATCTATCATCTATCTATCATCTATCTATCTATCTATCATCTGTCTATCTGTCATCTATCTATCATCTATCTACTATCATCTATCTATCTATCATCTATCATCTATCTATCATCTATCTACTATCATCTATCTATCTATCATCTATCTATCTATCATCTATCTACTATCATCTATCTATCTATCATCTATCTATCTATCATCTATCATCTATCTATCTATCATCTGTCTATCTATCATCTATCATCTATCTATTTATCATCTATCTATCATCTATCTACTATCATCTATCATCTATCTATCATCTGTCTATCTATCATCTATCTACTATCATCTATCTGTCTATCATCTATCTACTATCATCTATCTGTCTATCATCTATCTACTATCATCTATCTATCATCTATCTACTATCATCTATCTATCATCTATCTACTATCATCTATCTGTCATCTATCTATCATCTATCTACTATCATCTATCTATCTATCATCTATCTATCATCTGTCTATCTGTCATCTATCTATCATCTATCTACTATCATCTATCTATCATCTATCTACTATCATCTATCTATCTATCTATCTATCATCTATCTATCTATCATCTATCTATCTATCATCTATCTACTATCATCTATCTATCATCTATCTATCATCTATCATCTATCTACTATCATCTATCTGTCTATCATCTATCTATCATCTATCTATCATCTATCTACTATCATCTATCTGTCTATCATCTATCTATCATCTATCTACTATCATCTATCTGTCATCTATCTATCATCTATCTATCATCTATCTACTATCCTCTATCTATCATCTATCTACTATCATCTATCTATCATCTATCTATCATCTATCTACTATCATCTATCTGTCTATCATCTATCTATCATCTATCTACTATCATCTATCTGTCATCTATCTATCATCTATCTATCTATCATCTATCTACTATCCTCTATCTATCATCTATCTATCTATCATCTATCTACTATCATCTATCTATCATCTTTCTATCTATCATCTGTCTATCTGTCATCTATCTATCATCTATCTACTATCATCTATCTATCATC
This sequence comes from Callithrix jacchus, assembly GCF_049354715.1. Lineage (NCBI taxonomy): Eukaryota > Metazoa > Chordata > Mammalia > Primates > Cebidae > Callithrix > Callithrix jacchus. The sequence continues at coordinate 214,362,615 of NC_133502.1, read as the reverse complement.
TATCTACTATCATCTATCTATCATCTATCATCTATCTATCTATCATCTATCATCTATCTGTCTGTAATCTATCATCTATCTAATCATCTATCATCTATCTATCATCTATCTGTCTATAATCTATCATCTATCTGTCTGTCATCTATCATCTATCTAATCATCTATCATCTATCTATCATCTATTTATCTATCTGTCATCTATCTATAATCTATCTATCATCTATCATCTGTCTATCATGTATCTATCATCTATCTATCATCTACCTATCTATCATCTATCATCTATCTATCATTTATCTATCATCTATCTATCATCTATCTATCATCTATCTGTCTATAATCTATCATCTATCTGTCTGTCATCTATCTATCATCTATTTATCTGTCATCTATCTGTCATCTATCATCTACCTGTCTATAATCTATCATCTATCTGTCTGTCATCTATCTATCATCTATCTATCATCTATTTATCTATCATCTATCTATCATCTATCTATCTATCATCTATCTATCTATCATCTATCTATCATCTATCTATCTATCATCTATCTATCTGTCATCTATCTATCTATATTTTGTGTAGAGACAGGGTCTTGCTATGTTTCCCAGGCTGGTCCTAAACTCCTGGCTTCCAGTGATCCTCCCGCCTCAGCCTCACATGTGTGAGCCGCCATGCCCAGTCACCTGATCTGTGTTTTGTTTTATTTTGCTCTGGAGTCTTGCTCTTCCATCCAGGCTGGAGTGCAGTGACTCGATTTCAGCTCACTGCAACCTCTGCCTCCTGGGTTCAAGAGGTTCTCGTGCCTCAGTCTCCCAAGTAGCTGGGGTTGCCGGTGGGTACCACCACGCCCCGCTAATTTTTTTAGTAGAGACGGGGTTTTGCCATGTTGGCCAGGTTGGTCTCGAATTCCTGACCTTAGAGGATCCACCCACCTCGGCCTCCCAAAGTGCTCAGTCTCCCAAGTAGCTGGGGTTGCAGGTGGGTACCACCACGCCCCGCTAATTTTTTTAGTAGAGACGGGGTTTTGCCATGTTGGCCAGGTTGGTCTCGAATTCCTGACCTTAGAGGATCCACCCACCTCACACCTCCCAGGTGTGAGCCAACGTACCTGGCCTGATCTCAGTCTTTAAGAGAGCAGCAGCTCATCTGTGGCCACTGCTCCCCGGGGACTTGCCAGAAGGGAGGTGCAGGGCACCTCTATGAGACTTTTTCAGTGGCATCGAGTGTCCTTAGTGGCAGCACGCAGCACAGAAGCTGAGGTGTGGCTGATTTCCATTTGGAGAATTCCACTGTGATTCATGGTGTCTGCTGCAAGTTCAAGGTGTCACCATTTAATCATTAAACATCATGAGGCATTAGGAGGCTTGGGCACGCACTGATAAGTGATCCGTTTCTAACCGTTTGTGGCAGCTCCTGCACCAATCGGTGTCCATTAACTAAGCAATGGTATAATTACACCTTTAAATTATGCATGGGAAGGGTGTCAGTGGTAGAAGTCAGACTGCAGCGATGACTTTGAGTCATCAGACCTCCCGGATGTAGTCTCTCTGCAGATAGCTGTAACTCCAGCTTGTTTTCCGCTCCTTTTCTGCACCACCATGTTGGTCAGGCTGGTCTCGAACTCCTGACCTCAGATGATCCACTCGCTTCGGCCTCCCAAAGTGCTGGGATTATAGGTGTGAGCCACCATGCCCAGCCGGAAATTTGCTTCTTTAGAGGAAAACACCGTTGATCCTACCTTCTTGATCTAGTTATACCCCCGATACGATCTGAAACCATCTTGTCTCATTCCTTCTGTCCCATCTTGTTCGTTCATTTATTCACTCATTCATTCACTCACTTCACGCCCTCCCTCTGGAGAATCAGTTCCCTTCTCTATCCAGTGTTCCCGCAGGCTGCCAGATGACTTTTCCAAAACTCTGATGGGATGGAGACCCTCTTGGTGTAAAATCCTTCAAGGGCTGCCTTCAAGGGCTCCCGCACCAACCTCACAGTGTGGCTACGTGACATAATAAAAAAAATACACGCTTCTATTTAGTCTCTTTCCCAGTTCCTGACACAGAGCTCCTAATCCCTTGGAATTTCCTGGGTGATAGGGATGTCTTTTGTTCTAATGAGGTGACTCTCTAGCTCTCGAGTGGGGTTGGGGGCTGAGCACCAGAAACACCCAGACACAACTGGGAGCTTGGAGCTTTCCGCTCCACCCCTACCCTCCAGGAAAGGGAGGGTGGGGCTGGAGATTGAGCTAATAATCCAGCACACCTCTGTGATGAAGCCTCCGTACAAATCCTTCCACTACAGGACACAGAGAGCTTCTGGGCTGGTGGACACATCGCATGCTGGGACATTGGCGCTCCCCAGCTCCGTGGGGACAGAAGCTCCTGCGCCCGGGGCCCTCCCAGAGCTCGCCCTGTGTGCCTCTTCATCTGCCTGTTCATCTGTATCATCCATAATGTCCTTTACAACAAACCTATACACATAACTGAAGTGTTTCCCCGAGTTCTGTGAGCCATTTTAGCCAATTACCAAACCTGAGGAGGGGGTTCTGGGGACCTCTGGTGTGTAGCCGAGTCAGACGGAAGTGTGGGTGACCTGAGCACCTGATCCATGCAACTGGCATCTGAAGTGGGGACAGTCTTGCAGGATGGAGACCATCCTGGCCAAGATGGTGAAACCCCATCTCTACTAAAAATACAAAAATTACCAGGCGTGGTGGTGCATGTCTGTAGTCCCAGCTACTCAGGAAGCTGAGGCAGAAGAATTGCTTGAACCCAGAAGGTGGAGGTTGCGATGAGCCAAGACCACACCACTGCACTCCAGCCTGGGTGACAGGGCGAGACTGTCTCAAAAAAAACAAAAGAAAAAAAGAAATGAGAAGGGAATGTTTTCTACTCTGCATTGTGGAAATGCTCTTATCCCGCAGCCTATCTTCACAGTTTGATCGTTGCTCTTCTCAACCCAAACTGGATAATTGCATAATTAATTGTGCACACACAGGTAATTCACCCAGAGAAGGTGCTGGTGGAGGAGGCATCCAACTCCCACTCTCCTGGAAGGGCACCAGGCTCACCCCTGTGCCGGATCCCAGCGCGGCGGAGCCCAGCGGCACACACCGGGACTTTGGGTGCACATCCGCCTGCAGGTGCAGCTCCATACCCAGAGCCTGGTGGTCCTTGCTGCTTGTTTGCTCTGCTGGGTCAAGTTGGAGGCTGTTCCTTGGAGCTGAGGCTCTGCCAGGGTGACTGAAGTGAGGATGGATCCTAGCCTCTAGGCTGGAAAGAGTCAGGGCTTTTGTCTGGGGTTTCAGCCGTTCCCCCTGTTGGTTTCCTATGACATTCCTGGAAAGCAAGTGTCCCTTCCCTTTTCCCTACACCTCCCTCCTTGGACCATAAAGCCGTGCACTGGTTCAGGGGTCCAAAGTGCTGTGGTCTGGCTGGTTCCCTGAGCCTTGGGCTTGGTCACGATGCTGGGAACTACCACAGCCCCAACCCTGGGGGGTACATGGCCGTCAGGGAGCCAGGCCATCACTCAAAGGGCTGTCTTGGGCCCTGGCACTGCTGGACAGAGTGCTGGGTTCCAGGAGAATCGTCCCCAAAGCCAGACGTGACTTTTTAAGTTCCCCCCACTCCCAACACACATACACACACCCCACCACCATTCTTGACCACTGCCGCCTCCTCCACCAGGGAGGGTTCCCAAGGCCCCTTCCCCCTCTGCTGTCCACGGTCTGGGCAGGCACATCCGTGGGTGCTTGAGGGATGGAGGGCAGTGGCTGGCCCAGGGTTGTTGGCTGGGTGTGTGAAACAGCTACTCATGCCCGCAACCTGTTACCCTCCATCTCCCTCCCTCTTACTTCTCGCTCTCTGCAGAAAATTTTGAGGATGAACACATGGTCTCTGCTGATGGACAGCTCACAAGCCTTTGCCTGTAATCCTGGGATCACCTTAGCACGCGGTGCAGGAGCCAAAGCTACAGGGAAGTGTGGAGCCTCCCTCCATCCCCCACACAGCCCTACATGGGCCTAAGTCAGCCCTGGCCCCCGGCTGGCTTTGGGAAGAATGTTAAGAAGTGGGACAGATAGGAGTGGGAGGTGGGGAGGGGGCCCTAGGAGGGGGAAGAGGTGGTGCCCCTTTTGGAGCTGAGAATGGGGGAGTGGCAGGGGCACAAGGTCACAGAACTAGGCTGAGGAAGAAGGGGTTGCCTGGAGGGTGGGACCCAGAAGCTACTGAAATGTCACAGCAGAAATGGCCATTGAAAGCCCCTCCTAAAGTCCTTGGTGGGGCAGCAGTGAAGTTCTAACGTCCTACATGGGAAATCTATGCAGTTAGCAGAGCCAAGTGTGACAGCAACATGAGCCAACCACTTTAAACCTGACATTTCATTGTCACATGAGACTGTAGCTCCTGGGGTCCCACCCCCTGGCCACCTTGTCCCAGTTCCCGCCCATTTAGGGGTGAATTATCCAAGTTAGTCTGTAGCATAGACAGTGCTCCAGATCAATTCCTAAGAGGCAATCACCTTTTCTGCATTTCTTCCACGCTGAGTCAGACAGACCCGGGAAGAATTCCTCAGAGAGCACTCTCTTGAATCGTCTTTCCTGTGTGTACACAGTAGGTGCTTCATTCTTGCTCTAGGGAGCAGAGCCCGCCCCAGTGTGAAGAGTGGCTTTGCGTACAAGAAGCTATTTCTCCACTCTCTCTCCAGATCAGAGATTCCCCCAGCCGAAATGGTTTCCTCTGAGCCTTTGCTATTAGAAACTGATAAAACCCTTCCAGAAGCATCACCCTGCAAACTTGAGCACCTCAACCCCCAAGCCCAGATCCCAGCAGAGGAAGCCTTTGGCATCCCGGGACCGAATGCTAATGGCATTGAGGTGGAGGGGAATCCGCTCTGGCCTGGGCTGACGGTGGCTTACTGTTGACGGCGTTAGTGTTTTGCATGAACTAGAAGAAATCTATTCCATCATAATTATTGCGGTCGGGATTTAGGACTGGGCATTCTCCGCGTTCCAGTCTTCTTCAGTTCCACGGGGTTCAGACGGGGCTTATTTTTTTCTTTCTGTGCCACAAACGCTTGGCAGCAATGACTAACTTAGGGTAACGCGAGAAAGCTGACCAGGTCCACCTATGGCTTTCCTGCCAGCTTACCTGTTTGTCATACGACAGTGAGACCAGTGCCAGCTCAGCAGGGCCCTGAGAGCTTTGGGTGATCTTTGCAGCTGGATGTGAGGCCCACATCTTGGGTGTTCAGTGAGAGGCATTGCGGGGAGGGCGGTAGGGGAGAAAGGAGACAGGACGCAGAGCTCAGGGGTAGAAGCTCAGTCTGTTTCTAATATACATGAGAAAGAAAGGACATTTCTGGCCAGGTGCTATGGCTCATGCCTGTAATCCCAGCACTTTGAGAGGCCAAGGTGGATGGACCACCGGAGTTTCTGAGTTTGAGACCAGCCTGGCCAACATGGCGAAACCTCGTCTCTACTAAAAATACAAAAATTAGCCGAGCACGGTGGCACATGCCTGTAATGCCAGTTACTCGGGAGGCTGAGACAGGAGAATCTCTTGAACCCGGGAGACAGAGGTTGCAGTGAGCAGAGATGGCGCCACTGCACTCCAGCCTGGGTGACAGAGCAAGACTCCATCTCAAAAAAAAAGAAAGAAAGAAAAGAAAGGCCACTTCCCACTGGATGAGGGTGACCTCCATTAGAGAAATAGCAGCGACCTGGCCTTCTCCAGCCCCAGACAACACCGCCAGGTCGAGACCATTACTACCATTTGGCAGGGGACAAAAGAGAGCCTCAGAAACTGAGGGACTCCCCCAGAGTAGGACACGGCCAAGCTGTTTGTTACCCTCCGGCCTCCTATGCTCTTTCACCTATAAGCAGAAAGAAGAGGATAGCTTTGGCTTAAGACCTGGATACACTTTGACTGTGGAACCCATTTTTCCTCCTTGCAAACTTGGTGAATTCAGTTCAACCTGGTGAATCTCTATTGAAAATTTATTATGTGCAAATCCCTAGATGCATGAAATAAATTTTTAAAAAACCATATGCATAAAATAAAAACAACAGCACAATAGCCAAGCCACCAGGCATAGACACAAGACCTAGGAAGGGCTTGGCATGAACACACTAAATCAGCTTCGCCGGGGAGGCCGTTCCCAGTGTTCCGGGCAGAGCAGCTCTGGTGTTAACTCCCTGGGAAAAGGCACCGTTTCCCTGCCTGCTCCCGGTGGGACCAAACCCAATGCCCGGTGGGACTTTTCACCAACTCTTTCAAGATCCTCCCAAAGAGCTGTTTTTATCTGTATCAGTTTTCTCATCTGAAAAATGGGTCTAATAATTACTACCTTGCAGGAGTTTTGGGAGTATGAAGCAAGATGGTGAGTCTAAAACGTGGGCACAGTGCCTGGCCCGGAAGAGGAGCTCAGAAAATATCTGTCCCAGTTCTTCTCTTCCTTTCCCAGACACCTTAAACCAAAGGTAGGCTTGTAGTGGAAAGAGTAGGAGGCTGGAGGGTAAGAAACAGCTTGGCTGTGTCCTACTCTGCGGGAGTCCCTGAGTTTCTGAGGCTCACATTTGTCCTCTGCAAAATGGTAATAATGGTCTCAACTTGGTGGTGGTGTCTGGGGCTGGTGAAAAGAGGGTGAGGTGACATTTACTGCAAAAGAATGAGAACTCCCTACTAAATACAAATATTAGCCAGGCACGGTGGCACATGTCTGTAATCCCAGCTACTCAGAAGGCTGAGGCAGGAGAATCGCTTGACCCCGGAAGGCAGGGGTTGCAGTGAGCCAAGGGGCTGAGTTCTCAGTAAATGTCACCTCACTCTCCTTCTTCTAAAAAATGAAAGAGTTTTGGCATGTCTCCTGTCACCCAGGTGCAGAGCTAGGCCCAGCGATTCCATGAGGAATGAGACACAGGGGCAGCCCTTACGAGACCTACCCGCAGGGTCATGTGAAGAATGGCTCGGGGTCTTTCAGGCCCCAGTAAAAGTGAGTTTCTTTCCTTGTCTATTACACATTTGCTGAACTGAGTTTCATGTTCATTGTTTGTGTTTTCTTAGGTTTTCTCTCAATGCACCACAGTGTTTAAGACAATACTCACGACCGGGCGCAGTGGCTCACGCCTGTAATCCCACCACTTTGGGAGGCCGAGGCCAGTGGATCACGAGGTTGAGAGATCGAGACCATCCTGGTCAACATGGTGAAACCCCGTCTCTACTCAAAATACACAAAATTAGCTGGGCACGATGGCGCGTGCCTGTAATCCCAGCTACTCGGGAGGCTGAGTCAGGAGAATTGCCTGAACCCAGGAGGCGGAGGTTGCGGTGAGCCGAGATTGCGCCATTGCACTCCAGCCTGGGTAACAAGAGCGAAACTCTGTCTCAAGAAAAAAAAAAAAAAAAAAAGACAATACTCGCATCGGTTTCATAAGAGAAACAAATTCTAAAAGCAGAATCCAATTTAACTTGACTAACTTTAATAAAACCAACCTGTGCTTTTAGAATCCTAACAATCAAAGCATCCCTTTTTACTTTGGCTGCTGGGAAGCTCAAGTCTAAATTTATTTATTTTTTGTTTCTTTTTTTTAACCATCATATCTAAATTTAATACCCAAGTGAATATATCCTATTTGACTTCCTTTTTTTTTTTTTTTTGAGATGTAGTCGCACTCTGTCGCCCAGGCTGGAGTGCAGTGGCATGATCTCGGCTCACTGCAAGCTCCACCTCCCGGGCTCAAGTGATTCTCCTGCCTCAGCCTCCTGAGTAGCTGGGATTACAGCTGCCTGCCACTGCGCCCAGCTAGTTTTTGTATTTTTAGTAGAGACGAAGTTTTGCCATGCTGGTCAGGCTGGTCTTGAACTCCTGACCTCAGGTGATGCCCTTGCCTTGGCCTCCCAAATTCTGGGATTATAGGCGTGAGCCACCACACCTGGACTGTTTTTCTTTCTTTTTCTTTTTTTTTGAGACAGGATCTTGCTCTGTTGCCCAGAGTGGCATGATCTCAGCTCACTGGAACCTCCGACCCCTCAGGCTCAAGCGATCCTCCCACCTTAGCCCCTGGAGTAGCTGGGACTAAAGGCAGGCACCGCCACACTCAGCTAATTTTTTTTAGGCCGACTTCTGCAATTTCTTCTTCTCAGTAGGGGGGCTCCTGTCACAGCGTCCAGGTTTTCATCTGTCCCCTCCTATTGAAGTGAATTGCGCTCCAGGCTTCTCCCAGGAGGCGCCCAGAGTGCAAGGGCTGCCTGGCTAGCAGCCCCAGCCGGCACTGGCCCGCTGAGTTTGGTGAGCAAGCAGACCCCCATCCCAGGGCAGGAGCTGAGATCATTCGTGCCACGGCAGGATGTGGCCTATTGCCAGCAACTCCTCGTGATCCTCAGCCCCCGCCCCAGCAGCGGGTAGCCCGCAGGCCTCGCAGGAAAGAAATACCGTAAACGCAGCAGCCACTGTCATCGCCGTTTTGTTTTCTCTTTGGCCTCTGGAGATTCATGCCGCTTCCCCATCATTACTCGTATTATATCATCAGCCACAATTACGCTTGTCAACCACGGTGGAGGGAGCTGCCATTTGAATACGGGGGCATGGAGGAAAGAAAAAGGAAGCACTCCTTCTCCGGGAAGGTGGGAGGCAGAAAGGGCAGCTGCTGTGTAACTGTGGCTGGTGACAGACGGGGCACAGTAGGAGGTCATCTAGCCAGGACCCCCTGGGGACTGACTATAGTTTTCCCTGGACTCAGGGGCCCTCAGAGCCAAAAACTACACAGTCGTGGACAGAGGTGGACAGAGGCCAGGCCCACCTGTTGGCTGGTGCGTGATTCGGTGGGTCTGTGAGCTGCTTTCTGAGTGGGAGGTGACCGTGGCCAGCCTGACGCAGGGCAGAGACACCGTTTCCCTGGCAAATGGCTCTAGCAATAGTGATGCACATTTCTGGCCAGAGCAGAGTGGTGGGAAGAACTCGGACCGTGGAGCCAGAATGGCCTGAACTGGAGTCCCCTCCTGCTACTGACAAGCCGCGTGCTGGGGCGAGCTGCTGAGCCTCGGAGACGGATACGGTGGCAGAAGTGCCCGGCGTGGTGCCTGGGACCTAGTCAGGGCTCAGTGGCTTGGTCACCTTCCGCCATCCTCCTCCCCTTCGGCATACGGTGAAAAACACAGTCCTGTTTGCTTTGGTAACAAAACTCCAGACACCATCCTGCCCATCCGGACTGATGGGCACTTCCCTCCATGAACCGAGAGAGGCTCCTCGAAGGGACGGTGGTCGCTGTCTACTTCTCACAACTGTTGCGGTGAACCCCAAGTTTCTCTTCAAAGAATCAGTGTGTCAGTATGTCCAGCTCTCTTATTCTTTTTTTTTTTTTGAGACGGAGTTTCACTCTTGTTACCCAGACTGGAGTGCAATGGCGTGATCTCGGCTCACCGCAACCTCCGCCTCCTGGGTTCAGGCAATTCTCCTGCCTCAGCCTCCTGAGTAGCTGGGATTACAGGCGCGCGCCACCATGCCCAGCTAATTTTTTGTATTTTTAGTAGAGACGGGGTTTCGCCATGTTGACCAGGATGGTCTCGATCTCTCGACCTCGTGATCCACCTGCCTCGGCCTCCCAAAGTGCTGGGATTACAGGCGTGAGCCACCACCCCCGGCCCTATTCTTTAATTCTCTATTTTAAAGCTTAATTTCCTTGTAATCCCACTCAACAACTTTCTCTACCGGTTCTAATCCGTAGTTCGCATCTGCTCCCGCGGCCCCCGGCTCCATCCTGACTCATCCCGGTCACCTGTTCCAGTCACCTGCTCTGGTCACCTGCTTTGACCTAGGTCACCCCGGCTACCTGCTCTGACCCGCCTGTAACCGTCCTTCCTGCCAAACACCCACCCTGCCACTTCAGCTCAGACCCCTGCTCTCTTTAAAATAGTGAATTGGGATTAGTCTACCTTGTGCGGCCTAACCCTAGCCAATAGAGGAACGACACAGCAGCAGGGACGACCCCGTTAGGCGTGAGTGCCCCTACCCGCCTTGTCCAGGCACGCGGCCACCACTGCTCTGTCCATGCACGGCACCATTCTGTAGAGGTAAACTGCCTTGCTGAGAGGATTTGTCTTCGAGTGCTATATCTTTTGTGGCATCAAGATTTTACTTAGGGCCGGGCGCGGTGGCTCAAGCCTGTAATCCCAGCACTTTGGGAGGCCGAGGCGGGTGGATCACGAGGTCAAGAGATCGAGACCATCCTGGTCAACAAGGTGAAACCCTGTCTCTACTAAAAATACAAAAATTAGCTGGGCACGGTGGTGCGCGCCTGTAATCCCAACTACTCAGGAGGCTGAGGCAGGAGAATTGCTTGAACCCAGGAGGCGGAGGTTGCGGTGAGCCGAGATCGCGCCATTGCACTCCAGCCTGGGTAACAAGAGCGAAACTCTGTCTCAAAATTTAAAAAAATGAAGTAGCCATGTACTTCGATTCTACCTATGGCCTATATGTCCATTCTCATAGCAATATCACACCGTTTAGTCACCTTTGCTCAGTTAGGGTTGTTTTATAGTAGGTCTTGATATCCAGCAGAGTGATCTTCCAACTTCGTTCTTCAAAATTGTTCTGCCTGTTCTAGCTTCTTTGTGATTCTGTATGAATCTGTTTCTCAACATCCATTACAAAAACATTGCCGGGATTTTGACCGAGATGACACTTGTTGTATATTCCTCTAATTTGCTCATGAGGTGGCCCCCCGTTTTTAGAGCAGCCATAAACTCTAGCCCTGCCCTGACGGAGCTCTAGGGGAGGCGACTGTGCGTGTCACCGTGCATCTCCCAGGGGCACTGCTTTATCCATCAGGCCTGATGCCTCAGTGTCTGGCCATGACCAGGTGTCCCTCTTACAGGGAGCTCAGTGTCCAGTTTATTCCCTCCAAGGCAGCCACTCCCTAGGAGAGCCCTGGCCCGGAGAGAGTTAGGTCTGGGTGTGTCCGTCAGGCAGCCATGCGGGAGACCGCACAACAGAACACACGAAATAACAGAAGTGGGCCGGGCATGGTGGCTCAAGCCTGTAATCCCAGCACTTTGGGAGGCCGAGGCGGGTGGATCACGAGGTCAAGAGATCGAGACCATCCTGGTCAACAAGGTGAAACCCCGTCTCTACTAAAAATACAAAAATTAGCTGGGCATGGTGGCGTGTGCCTGTAATCCCAGCTACTCGGGAGGCTGAGGCAGGAGAATTGCCTGAACCCAAGAGGCGGAGGTTGCGGTGAGCCGAGATCGCGCCATTGTACTCCAGCCTGGGTAACAAGAGCGAAAATCCATCTCAAAATAAAAAAAAAAAGAAATAACAGAAGCGGTTTATCACTCCCAGCTCCACGGAGAAGAGGGCCCCGCCGCAAGGAAGTCTGCAGACAGTGGGGAGCTCAAGCAGCAGGTGGTGGGGGGTGGAGAGGAGAGAGAGAGGCCTGGGGACTAAAGCCTTTGCTGGAATCCAGATCATTATGCAAGCAGGGTTTCCATAGGCGGTCCTAACTGGGGGTTTTGGGGCATGCAAGAGGGTCATAGGGTCACCCCGTGACTAAGAAGGAGTCCCTGCTGCATAGACCAGCACCGTCCCTGAGGGGCTGGGGGTCTTTAAGGCAAATCAAGTGGGTGGTAGCCTACTGTCCCTTTGGAGGTGGTGGGGTAAGCCAGACCATCTGGATTGATCATCGGAAGGAACTGGGAGGAGGCGGAGAATAGGAACCTGCGTCAGGGGTAACTAAGCCGCGCTTCTGGTATGAGAAAGCAAAACCTGGATTCAAAACGAATGCTGAGGCTGGGCGCGATGGCTCACACCTGTAATCCAATCCCAGCACTTTGGGAGGCCGAGGCAGGCGGGTGGCTTGATGGTTCAAGATCAGCCTGGGCAACATGGCGAAACTCCATCTCTACAAAAAATACAAAAATGAGCCAGGCATGGTGAAGCACATGTGGTCCCAGCTACCCCGGAGGCTGAAGCGGGAGGATCACCTGAGCCCAGGAGGTTGAAACTGAAGTGATCATGCCATTGCAGCCTGGGGAACAGGGTGAGACCCTGTCTCAAAAAAAAAAAAAAAAAAAAAGCTATAGATCAATTTAGGAGATTGACATAACAACATTGAGACTTCCAATCCATAAATGTGGTATCTCTCTCCGTTTATCTAGGTCTTGTCCTTCTTTTTTTTTCTTTCTTTCCTTCTTTCTTTTTTTCTCTTTCTCTCCTTCTTTCCTTCCCTCCTTCCCTCCCTCCCTCCCTCTCTCCCTCCCTCCTTCCTTCCTTCTTTCCTTCCCTCCCCCCCCTCCCTCCCTCCCTCCCTCCCTCCCTCCCTCCCTCCCTCCTTCCTTCCTTCCTTCCTTCCTTCCTTCCTTCCTTCCTTCCTTCCTCTTTCTCTCTTTCTGATGGAATGTTGCTCTGTCACCCAGGCTGGAGCGCAGTGGCATGATCTTGGCTTACTGCAACCTCTGCCTCCCAGGGTCAAGTGATTCTTCTGCTCAGCTTCCTGAGTAGCTGGGACTACAGGTACGCACCACCACGCCCAACTAATTTTTGTATTTTTAGTAGAGACAGGGTTTCACCATATTAGCCATGCTGGTCTCAAACTCCTGACCTTGTGATCCACCTGCCTTGGCCTCCCAAAATGCTGGGATTACAGGTGTGAACCACTGTGCCTGGCTTTTTTTTTTTTTTTTTTCTGAGACAGTCTCACTCTGTTGCCCAGGATGGAATGCAGTGGTGTGATCACAGCTCACTGTAACTCCAAATTCCCAAGCTTGAGCGATCATCCCATCTTAGCCTCCTGAGTAGCTATGAGTAAGTCATGTGCCACAATGCTTGGCTAATTTTTAAATTCTTTGTAGATTTGGAGTTTCTCTATGTTGCCCAGGCTGGTCTCAAACTCCTGGCCTCAAGTGACCCTCGCACCTCGGCCTCCTAAAGTGCTAGGATTATGGGTATGAGTCATTGCTCCCGGCCTTATCTAGTTCTTCTTTAATTTCTCTTAGAAATGTTTTGTGATTTTTAGTGGCAGTCTTACATCTCTTTCAAAAGATTTATTCCAAGCTATTTATATTTTCATGTTATTGTAAATTGTCTTTAATTTTGCTTTGTAGTCGTGTGTTGCTAGTGTATAGAAATAAACGAGCCGGGCACGGTGACTCACGCCTATAATCCCAGCACTCTGGGAGGCCGAGGCGGGTGGATCACTAGGTCAAGAGATCGAGACCATCCTTGTCAACATGGTGAACCCTGTCTTTACTAAAGATACAAAAATTAGCTGGGCATGGTGGCGTGTGCCTGTAATTCCAGCTACTCAGGAGGCTGAGGCAGGAGAATTGCCTGAACCCAGGAGGCGGAGGTTTCGGTGAGCCAAGATCACGCCATTGCACTCCAGCCTGGGTAACAAGAGCGAAACTCCGTCTCAAAAAAAAAAAAAAAAGAAAGAAAAACTTAATTTTGTTTGTTGACATTTTATCTAGTGGTCTTACCTAATTTATTAATTCGGATAGTTTGCAGATTTTTAAAAATTTCCTATTTATACAGTAATATCATCGGAAAACAAAATCGGTTCTCCCTCTTGCCTTTCCAGTCTTCACGCCTTTTCCTTTCTCTTGCCTTGTTTTACCGACCAGGACCATCAGTACCAGGCTGAGCCAAAGTGGTGGCATGGCCCACAAGAAGAAAGTGCTCCATAGTGGCATTTATGTCAACAGTAGGGTTTTAGAAAATATATACTCCTTATCCATTTAAGAGCATACAAACAAACCAGTTTCATTAATCTGGTTTGGCACCAAGAAAAAAAAAAGAAGTTTCTTTAAAAATGTATTTTTTTTTTTTTTGAGAAGGAGTCTCACACTGTCGCTCAGGCTGGAGTGCAAAGGCGCGATCTCAGCTCACCGCAACCTCTGCCTCCCACGTTCAAGCAATCCTCCTGCCTCAGTCTCCCGAGTAGCTGGGATTACAGGCGCCCACGACAAGGCCCAGCTAATTTTTTGTATTTTTAGTAGATGGAGTCTCATTATGTTGCCCAGGCAGGTGTCAAACCCCTTGGCTCAAGCAATCCTCCTACCTTGGCCTCCCAAAGTGTTGGGATTACAGGTGTGAGCCACTGCACCTGACCCTGTCCATTTTATTAATCTTTTCAAACACCTGCCTTGGCTTTATTTTCTCTACTGCACCCAGTTAGTTCATCAATTTCTACTCCTGCCTTGATTACGTTCTTCCTTTCACTTTCTTTAGGCTTAATTTACTTGGTTTTTAGTGTTTTGGTTTTTTGTTTTGTTTTGTTTTATGAGACAGAAGCTTAGATCATTGATTTTCAACCTTATTTTCTAATACCTGCATTTAAACCTAAAAATCGCCACTTAAGCACTTTTTTTAGCCACTTCTCATACGTTTCTATGTGTATGTTCATTATCGCTCAGTTAAAAGTGTTTTTTAATTTCCATTGTGATTTCTTCTCCGGCCCACGGGTTATTGAGACGTACGTTAATTTCCAAACACTTGCGGATTCTCCAATTATCTTTCTGTTATTAATTCCTTGTTTAATTGCACTGTGGTCAGAGAACACACTCTTATGCGAGTTCAGCCCTTTGAAATCTGTTGAGACTTGCTCCAGGGCCCAGCATAGGGTGGATTCTGTTGAAGGTTCCGGGGTACCATTGTTCCTCTCCCGCCCTGGCTCCATCGATAAGTGTTTGAGCATTTTCTCCTTTCTTTTTACCTGAAATGCCAACATTTTTGCTTATTTACCGAATATTTCCCCTTTTCTGTGTTTTTCATTCCTTCCTGCAGTTTGGGCGGCCCCCCCCCCGCCGCTTTCCTTCAGCCCAAAGAACTTATCTGCGCTGTCCCGGAGGCGGAGCTGCTGGCAATGAATTTCCTTAGCTTTTGTTTGCAGACATTTTTGTTTATGCTTCCTTTCTGAAGAACATCTCCTCAAAAGCTTGACCCGTTTGTTTGGCTTTTCTCTTTCAGCAGTTTAAAGATGGTATTCTATCATCTCCTGGATTCCAAAAATGTGAAACGCTTCAGCAATGTGCGTGTCACCCTTGGGGGCCGGGCCGTCTTCCATGTGTCATTCCAGCGTTAGGATCCAAGCTGTCCAAACAAGCACATGCCGTCATTGGTAAAGCATGTGCACAAGCCCTTAAAAATACCTTTCCTTCCAGTGTCTCTGCTCCGTCCCTCCCACAGTGAGGAGCAGGAGGAGAGGCCACACAGCCTCCGGTCGTTTTCCTGGTGTGAATTTCCAAAAGGGATCCTAATGTAATAATACCCTCCTTCCTCCCTCAGGCTCTGAGCAAGCTGAGAAGCACAGCAGGGAGAGGCAGGTGCAGCCCCGCCCCTTTCATCGTGGATGCTGGGGCCACATGTCGAGAGCAAGAGTGGGCATCTGGGACAAGGACTGCAGCTGCCCTTTAATGAGAGCCTATCCTGTGCCCGGCACCACAGTGGGCACATCCCACACCTTTTCTCACTCCACCCAGAGCCCCATCCTCTGAGGCAAGTGCTGTCAGCTCCACTGGATAGGCAGGAGACCAAAGTTCTTTTTATATTTTTGAGATGGAGTTTTGCTCTTGTTGCCCAGGCTGGAGTGCAATGGTGCGATCTTGGCTCACCACAACTTCATGAGTTCAAGTGATTCTCCTGCCTCAACCTCCCAAGTAGCTGGGATTACAGGCACCCACCACCACGCCCAGCTAATTTTTTGTATTTTTAGTAGAGGCAGGGATTCACCATGTTGGCCAGGCTGGTCTTGAACTCCTGATCTCAAGATCCTCCCTTCTCGGCCTCCCAGTGCTGGAATTACAGGCGTGAGCCTCTGCGCCCAGCCATATGTTGTTATTTTTGCAATGTGTGTTGCCTCCTTTACGAAGGCACAGACACGTCTGTCTTGTATCCTGGCCAAGTGAGCGCCTGGCACTGAGTACTTACTTGTCTGTGCGGATTGGGGTGCTGCCCCAGCCCCTGTCTTTTCAGAAGTTTTCTCTTTCTCCTCCGGGAGGGGCTGAGCCAGCCATTGCTCCCTTCCATCCGGATTCCAGTGGAGACAAGCCGGGGAAGTTTCTGGGAGCTGTGCGGTGAGCAGAGTTGGAGACCCGGCATGACTGTACTGGCTGGGTCACTGCAGGGCGGCCGCGCTTCATAACGTGTTTACCTGAGTCATCTTTGGCAAAGGTTACTAGGCTCCAGGATGGAACATGCATGTGAGAAATGCCCCTTCTGTGACACGCCCACCTCACTCTACAGTGAGACAAGGGAGGGAGGGTGCAGCCAGCAGGTAATGAGGTCTAGAGGTTGGCGGAGTGGAGGGATTGATGTGTCTGGTTTTCAGGAAGCTCAGGACAAAGCCCTGTTACGTCAGAGGGCTTTGGCCAAATTCTGTCCTGTGGTGTTTGGGTGAAGTCCTGTCTTCACAACTGCTTTTGACTCCTCTCAGCGTATAAGAATTCTTTTTATTTTATTTATTTGAGATGGAGTCTTGCTCTGTCCGCCAGGCTGGAGTATAGTGGCACGATCTTGGCTCACTACAAACTCCACCTCCCAGTTTCAATCCATGCTCCTGCCTCAGCCTCCCGAGTAGCTGGGATTACAGGCGTGCGCCACCACACCAGCTAATTTCTGTAGTTTTAGTAGAGACAGAGTTTTGACATGTTGGCCAGGCTGATCTCGAACTTTTGACCTCAGGTGATCCACCTGCCTTGGCCTCTCAAAGTGCTGGGATTACAGTCGTGAGCCACGGTGCCCAGCCCATTTTTTGTTTTTAAATTTCTATTCGACAAATGAGGAAATGGAGGCCCAGGCCTTGCTGCATTCAGAGGGTTCTGGCCCCTGACCCAGGTCTGGGTGAAGTTCGGGCCTCTTGACTTAGGGTGGAGGCATAAACGGGAAAAACCAAACCAAGCCGAAAATGTGCAGACTCACTAATGGCACTGAAAACAGCTACTTAGGATTTTGAAACGCCAAGCTGTAAAATCCCATCCCCTTCTCTGTAGCCCCGGGCTTGCCGGCAGGAGGAGGTCAAGGCCAGTCTGCCTGTGTTTTTCCACTGCTGTGAGTGCCCCTGCTGCAGCTCACCTATCTGCAGCCATGGGCCACGTGCATTTCCATGCAAGGAGGTGACACTGGCCTTTGCTTATGCTGGGTGGGTGTCGCCCTGGAAGTCCTTCCCTGGGACTGCGTAAAGCAAACAACCCCCCAAACCTCTAATGAGATGGGATATAACACATCAATGCAGGTCTGCAGAGAGGCAGGTCATCGAGTCTGTGAAGTATTTCCAGAAACCCCGGCAGTTCCCGATGCCCGTGATGGAAACACTGCCTCGGTGGGCGACTGTCCCTTTGCCGCCTTGCCAGATCGGACCTCTGAGTGCCCTGGGAGCCACTCGAGGAAGATGAGGAGGTAAAGTAACTCGCTTCGGCAAAGCAGATCTGTGGTAATCACTTTGTGTCAGTGGTTACGGTTTACGGCAGGAATGACACACTTCGCAAAAATAAATACAAATAACACGACTCTCGTGGTGGCATCCTTCACTCCGGTGCGGTTTTTGTTTTGTTTTGTTTTGAGACAGAGTCTCACTCTGTCGCCCAGGGTGGCGTGCAGGGGCATGATCTCAGCTCACTGAAACCTCCGCCTCCCAGTTTCAAGTGATTTTCCTGTCTCAGTCTCCCAAATAGCTGGGATTATGGGTGCCCGCCACCACACCTGGCTAAATTTTGTATTTTCAGTAGAGACAGGCTTTCACCATGTTGGCCAGGCTGGTCTGGAACTCCTGACCTTCAGTGATCTGCCTGCCTCAGTCTCGCAAAGTGCTGGGATTACAGGCATGAGCCACCGTGCCCGGCCACTGGTGCTGTTTTACAGCTATGGTGTCTGGGCTCTGCTGTCGGCACACCCCACGATGGACTTTTTGGCATCCTTCAAAGAGTTCTTTTTCTCTGTCTCTTTTTTCTTTTTCTTTTGAGACGGAGTTTTGCTCTTGTTACCCAGGCTGGAGTGCAGTGGTGCGATCTCGGCTCACCGCAGCCTCCGCCTCCTGGGTTCAGGCAATTCTCCTGCCTCAGCCTCCTGAGTAGCTGGGATTACAGGCATGCGCCACCATGCCCAGCTAATTTTTTGTATTTTTAGTAGAGACGGGGTTTCACCATGTTGACCAGGATGGTCTCGATCTCTTGACCTTGTGATCCACCCGCTTCAGCCTCCCAAAGTGCTGGGATTACATGTTGTCTTCTTTTTTTTCTGAGACCGAGTCTCACTCTGTCGCCAGGCTGGAGTGCAATGGCTTGACCTGTGCTCACTGCAACCTCCGTCTCCTGGGTTCAAGCGATTCTCCTGCCTCGGCCTCCTGAGTAGCTGGGATTACAGGCACGCACCACCACATCCAGCTAATTTTTGTATTTTTAGTAGAAATGGGGTTTCACCATGTTGGTCAGGCTGGTCTTGAGCTCCCGACCTCGTGATCTACCAGCTTGGGCCTCCCAAAGTTCTGGGATTACAGGCGGGAGCCGCTGTGCCCGCCTATTCTCTCTGTTTCTTTTGTGATGCTAGTGGAGCTGTTAGAGGCACATTGAAAATTCACAGCATCTGTTTGGAGAGAGGCAGCACGTGTCCTTTGGAAATGGCTCCAAGCTGGTAACCTATCAAAGCAGGAAACAGATACACCTGAGTTCAGGCAGCCACGGGCTTGATAGCCACGTGAGTTTGGACAGGCCACTTCAACTCTATTTCCTGGTGGATAAAGTAGAACTAACGATGCCTGCCTTGCACCGTGGTTATTATGTGAATTAGAAAAAGCAGGCCACAGTCCCCAGCTTTGCGCTGTTAGGGACTTTGAAACTGCAAGCCGGGGCCAGGAGCGGTGTCTCACACCTGTAATCCCAGCACTCTGGGAGGCCACGGTGGGTGGATCACCTGAGGTCAGGAGTTTGAGACCAGCCTGGCCAACATGGTGAAACCCACCCCCACCATCTCCACTAAAAATACAAAAAAATTAGCCGGGCTTGGTGGCAGACAACTGTAATCCCAGCTACTTGGGAGGCTAAGGCAGGAGAATTGCTTGAACTTGGGAGGCAGAGATTGCAGTGAGCCGAGATCATGCCATTGCGCTCTGGCCTGGGTCACAGGGCCAGACTCTGTCTCAAAAATAAATAAATTATTTAAATTAAATAAAAATGTTTTCAAGAGAAGCAGCAAGGGGGGTGAAGTGTGAGCACAAGCTTGTGGTTCCCAGGGACTGGTGCTGGATGCTGTGAAGAGGCGGTGGGGTAGGTGAGCTGTGCCACCACCAGAGGGAGGTGCAGTCCACAAAATGGGCCAGCCCACACGTGCAGACCTGTACATAGCAGGACCCGAGGCCTCCATGAGGGCCAGGTGGAAAGCCAGACAGATGACTGCTGTGACCACAACCGGGGATTGAGAGGTGCACACATCATCTCTTCTAGCGTTACAAGAACCGCAGGCAGCCCAGCTGAGAGGGGCAGTGTTGATAAGAACGGAGTTCACCGTGTCAGAGGAGGGATGCAGGACCCCGAGTCCACCAGGAGAAATCGAGTGAGTCTGGGGTTTGCAAAGATCACCAAGTCCCCAAGGAGAAACAGACAGAACGAGCAGAGGAAACTGCAGATTGTTTGCCCTCTGGGGGCGGGGGCGGCCGAGGGATGCCTGGTCTCCCAGACAGCCAGGGAGGGAGGGAGGGAGCCAGCCTGGCTCTCAGTTGCCCTGGCAACGCAGCCAGCCTTGGTTCAGGGAATTAGAATGAAAAAGCTGCATGCAAATGAGGTAAATTGCAATTAGTGGGGAAGAGCAAACACTTGGTCTGTCCTTGAGGCCGCACTGGGGAGTCCAGGAGGTATTCATGCAGCAAAGAATGAGGCCCCGAAAAGAAGAACTCGCGTTGCATAAAAGCCTACACCAGGTCTGGGGTGCCCAGGGGTCCCCTGGGTCCTGGTGGACCTCCTGCCTAACGGTGGTGGCGGTCAGACGTCTGGTGAACGTCGGGAGCCCCGTGGCTGCCCCTGATCAGTGCAATTCCCGCTGCAGAGACCAGAGGGAGCAGGGTCAGCTGTCGGCACTGCTCCTCTTATCTCCTTCCTACAGACGAGAAAGCAGAGGCTTGGGAAGAGTGCGTGGCTCACCCAAACTCACACAGCTTCCGTTTCCAGTCCCCTCCACCACTGGCTTGCTAAGATCCACAGGTGGTTCGGCATCTGCCCTTATACCAAAAACAAACAATTTTCTAAAGATGACCCCCCCCGCCCCGCCATATTCTGACAAGTATTCTGCTACCCACCTAGTCGCTCCAAACTGAAACCCGCCAATGCAGCCCTGCCCACCTGCATCTTTAATGACTTTATAAAACATGAGCGAGGGCCAGGGACCGTGACGCATGCCTGTAAACCCAGCACTTTGGGAGGCTAAGGTGGGAGGATCACTGGAGGGCAGCCTGGGCAGCATAGCGAGACCCCATCTCTAAAAATAAATACATAATAGTGAAAAATAACTGTGAGGGAGCATTGGACTTTGAGGAAAGCCTCTGACATTCAAGGTGATAGTAAACAGCTGGGCGCTGCGGCTCATGGCTATAATCCAAGCACTCTGGGAGGCTGAGGTGGGTAGATTGCTTGAGCCCTGGAGTTCAAGATCAGCCTAGGCAACATGGTGAAACCCTGTCTCTTCAAAACATACCAAAAAAAAAAAAATTTGGCCGGGCGCGGTGGCTCACGCCTATAATCCCAGCACTTTGGGAGGCCGAGGAGGGTGGATCACGAGGTCAAGAGATCGAGACCATCCTGGTCAACAAGGTGAAAACCCATCTCTACTAAAAATACAAAAATTAGCTGGGCATGGTGGCGCGTGCCTGTAATCCCAGCTACTCGGGAGGCTGAAAGGAGGAGAATTGCCTGAACCCAGGAGGCGGAGGTTTCAGTGAGCTGAGATCGCGCCACTGCACTCCAGCCTGGGTAACAAGAGTGAAACTCTGTCTCAAAAAAAAAAAAAATTAGCGAGATGTGGTGGCATGTGCCGGTAGTCTCGGCGGCCTGGGAAGCTGCGGTGGGAGGATCACTTGAGCCTGCGAGGTTGAAGCTGTGGTGAGTTGTGACTGCACCACTGCACTCCAGCCTGGGTAACCGAGTGAGACCGTGTCTCCCTCTCACACACAAACCCAGAATAAACAAACAGAAAAAATCCCTGAAGTAACAGAGAATTAAGGAAATGAGTGAGAACTTCAAAAACAGCCACCACAAAGACTCCTAATCAGGATCCTCGGAGAGATGGAAAAGGTGCCGAATTTGTAAACCAAGAACGGACTTCTCTAAGAAAGGAACATTCTGAAAACAGGAGAGAGATCGTGTCTCCAGTGATGGGCAGAGCAAGAAATAGAGGGATAAGTAAATTGCCGAATACAGAAGGAGGCACAAGACGAGGGCAAGAAAAGGCGCGTGGAGAAGGGAACTCCCAGCAGAGGAAGGCACAAGAGCCAGGGTTTCTGGGCAGTCAGTGCCTGCGGTCCCTGGTGGCTGAGTGGCCAGTGCTGCGGCAGCGCTCACCTGCCCCACCCCCATGCCACCCCCGCCGGAGGACTGCCCAATCTGTCCTTTCCCCAGGGGTCAAGAGGCAAGTTGTCTACTGTTCCTCTGGCTAACCCTACCTTGAAAGTGATTCCTTATCCCCCAGAGCAGGCAATGGAAAAAGAGAAGCATTGTGCTCTGGTCCGAAGCCTGCATTCCCTTCTGTGGGGGTGGGGGAGAAAGGCGGGGGTGCCAGTGTTTATTTTCCTAACAGATAGCCCGGGATTATGACCCAACTTCAAACCACCCAAGCAAGAATGTGCTTCTATTGTTTTGTCTTCAGAAGCCACCTTAGTGCGTATAGCGCAGAGTCGACCCTGGAAAATACAAGTCATGGAAACTAAGACGTGATGAGGGACTGGGCTGATAAATAGCTGGAGCGCGGCAGGAGCCAGCTAATCACCGCTGCAGAGAAGCAACAGCTCTGATTCCCCTAAGTCAGCCCAAGCTGGAGGAATGCTGACAGTATGATCTGCCTGGCCTGAGACGGGGACACCGGGTCATTGGGATGAAGACAGGCAGGGCTGGGGCAGAGGCAAAATCCTACAACACAGATAACCCCAAGGGCAGGGAACTCTAGAGGCCACGCCTGCAGATGCAAACAGGACGGAGCCACACTCTCGGACCAAGATGCCTTCCTGTGACCCCAAGACCCTGAAGACGGAAGGATTGTCTTAGATTCCCAAAGGGCAGCTGCTTCTCGAAGTGTCACTAGTGTCATCTGCCCCGGTCAGGGGCATCCTTGGTGAGGGTAGGCGTTTGCCCAGGCGGTCACATTTTGTGTATTTCCGTTTGTATTTCTCATACATCCACTGAGCTGAAAGTGAAAAAATAATTGTGTGTGTATGCTTTGAAGTCACAGCGACTTGGGTGAAACTCCTGCTTCTGCCACATCCTGGCTGGCTGTGTGATCCGGGATAAACCCCTTAGACTTGTTGATCTGCAGTTTCCGTGTCTGCAAATGGGAGAAGTAACTTTTAATTTTTTTTTTTTTTTTTTGAGACGGAGTTTCCCTCTTGTTACCCAGGCTGGAGTGCAATGGCGCGATCTCAGCTCACTGCAACCTCCACCTCCTGGGTTCAGGCAATTCTCCTGCCTCAGCCTCCCGAGCAGCTGGGATTACAGGCACGCACCACCATGCCCAGCTAATTATTTGTATTTTTAGTAGAGACGGGGTTTCACCATGTTGACCAGAATGGTCTCGATCTCTTGACCTCGTGATCCACCCGCCTCGGCCTCCCAGAGTGCTGGGATTACAGGCGTGAGCCACCGCGCCTGGCCCGCTTTTCCTTTCTTAAATGTCCACATAAAGTATGCGTAACTGGGTCATTAAGAAAAAAAGAAAAGGAAAGAAAGAAAACCACAGATAGATGACTTTGGAATTCATCACGGGTGGTGGGGCTCCGCAAAGCTCTCCAAGCCAGGCTGCCGCTGTGCTCACCAGAAAACTCTGAGGTCAGGTCTCCAGGAGGTGCTGGTTGTGGCACAAACCATTATCAGCTGTAGACGGGCTTTGCTCGGGGAGGAGCCCAGGGATCCCCGCCATGCATTCCTACGAGCTGTGCAGAAACGTTCCAGATCCCTTCTCTCCATGAACTTCACACGGTCAGATGAGCAGCAGCAAGGCCAGGAGCTTTCCATTTACTGAGCGAGTTTAAGGTTCAGGGTTTTTTTCTTTGAGACAAGGTCTCGCTCTGTTGCCCAGGCTGGAATGCGGCGGTACAATCTCAGCTCACTGCAACCTCCATCTCCCGGACTCAAGTGATCCTCCCACCTCAGCCGCCTGAGTAGCCAGGACTATAGGTGTGTGTCACCATGCCTGGCTAATTTTTGTATATTTTGTACAAACAGGGTTTAGCCATGTTGCCTAGGCTGGCCTCAGACTCCTGAGCTCAAGCAATGCCCCTGTCTCAGCCTCCCAAAGTGCTGGGGTTACAGGTGTGATCCGCCATGCGCAGCTCGATTTTTCTTTATAAGCCCTTTGGAATAGGATCTAACAAATCCAGACATTAAGTCTTGCAAAGATGACACAGATGCGACGTGAGTTTCGCAGAATCACAGCCTCAGTTTAGAAGCTGAGGCCATGGTTGACTTCAGGAGCCTCTAAGGCCTTGCTTATTTGTTTAGCGGCTGGAAGATCAGATGAGAACACTGAGCAATGTTTTCTTTTTTCTTCTGAGACAGAGTCTTGCTCTGACACCCAGGCTGGAGTGTAGTGGCGCGATCTCAGCTCACTGCAACCTCCACCTCCCAGGTTCAAGCAATTTTCCTGCGTCAGCCTTCTGAGTAGCGGGGACTGCAGGCACCTGCCACCACCCTTGGCTAATTTTTTTGTGTTTTTAGAAGGGATGGGGTTTCACCATGTTAGCCAGGATGGTCTCGATCTTCTGACCTCATGATCTGCCTGCCTCGGCCTCCTAAAGTGCTGGGATTACAACTGTGAGCCACTGTGCCCGGCCAACACTGGGTATTGTTTTCTAGGGAGACGTGGACAGCTGTTTTCCAGTCCCGCCCACCTCTAGCCAGCTAGTCTTCCCTGCTCATTTGCCCGGAACCTAGCTGCAGATAGGCTGTCCTGTTGGGGGAACACTTACCAGAAAAAAGTGCCCATCACATTTGTACTGGAAAACGTGAGAGGGCTGGAGGCAAGACTAGCTGGTCCCAGGTTCCCCTCCATGCACTCAAGGCAAGCTGGGCTCACAAAAGCACCACTCCCTCAAGTACCAGGGCAGCTTTTAGACCAACAAGGGCCAAGTTTGGTTAAAAACAGTGGAAAATGTTGGTGCTTTCTCCTGGTTTTGGCCCCAGATCAACCTGATGCCCCTCGAGAGGCTCTAACATTCCCGGCCTACAACTTCAGACTCTCGGTTCCTTTCAGAAGACAAGCAGCCTCTCAAACAGGCAAAGTTGATCATTTTTGATCTCGAGCTCCTTCTTTCCATTGTGTAAGTCCAATCTTCTTAAACCTGTGAAGAGTGAAGAATGAGGGTCAGAGCTACACGCCTCTAAGTTACATTCCAAAGACGACTAGCCGGCTGCTGTGTGGTTAAGAAGCAAAATCTTCATCGGCTTTTACAATGATCAGGAGGAGAAGTCCCAGGGCAGAGCAGTTCTTTGAGTCTGGCAAGTTTCGCTGACAGGAGAAGGAAAGTGATAGGTTAGAGCCTGACATGTGCCACAGAACAATGTCTTGTCTCCTGACCTGTGCACCTGCCAAGGCCTTGCTCAACCTCTGTCTTCTGTGTCCAAAGAAAGCCTTTCCAACCACTTTCAGGATGAATGAACCCCCTCCTCTGTGCTCCGTTCTCTTTTCTAGCCGCCTGACTCATTGCTATCAGCTCCATCCCAATAAACCAGAGACTTCTGAGGCCAAGAGCTGTCTTCCCCTCCCAGGACACCTGCATTTGCTTGAATGAATAAGCACACGGCTCCTTCCTCCAGCTGCCCAGCCACTGAGTTTCACCTTGACCACGACTGGTGCTTCTCAGACCCAAACCAAGGAGCTACTGCAGGAAAAGGAGCCCCTATACAAACGAGAAGATGTTCACTGACATGGGGGAACACCTGTTTGACCTCCCAGTTTTCTGCTTGTCGGAAACATTCCAATTTTTCCTCAGCAAGGAGATTTCCCCCCATGCCTTCAATTTCTCCTTCCTTCCTTCCTTCCTTCCTTCCTTCCTTCCTTCCTTCCTTCCTTCCTTCCTTCCTCCCTCCCTCCCTCCCTTTCTCCCTCCCTCCCTTCCTTCCTTCTTTCTTTTTCTTTTTCTTTCTTTTCTCTCTTTTTTGAGAGGCTCTCACTGTCACCCAGGCTACAGTGCAGTGGTGCAATCTCAGCTCACTGCAACCTCTGCCTCCCGAGTTCAAGCAATTCTCCTGCCTCAGCCTCCTAAGTAGCTGCGATTACAGGCACGCACCACGTCCAGCTAATTTTTGTATTTTTAGTAGAGTTGGGGGTTTCACCATGTTGGCCAGGCTGATCTCAGGTGACCCGCCCACCTCCGCCTCCCAAAGTGCTGGGATTACAGGCGTGAGCCACCACGCCCAGCCCAATTTCTTTAATAATCTGTCCCCAAAAAGGAAAGTTACAAAATCCTCTTAAAAGAATATTCTCCACAGCAGCGGCAGATGAAAGAAAATGGTACTGAGTTGGGCGTGCCCTAATCTCCGTTCACTCTACTCTTCGCCGTCTATATTGTCTGTCTGGCCGGATTCCTTTGTAAGTATTTGTACCAAGGACATCCGACTTGCTGCCATTTGAGCTATTGTAGATACATACGCTTTTTACTTGGGAAATCTAGACCTTTCCATCGCCATCAGCCCACACTTTGTGAGCTCCTTGCTCTACTGTGGTCTCGTACATAAGCAGGGAGAAGACTAAGGTTTTTAGAGTCGGCTATGAAAATAAATCCACAGGCCGGGCGCGGTGGCTCATGCCTGTAATCCCAGCACTTTGGGAGGCTGAGGCAGGCAGATCATGAGGTCAAGAGATCGAGACCATCCTGGTCAACATGGTGAAACCCCGTCTCTACTAAAAATACAAAAAATTAGCTGGGCACGGTGGCGCAGCCTGTAATCCCAGCTACTCGGGAGGCTGAGGCAGGAGAATTGCCTGAACCCAGGAGGCGGAGGTTGCGGTGAGCCGAGATCGCGCCATTGCACTCCAGCCTGGGTAACAAGAGCGAAACTCCATCTCAAAAAAAGAAAATAAATCAACATTTTTGTTTGTCTGTAAGAAGCTGATGGCATATATATGTACTGTATATATATGTGTGTGCACATACACATATGTAAATAAATGACACACATGGCTGAAAGGTATGTTATTTGGCTAAGACTAAAGGCATTGTTGGGAAGGGAGGTGGTGGAATTAGATGTTGATACAGTAGGTGTTTCAAATGTCAGATTTCAATGGTAATGGGAAGGAAAAGAAAGAAGAAAAATGGCTCCTTTAGAATGTATCAATTCGTCATTTCCCATTTGCAAACATTGAAAAAAATGAGAGGAGCTGTATGCCTTTCCTTGAGAGCTGCCTTTTAACTCCCAGAGAGACGAAGTCTGGGCTGATGTGAAGGTCACTAAGGAAACCATGTATGCTTATGAATAGCAAAGCAAATAGACATATAAAACGCAGGTAAATCATTAATTGATTAATATTATTATTGATGGGCCCTGGAGAGACTTACATATCCCTTCTTTATTCCAAGTTCTCAAAAGTTTTCTTTCATCGTAAAGCAAACACTCGACGGCCACTTTATGGATAATTATTCCCTCTTTGCTTCTCACTCTAGAGACGAAGAAGGGCTCACTCTTGGATTTTAATGGATCAAAGAAATGGCAAACCAAGTGAGAGAAGTGCGCTTCACCTTTTCCGCCTTTTCTTCTAAACCGCCGGCAGTGGTTTTTTCAAGAGAATGGAAAATGCATTAGGGAGAGTTTGACTTAAACACAAAGCACCTCTCGGTTTGACAAACAGATTTGAGTAGAGGCAGAGCCACATCTTCTGACCCTTGATGATGTCTGTTTCAGTGGCGCCCTTCTCGGTGGCTGGATTCCATGGCGGAGGGGTAGGGCCAGGTGCAGGGTGGCACGGTATGGGGACGGCAAGAGCTGAGGGAAGCCGGCATGCACTGATGGAAAGCAGAAAACACGCCAGCTCGGTAGCCAGGTGAGGCTGACGCACCCCCCAACCCCGGAGGCCACGGTTGCAACACAAGGGTGTGTCCCAGCTTCCTATTAGTGAGTCAGCATTTCCTCCTCTGGCGCCCAACAGCCCTGGGGTCTCTGTGGAGGTTAGGGGGAGGTGAAACATCCCCTCTGGCTGATCCTTGTTTGCCTCCGGCCCTCCTGGTCCATCTAGACCACTGCAGAGAAACCTTCCCTTCGCCTTGCATCCTGTCCTCCATGGGACTGCAGGTGCCCAGTCTGAAATGTGTCCATGACCACTGCTACCCGGGCAGTGTGCAGTTGGAGACGGATCCTCTCCCGAGGCCACACCTGGGGCAGCAGATAAGGCTGGCCAAGAACACACCCCATGCAGCCACCTCCTGGAGTTGTGCCCTCCTTGCTGTGTGACCTGAGCCAGTCACTTAACCTCTCTGTGCCCTAGCCGCCAACCCCCTCACAGCACCTCCCTCGAAGGGCTGCTGAGAGCACAGCTTTGCATGCAGCGCTCCTGTTCTCACAGTGAGGGAAGCAGAGGCCAGCGAGACAGAGTCTCGGTTGGCAAAGGGTCCAGCTTCCTGCCCTAGCTCTAGATACTGTGGGTGCCCTCGGAGCCTCCACAGGACTTTCAATGAGAGGGGTGCCTCATCCAGCCCACCCTTGCACGTAGGCCAAGGGAATAAACCATCTCCCATCCCCACGTGGCAGCCCCTTTCCTCCATGGGAGCTTGCTCAGGGAGGGATTCCATGCCTGTTTGTTGATTGGATAAGGTTGGTCCTCACAGGGAGGTGCTGTGGTGCGGGAAGGTGGGAAAATCCACATCCCCAGAGCTGTGAGCCCCAGGGTCCTGAGGCAGGAGGCAGGCGCAGAGATGAGGGCAGTTAATTCTGTTGGGGGTCGAGGGACGGGAACCCAGGAAAGCTTCCTGGAGTTGACTTTTGAGGTGGGTCTTGAAGAATGCACAGAAGCTTGGCAGAGGCTCAGGAAGCCAAGAAGGCAAAGGCATGAAGGTGTAGGGGTGCCGAGGGCGCCGGGCGCCAGCTGTCCCAGGACAGCAGCCAGGAAAGGGGGTCCCCACTCCTTTCTGCTCCTCCTGGTGGATGATCTCAGACCTTGTAGATCCCAGGAGGGGAGGGAGAAGCTTGATTCTGTGATCTTGAGGTCTCTAAGGACAGACCCCTCTTACCCCACCTCACGCCATAGGAGCAGGTGCCGGCCTGGGAAGCTCTGGGGGCTTTTTCTTTTCAGGATGGTTGGGGGGGCTGTGTCTCAGCTCCCACAGTTAGTCAATGACAGAGACCCCAGACTTGTGGTCCCTGGTCAGGAGGTCACACTGGGGCCTGTCCTACGGTGCCAGTGGGCCTCGGTGGAGAGTAGGGAGTGCTGGGGGACTGGGTATACCACCTTGGGTCCCAGAGGGAGGGCCTATAGAGGCTCCCCCACTTGCCCATGTAGGGTCTCGGGTGAGTGACTTAGGGACAGGCAGTAAACTGAGGAAGCGACACAAAGCCTCCTGCTCAGAGATCCCACATTCCACCCTGTATTACTCCTGTTCTCTGCATTTCTGACAGCCCTCAAACAGATTCTTTCCACGGGGAATCAGCCTGCACACAACATGAATGGGCTCGTTTTATATCAGAAGGCTGAATTTTAACTGACAAATTGGACAGGTTCCCTAAGGCAAGGGTTACTAAGCTTTGTCATTCTCGCTAAAAATGTGATTTATAATATATTTCTATCTGCTAGACACTCCTTTTCCCAGGAATGAAGACCTAGAGCAGAAACAGGAGGTCTACTTGGTATCTTGACCCCATATAAAAATATGCTCCTCCAAAGCTCTCATTAGCATATACACAGATGCGCATAAATCAACATGCGGCATGGCCGCCTGAGCTTCCTTTCATTGCGTTTTAATGATATTTTCAGCAGCCAGACAGTTAGAATTCAGACAGGATGAGAGCAAACCACCATTTACTTCAGAATTTTATGTTTTAAAGGAAAGATCTAAGGCTTTGATGAAAGGAGATGTATTTCCTAGGATCGCTTCTTCCAGTTTATAAAATAAAAACCATTTTTGTTGCTCCTTAAGTACTCTGGTGTTTATAAATGCAGAATATGTCAGATATTAGAGATTAACCCACACCATCAGCAAAGCTTCCCCAGAGATCCTTTGAAGAAAAAAAAAAACCACACACACAGAAAGTGGCTGAAAGCATCTGACTTCTTAGAGGTCTGAGTTAAAAGTTGCAAACTCATTTGGCCCGAGATAACCAGAAATGCTCTGAGCTAAGTGGGCAGAAATAGATTTGATCTCTGTATCTGATTGCCTGGCAGAAGTCAAGCAGCCAATTTTTCAACAATGTCTCCATATCATGAAACTTCCTAAAAATCTTCAAGGGAGTAACCTGAGCTTGTGAAAAATGATCCCGAATGTCAATAGGACAAAGCTTCCCTTCCAAGATGTAATTAGGGGAGCTTGGAGCAGGCCTTTCATATTTGACTTGACAAGTATCTTTTTTTCTTTATTCTGTCTGTTCTGGAGGGCTTTAGGAGGGCTGCACCATTTCTTTGTTAAGAGGAATGGTTGAAAGAAAATTTATATAAGAGGAATCAGTTAAAATTGAATCCATCCAATAGGAATGTTTATTTTACCCAACATTTTTCTGTGTGAAATACTAGTTTTTCTAGGTAATATATGTCTTTTACTTAATTATATGCACATTTGAGCCCCTAAGTTCTTTGTTCAAAACACTGATTTTTTTTTTTTTTTTTTTTTGAGACAGGGTCTCGCTCTGTTGCTCAGGCTGGAGAGCAGTGGTACTATCACGACTCACTGCAGCTTCGAACTCCTGGCTCAATCCTCCCGCCTTAGCCACCCGAGTAGCTGGGGACTGCAGGTGCACATCACCATGCCCAGCTAATTTTTCTGTTTTTTGTAGAGATGGGGTTTCACCATGTTGCCCAAGCTGGTCTTGAACTCCTGGGCTCAAGCAATCTGCCCGCTTTGGCCTCCCAAAGTGCTAAGATTCCAGGCATGACCTACCACGCCTGGCCCAGAACACTGTTGAAAGACATACTGATCTTATAAACGAAGAATTGCTAAGAAGGCTGATGTAACCATTAGGCTCCACTGAGAGACATCTGGTGTCTAGAACTCATGATGTCCAGGCTGGTGGGAGCTGGTCTGGAGTTGGTACCCCATGAATGCGTGGAGGGTATCCACAGAAGGGACCAGAACCTTGAGAAGACTCAGAGCCCTCAAGCAAAGGCCCAGAGTGGTGACTCACTCTCGTAATTCCGGTGCTTTGGGAGGCACAGGCGGGCAGATCGCTTGAGCCTAGGAATTCGAGACCAGCTTGGTCAACATGGTGAAACCCCATCTCAACTAAAAATACAAAAATTAGCTGGGCATGGTGGCGTGCACCTATAATCCCAGCTGCTCCAGAGGCAGAGGTAGGAGAATTGCCTGAACCTGGGAGGTGGAGGTTGCAGTGAACTGAGATTGCACCACTGCACTCCAGCCTGGGTGACAGAGCGAGACTCCATTTCAAAAAAAAAAAAAAATCAAAACCAAAACTCCCAAGCAGAACTTCTCAACCTCAGCACTGCTGACTCTTGGCTGGGACAATTCTTTGTTGTGTGTGGCAGGTGGCGGTGCTATGCCGGGCACTGCGCGATGTTTAGCTGCATGGGGGCCTCTCCCCACCAGATGCCAGGAGTGGTCTCCCTCCTCCAGGTGTGATCACCAAAAGGTCTCCAGACATTGCTAAATGTCCCCTGAAGGGCAAAATCGTCCTCGGTTGAAATTGTCCACTGCTCTAAAGAATGCAGGAAGTTGGGCACACTTAGCTCGAAATGAATATTTACAGGGAACATGAAAGCTGTTTGTAGGCATCGTATGAAAAAAGTTATTCTGATGGTTTCAGAAGGCTGAACAAGAACAAACGAGGCGAACCTGTATGTTGACTGAGGCACAGGAGACCTTTCTAGAAGAACTGCTCAGCTCCCAGTCCCCAAGGTGTGTATGTTTAGACAGGGCTAGGCTCCTGACTCAAGGTCCCGGGCTCTCTCCTCGGATGGACAGACGGACCGATGGTCCTCTGGGCAGCTAGAGGAGCAGCCAAGCGCTGAGTTGATGCCATCTCACCTGCTGTCGGGAGCAGCACCCAGGGCTTCACCGACGGGCCTCTGCCGTTCCTCAGGGCCCACTCCAGTGCCCCATGGAAGGTGGGCCGAGCAGCGGAGGCAGGGGGCAACAAGCGGACTCAGGACGTGGAGCAGGCAGGACAGCCCACTCCCCACCTGACCGTCACGGAAGCCTCCCAGCCGGTGTCTGAGCCGGGACTGGGGCCCAGAGTGCTCAGCCAGGCTCTTCCCTCCGAGCTGGGGAGCCGAGCCCCGGGAGCCGCACCTGCCCAGGTGGACTCCGCTGCTGCGTGGCGCCTGCGCTGGGACCCACGTGCGCCTGGGCCTCACCTCCCCGAGCGCCCAGCAGGTGGCACTGCGCGGCCTCGAATGGCGGCTCCTCGCGGGGTGCGTTTCCTCCTCCGCCTCCGGTGCCGTCACCCCTGCTCCACGCTGTCCTGTCTTTCCGCCCTGCCCCCGCCTCCGCAATGCGCTTTCTTTCTGTGGTCCCCTTTTGTTGGCAACGTCCCCGGATGGTGCTCCCCACTCAGCCTGCGGACGCCGCTGAGCTCCCTGGAAACCCCGCTGTGAGTGCCCGGGGAGGAGGGGGAAGGCCAAGGCGCGGGTGACCCTGGGCGTCCCACCTCTGCAGTGAGTGTCCCAGCCCCGGCTCCAGGCGGGGTCGTGTCTGCATCGACGTTTCGGGCCCGGAACGCCTGCCTGTGGCCCTCTCACCCCGCAGGTTGTGAGCGAGCATCTCCCCACTTTTATTCCCTGCATTATATGACAAGGCACACGGTGGAATGTGGTGTTTGGAATTGAGGACACTGAGAAAGAAAGAAAGAAGGAAAGAAAGGAAGGAAGGAAGGAAGGAAAAAAGAAAGGAAAGAGAAAGAGAGAGAGAAAGGAAGGAAGGAAGGAGGGAGGGAGGGAGGGAGGGAGGGAAGGAAGGAAGGAAAAAGGAGAGAGAGAAAGAAAGAAGGAAGGAAGGAAGGAAAAGAAAAGAAAGGAAAGAGAAAGAGAGAGGAAGGAAGGAAGGAAGGAAGGAAGGAAGGAAGGAAGGAAGGAAGGAAGGAAGGAAAGAAAGGTTCTAAACATACACAATCTTGACAAGGAAACATGTTCAAAACCAATCATTGCATTCACGGTAAAGAAAGCAAGGAGGTGGGTGACCGCGCACAGGGTAGGTGCAGGCTGGTGCGGGGTCCTGATTTGGAGAGCTTTGAGGGAAGTATCTGCTCGGATTGCATTGTGTCGGAGGCCTGGTGAGGGAGGCCTTGGCAGCGCATGGGGAGAGGCCAGAGAGCCTCCCAGGTGCAGGGCAAGGCGTGGGCTCTGACTTGGGGGCGGAAACAGAGACATCTGTGGAGCAATGAGAGGCTCTTGGCTGCGGAGGGGCAGCCAGAGACCTGCCCTAACCCTCTTCCCACCCTGGGCCTTGTTTCCTGACATCCCAGGTGGTGTAGGAACGTCTCCGCTCCCAGAAGCTGAGGTTAAAAAATGGTCGAACGTTAATTACTTAACGTTTTGCTTGAGCAGTACTCTCTGCAGCAGTGGCGTTTGTATGCAGCATAAAAACAACAGAAGACAAGGTTGGAAAGGGGGGTCACTCTGGATGAGAACCCTTGGCTTATGGTCCAGGCCATCCAGACGCGCGAGCACGCTGAGGGAGCAGATGACAGAGATGCTTGTGCCTTTGGTTGGTAGGGGGTGGGTGGACTGTGACTGCTTTTAGGTACTGAGGTGAACGTGTAAACAGTGTGGTCATAATAACGGCTAACAGGTTTTTCTTTCTTTCTTTCTTTTTTTTTTTTGTGATGGCATTGCCCAGGCTGGAGTGCAATGGTGTGACCTCGGCTCACTGCAACCTCTGCCTCCCGGGTTCAAGGGATTCTCCTGCTTCAGCCTCCTGAGTAGCTGGGATTACAGGTGCGCACCACCACATTTGGCTAGCAGAGACGGAGTTTTGCCGTGTTGGCCAAGCTGGTCTCAAACTCCTGACCTCAGGTGGTCCACCTACTTCAGCCTCCAAAAGTGCTGGAATTACAGGAGTGAGCCACCACACCCAGCTGACTAACAGGTATTGAGCACTTAGCCACTGTCCTATGCCCTCTCATTGAATACCCACAATGACCCAATGGGATGGCCCTGTCACCATCATACATCCCCTCTTTCAGAAGAGGGCGCTGAGTCACGCTGAAGTTATATAATACACTCAGGTCACGTGGCTGGTAGCATCTGAGGCAGGGATCTGGACACAGAGGGCTTGATTCCAGAGCTCCCCTTAACCACAAGCCGATATTGACAAGCCTATGCCGTAAAGGTCCTGAGCGACGTAAATAAAACAGTCTTTGCGGGAGACTGAGTGGCCCCTCTGGCAGTTATGCATGAAGGAGCTGGGACAACTATTTGCTAGCTTGCTAGAATGTCATCACTGGCGAAGCAGCTTCACGTGCACCATCATATTTGATTCTTCCAGCAGCCCTGAGTGCTGGGCAAAGCAGGTAATAGCAACCCCATCTTACAGATGAGGAAACTGAGTCTCAGAGGCTGTTGGGTGGCTGGCCTGGAAGCCGGTGGTTTCCTAGCAGCTTCGGACGCTGCCGTCAGGGAGTGGGACTTCAGAGTGCACTTGTGTGATGACAAGTCCCAGGGTAGGGGTGGCCACGGTGGAGCGGAGGTGAAGGTCACTGCCCAGGAGGTGTGGAAAGGGCTGTGCAGTGCTGGGAGGCCCCCGGACGCCTCATGTGCCTGAGCTGGGCTGGACTGGGAACCAGCCGTCAGGCACCTGCTGTGGGTCACGCCCGTCAGTAGCTGATTTCAACCGCTCTTCATGATTTATCTCGGTTTATCTTCCTCTCCTCAGCTGTGCTTTCTAGCTTTGTTTGCTGTGATTTTCTCCCATTACTGAGGCTGAGCGCTGTGTGACATGTGTGAGTGAGAGCATGACTGGCAGAGCCCACCTGTGTTTGCCTGCAAGGTTGCTGTCTCTGTCCTCCCCGAGGGCCTCTTCTCGCCGTGCCCTCTGCTCGCTTGCCCGCTGTGGAATCCAGCCTCATTGTTTAGATTTGGGACACCAGTTCCTGGGGATGGTTTTAGCTCTGAAAATGGAAAAAAGGACACTTAGCTTGGAAATGTTAAGGACAAAATAATTCATGAGGATTTTAATAGACTGGGGGCGGGGAGGAGCCAAACCATGAAGAAAAGGAGGAAATGAATGACATAAAAATTGGGGGCTTGGGAAGACAATGATAGGGTGGTTTAAAAAGGGCAGGATTTGGCGTAAAGAAAGTAAGTCCTGTTCAGCGTGTTGGTGGCGGTGAGACGCCGTTCACCGGGTGGACACAGGCAGAACAGAAAGGGCGGAAGTGAGGGTGAGAGGCGAGGGCCACGGAAGCACACCTGCGAGTCACTGGGGGATGTACAGAACCCAGGAACCATGCACGCGAGGCCTCGGGGGCTGCCAGCGCTGGGCCGCCCTTCCCACATCTCCTGGGCAGGGACCTTCACCTCTGCTCACTGTGGCCACCCACACCCTCGGCCCTGTAATCACTAGAAGGTTCCAACTGCACTCTGAGATCCCACTCCCTGACCACAGCTTCCGGCGCTGCCAGGCCTCTCACGCCTCCGTCCCACCACACCCCCGACCTCGTCCTGATCTTGGCTCCCTGCACTTCCCCGTGGGCACCAGCCACCCCAGGTCCCCATCTCCAGGCCTCCAGACCGCAGGGGACATCATCTCGGCTGCCCTCTTGCCAGTGCCCTCAAATGCCCGACCCTTTTGTCCTTCCGCCCTGCTCATCCGGCAACACTCAAGCCAGGGATTTACAAAGCACCTGTCTCCCCGGACCCATGCTAGCCTCCGCGCTCTGACGGGAGAGCCCACACCAAGGATGTTTGGTGCCCACAAAGCCATGGGACCCAGAGGCAGCTGCTTGCCCGTGCCCTCCGCCTCCTCCTCTTCCCAGCACGTATTCCAAATGGGCGACATCTTTTCCAACAGATGGCTCTGCCTTCTAGTTCACAAAGGAACAGGGCAGGGCACAGGCATGGATGCCCAGGGCGCTGTGCTCCCCTACCTAGAAATGCATTTTCTATGTGTAACCACCGTATCAAGTGCTTTGTGGCTGTGTTATCTCATTCATCCTTGTGCCAACCCCTCTTTATTCTCATTCTGCAGGTAGGAAACCTGGGGCTGAGATGGAATGACCTGCCTGACGGTCCACAGTCAGCAGGTAGGAAAACGAGCTCAGATGTGTGCCCTGAGTCCACGGAGCTGGGCACCAGGCTTGGTGCCAAGGACAGAACCACAAGCTGGATAGACGAAGTTCCTACCCTCATGAAGCATATGTTTTAGGGCAGACAGGCAACAAACAAGGAAATGAACGGCTCCTCTGAGTGATTATAGACCGTGCAGGTGTCAGCAAAGGGAGACGTACACTGGCTTCGGTGGGGGGGGGTCAGCGGAGACCCCAGCAAGGGAGTCGTGCCCTCTCGTGCTAGCGTCCTGTCCCTTGCTATCTACCTCTACCTGTTCAAGGGCGGCGCACTCACCCGTGCTTGGGATGCCAGCGTTAGCAAAGCATCTCACCCTCACTGTGGGCAAGTAGCCTTGGTACAGATGATGAGCTGAGGGGATGGAGGCCTAGAGGCGGAGAGGTACTAGGGGTATTTCTGGGGTCAGTCAATTATCTAGGGAAGAAACAGGTCCTTAAAGAGAAAACCAGGGGCTGGGTGCAGTGGTCACGCCTGTAATCCCATCACTTTGGGAGGCTGAGGTAGGCAGATCGCCTGAGGTCAGCAGTTCGAGACCGGCCTGGCCAACATGGTGAAACCCCATCTCTACTAAAACACAAAAATTAGTCGGGTGTGGTGACAGGTGCTTATAATCCCAGCCATTCAGGAGGCTGAGGTGGGAGAATCGCTTGAATCTGGGAGAAGGTTTCAGTGAGCCGAGATGGTACCACTTGCACTTCAGCCTGGGCAGCAGAGAGAGACTCCACCTAAAAAAAAGAAATAAAAGAGAACACGAGGGCTTGAGTCACCAGCCTTGGATGGGTGCCTCAGCTGGGTCTCTCCACCATAGAAGGAAGATGGCCTGGGCCACAATGGAGGCAGGTTAGTTCGATTCCTATCAACAGACAGTCGGGGAACATCTTGTTCCAGCTGGGATTCCCTAGGGTGGGGTGATAGAGGATCTGGGCGCAGGAAGCTTATTGGGAACTGCTCTCAGGATCATGGTGGGGAGTAAAGGAGGCGGGATTGGGCAGGGGGTGGGTGGCACACTTTTAGTGAGAGGTTGTCTGTGCTCAATCCCTGCCACTGTAGCCCATCAATTCATGAGAACACTGTGTCCACTCCGTGCGGCTGAGCACAAAGGCTGGTAGCTAAAGCCACTGTGGGTTGTTGAATGCCTCTTCTGTATTGGACGCTCTCCGGCGCGCATGAACCTGTGAGACAAAGATCTTTTTACTTGCTGCCCATTTTCTTCATTCATTCTTTCTCCTCAAGATCTTCTGATTCCCAATCTTCAGTGTTTCTCCTTTCAGGCTTCTTTTTTTTTTTTCTCTTTTCTTTTTCATTTTATTTATTTATTTATTTAAGTGAGACAGAGTTTCGCTCTTGTTACCCAGACTGGAGTGCAATGGTGCGATCTCGGCTCACCGCAACCTCCGCCTCCTGGGTTCAGGCAATTCTCCTGCCTCAGCCTCCCGAGTAGCTGGGATTACAGGCACGCGCCACCGTGCCCAGCTAATTTTTTGTATTTTTAGTAGAGACGGGGTTTCACCATGTTGACCAGGATGGTCTTGATCTCTTGACCTTGTGATTCACCTGCCTCGGCCTCCCAAAGTGCTGGGATTACAGGCACGAGCCACCGTGCCCGGCTTTTTTTTTTTTTTTTTTTCAACATTTTCACGACTCCTTACAGGCTTCTGACCATGCTGTCTGCCACTGCTCTTGAATTTATATATACTTCATCCATGGGCCACCTCTTTTCCCTTGTGAAATAGATGACCAGGCCCACCCCTTGAGGCGATGTCCCTTAAGATTTCAACTTATTGCTGTCTTTCAAAGCCATGCCTGGATGAGGCTGCAATCCAGCCACATTCCACTTTTGGCCTGTGCCCATGTACTGAGTGTGGCCGGCAGAATGTTCTCCCGAAGAGGCCCCCATCCTGAGTGCTGGCACCTGTGAATGTGTTAAATTACAGGGTAAGGGGGGTATTAAGGTGGCTGATCTTGAGGTGGGAGGTTATCCTACGTTATCTGGGTGGGACCAATGTCATTACAGGGACCTGATGAAAAAAAGAAAGAGGAAGGAGAGTTGGTGTTAGAGACAGAAAAGGAGGTGTAAAAGCAAAGAACCAGAAGGACGGCCGTGTGAGAAGGACTCAGCCCTTCAGCCCTGTGTGGCTGGCTTTGAAACTGGAGGAAGCAGCCATGAGCCAAGGAGTGTGGGCGCCTCTAAGGCAGAGAAGTCAGGGAAGCATTCTCCCCTAGAGTCTCCGGAAGGAGCTGATGGGCCGGGTGAGGTGGCTCATGCCTGTAATCTAGCAGTTTGGGAGGTCGAGGCAGGTGGATCACCTGAGGTCAGGAGTTCCAGACCAGCCTGGCCAACATGGTGAAACCCCGTCTCTACTAAATATATAAAAGGTAGCCAGGCTTGGGGGCACACACCTGTAGTCCCAGTTACTCAGGGGGCTGAGGCAGGAGAATCGCTTGAACTTGGGAGGCAACGGTGAGCCAAGATTGCACCATTGTTCTCCAGCCTGGGCGACAGAGCGAGACTCTGTCTCAAGAAAAAAAAAAAAAAGGAGAAGCTGATGGACATCTTGATTTTAGCCCAGTGAGACCCATTTCGGTCTTCTGAACCCAGGACAGTAAGATATTAAATGTGTGTTGTTTTAAGCCACTAAATTTTTGGGTATTTGTTGCTGCAGCCGCCAGGAACTAATACACCAAGCAATTCCAACTGTGAACAAAGCCTGCTCTTTTTTCCTTCTTCCTGTGATCCTAAGGCGTTCCTGCCTGGTGGCCATAGGTGCGTGCTTACGGACACGTACCTGTGCAACACAGGTGGATGACGTGAGTTTGGGCCACTGGCTTGTGTGACTTAGTTCTGCCCTCTGGCCTTGCCAGTTCTCAATCCCGGATGTGCCACTTCCATCCTCCGGTGGATTGCTGCAGCACCTCGAAGGGTGTGATAGAAGCCAGCTTGTGATGGGCAGTACTGGCCATATGGTCACTTGACAGCACGTCAAGTGATACCATGTCGGTCTCCATATCTACCAGGGATTGGTAGCATGCCAAGGTGCTTGTTTTCTTTAAACGTTTGCTGACTGGGGCTGGCTGCAGTGGCTCATGCCTATAATCCCAGCACTTTGGGAGGCCAAGGCGGGTGGATCACAAGGTCAGGAGATCGAGACCATCCTCGCCAACATGGTGAAACCCCATCTCTACTAAAAATACAAAAACTAGCTGGGCGTGGTGGCGCACACCTGTAATTCAGCTACTCAGGAGGCTGAGGCAGGAGAAGTGCTTGAACCCAGGAGGCGGAGGTTGCAGAGAGCCGGGATCGCGCCACTGTACTCCAGTCTGGCGACAGAGCAAGACTTCATCTCAAAAAACAAAAAAAAAGTTTGCTGATGGGCTGGGTGTGGTGGCTCATGTCTGTAATCCTAACACTTTAGGAGGCTGAGGTGAGCGGATCACCTGAGGTCGGGAGTTCAAGATGAGCCTGGTCAGCCTGGCGAAACCCCATCTCTACTAAAAATACAAAAATTAGCCAAGCATGGTGGCACATGCCTGTAATCCCAGCTGCCCCAGAGGCTGAGACAGGATCATTACTTGAACCCGGGAGGCAGAGGCTGCTGTGAGCCAAGATGGCACCACTGCACTCCCGCCTGGGTGACAGAGTGAGACTCTTGTCTCAAAAATGAAAGAAGTTTGCTGACTGTTGGTCAATTTGCTCAGTGGCACAACTGGCATGTTCAAGAGCACCTCCATCACCCCTAGTATTTCCATCTGTGGTCTGTTTGCAGTCTGTCCTGTGGTCATTTGCCCTCTATTCCTGCCCCTACTCCCAGCTCCAGGCAAATACAGATCTACTGCTCGCCTGCATTGTTTCTGGCCTTTTCTAGAGATTTCATATAATTGCAATCATATGATGTGTCGTCTTTTTCTCTGCTGTCTTTCTCTTATCATAATGGCTTTTAGGGATATCCACGTTGCATGCATCTGCCCACTCCAACACTCAGAACACCAATGTCTCCCAGCCCTTGCGAGCCCTGGGCATCGTGAGGATCAGAGTTTCCTGACAGTTGTTCTTTGTCCTGCTCTGTGGACTCTCCCCCAGTGCATGCACAGTTTAATATTTAGTCCGAGACCCAAGCAGATGCCTATCTGATTTCTGGAGTTCATTCTCCGCAGGGCTCCCACCTCCGGAAATTCCAGCCACTTCGATTTGCAATCTGTGATCTCTGCCTCCTTAATTCATTGAGATTGTCTTGCTATCCTGGGCCTCTGCTTTCTGTGCTGTGATGTGGAACGTGAGTCCGGGCAGAAAGCCTGGGCGATCATAGAGATCACCTGGTATATTTCCGTTCCCTCGGGGATCTCGGTCCTATGTTGCCTGTTAATCAATGTCTGAGAAAGGGTTTTGTTTCTCACATATTTTGTCCAGTTTTTTAGTTGTTTATAGCAAGAAGGCAAGTCTGCCACTAGTGTTCCTTAATGACCATTATTGTTGTTGGATTTGTTTTTTTTTTTTTGAGAGAGAGAGTCTTGTTCTTTTGCCCAGGCTGGAGTGCTGTGGCCTGATCTCAGCTCACTGTAACCTCCGACTCCCTGGTTCAGGCAATTCTCCTGCCTCAGCCTCCAAGTAGCTGAGATTACAGGCACGCACCACCACGCCCAGATAATTTTTGTATTTTTAGTAGAGACAGGGTGTCACCATGTTGGCCAGGATGGTCTTGATCTCCTGACCTTGTGATTCGACCGCCTCAGCCTCCCAAAGTGCTGGGATTAGAGGCGTGAGCCATCGTGCCTGGCCCTGAATTTTTTTTCATGATCTATTATTTATACACAATCAAATTCACCTATTTTTATTTTTTGTTTAATTAATTAATTAACTTTTGAGATAGGGTCTCACTCTGTCATCCAGGCTAGAGTAGTGCATACAGTGGTGCGATCACAGCTCATTGCAGCCTCCATCTCCTGGGCTCAAGAAATCCTCCTGCCTCAGCCTCCCAAGTAGCTGAGACTACAGGCATGTGCCACCATGCCTAGCTAATTTTTCAATTTTTTTCTGGAGACAGGGTCTCACTGTGTTGCTCAGGCTGGTCTAAAACTCCTGGCCTCAAGCTGTCTTTCTACCTTGGCCTTCCGAAGTGCGGGGATGACAGGTGTGAGCCACCAGCATGTGCTTAGAGGGTAACTGGTAACCACCATCACTATCGAGAGAACAATTCCCTTTCCCTAAGCAGTTTCCTCCTGTTCCTCACGCTCTAACCTCTGCCCTCTCCTACCCCATGCAACTGCTTATCTGTTATCACTATTGTTTTTTTTGTTTTGTTTTGTTTTTGTTTATTTTATTGAGATGGAGTCTCCCTCTGTTGCCCAGGTTGGAGTACAGTGGCATGATCTCGGCTCACTGTAACCTCTGCCTCCCAGGTTCAAGTGATTCTCCTGCCTCAGGCTCCTGAGTAGCTGGGATTACAGGTGCACACTACCACACTTGGCTGATTTTTTGTATTTTTAGAAGAGACACGGTGTCACTATGTTGGCCAGACTGGTCTCGAACTCCTGACCTCATGATCCGCCCACCTCGGCCTCCCAAAGTGCTGGGATTACAGGCATGAGCCACTGCGCCCAGCCATCTCTGTTCTTTTTCAAAATTGTTTTGGATATTTTGGGTCCTTTGCCTTTTTGTGTAAATTTAAGATCAGATTTTCAAAATCTTTTCACAAAGTGTGTTAAAATTTTAATTGGAATGACACCAAATCAATAGGTCAACTTGAAGAGGACTGACATCTTAACAATATTGAGTGTCCCAAGCCACAAACATGGTGTATCTTTCCATTGATATAGGTCTTTTTCCATGTCATTTTGTAACGTTTTGTGTTTTTCATTGCACAGGTCTTGTATATCTTTCATTAAATATTCCTGGGTATTTTTCATATATTAGCCTATATCTTGTAAACTTGCTACATTCACTTAATATATATATATTTTTTTGAGTTGGAGTTTCGCTGTTGTTACCCAGACTGGAGTGCAATGGCACGATCTCGGCTCACCGTAGCCTCCACCTTCTGGGTTCAGGCAAGTCTCCTGCCTCAGCCTCCTGAGTAGCTGGGACTACAGGCGCGCACCACCGTTCCCAGCTAATTTTTGTATTTTTAGTAGAGACAGGGTTTTGCCTTGTTGACCAGGATGGTCTCGATCTCTTGACCTCGTGATCCACCCGCCTCAGCCTCCCAAAGTGCTGGGATTACAGGCTTGAGCCTGTAATATTTTTAATAGTATTTAAAATACCAGGACTTCAACTCAGATCCGGAACAAGTAAACTCAATAAATATTTATAGAGTTCTCCATTTTAAATACACAAAACATTGATCAGCCATTATTAATACCCATTTTTAGAATGAAGCAATATTCCTGTTCTCTCTCCCTCTTTTTCTTCCTCTTTCTTCCCCTCCTTCTCTCCTTTTTTTACTTTTCAACATCCTAGTTCCTCACCTCTACTCAATACATTTCTCTGAACACCTGATTCCTTGTGATTCTCCCATCCTACTGAAACCTCCAATCCAAAAAAAAAAAAGAAGATATATTAGATTTTATCAAAAGCAAAAAAAAAAAAACAAAGTATCAGCTGAATTGGTTTCTTCCAGAGCCCTTTCCTTGGTTCACAGATGACTTCTTCTCCCTGTGTCTTCATAAGATTTTCCTTCTGTACCCACCTGTGTCCTAAACTCCTCTTCTTATAAGGATGTAAGTCATTAAGAAAAAAAAAAGCCACAGACACTTTAGAAGCCACTCAGACAGAAATGATAGCTGAAACCAAGACAATGGGTAACACACAGGTGGGAATGTGGGGGTGAATAACTGGACCAAGGGCTGAAAAAAAAAGAAGCTCTCAATCAGGTTGTGCAAGTTCCCTCTGGTTCTAATTTGCTGCAAGTTTTATTGAGAGGGTGTTGAATTTTATCAAATGCATTTTCCTGTTTCTATTGAAATGATCATAAGACTTCTTTTTTTATTCTATTAATATGGTGAATCATATTGATTCACCAAACTTTTAAATCTTTTAGAAGTTACACTAATCTTGTATTCCCCAAATATGCCCCACTTGGTCTCGATGTGTTCTCCTTTCTATAGATGGTTTGATGTAATTTGCTAATATTTTGTTAAGGATTTTTGTGCCTATGATAGGAATATTAGTCTGCAAGGTGTGTGTGTGTGTGTGTGTGTGTGTGTGTGTGTGTGTGTCTTTTGCCTGGTTTTAGAATCAGAGTAATAGTAGCCTCGTATAAACTAAGCTGGGAAGTGTTGTCTCTCCCTTTTCTGAAAGAGCTTGTGTAGAACTGGTGTTGTTTCCTCCTTAAACAGGGGAGTATTTACCACTGAAGCCATGTCAGCCTGGAGTTGCTTTATGGGAAGGCTTTTAT
This sequence comes from Callithrix jacchus, assembly GCF_049354715.1. Classification (NCBI taxonomy): domain Eukaryota; kingdom Metazoa; phylum Chordata; class Mammalia; order Primates; family Cebidae; genus Callithrix; species Callithrix jacchus. The sequence goes on along the minus strand of NC_133502.1, from coordinate 214,319,604 downwards.
TTGTAAGTTCAATTTATTTAATTGATGTCAGACTGTTTACGTTTTGTATTTTTTCTTGAATGAGTTTTGGTAACTGTGTCTTTTAAGGAATTTGACCATTTCACATGGGTTGTCATGATTATTGGTATAAAGTTGTTCACAATATGCTCTTTTCATTCTTTTCTGTTTGTTGGTTTTGTTTTTGTTTTCCAGATGGAGTCTCGCTCTGTTGCCCAGGCTGGAGTGCAGTGGGGCCATCTCAGCTCACTGCAACCTCCCCGTTCTGGGTTCAAGCCATTCTCCTGCCTCAGACTCCCAAGTAGCTGGGATTTCAAATGTGCACCACCACGCTCAACTAATTTTTGTTTTTTTAGTAGAAACATGGTTTCACCATGTTGGGCCAGGCTGGTCTTGAACTCCTGACCTCAAGTGATCCACCTGCCTCGGCCTCCCAAAGTGCTGGGATTACAGGTGTAAGCCACCGTACCTGGTCCTCAGTCTATTATTTTTTTATGTCTATAGAATCTGTAGTAATGCTTTCTTTTTTATTCCAAATGTCAGATGTTTGTGTCTTCTTCTTAGCCAGTCTCCGTAGAGGCTTATACAGTTTATTTTTATTTTTTTATTGTACTTTGAGGCTTATACTTTTTTTTTTTTTTTTTTTTTTTTTTGAGACAGAGTCTCACTCCATCACCAGGCACCAGGCTGGAGTGCAGTGGTGTGACCTCGGCTCACTGCAACTTCCACCTCCTGGGTTCAGGCAATTCTCCTGCCTCAGCCTCCCGCGTAGCTGGGATTACAGGCGCGAACCACCATGCCCAGCTAATTGTTTTGTATTTTTAGTAGAGACTGGGTTTCACCATGTTGGCCAGGATGGTCTCAATCTCTTGACCTCGTGATCCACCCGCCTCGGCCTCCAGAGGTGCTGGGATTACAGGTGTGAGCCACTGCGCCCGGCCGAGGCTTATACATTTTATTACTCTTTCAAAGAAGTGGTTGTTGGTTTCATAGATATTCCATATTGGCTTTTTTTCTCTTTATTATTTATTTTTTTTTCTGCTTGCTTTGGTTTAACTTCTCTTTTTCTAGTATTCTAAGGTAGATCCTGGATTTGAACCTTCTTTTTCTTCCAATGTAGGCATTTAAAACTATACATTTCCCTCTAAACATTGCATTAACTTTATCTCAAATTCTAATATGACATTTAATATTTAAAAATATGATTTTATTATTTTATTTCCTATGGCCCAGAACATGGTTTGCCTGTATGTACTTGAAAAGTATGTGATTCTGCCATTATTGGGTGTTGTGTTATATAAATAAATACTAATTAAAGCAGGTCCATAGTATTGATCAGATCTTCTGTCTCTTCTAATTTTCGTCCAGCTATTAATATTTCAGCCATTGCTAAGAGAGGAATGTTAACATTTCTAATTACAACTGTGGAATTGTTCCCTTCCATTCTGTCCATTTTTGTTGCATGTATTTGAAACTTTCTTATTGGGCAAATATGTATTTATGCTTGTTGTGTCTCCCTGACAAATCTGCTCTTTTTCATTGTGGAGTGTCCCTCTTCATCCCTAGTAAAATTCTGTTTTGAAATCTATTTTATCTGATATTAATGTAGCCACTTGGACCTTCTTGTGCTTATAGTTTGTATGGTTTATCTTTTTTCCATTTGTTAACATTCAACTTGTGTCTTTATATGGTTACCTTTTTTTTTTTTTTTTTTGAGATGGAGTTTCGCTCTTGTTACCCAGGCTGGAGTGCAATGGCGCGAACTCGGCTCACTGCAACCTCCACCTCCTGGGCTCAGGCAATTCTCCTGCCTCAGCCTCCTGAGTAGCTGGGATTACAGGCATGTGCCACCATGCCCAGCTAATTTTTTGTATCTTTAGTAGAGACGGGGTTTCACCATGTTGACCAGGATGGTCTCGATCTCTTGACCTCGTGATCCACCCGCCTCGGCCTCCCAAAGTGCTATATGGTTACCTTTTTAAAAATTCCATTCTGATAGTATGTAATCTTTTTTTTTTTTGGTGATGGAGTTTCGCTCTTTTTGCCCAGGCTGGAGTGCAGTGGTGCCATCTCGGATCACTGCAACCTCTGCCTTCCAGGTTCAAGTGATCCTCCTGCCTCAGCCTCCCAAGTATCTGGGATGATAGGCACATGCCACCATGCCTGGCTAATTTTTATATTTTTAGTAGAGACGGGATTTTATCATGTTTGTCAGGCTGGTTTCAAACTCCTGACAGCAGGTGATCCACCCGCCTGGGCCTCCCAAAGTGCTGGGATCACAGGCATGAGCCACCATACCTAGCGAATAATATCTAATCTTTAATCAGTGTTTATTCCATTATACTTTACTGGAATTATTGATATGATTGGGCTGGGTCTATCATTTTATTTATATTCATGTATTTATTTAGAGACAGGGTTCTCTCTGTTGCCCAGGCTGGAATGCAGTGGCACAATCACAGCTTACTGCAGTCTTGCCCTCTCTGCAAGGGTTCACTCAACTTCAGCCTCCCAAGTAGCCGGGACTACAGACCTGCATGCACCTCCATGCCCAGCTAAGTTTAAAAAAATTTTTTTTTACAGATGGGCTCTCACTATGTTGCCCAGGCTGGTCTTCAGCTTCTGGACTCAAGTGCTCTTCTTGCCTCGGGCTCCCAAAGTGCTGAGATTACAGGTATGAGCACCACACCTTTGTTTTCTGTTTGTCTTCTCTGTTTTCCTCCTTTCAGTTCTTACTTTTCTTTTTTCTTTTCTCATTTGAATGTTTTCCATAATTACATTTTGATTTTCTCATTAGTCTCTTAGCTATACTTCCTTACACTATTTTTTTTTGAGATGGAGTTTTGCTCTGTTGCCCAGGCTGGAGTGCAGTGGCACAAACTCAGCTCACTGCAACCTCCACCTCCTGGGTTCAATCAATTCTCTTGCCTCAGCCTCCTGAGTAGCTGGGATTATAGGCACATGCCACCACTCCCAGCTAATTTTTTCTGTTTTTAGTAGAGATAGGGTTTCACTGTGTTAGCCAGGATGGTCTCAATCTCCTGACCTCGTGATCCACCCGCCTGGGCCTCCTAAAGTGCTAAGATTACAAGTATGAGCCACCGTGTGTGGCTTTCTTTATATGTTTTAATGGTTGCCCTAAGGAAGATAATATACAATGCACTTATAGGTCAGTATCTCCTCTGTCCCTTGTTATCGTTATTACATGTAATATATCTATAATTATATATAATATATATCTATAATATATTACATGTAATATATGTATAATGTACATACATTATACACCTCACAAGAACATGTTTAATTTTTCCTATGAGCCATTCTATGGTTTATAAAACAACTGAGGATTTGTGTTTCCATCTGATACCATTTCCCGCAGCCTGAAGAAGTTTCTTTAGCATTTCTCGTGGTGCAGTTCTGTTGGTGAGGACATCTCTTAGTTTTGTTTTTTTTTTTTTTTTGAGGCGGAGTCTCGCTCTTGTTCCCCAGGCTGGAGTGCAATGGTGTGACCTCGGCTCACCGCAAGCTCCGCCTCCTGGGTTCAGGCAATTCTCCTGCCTCAGCCTCCCGAGTAGCTGGGATTACAGGCACGCGTCACCATGCCCAGCTAATTTTTTGTATTTTTAGTAGAGACGGGGTTTCACCATGTTGACCAGGATGGTCTCAATCTCTTGACCTTGTGATCCACCCGCCTCGGCCTCCCACAGTGCTGGGATTACAGGCGTGAGCCACCGCGCCCGGCCCACCTCTTAGTTTTATTTTATCTGAACATGTCTTTATATTGTTTTTATTCTTGAATGATATTTTTTCTGGATATAGAATTCCTGATTGATAGTTTTTTTTTTACCTTCAGGAGTTGACAAATGTTCCACTATCTTTCGGACTCCATGGTTTCTGATAAGAAGCAGTCATGGATCAACTATTGTTTTTCTGCGTATGTCATTTTCTTGTTGGTGCTATCAGTGTTTGCTCTCTCGGCTTTCAGCAGTGTGAGGTGTCTTAGCACAGGCTTCTTTATGTTTATTTTGTTAGATGTGAGTTTAGCATGTTTTGCTTGCGAGATTCCACCTTTCACCAAGTTTGGAAAATTTTCGCTATAGTTTCTTCACATACTTTTTTTGCAGGGTCCTGTTTTCTTTTTTCTGAACTTCTCATCTTGCAGTTACACTAATATTTGAAAATTTGGTATCCTCTAACAGGTCCCTGAGATTCTTTCTCTTCATTGTTTTAAAAACGTATTGTTTTCTTCGGAAATTTTGTATGTATGTATGTATGACTATATGTGTGCATGTGTCTATGTATCCACGTACCTATCGTTTATCAACATATCTATCCACTGATTTGATCTCACTTATTTTTCTTCTGTCATATCCTTTCGGCGAAATCTCTCCAGTGAGCTTTCACATGCAGAAATTGAATTTTTCAGATTTACAACTCAACATTTGGTCCTTTTTTATAATTTCTTCTTTTGAATTTTTAGTAGACACAGGGTTTCACCATTTTGGCCAGGCTGGTCTTGAACTCCTGGCCTTAAGTGATCTGCCCGCCTTGACCTCCCAAAGTGCTGGGATTACAGGCATGAGTCATCATGCCCAGCCCCCCCCTTTTAAAATCATTTCTATTTCTCTGCTTCGATTGTTTATTTCTCTCTTGAGGTTTGTGTTCACTGCAGTCACGTTTTGTTTCACCTCATTTAATTTAGTTATAATCGTTGCTTTAAAATCTGTTAGTTCTCCCATCTATTTCATCTCATGGATAGATTTTTCTCTTCTCTTGAGAATGTGTTCCAATTTCTCACTTGTGTTTCAGGTAACTTTTGGATTGTATTTTGATATTATTAATAGTAAGCTGTGGGGATTCTGGATTCTGTTAGTCTCCTCTGTTGAGTGTTGTTCCTTTGTTTTCACAGGCCATTTTCTTATGTGGGCTTGGACTGAAAACTCTATTTCTTTAGGGGTAGCCCCAGTTTTGCTTCAGATCTTTTGTATTTAGTTGAGCTTGCTATGCCACGATTTGGTTTATTTAGTGGGCAGTCAGCTATATGGATAGAATCAATTTGGGGGTCCCCTCTATCCTACTCCATTTTCTGCTGCTTGTAACAGGATATCTGAAACTGGGTAATTTATAAAGAAAAGAAATTTATTTCTTACAGTTATGGAGGCTGAAAAGGCCAAGGTTGAGGGGCTGCATCTGGCAAGGGCCTTCTTGCTGATGGGGACTCTTTCCAGAGTCCCAAGGCAGTTCAGGGCATCACATGGTGAGGGGTCTGAGGGTGCTAGCTCAGGTCTCTCTTCCTCTTCTTATAAAGCCAGGAGACCCACTCCCAAGATAACCAATTAATCCATTATTCCATGAATGGATTAATCCATTCGTGAGGACAGTGCTGACAACCCAATCACCTCTTAAAGGCCCTTCCTGTCAATACTGCCACACTGGGGATTAAAATCTCAGCATGAGTCTTGGAGAGGAGAAACATTCAAACCATAGCACCCTCTCTGAATATTTCTCTTTTGGGATTTTTCCATTCTCTTCAGTGTTCACATTTTCATATATTTACTTTTATGTCTCCCCAGGCCAGAAAGAATGCAGAGTTTTGCACATATGTCCCCAACCACTGCCGTGCACCTCCATGTACTACAATTAGTCCCAGGCTAAAAGCTGCAGAGATGTGAACTTGCCTGTACAGCTCCCCATCTCCCTTCCTCCAAGTGAGCAGGTACTCCTCATCAGAGTCTGCTTCCGTTCACTCCCAAACCCTGCAGGTGGTCGCTTTTTTATAGTATGTCTAGGTTCTACGATTATTTACTATGGGGTACATATGCGTGGGGTCATCAAGTAAGGTCTTTGTCCATCTCATCCAGAAGTGGAAGCTGGTCATAAAGTGGTCCTCAGAGCACTTTGAATAGTACTGGCCTAAACCACTGTCTCAATGATGGCCCCATTCAGAACGACATTTGCAAGTTTCTCTTCCACAGTTTTCTACCAGATGTTTATCATTGAGGTTCAATGCCACATAGTGTCAGAACTAATACCATAATTCCCAGTTCAGGCAGAGAGAGCACAAAGAGTACTAATATGCAAATACTGCTTGATACGGATTGACCTGACAAAGCTGACTTCAAAAAAACCGTTCTGGCTTTTACAGACTGTTCTCAGTGGATTTCCCTTCTTTCCTGTCAATGGATTTTCTTTCCTTGCTGACCTTTGACTTTCTGTGACCTTGACTGCTGGGAAGCGTAAGGCAGAGGAAGTCCTCAGGCAGGAGATAAACCTGGGCCTGTGCCCACAGAGATGATCTTTGAGAGGCCTGAGAGCACTCGCTGGGACAGCAGAAGTATTGTTATGATGGTTTGGAGCAGAGCCATGTCATGAATATTTTAATGTTTTATTTTAAACCTCATGAGACGTTGTTGCTTTATGATCGTGTTGTACTTTGGATGCTCATTTAGACGAAGCTGATGGTAGACACCGTTCTCTGTGTTCTTTACTCCTGACTGTCTCTCTCGTCTTCCATCTGGGATTGCTTCGGTCTCTAATTCACACTCCTTTGTATTTCCTTTAGCATGGATCTCTTGGCAGTTATTTGTATTTTTCGGCACACTGAAGACAGCATTCCACTATTTTGGTTTCCAGTGTTTCTGTGGAGAATGCAGCTTACTCAATTCTCACCCCTTTAAAAATAAACTGTCTTTTTATTCCCCTGTGGCTTCTTAGCAGATTTTGTCTGTCTTTTTCCGTAATTTCACTGGATGTGAATATATGATGTGTCTATATGTATTCTCTTCGTGTATTCTGCTTTCTATTCACTGAGCTTCTGGAATCTGTGGTTTGGAATCTTTCATCAGTTTTGGCAGATTCTCAGTTATTATCCTATGTATTGCCTCTGTCTTGCTTCTCTCTCCTTTTGAGACTCCAGTTACATGTGTTAGACTTTCTCAACTTATTTTCTGTGTCTCTTGGCTCTTCCATTTTTTTGTATTTTAATTTCTTCATTTTGGATAGTTTATCTTCCAGTTCATTTATTCTCTCTTTATGTCTCTCTAACCTGTTTTAATCCTATCAATTGAGTTGTTACTGTGTTATTTCTCATTTCAGTTCCAGAATTTCTATTTATTTATTATATAAATACACGATTTCACTTTTTATAGTTCAATTCCTTGCTCGGACTTTTGAATTATTTCTTTGAACATAAGAAACTTGTTGTGTCATTGCCATGTTTCATTCCAGTATCTTAAGTCTCTGTGGGTCAGTTTCTGTTGTATGTTGCTTCTGCTGGTTCTTATAATAGCTGGTTTCCCTGTAGAGTGAGTTACTTTTGTGTTGTTCATTCTATTTGAGAATTATTTGTCAGAATAATCTGATGTTTAAGATGGCACCTTCTTCCAAAGATGGTTTTCATCTGGTTCTGCCATGTGGCTAAGTGTGCCAACCTTCTGGTGTGTCTTAATGTTTTGGTTGCTTGGATCAACCAGGTGACCATCAGATTTTTGAAATATTTCATTTGGGTTAAAAAAAAAGTTTTCCTCATTCAGAGGAAATAACTTGGCGTGACATTACCAGAAGTGAAGCCTTTTCTATTTTATGAAACTTCTTGTAAAAGGCAGGGATCGCATCTTTTCTCCACGTGTATATGGAGAAAATCATAGATCAGATACAAAGCCAGCTGGTCCGTTCCACCTTTGTCTCGTGCTCGTGTGATTATTTAAGATTCAGGTTACGTGGTTTCTCTAGTCATATTTTTTCATCTCTCCAGTCTCCTAGCTCTGTACACATCTTTTTTTCCTGGCATTATTTATCATGCTGGATCATCAGTATGTATTTCTGTATTCCTTTAATAGTCTCAGAGATTATTGATGACTGAGGTATTATGTTACTTGTCTTCATAAGACTAGATTGTAATGCAGTCCATGACAGATGCTCAAAAACTTCTGGTTAAATTGAAATGCGAAAAATCAAATGTAAAATGGATTGGTAACAGTCATAAGAAATAGGTTATTAACTTTACAAATTATATAGAAATCATCGATCCCTACAATGCAACTGTTACTAACATCAGAATGATCACCTCAAATACCAGTAGTCTATCATCAGTCACTTATACCAATTATATCTTGACCCTACCCACAATTTCCTAAGTATTTCCTACTGTTTCTCATTTGCCCAACCACCTAACAGCTTTTGATCCCCTTGGCCATTTCATTCTTCCTGCTTTCTCACTTTTACACCGCACAGTTCAATGTTAACATGTACAGAACTAAGCTGAATATATCACAGACTCTGGATTGACTATCATCGGCTCTTCACCTACTTAATTAAGTAGGTGCTATTACTATCCATTTTACAAATGGAAGGAAAAAAAGGCTTAAGGAGATGGTTACTTGTCCAAGTGCTAAGAGATAAAAGAGGGATTCACATCACCCAGGTCTGTCTGATTCCAGCGCTCATGTTCTTTACCAGAGGTGGGCAAACTTTTTCTATAAAGAACTAAACAGTTGATATTTTCAGCTTTGGATATCATACAGTCTCTGTAACAAGTCACCTCCGCCACTTTAGTGCCAAAGTCGCCATAGACAATATGTAAATGAATGACTCTGACAGTTTCCAATACAATTTTATTCATGAAAATAGGTGGCGGGAAAATCTTGGCTCATAGGTTATAGATTGCTCTGAACAAGTACACTACTCTGTTATTTTTTTCTCCTGCTTCTCAATCTCCAGAGTTCTCTGTCCAACACAAATTTACAGCATTGCTTCTAAGCACAGGGCTGTGATGAAGATGAGAAAACCCCTGCCTCGAGGGACCTCAGATGTGAAAGGGGCGTATGTAAACGCACATCTGTAGCACAGTCTGCCTATGGAAAGTCAGTGCCAAAAGAGAGGCACGGGCTCATCAGATATTTTTCTGATGAACACATGAGGTCTTGTGGAGTTGCTGGCATATGACAAACGCTTTCTAGCAAGAGCATCATAGGCAGAGATGCTAAGAAGGAAGTTTCCAATGGAAGAGCCAGCACAAGCATACGTTTTTCTAGGCACCTGTCATTCATCTTCTACTCTCTACCAGGATTCGCTTACTTCCTCTTTTCCTTGCCAAAATCATATGCACTTTGGTCCAAATCTGTTTTTGCCTTGCACCTCACCTACTTTCTTCTCTGAATTTCCTTTCTGCCTTACCTTTCTGTTTTTGTATTTACTTCTCTCTTGATTACTGAGTCACTGCTGATTCAGCTCTGCAGCGGGCTCAAGGCACACATTTATATTACAGATTCCATTAGAGTGGACTCATGTACATCAACACGGCGGCAGGTTCGTCTGGTTCGTCTAAGTCAGACAGCTGTGTAACATTGAAAAGAAGTCACTTGGCCCTAGTGAAACATCAACTTGGTTCTGTCAATTCGGTCAAGGTTGAAATGCTCTAGTCGATTTTGGGCAGGCAATAACACCCACTGTTTGAGCAGTTGAATTTCCGTTTGTTTATCTTACGCATATTTCTACTTTTTGTCTGTCCTGTTAATCTGTCTCTTTTAATCTTCTCCTGTATAATTTTTTTCTTTTTCTTTTTCCATCCTCCTCCTTTCCTGTACTTTTTGGATTATTACACTTCTTCTAGAGGCATGCTATTTCCTTTCTACTCTCTGCAGATATATATATTTTAATATATATTTTATATATATGTATATATTTATACATATAACACTATGTATATAGTGTTATATATATTTATACATATAACAATATGAATATGTTATATATATGTTGTAACGTTATATGTTATATACAACATGTATATATAACATTATATACATGTTATATATAACATATGTTATCTATGCATATATAGTTATATATAAAATGTTATACACACACACACACACACACACACACACACGTTATTTACGTATTTGAGATGAAGTCTTGCTCTGTGACCCAGGCTGGAGTGTAATGGTGCACTCTCAGCTCGCTGCAACCTCCGCCTCCCAGGTTCAAGCGATTCACCTGCCTCAGCCTCCTGAGTATCTGGGATAACAGGTGCCTGTCACCATGCCTGGCCAATTTTTTTTTTTTTGTATTTTTAGTAGAGATGGGGGTTTCACCATGTTGGCCAGGCTGGTCTCAAACTGCTGACCTCAGGTGATCCACCTGCCTCCGCCTCCTAAAGTGTTCGCCATGCTTGGCCTCTGCAGATATAGTTAATAAGATTCTTTGATCATTAATTCAACTTTTATTGAGCAATTATCACATAGTAGGGCTTGTTTCTAGGTGCTGGGCTGGAGATACAAAAATAACCAAAAGAAGGCCGGCGCGGTGGCTCACGCCTGTAATCCCAGCACTTTGGGAGGCCGAGGCGGGTGGATCACGAGGTCAGGAGATCGAGACCATCCTGGTCAACAAGGTGAAACCCTGTCTCTACTAAAAATACAAAAATTAGCTGGGCGTGGTGGTGCGTGCCTGTAATCCCAGCTACTCAGGAGGCTGAGGCAGGAGAATTGCCTGAACCCAGAAGGCGGAGGCTGCGGTGAGCCAAGATCGTGCCATTGCACTCCAGCCTGGGTAACAACAGTGAAACTCCGTCTCAAAAAAAAAAAATAAAAATAAAAAATAACCAAAAGAGACAAACATCTCTACCCTTGTGGAACTTACATTCTAGTAGTAACTGAAATAGACAAGTAACAATAAACAGAATAGAAAAGTAAATTATATAATATAGCAAGTATTACGTGCTATGGGGAAAATTTCTGGGAATCAGGAATTTGGGTAGCCTGATACTATTTTAAATAGATTGATCAGGAAGGTCATTAAAAGATCATCTGAACAGGTAGTTGAAGGAAATAAGGAAGCAAGTCATGAAGATGTTTGTGAGGAGGTGTTCTATGCAAAAATAAAACGAAAACAAAACACCCCTAGCACATACAAAGTCCTAGGGCAGGAGGGTACCTTTTCCTGGTGGAGTTGTGGCGTTAAAAAAAAAGTAACAGGCCGGGCGCGTGGCTCAAGCCTGTAATCCCAGCACTTTGGGAGGCCGAGGCGGGTGGATCACGAGGTCAACAGATCGAGACCATCCTGGTCAACATGGTAAAACCCCGTCTCTACTAAAAATTACAAAAAATTAGCTGGGCATGGTGGCGCGTGCCTGTAATCCCAGCTACTCGGGAGGCTGAGGCAGGAGAATTGCCTGAACCCAGGGGGCGGAGGTTGCGGTGAGCCGAGATCATGCCATTGCACTCCAGCCTGGGTAACAAGAGCGAAACTCCGTCTCAAAAAAAACACAAAAACTAAGAGATGTAACAAATAAATTTTATCTGAGGAATATGAGCTCCTTTAAATGACCAGGCCCAGAGAAGCACTGGAATGAAATAGCGGTCATATCACTCCTCCTTGAGCTAAATACTTCCCTCTTTTTGCAAACAATAATAATTATTTTGTAGAGACAGGGTCTCACTCTATCACCTAGGCTGGAGTGCAGCGGTGTGGTAAAGCTCACTGAAGCCATGAGCTCAACAGATCGTCCCATTTCAGCCTCTGGAGTGGCTGGGACTATTGCCATGCACCGCCACGCCTAAATTTTAAGAAATTTTTTTCAGAGAAATGGAGTCGCACACTATGTTGTCCAGGCTGGTCTCAAACTCCTGGGTTCAAGCAGTCCTCCCACCTCAGCTGCCCAAAGCACTGAGACTACAGGCATGAACCACCATGCCTGCCTCAGTTACCTCCTGAAGCCACATTCTATTTGGGCTCTAGACTAACTGATGTCAACTAGCCACAGAATGGCTCACAACCTATAGTACAGCCAATCACTAATCAACACTGTTTCTTAAACCAATGAGAATTCATGACGAACAACCTTTTTTTTTGAGACAGAGTTTCGCTCTTGTTACCCAGGCTGGAGTGCAATGGTGCGATCTCGGCTCACCGCAACCTCCCCCTCCTGGGTTCAGGCAATTCTCCTGCCTCAGCCTCCCGAGTAGCTGGGATTACAGGCACGCGCCACCATGCCCAGCTAATTTTTTGTATTTTTAGTAGAGATGGGGTTTCACCATGTTGACCAGGATGGTCTCGATCTCTTGACCTCGTGATCCACCCGCCTCGGCCTGCCAAAGTGCTGGGATTACAGGTGTGAGCCACCGCACCCAGCAGACCAACAATCTTTTAAATCACCTCAACTGATTCGTTCTTTCTTTTTGAAAAAGTTGAGCTTCTCTTTTGTTCTCCATAGCACTCCCCAGGGCAACTTGGAAGTGTGTCCTGGGCAGCAGTGCTCACGTTGTCCCAAATAAACTCTTTATATTAATTTTACCTCAGCTTCTTCCTTTTAAGTAGACAGAGGACAATAGGACAATTTCATGGCTGAAATGGAATGGAAGAGGAAGAGGCCAGTAGATGTGCTCAGAGCCCGTGGGGGCTGAGGGTGACAGCGAAGGAGGAGGCAGGTCATTTAGGGGTTTTCCTATTGGAAGAGCTTGGCTTTTACTATGAGTGAAGTGGAAATCCATTAGAGGGTTTTGGGCAGAGTTAAATGTTGACATATTGTTTAAAGGATCTAAAACAATAAGGAAGTAAGAGCAGAGAGGCCAAAAGACCAATCAGGAGTATATTGCAATATTCCAGGCAAGAAGTAAGAATATCATGGGGAATGTTTGCTTTTTTTACATTAGACGGTAAGAAAACTAAAGTTCGAGGGTTTTTGTTGTTTTTCAGATGGAGTCTCCCTCTGTTGCCCAGGCTGGAGTGCAGTGCAGTGATCTCGGCTCACTGCAACCTCCGCCTCCCGGGTTCAAGTCATTCTGCCTCAGCCTCCCGAGTAGCTGGGATCACAGGCATGTGCTACTACACCCGGCTAATTTTTGTATTTTTAGTAGAGATGGGGTTTTGCCATGCTGGTCAGAGTGGTCTCAGACTGGACCTCAAGTGATCCACCGCCTTGGCCTCCCAAAGTGCTGGGATTAGAGACATGAACCCCCGTGTCTGACCTATAAAGGTCAGGATTCTGATGCACAAGTACATTTTACCATCCTCTGCTCCTCCGTGGAAAATTGGGAGCTCTTGCCCTGCCAGCTTAAGGATTGTTAAACATTTTGCATTGTCTTCAGCGTTGCTATTAACAGGTGATCTAATGGCCAGCACATAGCACACAGAAATATTCATGGAATGAATGAATATATAGTCAATTAAATGGATAACCTAATGACAATATCAAGGAACTTGCTTGTGCAGCATTCATTTCTTTTCTTTTCTTTCTTTTTTTTTGATATAGGGTATCATTCTGCCACCCAGGCTGGAGCGCAATGGTGTGATCACAGCTAACTGCAGCCTCGACCTCCTGGGCTCAAGCAATCCTCCTACCTTGGCCACCCAAAGTGCTGGGATTACAGGCATGAGCCACCATGCCCCACCAGGATTCATTTCTTCTGCATGCTCTGGTGGTGTTTATTGTATCTTTATATTCTATTTAGCAAAGCATGTTAAATTGCCATGGTATAAACACACTCCTACCCTCGCAGTGGAATGGAGAGGGTCTGTGTGCATTTACCATATTTAAAGTGGTCCCACAGCAATTTGTCAGCCATAGCAGGTAACAACTATACTCAGTTACGTTTGCTCGTCTCCTTCTGAATAGTTTGTGAGGTTCCTTCAGGTTTGGAACTATCTTTGATTGATCTTTATGTCTCCAGCACCTAGCACAGTGCTTAGCAACAAGTTTTGTTAAAATAAAGAATATACACTGTAATAAAGGGCAGTGGAAAGAAAATATGTGAGTTATCCACACCACCAGCTACAGGCCTAGTCTGATTGCTGTGAAAGATATGATTCATTTCTCTTAGGAAAAAACAATTCTTCCCGTACCGCTGTATAACTTGGCTTCTTGACTTGGGACGGTATTTGAAGCCTTTGAAGACCTGGAGCGATGTATTCTCCCCCTAGGCAGAGTGCCTGGTAAGTGGTCTGGTATTGATTAGCAAGTCACCAGTGAGTACTGGGAAGTGGGTTTTCAGGATCTGAGACTTGCAAGCTGGTGACGGACCGCTCCAGCTTCCAGTGGGCTCTGGGCCCGGGGCGCTGCAACCCACCTGAGCGGTGGGATCAAGGTCTTCAGCCTTAGTAGGGGGAGCCTCTGCCTGGCCTCCTTCACTCCCGAGCCCTTCACCAGCCTCCTCCCAAGAGGGTCCCCTCCACCCAGAACCTCCTCCCTAGGGGAGATCCCTCTGTCTGCGGGGCCCCCTCCCATAGGAGGGCCCCTCTTTCTCAGGGTGAACCTCTGTCCCTGATACCTGCTCCCAAGACCGAGACCCAGTTACGACCCCACCCCACAGGCCCCTCCCTTCCCCCCGGGATCCCCTCCGCTGGGGGAGACCCCTCTATCCTCGGGCCCCATCCCATAGGACGCGCCCCTCTTTCTTAGGGTGAACTTCGGTCTTGAATACCCGCTCGCAAGACGGAGACCTCTTCCCTGCTGGGATCCCCTCCCCTGGGGGAGACCCCTTGGTCCGCGGGCCCCCCTCCCATAGGACGCGGCCCTCTTCCTCAGGGTGAACCTCTGTCCCTGGTACCCGCTCCCGAGACCGACACACTGTTACGGCCCCCTCAACCCGGGCCCCTCACCCTGGCGTTCCCTCCCCTCGGAGGAGCCCTATCTGCGACCCCTCCCAGTTAATCACCCCCCGCATCCCTCCCCGCCCTCACACAGCACTTCCGCCGCGCCCCCTCCCCTCAGGCGGGACTTCCGCCGCGCCCCCTCCCCTCAGGCGGGACTTCCGCCCGCGCCCCCTCCCCCGCGGCGCCGTCCCCTCCTCCCGCCTGGGGCGAGCCTGTGCTCAGCCTCGAGCTCTCCGGCCGCGGCGCAGCTTCAGGGTCACGCGGGCTGCAGCGGCGGCGGTGGTCGGGGCTGTGCAGGGCGTGTCCTCCTTTTTCCTCGCTCTCCTCCTCCCTCCTCGCCAGCCTCCTCCTCCCTCCTCCTCGCCTTCCTCCTCCTCTTCGTCAGGCTCTGCAGAGCTGCGAGCGGCAAGATGGCGGCGCCCAGACCGCCGCCTGCCCGGCTGTCGGGCGTCATGGTACCGGCGCCCATCCAGGACCTGGAGGCCCTGCGCGCGCTCACGGCGCTCTTCAAAGAGCAGCGGAACCGGTAACGAGCCCGGCGGGGGGCTGCCCGGGGCGGGGGAGGTCGGCCGGGACTTCCGCGGCGGCCCGGCCTAGGCCCAGGCGCCGCCCCCTCCTCGTTGGAGACGCGGAGGGCGAGGACTGCGCGGGCTGCCGGAGCGCCACCCAGGCCTCCCGACTCCCAGGCACCGCCTCGTCCTGCCAGTGCTGTTGACCCAGCACACGCTTAGGCCGCCCGTGTCAGGCGCGAGGGCTGCGCCAGGCCCTGCTGCGAGCAAGACCCACGCGACCCCGCGAGTCATAGAGCGTGTGTTTTAGCGGGGGCGACGCGCGTCGGGGGCGTGGGAACTGCACCGTTGTGGGGATGCGGGTCTGTTAGCGTGGAGTTGGGACCGACACCCCTTCCTCCTGGGCGGCGGAGCCCAGGCTGCGCCATCCCCTCTGGGGGCAGCGCTCTGTGCGGCGTGGAAGAACACGGGCCTGGAGACACCGGTCCGGTCCTGATGCCACTGAGGGGCAGTGGGCGGTTCCCCGTGTGCCAGCCCTCGTGCTAGGTGATGGGGTGGGAAATGGGAAGTCCTTGCTCTCTCCTGTGCTAGTACGTACAAGGTAACATACAGCTGCGGGGGTATATGTGCAAAGAGCGGACGGAGCATTGACCAAAGAAATACTCAGACTTGGGCCGGGCGCGGTGGCTCACGCCTGTAATCCCAGCACTCTGGGAGGCCGAGGCGGGTGGATCACGAGGTCAAGAGATCGAGACCATCCTGGTCAACATGGTGAAACCTCGTCTCTACTAAAAATACAAAAATTAGCTGGGCATGATGGTGCGTGCCTGTAGTCCCAGCTACTCGGGAGGCTGAGGCAGGAGAATTGCCTGAACCCAGGAGGCGGAGGTTGCGGTGAGCCGAGATCGCGCCATTGCACTCCAGCCTGGGTAACAAGAGCAAAACTTCGTCTCAAAAAACAAAAACAAAAACAAAAAATTTAGACTTGAATTGGTCTAGGTGATACTAGAGGACTTCCTCTCTTTAAACTAGACATCTGGTCTGAGCACTAACTTTCCCTCAAATCACAGTGGGAAATGTGGAGCTGCTGAAGGAATGCCATTAATAAAAGTCCCTGGTACTGGTCCATGAGCCTTTGGGGGAGATGCATTTATTGATTTAATGCTTAGGCATATCTGTACCGTGATAGACCCTCCTTTTAGTTAATAACCCAGTCATCAACCTGCTATGAAACAGCAGGTGCTGAACACCTGCTATGAAACAGGTTTTTTGTTAGGGGCTGAGGGTGCAAAGGTGAATGATGTGATCCCTTTTATCAAGTATATTTGGGAAATTGTTAAATAAACACATTGTAATGGAAATCTGTGCAAGAGGTGGTGGCAGAGGGGAACGTGTGGATCTGTTGGAAGATTGGCGAGCCAGGAGAGGCTTTAGGATTATTTCAGGTGCGTGGGGTATATAGATGAGAGGACTGGAAGAAGGAACAGTGTCTGCAAAGGGGCCATATGTTGATTTTGCAAAGCTGATGAGACAAAGTAACATAGATTAGGTTTCTGGTACAGAGGAGACGTTTATTCAAACATCAGTTCCCTTTTTGTAACTTGAAGAAAATCCAAGCCCCTGAGCCGGTTTAGAAGACACTTCTTGACTGTCTCTTGTGAGGGAAGAAGTTTCTTATCTTGAAAACGGGATGATGGTAGCCACTTTGAGGGATTATTGTGAGGATCTGTAATATGTGTAGCACAGTGGTTTATACATAATATATGCCATTTATTTAGGACCTGTTATTAAAATATAATAAGGTTATAAGTGACCAAGAGCCCATTTGTGTTGAATCTCCTGTCTTATCAAAAACAAAAGTTGAAGCTATTTCTGGAAGACAGTTCTAATTTTGGGGTTTTCAGAGAAAGGGATCTCAGGATCTCATTACCATTTTAGCAACCCCCAAGTAAAAGGAAATTCTTATATCTCATTGTGGTGATTTTAAATATACTCACAAATTCTTTGACACTCTGACCTTCAAGTGGAGGAAGTTAATTCTTTTCTCCTTGAGTGTGGGCTGAACTTAGTGACTTGCTTCTGAAGAGTGGAATATGTCAGAAGTGACGGTGTGTGAATTCTCAGACTAGGTCATAAAAAGGATTGTAGTTGCCTTTTTGCTAGCTCTTTCTGGGATCGCTCACGCTGACTAAACCAGCAGCCATGGCAGGAGGATACTCAAGCTCCATACGCAGAGAGCTGCGGTGAGGAGTTGAGGCCTCCTGCGACAGCGATGTGTTGCACCACCTTGGAAGCAGGTCCTCTCAGCCCCAGTAACATCCTCATCCTCATGAGACACCCTAAGCCACTCAGAACTGTGCGACATCATGTTATTGTTTTAAAAATGCTAAATTCGGGCTAATTTGCTATATAGCCATAAATCATTAATACACCAGTCTAAATTCTCCATGCTCTGTATTAAATGCATTCTGTAACCCACTTCTTAAACAGTGTCTTGGTCGGTAAAATTATTAAAACATTGTATATGGTCATATAATGTCAGTATTAAGATATTCCTCGGTTATGTCTTCTCTGTGTAAGGTAATTCTTTTTTCTCACATTTGTTTTATACTTTTTGTTTAATGTAGATATTGGTGTAATTCACATTTGCTTAACAAGTTGTCTTGCTGTGAGTCTTTGCAAGTCATGTTAAATTCTTTCTGAATAAGTAAAACAAATACATTTAAAATTCTATTTTAGTTGTTCTTTTATCTTTCTGTTTGTTTGTTTTGTTTTCAGAAGGGGCCTCACTTTGTTGTCTCAGCCGGAGTATATTTTTCTAGAGAAGGGGTCTCACTATGTTGTTCAGGCTGGTCTCGAACTCCTGGCCTCAAGTGATCCTCCTGTCTCAGTCTCCCAAAGTGTTGGGATTACAGGCATGATCCACCGTGCCTGGCTAGTTGCCTTTATGATGCATCTCTGAGGGCTGATTCAGACCCCACAAAGTGTAGAGTGAGGCGAGATTGGTTGTCATTCTCCATCTTGTGCTGTTCATTAAGTAGCCACAGCTACATATAGCTACTTAATTAATTGAAAATAAGTAAAATTAATATTTTAGTTCCTTAATTGCATTAGCCATATTTTTTAATTTTTAATTTTCTTATCATATTTGTAGACACGGTCTCATTCTGTTGCCCAAGCTGGAGTCCAGTGGCACGATTGTAGTTCACTGCAGCCTTGACTTCTGGGCTCAAGCAATCCTCCTGTCTCAGCTTCCCCAGTAGCTGGGACTACAGGTGCACACACTATGCCCGGCTAATTTTTTTGTTTATTTTCTGTAGAGATGGGGTTCTCGCCATGTTGCCCAGGCTGGCATTAGCCATATTTTAAGAGCTCAGTGGCAACATGAAATTGTGACAGCACAGGTATAGAATATTTCCATCATCACAGAAAGTTCTGAAGATAGTGCTGTTCTGTAATTTATTGTTTTCTATAGGGGAGATTGTGTTCTGACGAGTATTCTTGAAATAATGGAACATTTGGATACGTTTCTATAAATTCATCTCTTAAACTAATACCTCATTGCTCCTCCACCTGATAAGCTTCTTGAATAAAGTGGGCACGTCACATTCACTGTATGCCTGGCATCTAGCATAGAGTCGATAGTGACGGATGCTTAAGTTTCTTGTGGAGTTGCCGCTATTTCTGTAGCTTATGACTCGCTGTGCTTGCCTGGTCTGTTTGCCACTTGGACAGTAATTTCTTTTTCAGCTTCTATCAGTATAGCTTGTTTTTTCTCTTTTAATCTGTTTAGACAAAATGAGGTTTTTCTTGGTGTCTAATTTAAAAATTAAAAAAAAATAAATTCAGGCCAAAAGGTTTAAAAAAAAAAATGAAAAGGCAAGTCCTGGACTTAGAGAAGTATTTACAATATGTATGACAAAGCAGTTGTTTCAGAATATATAAAGATCTCTTGTAACCTAATAAGAAAGACTCCTATCACTCAGTTTAAAAATTGGGCAAAAAAGTCTGTGCTTTACAAAGGGAGAAAAATGCAGGCCGGTAAACATATGATAAAGTGCTCCAAATCGTTAGTCATTAGGGAATGCAGTTAAGACCACAGTGAGAGACTGCTGCATACTATATAGGATGGCTGTTATCAAAAAACGGAGAACAACAAGTGTTGTTGAGGATATGGAGATAGGGAACCCTTGCGTGTTGCTGGTGGACATGTAAAATGGGGCTGCCACTATGGAAAATAATTTGGTGGGTCCTCAAAAAGCTAACCATAGAATATGGCCAAGCAGTTTTACTCTTAGGTATATAGCCGAAGAAAATGAAAAAGGACAAATGTATGGTTCTGTTTTTATGAAATACCTAGAACAAACTTGTAGAGACAAAGTGGATTAGAGGTTACTAGGATTTGGAGAGGGGGGAAATGGGGGAGTTTCTGCTTCATGTTTACAGAGTTTACATTTGGGTGTTAAAAAATTTTGGAAATGGAGGTGATAGTTGTACACATTGTGACTATCATTAAAGCCACTGAACTGTAGACTTACAATGGACAAGATGACAAATGTTATGTTGTATGTGTATTTCACCACAGGTACAACAGTTACTGTAGCAAAATCCATTTAATCGTACACTTTAAATGGGTGACTTGTATGCCATGTGAACTCTTATCTCAATAGTGCTGTTACAGACAAAACCAAAATAAGCTACCTCTGTATGCCTGTTAGAATGGCTGCAATGAAAATGGCTGACCACTGAATTTTGGTGGGCCTGTGAAGCTATATATTTACAATGAAAAAAGTCACATTGTTTGGAGTGGTGGGGAGGTGTTTAAAGTATGAGCTCTTCCCTCACTGCTATTTTTGTTTAGTGATAAAATAGCATTTTATGTATCCTTTTCCCTACTCAATAGTGCTTTTCTTGAAAGCAGAGACTTGGTGTTTCTTAGCAGGGTGCCTGGTCCATTTTGGATACTTCGTAAATGTTGAACTGAACTGAATAGAGCAGTGAGGAGCTACTGCAGTAGCTCCAATGAGCTGATCAGTAATTACTCAAATTACTGCCGTGCTATTGATTTACTTTCCTATGTAATTCATTCATTGAATCATGGCACGCATGATATATGTGAGATCTGTGCTTGGTGCTGCAGCTGTGGTCCGTGTGATAAAATGAACTACGTGCAGCTTACTTTGAATTACTAACAGGAATAGCTCAAATGCTACTATTAAATTTAATAAATTTGTAATTTGTTAAAAATATGTAGTTGGAATTTATATTTACAACATAAATCTGTAAATTTGTAAGTATAACTGTCTTAAGCCTCCATTTCTTTGCTTATACACACACTCCTGATTTTCCCTCATAGTTGAATTATTTCACTTCCTTTTGAAAGTGGTTTCTGACCTTCAGGTGCCTTTGCCCTGTGTTCCCGTAGCATTCTGTGCTTACCTCTTTCGAATAACTTAACATAGAGTATTACGGTCACTTAATTACCTACCAGTCTCACTAGCGTGAGAGCAGCCTGAAGACAGGATTCTTACTAACCTCTGTTTTTAGTACTGCTTTCAGACCTAGCACGTAATGAGCATTCAATAGTATTTTTATTATTTTAACACCTAATTTTCTTGAGCCATGAGAGAGAAAAGGAGAGCATAGAAGAAAGACTTTAATTAGGAAGGGACAGTAAAGGTTAAATATGACAGATGACTGAGTTCAAGGGGTAAAAAAATGACTTGGTGTTGTTACTTGCTTCTATAAATATGTTGACTAACCTTCATAAAGAAAGTGAATAGATTAAGCACTTTTGAGGTCAGCGTACCACAGAGGTAAAAAATAAACCTATCCATCTGTGTATACACACTCATATGGGTTTCCCCCAGACATTACTGAGCCTCCGGCCAGCAAGTGTCTGACTGCACCGAAACACACAAAAACCTAAAAAACAAAACCCACACGAGTCATCAGCTTGGCTGAGGATGCCATATGGCGTTTTGACTCAACCATGATTCAGCTCAACTTTGTTGAGAGAGAACATCAATTAAGTTACACTATAAAAAGCACATTTTAGAGTGTGATGGCAATTTCCTTTATTTTTACCTATGCCCTGAGCTGAAATACTACATGGAATTATTTGGTAAGGTGTTCTGACTCAGATTCAAAATACAGAAGTGGTCAGTGTAAGCCACCTCTTACATTCAATTATCTTAAATTCATGAAGAAGACAGGAAAGAGTTTGAGCCAGCCAATGAAAACAAGTAAGGTTAGGATTGTGACCACCAGTACCCTCAGAGCAGTTTCTCAACTCTTTCATTCTTCCAGTCTTTCGTAGTGGTCACTGGTCACTGGACTGTGAGCCAGGACACGGCGAAGCAAAGGAACTGTGGGACTACCACTAGGCTGAGCTGGGCCCTCTGATGGCCACAAGCTTAGAGAAGTTATATAAGATTAGCAGGATGATCCATAAGTGAGGGATGCTCTCTCATTATAGCTATTGGGGAGTTTGCGTGCTGCTTAGAACAGTGCTTGGCACCTAATAGACACAGTTGAAAGTGCTGTCGTTGTTGGTGTCATTGTCATCATCATCAATGAGCATATTATAAAACTGTCCAAAAACATTTAAAAAGACTTAAATGGTAAGAAACAACTTTGTATTATAGGAAGCCTCAAAGACATCAATACTTCCCAAATTGATCTATGATCAATACCATTCAAAATAAAATTGCAGCAGTGTTTTTGCTAGAAATTCACAAATGGGTTTTTTAAGTTATTTGAGAAACTCCTAAACTTTCTCGTACTCTCTGAACTCTCATCCCTTTAAGGGTTGGTTTGTTTTTGAGATAGAATCTCACTGTGTCACCCCGGCTGGAGGGCAGAGTGTAGTGGTGCTGTCACAATGCCACCATGCCCTGCTAATTACATTTTTTTTGTACAGTTTAGGTCTCACTGTGTTTCCCAGGCTGGTCTTGAACTCCTGGGCCCAAGTGATTCTCTTGTCTCAGCCTCCCATAGTGTTGGGATTATAGGTGGGAGCCACTGTGCCTGGCACCCTTTAAGGTTTTTTATGTGAGTCCTTTTCTGACTCCCCAGTTCTTAAGATTCTTCTTTGTGCCCTCAGCAAAATTCCCTGTATCCTGAACTCTTCTGTAAACACCCATTTTCATCTTCTTGATCTAAATGACATATGGCTCACTTCTGAGGAACACGCCTTTCCCAGAGTTCTTGAAAGTGGGAGACTGTTTTCTCTCCTGCACGCAGTATTCTGCTTGGCTCAGAGGTGTGGTAGTTCTCCTTGTCATTGCTGCTTTCAGACCTTTTTCCTCCACAGACCCCTCCAGCGCTTAATCTCCTGACGTCAGAGTATCACTGGTTTAATCACTTTGGTAGTAAAGGAGACCTGTGCGTCAGTCTACCTCATTCCTTGAAGAGTTTAGCTCTGGTTCACTTCTTTTCACTCTGTTACGTCTCCTGTCTTAAACCTTGGTTACTTCATTATTTATGTAGATTATCCTGGCCTCGAACTGCTTTGACTTTCTCTCCCTCAGTTAGCCGGACCTTCATCCCGTCTCAGCCACATATCGCCATACCTCGCTTAGGCCTTACCCGTAACCATAGCCACCTTTCCCCACAGTTTCAAGAGTTCCACTCCCTGTTTTGTCTTCTCTTTAGGGCCCCTGCTTCTTCAGATTTTTTTTTTTTTTGAGACAGAGTTTCGCTCTGTAGCCCGGGCTGGAGTGCAGTGGTACGGTCTTGGCTCACTGCAACCCCTGCCTCCCAGGTTCAGGCAAGTCTCCTGCCTCAGCTTCCCATGTAGCTGGGATCATGGGTGTGCGCCACCACACCCAGCTAATTTTTTATTTTTCATAGAGACAGGGTTTCACCATGTTGGCCAGGCTGGTCTCAAACTCCTGACCTCTGGTGATCCACTTGCCTCAGCCTCCCAGAGTTCTGGGATTACAGGTGTGAGCCACCGCGCCTGGCTGGCTCCATCAAGTCTTTAACCTCACCAGGACCTCCAGTGTTCTGACCCTTCTTCCTGTTTACTACCTCTTTCGTTCTTCATTCCCCTTCTTCATGTTCACATTGCTGTCTTGATCTGGCTCAGATCCATGGATGAGTAATGAGAGCATTTGCTTGTGTACATCCTCAACTCCCCTGCCTCTTCTCTGAACTTTGTTAAGCTTGCCTGGTAAAACTCCAGCTCTGCTTAAATCCAACTTTCTGTTTCCTTCGTGCCAGTACCCAAATAGCTGTAGAAGGCGAGAGAAAAGCATACAGCCACGCAGACTGTCTCACTTTAAATTGCTGATCACTAACTAAGGTGGCCCTTACTGCGACCTGTCCGTCGTGCTGTTTTCCCTAGTCCCTTGACTCTCCTGCCCACCTAGTCAGGTATTTCATGTCCCATTCTCTTCAAACCTCCATCCCCTCTCACCCTCTCTCTCAGCTTTCTGTTTACTGAGAAAATAGGAGTAACTGGATGATAATTTCCAGGGACTCTTGTCACCCTCTCTGCCCACCTACTTGTATCTGTGCCATCATCTGCCTTTGCTTCTGTTCCTGTGGATGAGTGGTCTTGCTCTGAATGTGCATTCCCCATAGGTTTGCACTAAATTCCACTCGCTTTTGCACGCAGCTCCAGCAGCCTTCTTTTCTCTTCCTTTTAAAAAATCATCAATTTTACCCTTTCTATGGGATTGCACTCATCAATTTATAGATGTACTGTTAATTTTTCCCATCCTAAGAAAAATCTCTCCCTCCGTTTCCCTTAGTGATAATCCTTCCCAGATCTCAGAACTCCGTCCTCAGGCATCTTCTCTTTTCTGCCTGTGTTTACTCTCACAGTATTCTCACTCAGTCTTGTAGCTTTAATAACTTAGTTTGCTGGTGACTAACATTTTTCTCTAGCTGGACTTTTTTTTTTTTTAGACAAGGTCTTGCTCCGTCACCCAGGCTGGAGTGCAGTGGCACAATCATCACCCACTACAGCCTTGACCTCCTAGGCTCGAGCAGTTTTCCTGCCCCAGCCACCCTTGCAGCCGGAACTACAGGCACGCACCACCACACTCGACTAATTTTTAAAATTTTTTTGTAGAGACGGGGTCTTACCATGTTGCCCAGGCTGGTCTTGAACTTCGGGGCTCAAGTGATCCTCCTGCCTCGGCCTCCCAAAGTGCTGGGTTTACAGGCGTGAGCCACCGCGCCTGGCTTAGCGAGACTTTTCTCCCAAATGCTAGGCTTGTTTACTCACCCGACTACCTCACGTTCTTCTTGTATTTCTCATCCTCTCATCCACCAGATCTCCTCAGATTAGGCTTTGTCTCTGTAAACAATCAATACATCTTTCAATTTATGTCTCAGGCTGAAGTTCTGGGGTCATCCTTCACTCCCCTTTTTTAGACATCCTTCATAAAAATTCAGCATGAAGTCCTATTGGCTCTATCTTTAGAATATCCAGAATCTGATTTCTATTTACCATACCTGCTGCTTTCCCTCTGCTCTAAAAACAGCCTCCTAACTGGTCTCCTGCTGTTTTCTCTTTTCTCTTTAAGATTGATTCTTTGCAGAGTAGCCAAAGGGATCCTTTTAACATGTAAGTCAGATGCTGTCACCCCCTCTGCTCAGAACCTTCTATGGGCCTGGCGCGGTGACTCACACCTGTAATCCCAGCACTTTGGGAGACCGAGGCAGGCTGATCCCTTGAGGCCAGTAGTTTGAGAGCAGCCTGACCAAAATGGTGAAAACCCATCTCTACTAAAAATACAACAATTTGCTGGGCATGGTGGCACATGCCTGTAATCTCAGCTACTTGGGAGGCTGAGGCAGGAGAATTGCTTGAACCTGTGAGGCAGAGGTTGCAGTGAGCTGAGATCCTACTACTGTACTCCATCCTGGGCTACAGAGCAAGACTGTCTCAAAAGGTGAGAAAAAGAACCTTCCATGGTTTCACACCGGGCTAAAAGCCAGCGTCCTTCCACGGCCTCCTTCGCCTGTGCTGGGGGCTCCGTCTTCTTTCTCTGAATGGCACTCCTCTTCTGTTCTCTCACTGGGGTTCATCCAGGCCAGCCCTGAACTCCCTGTGGCATGCTGTGTATGCTTTTGCCTCTAGTCCAAGCTCTTCTCCCAGGAAGATGCATAGTTGGCTCCCTTACCTTTGGATCTGTGCATAAGTAATACTTTTAAAATACAGTTTATCCCTGGTGGTCTAGTGGTTAGGAAAAAAGGAAAAAAACAGGGTTAAAAATGTCTTATATACAGCATCTTTCTCTAAGAATATGAAGACATTCTCCATGTGCTTTCTTCCAAAGCCTTGCAATTTTGTCTTTCATATATTCCGAAATCCATCTGGTGTTACTTTCTGGGTAGTTGTAAGTAAACATCCAATTCAGTTTTTTTCCTTATAGATTAACAGTTGTTACAGCACCTCTTAGAACACAGTCATCTTCCCCAGGAGGTCTTGAGTGCTATTGATAAATGCCATGTATCAAGTTACCACGTATGCACAGTTCTGTCCTTGGACGCTCCGTTCCGTTCCAGTGGTTGATTTTCTGTCTCTGAGCTAATTTCACCTTTTCTTAGCTTCTCTTTCTTTCTTTTCATGTATTTTTAGAGACAATGTCTCGCTCTGTCACCCATGCCAGAGTGCAGTGTTGTGATTGTAGCTCACTGTAGCCCTGATTCAAGCGATCCTCCTGCGTCAGGCTCTCGAGTAGCTGGGACTATGAGTCACAGACCACTAAGCTCAGCTAATTAAAACAAGTTTTTTTTTTTTGTAGAGGTGGGGTCTTGCTATGTTAGGCAGGTCTCGAACTCCTGGCTTCTGCCTCCCAAAGCACTGGGATTATAGGCATGAACCACTGCGCCTGGCCTTCATACTTCCTTTCATTTAACACAGTGCATTTGTTCTGATGAGAGATGGATTTTGAATGTGATGAGGACAGTGGGAAAGAGGAAGCATGTGGTTTTTGGGGAGTGGGGAGAGGACTGGTATGTTTGGAACCCTTTAAAGCAGGGGTTGCCAAACCATGGCCAGATCTGGCCCACCACCTGTTTTTTTTATGACCCGTGGGGAGTTAAGAATGGTTTTTTATGTTTTTAAATGGTTGGGGAGATAATAAAATTTCATGACACATGACAATTATATGAATTTTAAATTTTGGTTTCCACAAACAGAGTTTCATTAGAACCCAGCCATGTTCACTTGTTGAGGTGCTACCTATGGCTGCTTTTGTGCACCAGGGAATTGAGAGTGTGGCAGGGACTGCTGGCTATCAAAGCTTGAAATATTCACTCTCTGACCCTTTACAGAATAAGTTTGTGACCCTGCAAAATGGATTGATCTGGGTTGTCAGGAACCGCTTCAGAATCCTGGATGTGACAGAAGAGGAGAGAAGAGTATAAAAAGAAGTTTGCATTCAGTGCAGATTCCAAAATTCTGCCCTAGGCTGTTTGTGGCAGGAGATACAAATGTTTTTATTTTCTGTTTTTGTTCAGTCCTGTCCAGTCAAATCAGCAAGATTTATGGTTTTAAGTAAGAACCAGTGATTGTTATTTTAATCTCTGAACCTGTGTGTATTTTAATAGCTTTTCTCACTGGCAGTTGTTAAACTAAACCACATATGCCAGTTTTTAAGTAAATCTAAGGTATTAGAATAAATCTTTTAACAGGTAGGAAGGTGTTAGTTGTGGCATTACAATAAGTAGCATGTGGCTTTCTTTTTCAGTAGGCGGTCCCACCTGGTAATTTAACTGTAAGATGTGTATACATACAGTATATTAGACCTATCTAACCTGTTACATATAATCACGGGTAGTTTTCTCTGAATTTTTCTCAAATAGGACTTGCCAAGATTAAACCCTACAGATCTGTTCAGACTTGAAGGAAATGAAATTCTATCTTTTGTATAATTCAAAGGATTTTTTTGGTTCTGTAATGTAACATTTCATCCCTACATTGTCTTCAGGGTATGCACTCCTTTCTGATAGGAATGTCTAACGGTTGGATTTTAATTGTCCTTGTAAGTACTTTCTGTCTTCTGTGAATGCAGGAGCTAAGCCGAGTATTTTTTGTCAGTTTGGTTAAAGCAGAAGTGACAGCGGTTATTATTAATGACGTGTGTGGTACTGGAGTGCTGGGCTTTACTCTTTCGTTGTCCATCATCACACATTTCGCTGCACTGTCTCACAGTGAGCACGGACTTTGGCAGACAGGGCACTAGGACTGCTCCGGATCTGTAATGCCGAATAGTTTTCTCTCAAGGCTGTAGCAAGGCAAAAATGTATACAAGAGTTAAATACATTCATAGTATTTGCTGTTATTGAATAAAAGCTTTTTTGTCCTCATCTGCTGAAAGTTGTTAATATATTGTGTAAAACTATGGTGAAAGAAGCTATAGCTATTTATTGTATGACTCTAGAGGAACAGTTTTTACTGCCACCTTTTATAAAAGGAAACAGACATCTAAAACATGTTCTTTGTTCTTAAGATATTATTAAAATACAGTTAATTGGGTTACAACTCCTCCCAGACCTGCAAGCTTATCCACTGTATCATTTAAACGGGAAGGAGAAATTCAGTATTTGCTTAATAGCAATCATAAAATATCTACATAATATTCACATCTGCTTTCCGAGTTGAAGTTCTATGGATTTCTTAATGGGAAAGGGAGAGTTGAGCGGCTACCTCAGTCTCCCCTTCTTTCAGTTGCTGACTCAAAGAGCACTGATCTCGCTGCTCATGTCAGGCCTGATGCCTGGGTCTGAGCACAGGCTCAGTGAGTGCTTGGATTACGTAGCAAGGTGGTGATGGAGTCAGGGGCCACTGAGTGTGCGAACAGTCTCCTCACTGTTTAAAACTTGAACCAAGTCAGTTAGCGGGTGCCAGTTCTGGGCCCTAGAGATAGAGAAAAGAATAAAATATAGTCTCAATTTTTCAAGGACTTACAATCTAGCTGGGGAGATGGGATAAGTAAATATTATCTGATGTGGACAAGTTATTCCAGCCTTATGAACAGAGCTCCAGGGAGGCATAGAGGGAGTCTCTTTGTCTGGAAAAGAGGAGGAGTTTCACCAGGGCTGTGAGTTTTCTAAAGGTTTAAAAGGAGATGTAAGTTTCTCCCAGGCAGAGGATTGGGAGATTTAAAGACGACTTCTGCTGGTGGGATATGTTTGAGCAAAGACCAAAGATTGGCGGTACTGGGGTTTTCAGGAATCCATGGTGTACAACCTGGGGAGAGCATATGACAGTGATCACAGCCCCACATTAGTTTTCCTTTATACCACAGACATGAATTACTGTGTGCCAAATGAATGCTGTCATGATTACTCTTTAGTCGCTATTAATAGGTATTTGGATTTCAGGAATCTTTTAGTTGGCCTTAGCTCAGTTAAATGCTTTTCCTTTGGTTAAAATTATTGTAAAGGCGTGGTGCATATATAACAAATTCACACGTAGCATTGGGAATTATTCACAACATAATTCATGAACTTAGTATTTATTCTGTGGTCAGGGTATCATTTTTCCAGTTTTCTTTAAGAATATTGGAAGTAAATATTGGAATATTTATTTAAGAATTTCTTTTCTTCTATCCTGTTTAGTCTGCACCATAGCTTGATTCCAAAGCTTTTGCTGTGCGAGATACCAATTTTGAGTAAAGCAGATGTTAAGATAGCAAGGAATGACTTCAGGGAAGACCGCTCACAGGGGAAAGGTGGTGCCCACGTGAGAGGCAGATGGCAAAGGATCAGGTGAGAGAGAATTCTCACTGCTTTGCTACAGCTGTAAATACACATTTCTTAGTCATCTTAGTAGGAAAAGAGGCGTTATTGAAGTTTATTCCATTGCAGAGCTCTACTTTTATTTGACTATAACTAATACATGGGTTCAAAACTGCATGCAGATGGGGCAGGTAGAGGTGAGTAGATTGGTTGTTGTCCCAGAAATTGTGATCAGCCTTAGCATTCTTCACAATGTTGTAAACTCCTGGGTATTTTCTTAAGCTTATTGCTGTCTACAATATATTTAGTACTTTTTAAAGCCACCTGAAGAGTGTTAGTGACTTGGCTGGGTGTGGTGGCTCACGCCTGTAATCCCAGCACTTTCGGAGGCTGAGGCGGGCAAATCACGAGGTCAAGAGATCAAGACCATCCTGGCCAACAGGATGAAACCCTATCTCTACTAAAAATACAAAAAAAAAAAAAAAAAATCAGCTGGGGGTGGTAGCATGCACTTGTAGTCCCAGCTACTTGGGAGGCTGAGGCAGGAGAATTGCTTGAACTTGGGAGGCAGAGATTGCAGTGAGCTGAGATTGGGACATTGCACTCCAGCCTGGCAACACAGCAAGACTCCATCTCAAAAAAAAAAAAAAAAAAAAAAAAAATAGGGTTAGTGAATATTCTTCTTATGGCAATATTGTCACTAAAAATGGTTTATATACTTGTTTCATACAGTTTATTTAGGCAAGATCAGTGCTGTGCCCTTTAACTTTTTTTTTTTTTGAGATGGAGTTTCACTCTTGTTACCCAGGCTGGAGTGCAATGGCGTGATCTCAGCTCACCGCAACCTCCGCCTCCCGGGTTCAGGCAATTCTCCTGCCTCAGCTTCCCAAGTAGCTGGGATTACAGGCACGCGCCACCATGCCCAGCTAATTTTTTGTATTTTTAGTAGAGACGGGGTTTCACCATGTTGACCAGGATGGTCTCGATCTCTTGACCTCGTGAGCCACCGCGCCCGGCCTCCCAAAGTGCTGGGATTACAGGCGTGAGCCACCGTGCCCGGCCTGAATTTTTATTTTTCAATTTAGTCACGTCACTCAGTTGTCGAGACGCTGAGTCACTTTCATCGTCTACACTCAGAGGGCTGACTGGGGGGAGATATAGACAAATTATTTTGTGTGCGGTTTCCCAGTTTTTAATTAATTTATACTCTGCCTCTTTCCAAAACTGAATTTAAGATGCTTTAAAAAATAAATACAATGAGAAAAAGATAAGGGAGGAAATTAGGGAGAGTGGAAAAACCAGATAGAAAAAGTAAGGATTCATATTGTTGTTAAACATGGTCATAAATTTGACTCCAGACTTAAGAAAGGCCCGGACAGAGAGAAAACCTAATGAATGATGTGAGTTCTGTTGTCTCTTCGTAAGATAAACACCCACATCACTTGGTGTATAAGAAGTCGTGGTACTGAAGTTCAGGGAGAGAAGTGTTTCTTCTGGCCCTAGAAAAGGGGCCTCCATAGGTATCTCCTGCAGCAACTGGGCAGCTCAGTGTCCGAATTCCAAATGAGCATGTGGCTCCCTGCTGGTCTGGCTCAGTCCAAGGGCGAAATACCTTTCTCAGAGAAACAGCACGGTGATTCTACAGTGAGAGCAAAAGCAGAAAATTCATATGGTCCGAATCATTTGGGAGAATCACTTAAATTGTCCAATGTAACAATTTTCCTTCTAACATTAAAACAGATTGCTGTTTCTTTAGGAGATTTATGGAATGAGGAAGTTGGCTTGCATTTAGGTGCCATGTTGCACAAAAAATTCTTATCTTCAGAGCTCTGGAATGATAGCCAGTGCAGGCAGTACTCCTGGCATGAGAGGCATGCAGAGACTACGATGCCCACAGGGAACAGCCACGGGCTCCTCTTTCTCCCTGGGCATACATTCTTGCTGGAAGAATGGGCACACTTTACATTCTCCCTCCCTCTTTCCCTCCCTCCTTTCTCTCCCATCTGTGTCGCTGACTGTATAGAAGTCGGGTGTGTGTGTGTTGTCAGCCTCACAGTGTCTACAGAGTAGATAGTATCCTTGTCCTATAGGAATATTGTCTTACAACTGAACTTTGGTACATATTGGGTGACAGAGGACCAGACTATATTCTCTGTCTAGAACATTAAATATAGATACTCTGTTCTGATTAAGGGCAGATCCATAAGCACGAGCAGTCACCGGAACTGGGACTTGGGTTGTCATGGGTGGTGACATGACACTGCAGGCCAGAGTGCCTCAGTTGGCTTTGTGGCTCTGCCAGTTATCGGCTGAGTGATTTGGGCATGTTACTCACTGTCTCTACTTCACTTACCTTTTCTGTAACATGGAGAGGACGGTGTTGGCTTCTTAGGCTGTTGCAAAGACTGAATGAGAAAATACATGAAAAGGGACAAGAACAGTGCCTGGATGCATAGTAAGTGCTCTGTATATGCAGATCTTTTATTTGGGGTTGTAAGTTAAGGAGCTAGATCAGATAAGCATGGTCCCTCTCCCTGCAATAGTAGATGAAAGCAGCTTTCTGAACAGGACATTTGGAAATTATAGTCTTTTTTCTGATTTGTAACAATTTTATCCTTTTTCAGAGAAACAGCACCCAGGACTATCTTCCAGAGAGTTCTGGATATCCTAAAGAAATCCTCTCATGCTGTTGAGCTTGCCTGCAGAGATCCATCCCAAGCAGAAAATCTGGCTTCCAGCCTGCAGTTAATAACAGAGTGCTTCAGGTGTCTTCGAAATGCTTGCATAGAGTGTTCTGTGAACCAAAATTCAATCAGGTAGTATTCCTTGTAGTTTTGTACCTTTGATTCTGTTTCTTTGTATATGTGCATACTGGTTCTCTCATTTGGCTTATCTGTTAGAAATTGTTTTGGGCTGGGCGAGGTGGCTCATGCCTATAATCCCAGCATTTTGGGAGGCTGAGGCAGGAGGATTGCTTGAGTCTAGGAGTTCAAGATTAGCGTGGGCATCATGGCAACACCCTGTCTCTACAAAAACAAAACCACAAAAAATTAGCCGGACATGGTGGTGTGCACCTGTAGTTCCAGCTACTTGGGAGGCTGAGATGGGAGAATTGCTTGAGCCTGAGAGAGACAGAGGTTGCAGTAAGCTGAGATTATGCCATTGCTGCAACCTGGACCACATTGTGAGACTCTGTCTCAGGGAAAAACAAAACAACAACAACAACAAAAGCAACAAAATAAGTTGTTGTTTTGACATTTTAGTATCAAACACTGTTATTGCAGGATTATCCTTTACATCTGCAGGAAATGAGAACAGATGTAAACTGATGAAAACTAGTAGAAAAAGTTGTTTATTAAAACTACAAGGAAGTTAAACTTTCAAACAGAACCGAGAAGTGAACATCCTAACATACTGAATTTTTAAAAAAGAAACTTAAAGTCCACTATGTCTAACAAGAAGTCCGTTACAGGTCCTGCCATTGGAGTCTCTTCATCTAGTATATAATGGGACAGCATGTAATAGCGTCTGTTTAACAGTAGGGGCTAGATTTCTTATTTGTATTTATGTTTTAAGGTATTTGGTTCTTTATAGTGTTTTGAAGCTGATTTTGAGTCTGTTCCTAGATTTTACTTGCTTAAGTTTACGTGCAGTCCTTGACCTCAGGTCGTAAATATTTTAATTACTTTCAATGTTTTAATTTGTTCCTCATCTTTGAACAAGAAGCATATTTTGTAAATGTACAGGATGACCTGTCTTTCCTAAAGATTGTGTAAAGTTTCAAGCTATGCTTCCTCTTACTTTATGATGTGCACATTTTTAAAAGTAGTTAAAACAGGAGTAGGTGAGCTGAGCTGTCCAGTGCTGTTCTTTGCTTTTACATGTTGCTCTCTCCTCCCAGAACCCAGAATCTTTCTTGTTTGATTTTATGGAATCTGCTTTTTATTAAAAATTTTTAGTTGAAGTCAGAAGTCACAAACAGGATGCTCACTTTCTTTCCTGGAATTGAATGTGGACAGAGCCTCCAGGCTTCCCTGTCACCGCTGTGACGGGTGAGATTGGGCTGGTCCGGAAGCCATTTGAGGGACTCCCTTTGCTTAGACACATATACCCGAGGCTTTCATATGATTAATGAGATTTTTAAGATGAAAGGAGAGGGGGTAAAAAGTGAGTCATGTCACTTCAGTACTGAACCAGACCTGCCATCCATTTGCAGATACATGGATAGAAACAATAATAATCTTGATAATAATAGTCAGCCTTCTAAAACATAACTAGTTATAAGCTAGAAGTATTTGGCCAGAAGGCTAGTTTCTTCTGTCCTTTTCCAGTCAGGAGATGCTGTAGTGTGATGGGGAGGGAAAGGGGAGCCTTAGAACTAGCTTTTGACTGTGGCTGTAGGGTATACCTTTGTGCCTGGCTAACCTTGGGGAAGGGAGCAAGTGTTTGGTGAGCCTGCTGCCTTCGGCATCGGGCTTTTTCTCAAGTGCTTTACTTGTAGAATCTTCTTTAATTCTTAGAGAAAACTCGAGAAATTTTTCCATTTTTACAAAAGAAAAAACTGCAACTTGGAGAGGTTAAATAACTTGTCTGAGAGTCACTTGTTAAGTGAGAGAGACTGGGAACCTTCTCTCCATATCCAGACATCTCACTCTAAAGCTTAATAAGCTCAAAAGCAGTCTGCCCTCACTGTCCTGAGCTTAATAAGCTCAAAAGCAGTCTGCCCTCACTGTCCTGAGCTTAATAAGCTCAAAAGCAGTCTGCACTTGCTGTCCTGCGCCTTACACACTGGACCTGTTGTGGATGACTGCTCCATCCTTACATGGCCACGTGACCCTGGACAGGTGTCTTCCTGAATATCAGTTTTCTCCTCTGTAAAACTGGGTAAGCAATATCTTCCAAACAGGCTGGTTATGGGATGCAAATGAGATTACTTACGTAAATGCCTAATGCACATAGTGTGCTCAGTAAAGATTAAATGTTTCTGCCTCTGCCTTAGGGATGAATAGATAATACAAGTTTATGTTAATACCACTTTCTTTCAAAGCAGTCAATTTTTATTTTCAGTTTTGAGTAATATGTGCAAACTATAAAAATTCAAACATTACAAAAATAAATACTCTGGCAAATAAGTTATTAGTGATCTTTTGGTAGGGCCAGCAAAGCAAGGACTGTGTTGTTTGTGATAATATCTTTTTATTGCATGCAACTTATAGTTGGGCAGAAATGAAAATGAACATAAAGGGTGTTAGTTTTTCTGCCTCTTCCCTTCTAGGATTGTATTATTATTCACTATTAATTTTTAAAAGAAAATTTCAACCATTTAGGGCAGCAGTTTTCAGAATGTAATTTTCTAGTTAGAAATACAACAAAGAGGCTGGGTGCAGTGGCTCACACCTATAATCCCAGCACTTTGGGAGGCCAAGGTGGGTGGATCACAAGGTCAGGAGTTCGAGACCAACCTGACGAACATGGTGAAACCCCATCTCTAAAAACACAAAAATTAGCCGGGCATGGTGGTGCGCACCTGTAATCCAAGCTGCTCAGGAGGCGGAGGCACAAGAATCACTTGAACCTGGGAGGCGGAGGTTGCAGTGAACCAAGATAATGCCACTGCACTCTAGCCTGGGCAACAGAGTGAGATTCCATCTCAAAAAAAAAAAAAAAAAAAAGAAAGAAATACAACAAAGTTTCTAGTAAAGACTTTGTGGCCAAGCTTAACTAAGGCCAGTATTTCTGAGCCAGTCAGACTGCAACAAGTACATATTTTTCTGATGTTTTAAGTTGTTAAGGAGTTAATCAAAAGGTGTGATGCTATTAAGGCCTAGATCTTTCTGCATCTTTTGCACGTTGTGTGGACTGGGATTGTTTTTGCCAAGAATGCATGGTATGGGGAATACTACAATAAAGCAAAGAATCTGAGTCATGGGAAACTGCAGGAAGTGCTTAAAGAAAACTGTTGAAAACAGTTGGCTTTGCACGTAAATATAACCCTACTGATAGGATCGCTGTATTTTCCTGTAAAGGGCCAGATGATAAATAATTTAGGCTTTGTAATCTGTCAGATTTCTCAGCTCTACCATGATAGTGCAAAAACAGCCATAGACAATATATGAATGAATGAACATGTCTAATTTTGTCTTTTTTTAAAAACCTGATTTAGGAACTTGGATACAATTGGTGTTGCTGTTGATTTGATTCTTCTGTTTCGTGAACTGCGAGTGGAACAGGAATCTCTGTTGACAGGTAGCATGCAATATAATTCATGGATCATTTATATCTTTATAAAGGGTTCAAAACCAGCACTTTGAGTATTAACAGCATTCATTGAAGCACATGTTGTCTATTTCATGAGCTCAGGAAACTTTAATATTAAAGAATTGTAAAGTTGTAGCAACTTCCCTTCCTGAATGGCTGAATTTTGTTCCTTCCACATTTTATGTTGAAATCTGTCTGTTCTGGTTGCTGTAACAAAATGCCTTAGGCTGGGGAGTTTATAAACAACAGACATTTATTGCTCACAGTTCTGGAGGCTGGAAAGTCCAAGATTAAGGTGCCAGCAGATTGGGTGTCTTGTGGGGCTGCTCTCTCCTCCACAGACTGCTGCTTCCTGTGGTGGAAGGTGGAAGGCGGAAGGCACAAACAAGCTCCTTGGGCCCCTTTTATTAGGGCACTAATCCCGTTCACAAGGGCTCCGCCATTATGACCTAGTCACTTCCCAAAGGCCCCATCTTATACTAGCATGTTGGAGATTAGATTTCAGCATATGAATTTTGGAGGGGCACAGATACTCAGATCATAGTGTGGTCCTAACCCCCAGTACCCAGAATGTGACTGTTTTTGGAGGTAGGATCTTTAAAGAGGTAGTTAAGGTAAAATGAGGGTATATGACTAGTGTCCTTATAGGAAGAGGAAATTAGGACATGGCCATGCACAGAGTAAAGATCATGTAAAGACACAGGGAGAAGACGGCCGTTCACAGGCCAAGGAGAGACAGCTCAGAAGAAATCAGCCCTGTTGATACCTCGATGTCGGACCTCCAGCTGCCACAACTGTATACGAATAAATGTCTGTTGTTTAAGCCGCCCAGTCTCTGGTAAGACTAATAGGCCATCTTTTAATATTTATGAATGTGGCAGGCCCAGGCCCTCGTCTAGATTTTGGGTGTGATCTGAACAGTGACCAAAACTGACAAAAAAAATCTCTGCCCTTAGCGATCTCACATTCCATTGAGGGGAGCCACTTGTTAAGTGTCTAAGTCAAGTATCTAGTGTGATGAAAAGGGAACTTGGCTCTGATTGTTAACGGTTGTTGACTTGGGATTAAGAGAAACACCAAGCTTCTTTTGACTCACTGGTAGAATGGTTTTGGTCTTTGCTGTTCTAGCATCAACACCTTTCCTTTGAACAGGGTTATTATCTTTACATAATGTTTTGAAAAAAACATAGATTTTTAATATATGATCCCTTTGTCCCAGGAATTGAAATACTCTATGGGTAAACCTAAATTATTTGATAATAAAATCTTAATGTAGGCTGGGTGTTGAGGCTCACACCTGTAATCCTAGCACTTTGAGAGGCCAAGGCGGGGAGATTGCTTGAGCTCAGGGGTTCAAGACCAGCCTGGGCAGCCTGGTGAAACCCTGTCTCTAAAAAAATACAAAGACCAGGCATGGTGGCTCATGCCTGTAATCCCAGCGCTTTGGGAGGCCAAGGTGGGCAGATCACTTGAGGTCAGGAGTTCTAGACCAGCCTGGTCCACATGGTGAAACCCCTTCTCTACTACAGATACAAAAATTAGCGGGGGATGGTGTTGCATGCTTGGAATCCCAGCTACTCAGGAGGCTGAGGCAGAAGAATTGCTTGAACCCAGGAGGCAGAGGTTGCAGTGACCCCGAGATCATGCTGTTGCACTCCAGCCTGGGTGACAAGAGCAAGACCCTGTCTCAAATATATAAATAAATAAAATTTTAATGTAAATGTCCAGCTGGATAAGTTAGATGTACTAGATCATAGGTTAAATTTTGTTGTTGCTGTAATAATAACTTTACCTTATAATTTAATGAATATATCCTTTAAATGAGAAATCGCCAGTTGCATTTAAAATATGATTTGATTTACAACTTGTTTTATATACAGTTTCAATGCCTGTACTTTGCATATAACATGAGGCATATTCCTATTGACGTTAATATGTGTGCTTCTTTTGGTAGATAGAGAAGAACTAGAGGTGATGGTCTTTTTTCACAGGTGAAATAGGTTAAATTAGCGTGTTAGAGGCACTGCCTGGCTTGGTTTAATTTCTGTGATTTCTTAGTGTTTTCATTTTAAACTCAATTTGCTAAAAATTTTTGGATCTTGCTATTTGATTTTGAAGCCTTCCTTTGGGAAATGGTAATGAAAATTAATTACATCGTTTAGGAATTTACACACAAAATATATCTGCAAGTGTTTTTGAGCATCAGTAATTTAAAAAATATTCTCAAGAAATTTAAAGGATGTAGGATTTAGCTGTGAAATGTTTTTGTGATACTATATATTTAAAGATAACTTCCATAGTTCCATTTTATAATGAAATGGAAGCATGAGTACTCAGAATTGGGGAACTATAAATTAGCAGTAAAGTCTGTGTTTCACCGTGTCACTTGGGAGGGCAGCTATTTTGAGATCTCTGTGTGGTATGGTAACTCGGTAAGTTCAGAGTGTGCTGTGTCTTACAACTGGTAGTCCTGATGGGGCAGGCAGTGTGGCACTCCAGAGCTGAAGCACTGTGGTGGGCAGAAGGAGGCTTCTCTTTGAATGATACGTGCTAAATAAAGAAGCAAAGGGGAAGTGCTGTTCAAATGCTGTGGTTAAGTAACTATTAGAGGGGAGCCAGCCCCTCCAACGTGTACTGTATTTCAGTGCCACTTGCCTACGCAGAAGCTTTTCTCCTGAAATTATGCCCTTGCTCTCAGGCAGCCTCTTTTTTTCCTCTTTACTCCGTCATTTTCATCAGCATGTAATATGCTCTCCTGTTTTTCATTTAAAAATACTTTCTTTTGACTCCATGACCCCCTCAGTCCATTATCTCATTTTTCTGCTCTATCCCAAATGTGCTTCAAAAGATTTAGTTTTTACGATAATATGGTAGAAGATTGCTTCATCCTTTCTTCACGGGATTAATTTTCACTGAAGCAGGTAGATGACCTAAGAAAAAATTTAAAGGAGCAGGTGTCTGAAACTGCTTTTATGAACCAGTTTGTCATTCAGGAATAAATGGATAGTTTGGTTGTTGGCTTGGCTATTTATTCACTCATATTCACTAGTCAGGGTAGATTCTTACAGATTCGTTACATGTTAGGTGTGTTAAGAGTTGTTCTTAATTTAGGTAATTGCTTTTGTATGAGTTTGATTATTTCATATTGATGTGAGATTCACATAACATTAACCATTTTAAAGTAAATAATCAAATGGCATTTAGTACATCCACAGTGTTGTACAACTACCCATCTCGACCTAATTAAAAATATTATCATCCTAAAAGGATACCCTGTTTTCATTGAGCAGTTGCTTTCTTTCTATCTCCCTGTAGCCCCTGGCAACCACCATTTTGCATTCTGTCTCTGGATATTTTGTATAAACGGAATCGTAGAATTAATTATGTGACATTTGGTGTCTGACTCCTTTCACTTAGCATAATGTTTTTGAGGTTCGTCCACCTTGTAGCATGTATCATGACTTCGTCCCTGTTTATGAGAGAATAGTACTCCTCATATCATCCCTAGTATCTCCAAGTATTCATCGTCTGTTGCACATTTAGGTTGTTTCCACTTCTGGCTATCATGAGTGTCAGTGCCCCTGTGAACATGCTGGGACATGTATTTGTTTTTCCGTTTTTAATTCTTTTGGGTGTGTGCCTAGGAATAAAATTGCCGGGTCAGATGGTCACTCTGTGCTTAGCGTTTGAGGAGCCGCCAGACGGTTTCGTAGCAGCGGAGTCCTGGTCCTCTTCACCGACACTGTGTGCTTGTTCCCATTTCTTGCATCCTCGCTACTCTCTCAGGATGGTAGTCCTCCTGGTGGGTGTGAAGTGGGGGTACTTCATTGTGGTTTTGATTTGCATTTTCCAAATGCTCAAGTAGTTCTTGGCCATTTGTAAATAGTCTTTGGAGAAATGCCTACATGAGTCCTTCGTCCAGTTTTTAATTGGGCTGTTTGTCTCTCTTTCTTGTGGAGTTGTAAACATTTTTTATACTTGGAGATACTAGGGATGATACTGAATCTATGGATCAGTTTGGGAAGAATTGCTGTCTTAACACTATAGAGTTTTCAAGTTCATGAATATGGAGCATCTCTACATTTATTCAGGCCTTTTTACATTTTTCAGTTGTGTTACCGTTTAGGAGATGGCTTGTGTTTAGTGACAGATAGTATGGGAAGGATGTTACCAAGGCAAGAAGGAAAATGGAAAGGAAGTAATATTTCTCATCACCTTCTTGAAAAAGTCAGCTAGTGAAATGTCTGAATTTTAGTTGGAATTCAACAATGAAATTTGGATTCAACAGTGAAACTTAGAAAACATTTTATGATGTGTTAGTTCAAACTTAATACAAATAGTCTTTTAAAAAGTATCCTGGTTCCTAACAAAGCGCATATATTCTTTTGACTCTCTGTGAGAACTTTATTCTAGGTAGCTTTTTAGCAGGGTCTGCGTGCCAGTTTTTTGTTACCACACTTGAGGTAAGAACTGTAATTACATTGTCAAAATAATATTTAGAGTATTATTTTCAGGGAATAATTGCAGTGGTGTGACAAATATATTATGCTCATCAAATTTTTTGTAAACACAAGCATGAGTTATTTTAATAGAGTTATTGGTGTTGTTTTTGGCCTTTATTCTTTCTTAAT
The DNA here is from genome assembly GCF_049354715.1 of Callithrix jacchus. Classification (NCBI taxonomy): domain Eukaryota; kingdom Metazoa; phylum Chordata; class Mammalia; order Primates; family Cebidae; genus Callithrix; species Callithrix jacchus. Next base: position 214,279,910 of record NC_133502.1, on the reverse strand, counting down.
CTGTAAAAATAATGTTTGGATTTTTGAGGGTCTTTGTAACATTTGCAGTATTTACATAAAGATCCATTGGTCAGCGTTTGGTAAGGTAAACTGTCATTTGCACCTGTCTGGAGATTTCTTTTCTTGTGTCTAGGACATCTTTAAGTCTTTCCCTTTTCAGAATTGTGTTCTGATCCTGAGCATTAAGCTTAGGTGCCTGATGATTTCTTGGGTCAGTTGGTTTTCAGAGCAACCTATGCTATTGGCTTTTTCTGCATATTAAGTTTTACATGGATGTGAGTGTTAATATTCTAAAATATTGAGTAGAATTTTTTTTTTTTTTTTTGAGACAGAGTCTCAGTCTGTCTCCCAGGCTGGAGTGCAGCGGCTCAGTCTTAGCTCACTGCAACCTCCGCTTCCCAGGTTCAAGCAGTTCTCCCTGTCTCAGCCTCCTGAATAGCTAGGATTACAGGTGCCCGCTACCATGCCTGGCTGATTTTTGTATTTTTAGTAGCAATGGGGTTTTACCATGTTGGCCAGGCTGGTCTCGAACTCCTGAACTTGCGATCTGCCCCCTACCCGTGTCTTCCCAAAGTGCTGGGATTACAGGTATGAGCCATCGTACCCAGCCAATAAGTTAGTTAATTTTGTATGCAGAGTATATTGTTTTGGTAAGGCATATTAATTTTTTTTTTTTTGAGATGGAGTCTTACTCTGTCACCCAGACTGGAGTGCAGTGCCATGATCTTGGCCCACAGCAACCTCTGCCTCCTGGGTTCAAGCAATTTCATGGCTGAGTAATTTTTTGTACTTTTAGTAGAGATGGGGTTTCGCCATATTGGCCAGGCTGGTCTCGAAATCCTGTCCTCAAATGATCCACCTGCCTCGGCCTCCCAAAGTGCTGGGATTACAGGTGTGAACCATGGCGCCCGGCCATGGCATATTCATGTTATTTCCAAAGTGACGTTGTGGAGAGAGACCTCAATTTTTAAAATAAACAAAAAAGAAGCAAGCAGAAACTTTCTGTTTAATAACATAGAGAATATTTCTTAAGATGTATTTATTTATTCATTGTGTTTAATCATTTATCTTTTTTTTTTTTAACTTTTGTATATTCTTAGCTTTTCGCTGTGGCCTGCAGTTTTTAGGCAACATTGCTTCACGGAATGAAGATTCCCAGTCTATTGTTTGGGTGCATGCTTTCCCAGAACTGTTTCTGTGAGTATATTGATAAGAATTTTTCTGACTTGTGGGAAGACTGTGGTTATGTTTTTCCATTTTATATAAAGTTCAAAAATAGGAAAAACTAACCCACTGTAATAGAGTTCAGGACAGTAGTTGTTCCTGGTGGGTGGGTACGAGCTAAGAGAGGGCATTAGGGAAACACCTGGGTCCTGGAAGTGTTAGTCTACATCTTGACCTTGGTGGTGGTTACATGGATGTGTACGTATCTGAAGTTTGTTCATTGGGCTGTATGTACACTTAAGATTTGAGCCCTTGAGCCCTTGATTGTATGTCAGTTTAATTTTAAGAAAATAAAAGTCTTGGATAAAGTAAGTAATATTGTTAAGGACACTAAAATTTATGAGAAACAGTAAACATAAAACATCAAAGTGTGGGCAGTGAATTAAAATTCTTTATATATTGAATACCTATATGCTCAGCACAATGCTGTATGTTTGGAAGATAGGGAGAATTGTAAGATTTGGATAAACAATCAGTTTATCAATGTAAGAAGTGGGTAACCAGTTCGTTTATCAGTGTCAGATGTGGATAATCAGTCCATTTATCTGGATTGGATCGAGACCCTCCTGGCTAACATGGTGAAACCCTGTCTCTACTAAAAATACAAAAAATTAGCCGGGTGTGGTGGTCTGCACCTGTAACCCCAGCTAGTTGGGAGGATGAGGCAGGAGAATCCATTGAACCCAGGAGGTGGAGGTTGTAGTGAGCTGAGATCATGCCACTGTACTCCAACCTGGGCGACAGAGAGAGACTCTCAAAAAAACAAACAAAACTATTTTGGACAGCTAATATCTGCCGGGTTTCAGGATAGATGACTGGAATATGATGGTAACTCAGATATTCATTACTCCTGAAGATTTCATTCTTTGGTTGGGGAAATAAAGGAATAGGTACGTAGGTTGTGATGTAAGAACTAAGGTAGTGAGGGTAAATCCAGGGTGTAATAGAAAAGCAAGGGAGAGGCTTAGGTGTAGGACAGTCGGAGGAGCCTTACATGTTGCTGTTAGATAATCTCGTTTGATCATCACAAAAACCTATGAAATGGAGGAGGTTTGTGACTGTATTTCACTTTTTATATCAGAAGACATGTTAAGAGAGGTTCTTTGCCTTCACTCTATGCATTTATGGGACAGATGTAACCAAATTTGAATTCCAGTTTTGTCAGCTGCTGGCTTTGTGCTATTGGGCAAGTGAAGCTAACAGATTCTTTATCTGAAATATATGAATAATACCCCCTTCAGAAGAGTATTATGAAGTTTAAATGGAAACAAAGTTCTGCCATCTTGTATAACCCATGATATAATTGACAATCGCTGTGTCAGTGACCTTCCCCAGGTCACCTGGCTGATAGTCAGAGGAGCTAGGAGATACAGCGAGGCTCCGGACTCCAAATTCTGTTTGTCACCCCACTGTACCATCTCTCCTGTAGATATCTTGCTCCTAAGGACTATTAAAGCAGTGCCAGCAGTCATGGAGGTATTATTTTTTACCTGTTGATTTTTTTCTTCCTAACAAGAATGGACATTTTAGTGTTTTATAAATGTAACCATTTTAATCTTTTTCTCTAATGGTAAGTTATTTGCTTTTTGCCTTCTGAGTTCTAAGTCAACTTCAACTTTAATATTTTGGATACTTTTTATTGTGACTAAGTTTATATTTACTATTTTTACATTAAATAACCTACTTATTTTAAAGTGGTATAATTCTTCCGTAAATCCTTAGAAGTATTAGTATGTAGTGAATTTGCTAATGGAATCATTGTTATTTTTGTGTTTTATTTTGTCATGTTACTCAATTGGGCTAACAGTCTCATTTCCTTGTTTGGAAGGTCTTGCTTAAATCATCCAGACAAAAAAATTGTTGCCTACTCTTCAATGATTTTGTTTACATCCCTTAATCATGAAAGAATGAAAGAACTGGAGGAAAACCTCAATATTGCAATTGATGTCATAGATGCTTACCAAAGACATCCTGAATCAGAATGGCCGTAAGTGTCTTGTTAGAAGTTTGATTGCTTTAGGACATCCTGACATCACTTTCCTTGTAGAGGTTTTAAGTAAAAGTTAGCATTGTGGTAATTGAACAATAAGTTAAAACTTAACATGTGTTGACAGAATTAGAAACAGTTTTGAGCAGAATTTAGAGAACTTGCAAAAGAGGTGAATGAAGTGAGGCTTGAGTTGAGCCTTCAAGGTCAGAGAGAATTCTTTAAGGGGATGAGGAGCAGGAAAAACATTCTTGGTGTATGAATAGGCGGTACGAAATGCCCAGGCACTTCTGGAGTGTACAGATCAGTCTGTTGTGGCTGCAGTAGAGAGTTCATTAGATCACAGGTTGGTGTGAGCATCTGTGCAGATGAGATAGTCACTGCCATTTAAATTGCTCCCCCCCATACATAATACACTGCACCCCTCATACATAATGTATTATTTCTCTCTGATTGCTTTCAAGATGTTTCGTTGTCTTTTCAGAGGTTAATTATGGTATTGGCGTAGATTTTTTTGGGTTTACTCTTTGGGGTTGCCTCAACTTCTTCAATCAGTAGGTTTATGTCTTTTGCCAAATTGGGGAAGTTTTAGTTGTTATTTATTTGAATATTTTTTTCAGGCCCTTGTTCTCTCTACACTTCTTCTGGGACTCCATGTTTTAGGTCCACACACAGTCCACGGCAGGGCCAGGGCTGTGGCTCAACTGTTGGGATAGTGAAAATTATACAAGATACAACAATCCACTTTTAGGTTTAGACAGTTTGTTACTTATATAGACAGGAAAGAAGAAGCCAAAGGGGCTAGCTCCTCCCGATTCTTGTCCCAGACACCACAAGGACGTGGATGATTAGGATGTGAATTGTGAGATACTCCATTCTTGAGGAGCCCTTCTTGACTGCTTAAAGATGCTTTATATGCTGAAAGGGGCAGGGCAGAAAGCTCTGTACCTCATTAGCGCAAACTCATCAGAACCTGTCTCACGACAGCCTCCCCTAGGAGACAGAAGAGCAAAAAGGAGACAGCTCCAGAAGCCTCAGGCCTCCCGTCTGGTGTTCCAGGAGGATTACAAGGTATTCATGCAAGACTCAGATTAGCCTCTGTTCAGGCTCTGGCATGCATGGTATATATGGATATGGCCAGGGTCACCAGGGCTCTATGTGGAGCTGTTCCCCTGTACTCTGAACATACACGTGTTAGACTTCTGTTGTGTTGCAAGTCCCTGAGGCTCTGTTCAGTGTTTTGTTTTTTTTCTTGTCTGTTTTCTCCACCAATACCACAGTATCTTGAGTACTGTAATTTTATAGTAAAATTTGAAATCAGGAAGTGTGAGTCTTTCAACTTTGTTTTTTTCAGTTTTTTTTTTTTTTGTCCCGGATCCCTTGTGTTTCCATATTAATTTTAGGATCAACTTTTCAATTCGTTAAAAAAAAAAAAAAACCAGCTAGAATTTTGATAAGAATTGTGTGAATCTGTAGACCGATTTGGGGGGATATTGCTGTCTTACCTCTATTAAGTGTTCCAGTCCTTGAATAGAGGATAGTCATCTATTTATTTAGGCCTTGTAAATTTTCTTCAGTTATGGTTTGTAGTTTTAGTCTGTAAGTATTGCATGTATTTAGTTCAGTTTATTCTAAGTGTTTCATTCTTCTTGATGCTATTGCAAATGGAATTGTTTTCTTTCATTTTTGGATTATTCATTGTTAATGTGTAGAAATGCCACTGATTTTTGTCTATTAATCTTGTATTCTGCAGTCTTTCTCGCTCAACTTATTTATAGTTTAGTATTTGTGTGTGTGTGTGTGTGTGATTCTTAGGATTTTCTCTGTACAGGACCATGCCATCTGCAAGGAGATAATACTTTTTTCTTTCCGGCTGGGTTACTTTTTCTTTCTTTTCCTTGCCTAGTTGCCCTGACTGGAAATTCCAATACAGTGTTGAATAGAATTGCTGAGAGCAGACATCTGTGTTTAATTTAAGAGTTTAGTGGGGCCAGGCGCGGTGGCTCACGCCCGTAATCCCAGCACTCTGGGAGGCCGAGGCGGGTGGATCACGAGGTCAAGAGATCGAGACCATCCTGGTCAACATGGTGAAACCCCGTCTCTACTAAAAATACAAAAAATTAGCTGGGTATGGTGGCGCGTGCCTGTAATCCCAGCTACTTAGGAGGCTGAGGCAGGAGAATTGCCTGAACCCAGGAGGCGGAGGTTGCGGTGAGCCGAGATCGCACCATTGCACTCCAGCCTGGGTAACAAGAGCAAAACTCCGTCTCAAAAAAAAAAGAGTTTAGTGGGGAAGTGTTCAGTTTTTCAGTGTGTTACTGCCTGTGGGGTTTTCATAGAAACCCTTGTTCAGGATGAGAAACTTTTTTTCTACTTGTACTGATTTTCTTTTACTTGTTGAATGTTTTTATTAGGAAAGTCTATTTTATCAAATGTATTTTGTGTCTGTTGACATGCTCATTTGACTTTGTCTTTTAGTCTCTTACTATTTTGTCCAACAGTTATTTTTATACTTTAAATCAACTTTGCATTCCTGAAATAAATCCTGCTTGTTCATAGTGTATAATCCTTTTTATATGTTGCTAGATTCGGTTAATATTTTGTTGGGGATTTTTGCATTTGTATTCATAAGGCATATTGGTTTGTAGTTTTTTTTTTTTCTGATTTTCTGATTTTGGTATCAGGTAAATACTGACTTTACATGATGAGGTTTTGTTTTGTTTTGCTTTTGCAAGATTGTGAAGGATTGGTATTCACCTTTAAATATGTGGTAGAGTTCATTAAACACCATCTGGTGTGGGGCTTTCTACATGGAAAGAGTTTTGGTTACTAATTCCATCTCTACTTGTTACAGGTCTCTTCAGATTGTTGTCTTCTTGGGTCAGTTTTGGTAGTTTGTTTGTTTCTAGAAATTTGTCCGTTTGGTGTAGGCCAGGGGTCCTCCAGCCCCGGACCTGTGGACTGGCACCTGTCCGTGGCCTATTAGGAATAGGCCCACACAGCACAAGGTGAGCAGCAGTCAAACGAACATTTCCGCAGGGCTCCACCTCTTGTCAGGTCATCAGCCACGTTTGATTCTCATAGGAGCACAAACCCTATTGTGAACTGTGCATTTGAGGAATCTAGGTCACACACTCCTTATGAGAATCGATTATAACCAACGCCTGATGATCTGAGGTGGAACAGTTTCATCCTGAAACCATCTCCCACCCCTGTCTGTAGAAAAATTGTCTTTCATGAAACCAGTCCCTGGTGCCGAAAAGGTTGGGGACCACTGGTCTAGGGTATCTCATTTGTTGGCACAAATTGTTCATAGTAGAAAACTCTCAGGCAGTTTTTTATTTAGGTTGATAGGAATGTCCCCTCTTCATTCCTGGTTTTAGTAATTTCAGTCTTTTCTGTTTTCTTCTTCGCTATAGCTAAAGGTTCGTTAGGGTTTTTGCTCTTTGCAGAGAATGAACTTTTGGTTTTGTTGATTTTCTTTACTAGTTTTATATTCTCTATTTCATTTATTTTGTCTTTAATCTTTATTATATTTTTTCTACTTGCTTTGGGTTTGGTTTGCTCTTCTTTTTCTCGTTTCTTAAGGTGGGAGGTTAGGTTATTCATATGAGATCTTCTGTCTTTTTTACATAGACATGAACATCTACACATTTCCTGGTAGGAACTGCTGTAGCATCCCATAATTTAGTATTCTATAAATTTTGATGTTTGTGCTTTTATTTTTATTTATTTCAAATTATAGTCCAATTTCCCTTATGACCCATTGGTTATTTGGGAGTTTGTTTAATTTCCACATGTTTGTATATTTCTTAAATTTCCTTTTGTTACGGATTTCTGATTTTATTCCATGTGGCCAGAGAACACAGTTTATATGATTTCATTCTTTTTGAGATTACTGAGGCTTGTTTTATGGCCTGACAGATGGTCTATCATAGAGAATGTTTCATGTACACTTGAGAAGAGCTCGTATGCTGCTGGTTTTGGTGGCATGCTCTGTAGATACCTATTAGGTCTGGTTGGCTAGTTGGTTGGTTGTGTTGTTTAAATCTTGTTTCCTTGCTGATCTTCTGTTCTAGCTGTTCTCTTCGTTATTGAAAGTGAATTATTGTCCATTTTTTTCCTTCAGTCTGTCAGGTTTTTCTTCCCCTCTTTTCAGGCTCTGTTAAGTACACACACATATAGACAGACACGTATGTTCGTTGATTGTTATGCCTTCTTGATGCATTCGGTATAAAATTTATCACAAATTTTGTTGTTGTTTTTTTAAATCTATTTTGACATATGTTTTGCACATAATGGTTAGGGTGTGATTAGGGCACAGATTTCTCCAGGGAGTAATCCCGGAGCTGCATGTAATCCCACTTGCATTCATAGGTGAGGTGTGAGCTTTTTCAGTTTTGGTTTATTTCAGGGTAATCTTTTATCATTCTGTTGAAATTATACCTAATTTTAAGATTATTTATTTTTCTGATTATTCACTTGTATTTCAGTTATAATTTGCAAACAAACAGAAGTTGGTACATTAATATGCTGTGTTTGACTTAGAAAACTTCTCCCTTTGTATGTGACTATAACATGACAGGATCAGCCATTAGAGTCTGCTTGCTTATAGACATTTTCTGAAGCTGAGTTCTGTTTTATTTGTTTAGTACCTTGTGTCTGTATTTTAATCATCTGCAGTTATTTATTTAGCAGCTTGGAATAAAGGGCAAAAGGTCATAAAGGGCAAAATATAAAATCTCTTAATAGCTTAAGTTAAAGTTATCAGAGTCCACTGGAAGGAATTAAGAAAGGAACAAAGGATGGATGTAGTGGCCAAAAGATCACTTCTGCAGCATACCTTGATTTTGTAGTGAGAGGAACTCTGCGTTTTGTAGCAAACAGTGAGATCACAGAATATCCAGAGGCTTCAGACAAAATTGTTGTTTTTGCTGTTAAATGTAACCTCATCCCTGGAAATTGGAGAAAACGCACTTTCTGCCTTTTCTCTCCCCTGCATTTTATGCGCTATGTGGCAAATAGTACAAAACTACATGGTCTTAGATTTCATGGTTCCGTTGTGTTTTCTTTCCTTCCTTTGCTTGTTTCTTAGAAAAGGGCAAATGTGATTCCACTAACTTTGGGTTTTTTAATTTGAGTATACTAGAGACACAGGAAAGTGTAGGCGAGAAAGTCTTTGGCACTACTTGGTTTGTATTATTGGGTTCATGTCTTTCTAAAAATGTCTGTTCTTTTGTTTGTAGGTGTGAAAGATGTTTTCATGCTCTTAGATAACCCTGGATGAATCCAAGGGTTCTATTTTGAGTTCATCTAAATCTGAAAGCCCAGTAAATGTGCAGTAGTAGGTTAGGTCAGTCGGTGCAGAATTACACAGTAGAGGAAGAGGCAGGACTGCCTCATGCTGATCCTGTGATGTGTTGGTTGCTTTGTGTCATCTCATTTTCACATTGCTGCCATCCTGCGAATTGTGTTTTACCACTGTGTGCATAGGAAGGTTAAACAGAGTAAACCAGCTTGACCAAGGTCACATGACTAGCACATAGCAGAGATGGGATTGCAAGCGATGCTGAACTCATCGGCCTGTTCCTTTTTTAGTAATACCATGTCATGTGTTATGAAAATTATCAGTTTTCAGAGAGGAGTCTGCATTTCAAAGGTGAGGCATGAACTCTTTCCGTTTTAGCCTCTTTTGGCATAAACTTTTTTTTTTTGAGATAGAGTCTCACTTTGTTGCCTAGGCTGGATTGCAGTGGTACGATCTCAGCTCACTGCAACCTCCACCTCCCGGGTTCAAGTGCTTCTCCCGTCTCAGCCCTCCCAGTAGCCAGGACTACAGGCACACCACCATGCCTGGCTAATTTTTTATATTTTTAGTAGAGTTGAGTTTTCATCATGTTGGCCAGGCTGATCTTCAACTCCTGACCTCAGGTGATCTGCCCACATTGGCCTCCCAAAGTGCTGGAATTATAGGCGTAAGCCACTGACCCCAGCCTAAACTTTTATTAATCCATTGAACTTTTACTCAGTTTCGCTACAAAAATGAAGTTTTAACTGTGAGCAAAGCCTTCTTTTTTGTTAATATTTGGGTTATCTAGTTGATTTATTTCGTATGCGCTAGGAATGTCTCTTGCCTTATGCATATGCATTTTATTATCAGCTTAAGTATAAAGATATTAGGAAGATGACATAATTGTCCATCCTCTTGCAGTCTGAATCTGTTGCCCCTCTTTTGTTCGCTCACAACAGCCATGCATTCCACTTGGATGGCACTTAGCACATTTAATTGTCCATTAGACTGTGAGCTCCCTGTGGCGGAGGATTTAGTGTTGTTTGTTATTAGATCCTTAGCAAGATAAATCTGGTATGTGATAAGTATTATTTTAGTCATGATTCTTCTGAATCTAAGTGACAGAAGTCCACTTCAGATGGTTTATGCACATAAAGGAATTTATTGGCTTATACAACCGAACAATCCTAGGGTCACTGGATGAAGGCACAGTGAATCCCGGGGGCTGAAAGATGTCATATCTGTCTCATCTTTGTCTCGTTTGTCTCCCGTGCTGGCTTTGTTGTAAGGCAGGTTTCCTGCTTCCTGTGTTGGCTCCTGTTCTTGCCTGCTCAGGGTTGGCATGGCCTCCAGCTGGTCCTCAGACCACTCTTCTCCATTATTACTGGTTCTCTGGGTGATCTCACCTCATACCACAGCTTTAAATACCTCTTCTGAATTGATGATTTCCACATTTATGTCTCTGGCCTTGACCTCTTGCTGAGGCTCCAGATTTACATTACAGCCTTCTATTATGTGCTCCTAATTGGCATCTGAAACGTGTCAAGGCTGCATCCAAACATTTGATTTCCCCCGTGCATAAAACCTGCCATTGCCCCACCAGTGTTTATCGTTTAGAAACTGGCATCACCATTTACCCATTTGCTGAGGGCTGGAACCTGAGTCCTGATTTTCTTTCATGCTCACCCACTTATACTCATGAGCCTCATCTTCAGAATGTGTTCCACATGCACCTCCTGCACACCTCTTCTGCCATAGACATGCTTCATTGCCACTGCCAGAACTTTCTCACTCATCTTTCTGTCTCTCCTCTTGCCCTCTGAATTATCACACAGTAGACAGAGTGACCTTTTAAAAATTACTGTAACTCTTGTCACTTCTTGCTTAAATAAACTGTCCAGTGCCTTCTTGTTGCAACCTAGAAGCAAATCCAGCACTTGTCGTGTCCTGGCTTCTGACTGACGACCTCATCTTATTCTTACTACTTTTACGCCTGCTCATTAGTTCCACTTGGTCTTACTGTTATACTTTGAACACCCCAAGTTTGTTCTGTCCTGAATCTTTACACCCGTTATCTTTCTGCATGGAACCTTCTTAGATCTTTGTGTGGCTAGCTCTTTTAGGTCTCTGCTGAAATATCTGTCACTTCTACTGAGAGACCTTCCCAGCACTTTATGTTCAGTAGTGTTTCCTCTAAGCCTGTATCTTTTTACTTTTATTCATTTGTTTAATTAGACTTAAGTACTACTGAACATTATACAAATCTTAGTTGCTTTCTTGTTTATTGTTTGTTGCTAGAATGTAGAAGTAGCCCCGTAAGGCCCTGGAGTTTGTCCTGGTCATCACTTGATGCAAATCACCTAGAACATGTGCTAACAAACTATGGCTCATGGTCTAAATCCAGCCCACTGCTGCTTTTTGTAAATAAAGTTTTATTGGAACACAGCCAAGCTTGTTTAGATACTGTCTATGGCTGCCTTTATGCCACAGTGGCAGAGCTGAGTAGTTGTGATGGAGACTGTTTGGCCTGCAAAGCCTGTTTACTAACTGCCCTTTACGGAAAAGTTTGCCAGCCTCTTCCATAGAATGGTGTTTGCTGGTAGTAGTTGTTGAATAAGTCTAGTGATTGGTGGCATCGTTGTCTTTCGGTCACTTCAGGCTTATCTGGTTCTCTGTGACTTTGGTGAGAGACCCCCCCCCCCCCAGACAGGGTTCATATCATTGTTTTCTAGAATTCTATACAGGCTTCTTCATTTAATATCAGTAATCTATTTCTGAAAATCATCGACATTCAGTGCAAAAAAGTGACTGAGAGTCGATTTCCTTTTTAAAAATGGGGACATTATAAAATGTTACATGTCTACCCCAAACCCCAATCAATGTCATTTTTTTTTGAGACGGAGTTTCGCTCTTGTTACCCAGGCTGGAGTGCAATGGCGTGATCTTGGCTCACCGCAACCTCTGCCTCCTGGGTTCAGGCAATTCTCCTGCCTCAGCCTCCCGAGTAGCTGGGATTACAGGCACGTGCCACCATGCCCAGCTAATTTTTTTGTATTTTTAGTAGAGATGGTGTTTTGACCAGGATGGTCTCGATCTCCTTACCTTGTGATCCACCCGCCTCGGCCTCCCAAAGTGCTGGGATTACGGGCGTGAGCCACCGCGCCCGGCAGTGTCTTAAAATAGAATCAAACTAGAATGCTGTTCAGCAATAAAAAGGAACAACTCTTGGTACAAACTGTAACTTGGGAAAATCTCATGGTAATTACAGCAGAGTGGAAAAAAAAGAAAGCCAGTCAATCCCCAAAGGTTAAATAATGTATCATTCCATTACATGACATTCCTGAAATGACAAAATTATAGAAATGGAGAACAGATTAGTGGTGGTCAGGGATTGAGGAAGGATGCTTCACTGATAGGTGGGTGTACCTATAAAGCGCTATGTGGGATCTGGAGGTGCTGAACTGTTCTGGATCCTACCTGTGAGAGGGGGACTGTGAACTCACCATGATTGAATCACATAGAGCTAAAGACACGCACACAGCTACTCATGAGTAAAGGCACAAGGTAACCTGGGAAACCTGTGTAAGATGTGCACGTGGTGTCACTGCCAGCATCTGGGTTGTCAAATGCTATAGTTTTACAGGGTCTCCACTGGGGAAAACTGGGTAAAGGGTACACAGAATCTCTCTTGTGTTTTATAAACTGCATGTCCATCTACAGTTATCTCAAAATAAAAAGGTTTAATTAAAAAAGAAAAACCCAAACTTGGTGAAGCACGTGTATATGTAACGGATTATCATGTTAGGATGTACACTGCTTAAAATATTTCTTTCTGATTGCCATACAGTTAGTATAATTGTCAGCAAACAGTTGGCTTTGTATGTGGGAACATGGAGTCTCTCTTTTTTTTTTTTGAGACAGAGTGTCGCTCTTGTTACCCAGGCTGGAGTGCAATGGCGCGATCTCGGCTCACCACAACCTCCGCCTCCTGGGTTCAGGCAATTCTCCTGCCTCAGCGTCCAGAGTAGCCGGGATTACAGGCGTGCACCACCATGCCCAGCTAATTTTTTGTATTTTTAGTAGAGATGGGGTTTCACCATGTTGACCAGGATGGTCTCGATCTCTTGACCTCGTGATCCACCTGCCTCGGCCTCCCAAAGTGCTGGGATTACAGGCGTGAGTCACTGCGCCCGGCCAAACGGAGTCTCTTAATGCCACCATCATGAAGGAAGTGCTTCGTAAATGTCTGTACACAGTTCTGACTTTTTACCAACTGTGTGTAGAATGCAACTTGTGATTTTATGTATATATGCACACCTTTTTGTGAAATGTTGTGTCGAGTACTTTTGAATATTAAAGTTTTTTCTATAAACATTGACTGGCAAGTGTATTCAGAAGTTTGGGAATTAGAAACAAAGACGTGATAACCGGATGGACATATATGAGGTGTGCAAGGGGCCCTTTTTGGGTCGCATTGTCACCCCTGGGGCAGTGCTGTTTGTTGGGGTGTGCAGTCACATGTTCTCTGGGGGCTCAGGCTGTCAGGTTTGGGCTCATTCTTGAAGGAAGAGGAATTCTTGTTATCCAAAGAAAGAAAAAAAGGGGATGCTGAACAGGGGAAATTGTGGCAGATATCCGCAGGAACTGTCAGTGTTTGGTGAATGCATGTCCTTTTCGTCATCTGCTGCTGCTTCAGGAGGCAAATATTGTTTAATATCTCCATTTTTGCTGGAGTTGAATCCTGATGCGTTATTACTGGAAGCAGGAGAAATGGAATACGTCGATACTGAAGGGTAGACAGCTTTGCCAGTGAGTGTTGGACTGAGACTCAAGCCCAGCTCTTTCTGAGACTAGAATTTGTGCTGTTGCTTTACACCCACTGCCTCCCTTAGAGGACAGCATTACAGGAAGGGTGGCTGGGATGTGCATGTGTGTAATGGCATTTCTGCCAGTGCCTAGCACATGTAGATTCAGAAATCTATTTATGTATTTTTCAGATTATAACTCATTTATTTTCCAGTAGAGGAAGCATCGCCATTGAATCGGTGGACTGATATTTGTCTAATTTAATGCTACTCACATTTAACCCATTGGAAATGTTACTTAACTGTCTAGCAGGAGAAAGGAGGTTATTTTCTAGAGCAGCTTTGTAAGCTCTGTCCAAATTGCGATGTTAAGCAACTGTGGGTTAGATCTCCCAGACCTCGTAACAAAGGAGAGTGGCATTTATTTTACATAGTCCACTTAAATGAAAACTTTATGAGGCATAAAACCGTTTGCCAGGCTTTTGAACCGAATGACATCTGCTCTACTCATGTTGTGAGTATAGTGTCGCCATTGTATGCATGTATGGATATGGATGATAGATGCTTCATTAAAAAGAAATTTCCCTGAAACCCCCTGCCTTTAGGACGGTCTGTGTTTACCAGTAACGAGTTGGCCTTTCATTATCTGTTGGCATGTGCTCCTCAGTGCCCACACAGGTGACCTTTACTATCTTCTATTTTGTATACCAGCATTGTAATGCAGATGCTGATTCATCTGTCTACAACTGTTCACTTACTTTAAAATCATTAATAAATGAGAAAGATTGAGAGAAAGAGTTGGGAGGGGAGAGACCTTCATGCGTTTTGTTTTTTAGTAAATGTGGAGAATGACGTAAAGTATAGTTAGTGCTTTGGCATCAGCAATGCGATTTGTGAATGTTAGCTTTTCTGTAATGACATTTAAATGATGAATTTCAAGATTAAACTGAGGAGTTCTACCCCTGACATTACTGGGATGGGTCAACTCTGACACTGGAGGCAGAAAGTAGCAACAGAATAAGCAGATCTCCTGCGGAAAGCCTGTTACTCTTTTACAGGCTTTCTGCATGTTTTCTACACACGTTTACTGCAGATTCTGTTGCAGAACTTCATGCTGCCTTCATGTAAATAAAATGTCAGCCAGCAGCCAGCCAGAGGCTGAAGTGAAGTTACAAAGGTCAAACTCCTGTGCAAACATGATTGGTTGCAAAAAGCAACCAGTTGGAGGCCACGGTGGAGTTCCAAAGTTATGTACAAGCAAAGACACCACCCACAGTCAGTCTGATTGGTTGTAGACAGAAACCAATTCAGAGGATGGAATGAAGTTACAGAGTTGCAAAGGAAGCCTCTGCCTGTCAATCAGTCCGATTTGCTGGGGACAGCCAGTTTCCCATCTGCCTGCAGAAAAAGGTCAAAAGGGAATGTTTTTCCATTTGTTTGTGTCCTCTCTTATTTCCTTAAGCTTTTGTTTGGAGTTCTCCTTGAAAACATTCCATGCTCATGGATAGGTAGAATTAATGTCATGAAAATGGCCATACCGCCCAAAGTAATTTATAGATTCATTGCTATCTCATCAAACTACCATTGACTTCCTTCGCAGAATTGGAAAAAACTTTAAATTTCATAGGGAACCCAAAAAGAGCCCATGTAGCTAAGACAATCCTAGGCAAAAAGAACAAAGCTGGTGTCATCGTGTTTCCTGACTTCAAACTACACTACAAGGCTACAGGAACCAAAGTAGCGTAGTACTGGTACCAAGAGAGATACGTAGGCCAACGGAACAGAACAGAGGCCTCAGAAATAATTCCACACATCTATAGCAATCTGATCTTTGACAAACCTGATGCAAACAAGCCATGGGGAAAGGATTCCCTGTTTAAAAAATGGTGTTGGGAAAACTGGCTAGCCATATGCTGAAAGGTGAAACTGGATCCCTTCCTTATACGTTATACAAAAATTAACTCAAGATGGATTAAAGACTTAAACATAAGCACTAAAACCATACAAACCCTAGAAGAAAACCTAGGCAATACCATATAGGACACAGTCACGGGCAAAGACTTCATGACTAAAACACCAAAAGCAATGGCAACAAAAGCCAAAACTGACAAATGGGATCTAATTAAACTAAAGAGCTTCTGCACAGCAACAGAAACTATCATCAGAGTCAACAGGCAGCCTGCAGAATGGGAGAAAGTTTTTGCAATCTATCCATCTGACAAAGCTAATATCCAGAATCTACAAAGAACTAAACAAATTCACAAGAAAAAAACCGAACCCATTAAAAAGTGAGCAAAAGATATGAGCAGATACTTCTCAGAAGAAGACATGCAGCCAACAGACATGAAAAAATGCTCAACATCACTGTTCATTAGAGAAATGCAAATCAAAACTACAATGAGATACCATCTCATACCAGTTAGAATGGTGTTCATTAAAAAGTAAACAACAGATGCTGGAGAGGATGTGGAGAAATAGGAATGCTTTTACACTGTTGGTGGGATTGTAAATTAGTTCAACCATTGTGGAAGATAGTGTGGCGATTCCTCAGTGATCTAAAACAAGAAATAGCATTTGACTCAGCAATCCTATTACTGGGTATATACCTATAAATTACTGTAAAGATGCATGCACACACATGTTTATTGTGGCACTATTCACAGTACAAAGACTAGGAACCAACCCAGATGCCCATCAATAATAAGACTGGATAAAGAGTATGTGGCACATATACACCATGGAATAATATGCAGCCATAAAAAAGGATGAGTTAGTTTCCTTTGCAGGGACGTGGATGAAGCTGGAAACCATCATTCTCAGCAAACTAACCGAAGAACAGAAAACCAAACACCACATGTTCTCACTCATAAATAGGAGTTGAACAATGAAAACACATGGACACAGGGAAGGGAACATCATACACCTGCCCAGGGCCTGGTGGGGAGGGATAGCATTAGGAGAAATATCTAATGTAGATGATGGGTTGATGGGTGCAGCAAACCACCATGGCACATGTATACCTGTGTAACAAACCTACATGTTCTGCACATGTACCCCAGAAGTTTAAAAAAAAAAAAGGTCGAAGGGAGTAGCCTCTGGGGTTTTCCTTCTAATTTAGTTCTAGGAAGTTGGAGTGAAACAGCCTTAGGTTCCCTGCCTCCAGACCCTATTCTCCTGCCTCACAATTATCTGGTTTATGTTTTAAAAGATCTCTATGGCTGTAGGAGAGAGGTTGAATGTGGAGGGGTGGGGGTGGGCGAGGGAGCGGGGGAATGGAAGATGGGACACCCTTTCGGAGGCAGGCGTAGTTGTCCAGGTAAGAGGTAACAGCGGTGGCAGTGGGACAAAGAGAAATGGATTCACTCAATTTGCTATGTAGGGATGGTGGATGAGACTTGATGGTAGTTTCTGTTTGTGGAATGAGGTGGGAAAAAGAAAGGCAAAGGCAGGAGCCAGACTTTGACTTGGTTGAGTGGGGTGGGTTGGGGGAATCGAGAGCTCTGTTTTGGCCATGGTAGATTTAAGAGGTACCTGTCACGAAAGTTCTAGAACAGGAAGCACAGAGTGCCAGGGGAATGTTTGTGCAGGAGTTCACCTGGTCTGCGGGGAAGGATGCCTTCTGAGACCATGGGACCTGAGCAAAAGGTGGGAAGAGGAGCTGGGGGTCGGGGAGGGGGAGCGGCATTAGGATTGTGAGAAAAGATACTTATTTTGGCAGTGTTTAGGCTGTGATGTGATTTGTGTTTACAGCACTCTTTGCAAAGAAGTGGTGAAGGCTACGTTTTAGGGACCAGACTTTGACCTAGATTTTAGATTACCTGAAAAATTGTGTCACTGAGTTGCCTGTGATAGAGAAGTGAAGTGGATTCGTTTTTCCTTCTGTTTCACTTTATGTTGTTTGAGAAGATATATAAATTTTTAAGTTATTTTGGAGAAATTACTGAACTTTTCCTGCCCAGAAATAGCCACTGTTAAGACTAAACTTAGTTCTCCGACGTGACCGCCCCTCATCCTGGAAGCCTGAGGAGCCAGGTTCGTCTGAATGATGCTTCCACCAAGATGCAGAAATAATGTCCCTCTTTAGGAGGATGGTTATTAAATAGAACTAAGTATCAGATTACTTTGCCTGTATATATTGCTTAAATTACATACTGATTTTTTTGGTAGACGATATATGGTTCAAATACCAAAATGCACAGTTGCCCCCCAGCCCTCTACCTGGTTCCTCCGACCATATCTCCTGCTTCTCTGCACACTGTTGGGTTTTTGCTTTTCTCACTAAATAGTAGATTTTTGAGATCTTTCCATATTCTTATGTAAAGACCTTCCTCATTTGAAGACTTTCAATGTATGAATATACCAGGGTTTTAAAAATCAGTCCCTTCTTGATGGGCATTCAGAGTGTGACTAGAAAACCCTGCTGTGACTAGCCTTGGCTGCACGTGTCACATTGCTTGTGGACAAGTGTGACTGTAGGATAAGTTCACAAGTGCAACTACTGGGTCAAAAGGAATGTACTTTTATAATTTTGACAACACTTCCAGGTTGTCCCTCAGCTGTTGTGCCAGTGTCCACTCCCTGAGCCTGTAAGTGTTTTTCAGATAATATTTAATCTTAAGAAAGTGATGTAGGGACTGTTACTATTCCCATTTTACAGCTGACTTGTCCAAGACCGCATGGCTAGTAAGTGGCAAATCCACAATTCAGGTTCAGGTAAGGCTGGCTTCGTAGCGGGGCCAGTGCCATGGGTGAGTGGCCTGTGCAGTCACAGAGAGTTCTACACTTACGAGGGCCCACGCTTGCTTTAATGTTCTGCTGTCACTCTCTTGAATTTCTTAATAATTTTTTAAACAATAAACTGTTATTTTAGACCCTAAAAAAACAAACAAACAAACAAACAGAAAAAACATTGCTAACAGCGGGAGCAAGCTTTGCATTTGCCAGTTCTGCCAAGGTGTCAGCCTTGCACGGTTTAATTCTGTATTTTTCTTATGAGTTGGAGAACCTTTTCTTTTCTTTTCTTTTCTATGTCTTCTAATTTTCTTTACCTGTTTTCTATTGGGATGTTGATCTGTATCAGTGTATAGCAGTATTTTCTAGATTAGGGATATTATCCTTCATATAAAATAAAATACACATATTTTTCTGTTTTTGTATTTGGACTCTGCTTGTGGTACTTTATTTTTTATTTATTTGAGACGGAGTCTCTCTCACTCAGGCTGGAGTGCAGTGGTGCAGTCATGGCTCACTGCAGGCTCAATCTTCCAGGCTCAAGTGATGTTCCCACCTCAGCCCACTCAGAAGCTGAAATCACAGGTACATACCACCATACCCAGGTGATTTATTTTTTAGTTTGTAGAGATGGGGGTCTCACTATGTTGCCCACGCTGGTCTTAAAGTCCTGGCCTTAAGCAATCCTTCTACCTTGGCCTCCCAAAGTGCTGGGAATACAGGTGTGAGCCACTGTGTCCAGCCATCTGATACTTTTTTTTTTTTGAGATGGAGTCTCTCTGTGCCGCCACACAAATTTGTGAACTTTATTATAACATGTGATTTTTGTTGTTGTTAATTAAGCTCATCAGCCATTGTTAGTGTTAGTGTATTTTATGTGTGCCCCAAGACAATTATTCTTTTTCCAGTGTGGCCCAGGGAAGCCAGAAGATTGGCCACCCCTGATCTAGATGATCTCGGTAGTACTGCGGTAGGTTGCCGCCTTCACCTGAGTGATATTTGTAGACCTTCCCTCAGCACTTCCAAACTCTACTTTCTTTTCACCTCCATATGTCATGTTCACCAAGGCAGACCATAGGCTGGGCTGTGGAAGAGGCTCAGTAGATGTGCTAGGGACTGAAATCATAGAGTACTTTCTTTTACCCGTAAGATGATTTCTAGAAAAATTCCAAACTTTTGGAAATTAGCACATGTAGTTGATTTGTCAAAGCAGAAATCACAGGCAAATTAGAAAATACTTTTAAGTATCAAGTTTTGTGGGATAAAGGAAAAGCAGCCCAGTGTGGTGGCTCATTCCTGTAATCCCTGCACTTTGGGAGTCCGAGAAGGGAGGATGGCTTGAGGCCAGAAGTTCAAGACCAGCCAGGGCAGCATAGTAAGACACTGTCTCTACCAAAAAAATAAAAATAAAAAAAAGCTGAGTGTGGTGGCACCTGTGTGTGGTCCTGTCTACTTCGGAGACTGAGGTGGGAGAATTGTTTGAACCTAGAAGTTTGAGGGTACGGTGAGCTATGATCGTACATCTGCACTCCAGCTAGGGTGGCAGAGTGAGACCCGGTCTCTTAAACAACAACAAAAAACTAAAGCAGCGCTTAGAGGAGAGTTTGCTGCTTGGATGCTTTTTTTTCCTTTTTTTTTTTGGAGACAGTGTCTTAATCTGTTATCTGCGCTGGAGTGCAGTGGCACGATCTTGGCTCACTGCAACCTCTGCCTCCTGTGTTGAAGCGATTCTCATACATCAGCCTCCTGAGTAGCTGGGACTACAGGCATGCACCACCACGTCCAGCTATTTTTTTACGATTTTGGTAGAGATGGGGTTTCACTACGCTATGTGGCCAGGCTGGTCTCAAACTCCTGGCCTCAGGTAATCCACCCACCTCAGTCTTCCAAGTGCTGGGATTACAGGTGTGAGCCACTGTTCTTGAATGTTTCGATTAATAAAGAAAGGTCTGGGGATGGAGATAGCAAACCACCATGGCATGTGTGTACCTATGCAGCAATCCTGCAAGATCTGCACATGTACCCCAGAACTTAAAGTACAATTGAAAAAAAAAAGGTCTGAAATCAGTGACCCACAGTTCTACTGTAAGAGGATAGAAAAACAAGAGGATAGTAAGTCCTGGGTAAGAAAGAAGGAAATAAAAGAAGGAAAAGAAGGAAATAAAAGTAAGAAATCAATGAAACCTAAGACAAAAACAGTGGAAAAAATTCACAAAGGCAAAAGCGGTCTTTTCGTTAACAAAATTGATCAAGAAAAAAGAGAGCACTAATTACCAGCATTATGAAAGAATATGTAGTTACCACCTCAGTCTTCAGTAAACTCAAATCTTGGCTGAAGCAACTTTCTTTACCCGAGACACTGTGGAGACCCGTGCTTTGGAATCCTGGCTTCCTTTTGAAGCCCTAATAGTATTTTGTTGCTTATAGTTCCCCAGACACACAGCTGCTCTTTCCTTCTTGCTGTTTTTCTAAGTTCTTTCTTTCCTTTTCTAGGAGTGCTGTTCTCTTTTCCTTCTCCTAGGGATTGACAAAGCAGCTCCTCCAGCCTCTTTGATCTTCTCACCCCCTGTCCATCGCCCCCTCTCGCCCCCAGACTGTTGGTTAGATATATTTGTTTCTATTATATCATTCTTAGTGTGTGTCTGCCAGCATTTAACATGTTCTTCTGTAAATTATCTGTCTAAAAATGGGTATTTATTATTTGGAAGTATGACTTGTGATTTGGAATATTGTGTTTTTGATGTTCCTATGGGAAAATGCTTTGAATTTTAAGTACCTGACTTATGAATGAGCTTTAAGATCTCAATTTAGTTTGTGTATCCGGCTTGGAACGCACGGATTTCTGTTGGCCTGCACAGATTGATAGGAATACGGTTTGAGAATTTCAAGTATCATCCATTATTGTTAGGAATGTTTTACATCAGAGTGTTGATCAGCTATTGTAAATGCTGTAGAGGAAATAGAGCATGTATTTGGATTTTACTTTTATGTTAAGTGACAGTGTATTGCAGTAGTTAAGGTGCTTCATTTGGTTATAACCCTGAATATAGTTTTATTGTGTTTTACTTGTTAACAAGCGGTTCAACTATGTGTCAGTGTGTTTCATGCTTACAATTTTTATTACTATAACCTGGTTATAAGCGGTATCTTCCTTCGTTCTTCAGTCTTTCCCTCAGATGTCCTCTGGTAAATACAATTCAGAATTAATTAATAATACTGTTCAGTCTCCTTAGTTGTCACAGGGGTACTTTGAAGAACTATGCCTATAATCTTTGCCTTGGGCTTTCCATAAGTTGATCTCTAAGTTTAGATGAGTGCATAGCTTGACAATGAGAGTGTTTTCTTGGTAACTCGAGAATTCTTAAAGGTGAATAATCAAGCCAGTATTCATCACTGTGTTGTTGGCACGTGTTTAAAGGGAAGTCTGACAAGTCTTTCTCTAGTTCATTATAGCAGTTAGCTTCTGAGTAAAACAATTTAGTATGCTTTTTGTTTATACTTGATCTTGTTGCTAAGTGAAGAATTTTTCTTTCTCAACTTAGATAAAAGCTATAGTAGCCCCGTCTTCTAGTTGAGTCAATTTAAATGATTTCAATAAAGCTTTCAGAAGAAAAATTGGAGAAAAATATTTTTAAGATTTATTTTCCTTTTAGCTGCTAATAGATTAATAATATGTGAACCTTTTAAAATATTTACGATTACAGCATATCAAAAATCCACAGAAAAGAGATGCTTCTGTGTGTAAGCTGTGCTTATAAAGTGGATAAGGGCCCGTTGGTCTTACCGCGTTCCTAGTAACCAGACTCTCCTCCTCTTTTTCCCTAGGTTCTTGATTATTACAGACCTCTTTCTGAAGAGCTCGGAGCTGGTACAAGCCATGTTTCCCAAACTGAACAATCAAGAAAGGTAATCCCCCAGCCAGCGTGGTTTTGAGTATTTAGCATTCCATATAGGGTATTCTGTGCACAGGACTGAAAAGCTGTGCGGTTTCTGAGTTGGCACAGACTCTCTAAATACATGTTTCTGTGTCGGTAATGGTTTTAAATTGGTTGGTTAACATTATAGCTTAGCCACAATAGGCAGTGATTTATGGAGGGGTGCAGAATCCAGGTTGGTGCCATTATTCAGTAAATGCATGTTAAGAAAAACATTAAGAACAAGATCTTATGCATGTGCCTGGATTTTGGAATAGTAATTTATGTAGCTGTGTATTAAGTTGCATACTTGAGGTGTGCTTATTTGTTTATGTCATGGGTATGATTATTTGTGATGCACTCTGCTAGGTGTGTAGGTTTTTGATGGATAATTCAGACTAAAATAAAATGGATACCCATCCACAGTGTCACAGTTACTGTAGTAGGAAAAGCAGTGACCTAGGAGTTCTGAGACTTTGGCCCTGTGCCTTGCTATGATTATAGTTCTTTATGTGACCTTGTTGGGATTCAGTTGTGTATGTGTGTGTGTGTGTGTGTGTATTTTTTTTCTAAACCTCCATGGTAAGGCACAAGGGATTCAGTTTCTTCACCTGTAAATGAAGGGGATTGGATAAAATAATTTGTAGGACACTCTTCATTTCAGTAGCACACATTTTTTCTTACCTTATTAGAAATATTGCCTTAGGAAAATAATCTTTATTCAGAAACTGCAGATCTAATGATCAGAATCTTGTAAAGGTGTTAATCTTTTGATTATAGTCACGAGTTTCAGTGGTTTTGGACTTTTTAGTTTGTGTTTAGGTTGCAGTAGTTAAGCTTCATGTACTTTTTGTTGTCTTTTGCTAATTAGGTCATTTTTCTTCTTTAATATCTTTAACAAAAAGGAAAAGCTTATGCTTTTAAAGTCATATGAAATACCAAGTTCATAAGTCCAATTCCAGTGCTTCTTTCCACCTCTCTCTCTCTTTCTCTCTCTCTCTCTCTCTCTCTTTCTCTCTCTCTCTCTCTCTCTCTATATATATATATCCCCTTTGTGGATAGAGAATTATTTGACCTAAAAGAAATAATACAATACACAGTGCAAAAAATTAGTAACTTTTTCTAGTAAGGAACAACTGAATACAGGAAGAATGCAGTTTCATTGCATTTTAATAGTCAAGCTGATTATTTTCCATAGCCTATCTAAATTAATGATTTATTACGTAACTGCATGGGGATAGCAGACTAAAAATGTTCTGTTTTTATTGATAAAGTTGTATCAGGTGTGTCCTTACTTCATTCAAGGTTCTGCTCAGTTGTCACCTCCCCTTGCCCCTGCTTTATTTTTCTTCAGAGGAGATGGGCTGTCATTTAATCACCTCATTCATCCATCGTGTAGTGTCACATACCTGCTTGTTATTGTAGCACATTTCCATTAGACTGTTGGTGCCCTGAGGGCAAGGATTCATCCCTTTTTATTCTGCATTCCACATTTCCAGTCAGTGGTTGGCACATAGCAGGTGCTCAAAAAGAGAAAAAAAAGTTTTCCAGTGAAAGCATGAGTGGATGAATGAATATTCTTTCTCAATAAAGTGTTCGTCTAGTACACTGATTAATATTACCTGCTAAGTTGGAAACCTCAAGGTTATCCTTAGCTTCTTCACTTTTAACTTTTTAGTCCATGCTGGTCAGTAAACCTTATCAGTTATACATAAGACCCTCTCAAGATCTTATGTATTCTCTTTTTTTGTCGCAGCCCTGGTTTACCCTGTGGAATCTTTGACTAGATTTTGACAATAGCTTTTGCCAAAAAATTGTGGTAAATCACACATAATATAAAGTTTGCTATTACAACCTTTTTTTTTTTTTTCTTTTTATGGAAAAAGTAAAAGACAGGGTCATGCTCTGTTGCCCAGGCTGGAGTGCAGTGGCTACTCACACATGTGATCATAGTGCACTAGAGCCTTAAACTCATGGCCTCAAGCAATCCTCCCACCTCAGCCTCCCCAGCAGCTGGGAGTACAGGCGTGAGCCACCATGCCAGACTGTTATTGTAACCATTTTTTAATGTACAGTTCAGTGATGTTAAGTATGTTCACATCGTGCCAACCTCTAGAACTTTTTCCTCTTGTATATCAGAAACTCTGTACCCATTAAACAACAAACTACAGGGATCTACCACTTGGTACCCATTAGGATGGCTACCATCAACACACTGAAAATAGCAAGTCTGGGCAAGGATGCGGAGAAGTCGGAACCTGTGCACTGTTGATGTGTCTGCTGGTGGGAATGTAAAATGATGCATCCGCTGCCTTAGTCTGGTCTCTGCTGCCATAGCAGAGTACCGGAGAGTGGGTAGTTTACAAAGAAAAGAAACTTACTTCTAGCAGTCTGGAGGCTGGAGAGTCCAAGAACATGACACTGGCATTTGGTGAGGTCTTTGTTGCTGTGTTACCCCATGGTGGGAAGTGAGAGGGCAAGTGAGTGTGTGTGAACATTACTGAGACGCAGTCCCTGCCCTCATGTGAGGTAATAACCATGCATTGTTATGTACGGGAATGAAAGTGCTTTGTAAATTCTTAAGCTTTTTTCTTGTGCTAGTTCTTTTCATTGTTGTCAAAATTAGTTGACTTCTTCACCTAGAGGCTGGTAGTCTATTTGGGCAGGTTACTTGGGGAAATTCTGGATATAGACTCATCATTAATTCATGTGGCATGATTCAGCAAAAATGAGAGCCTACATTTGCATACTTGTCGGGTCTCCCTTCCAGGTGAATTGAAGTGAGTATTAACAGATTGGACTAGCTGCTCATGGTAAACAGCTCATGTGGTTTTCCGGTTCATGATCTGTATGTACAGCACAGTAGTCAAGGATAGATGCTGCCACTTACTACTTTGGTCGAGTTAATGAGGTTAATAGTAGTAGCTACCCCCTGGAATGGTTGTGGTAACTGATTTTTTTTTTTTTGGCATTAGAAAGAGTTCAAATGCCACCTCAGTACCTCTGTAATCCAGGGCAAATACCTTGACCTGTAACGTGAGCTATTGCTGGTTCTGCTTCCGTGCTGTTACTGCTGTTACCGCAGCTACAAGTGTACCAGCTACTACTGCTATGCTGAGGACCTTGCCTTTTTCTCCAGGCAGTACCGCTGTTATGTCTGCAAGTCACCGTGTAGCCCTTGTCACTTAATCCTCACAAACACTGTGAAATAGGTATTATTCTTGTTTTCCATACTGGAGTTCTGAGGCCCATAGTTCCAGCTACTCGGGAGGCTGAGCCAGGAGAATCACTTTTACCTGGGAGGTGGAGGTTGCAGTGTGCCGAGATCACCACTGCATTTCAGCCTAGGCAGCAGAGCGAGACTCCATCACATGGAAAAAAAGAAAAGGAGGAATCATAACTTTAAGGCAGACTATGTAAGTACTGTGTTTAATCAGGAGAGAGTTCGAAATAGAATGCTAATGACAGCCAGTGGTTGAGAGATAGAATTATGGCTGCATGGCTCTGCATGGAGGGTGAACTCAAGGGTCTGGTGAACTCAAAGTAGCCTGAACGATGATTTCTGGGTTAAAGGAGCAAGACTTTCACACCGATGTGTAATAATTCTGGACAGCTAGCCTCTAACCCCTTTTGCATCCTTCACACCGGAGTGAGTGAGTCAATGAGTAGCTAGGTTACTTAGAGCACTTGCATTCTGTTACATTTTCAAGGAAGAGGTAGGGGGAGTGATGGGAACCATTAGAAGGTTTAAATGGCAGCTGACTTAATCTAAATAGGATCATTTAACCAAGGACAGTGTATTCTGAGGTGGTACTCAAACTTAGTTTGTACTTTTATATATTTTATATTATATTTCTGACTTTGCCCCCTTCTGTCCTTTGAAATCACTCAGTACCGACATTGTTAGATCTCTCATCTTGTAACCATATAAAGCTGCATCATACAGGCGGCATCTGCTTGGCCAGGGAGAAGTTGAGCCAGAGGAGGCTGCCTGGGTGTCTCTGTGTCAGGCAGGCAGCATGTGCTTCCACCTCTCCTCAGCACTTGCACCTCTCCTTGCGCTGCATCTGCTTGGACCCCCGGAATGTCCTATTGTTGCTGAACAACTTTAATCTCCACCCGCTTGGGGCCCACCCTTCTTATCCTCACCTCGGGACTGCGGTTTCGGGATCTGCCCCTGATTCATGATCTGCACTGGTGTTGGGTTCTTTTCCCCAGCTGTAATCCATCTGTTGTCTTTCTCATTTCCCTGCATTCCTATCTGTGGATACCTTAACACTCACAAATCTGATAAACTTATTTTCTGTTTCATTACCTATTCAAGTAATCGTGAACTAGGTGCCAAATTCCCTGAAGCCGGGGACCCTGACTTCTACCTAGCAGTAACTGCTGCATTATGTAATCCAATTTACAAGGAATATCTTTAGAGCAGGCATTTGGGTCACATGGTGGCCCCTTTCTTAGCATTCCCTGAAAGTTATATGTGTATATATATGTAGGTAGTTAGATTTACTTGTGATAGAGATATGTATAGATAGGTATGTCTATATTTTATATAGACATAAAATTTCAATAGTTTTTGGGATACAAGTGGTTTTTGGTTACATGGATGAGTTGTATAGTGGTGAAGTTGGTGATTTTAGTGCACCTGTCACCTGACTCGTATGTGTATATGTATATATATATTTTTCTTTTTGAGACAGAGTCTTGCTCTGTTGCCAGACACCAGGCTGGAGTGCAGGGGCGCAAGCTCAGCTCACCGCATCCTCTGCCTCCGGGGTTCAAGCAATGCTCCTGCCTCAGCCTCCCAAGAAGTTGGGACTACAGGCGCGCGCCACCATGCCCAGCTAATTTTTGTATATTTTAGTAGAGACGGGGTTTCACCATATTGGCCAGGATGGTCTTAGTCTCTTGCCCTCGTGATCTGCCTGCCTCAGCCTCCCAAAGTGCTGGGATTACAGGTGTGAGCCACGGCGCCCGGCCTGACTAGTGTATATTATACCTGATAAGTAGTGTTTATTCCTTACCCTCCTAACCTCCCTGCTCTGACTCTCCAATGTCCATTATACTACTCTGTATATCTTTGTGTACCCATAGCTTAGCCCCACTTGTAAGTGAGAATGTACGGTATTTGATTTTTCCATTTCTGAGTTCTTCATTTAGAATAATGGCCTCCAGCTGGGTGCAGTGGCTCACACGTGTAATCCCAGCACTTTGGGAGGCCGAGGAGGACAGATCACTTGAGACCAGGCTGGCCAACATGGAGAAACCCCGTCTCTACTAAAAATACAAAAATTAGCCATGCGTGTTGGCACATGCCTGTAATCCCAGCTGCTCGGGGAGGCTGAGGCATAAGAACTGTTTGAACCCGGGAGGTACAGGTTGCGGTAAGCTAAGATCACGCTACTGCACTCCAGCCTAGAAAACAGAGCGAGACTCTGTCTCTAAAAAAGGGAAGAAGAATGGCCTCCAGCTCCATCCAAGTTGCTTAACAAGACATTATTTCATTCTTTTTTATGGCTGAGTAGTATTCTATTCTGTATATATATTGCATTTTCTTTATTCATTCATCAGTTGATGGATACTTAGGTTGGTTCCCTATCTTTGCAATTGTGGATTGTGCTGTGATAAACATACATGTGCAGGTGTCTTTTCCTTTGGGTAGATGCCCAGTAGCGGGATTGCTGGATTGAATGGTAGATCTACTTTTAGTTCTTTGAGAAGCCCCCATGCTGTTTTTCCATAAAGGCTATGTATACTGTTTTACGTTTCCCCCAGCATTGCATATGCGTTCCTTCTTCACCACATCCATGGCAACATCTATTGTTTTTTTAACTTTTTAATAATGGCCATTCTGGCAGGGTAAGGTGGCATCTTGTGGTTTTAATTTGCATTTCCCTGATGATTAGTGATGTTGAGCATTTTTTCATGTTTGTTGGCCGTTTGCGTATCTTGAGAAATGACTATTCTTGTCATGCCCACTTTTTGATGGAATTATTTGTTTTTTTCTTGCAGAATTGTTCAAGTTCCTTGTAGATTCTGGAAATTACTTCTTTGTCAGATGCATAGTTGCAAATATTTTCTCCCATTCTGTTGGTTGTCTGCTTACTCTGATGATTATGTCTTCTGCTGCGCAGAAGCAGTTTTGTTTAAGTAGGTCACATTTATTTAGTTTTTGTTCCATTTGCTTTTGTGATCTTACTCATGAACGCTTTGCCTTGGACACTGTGATAAAGTGTTGTTCCTAGGTTTTCTTCTAAAATTTTTATGGTTTCTGGTCTTAGATTTCAATCTTCTATCCATCTCGAGTTGATTTTTGTGTATGGTCAGAGATCCAGTTTCATTTTCCTACCTGTGACAATTCAGTTTTCCCAGAAATGTTATTGAATAGGAGGTTCTTTCCCCAGTTTATGTTTTTGTATGCTTTTATGGAAGATCAGTTGATTGTAAGTATTTGGCCTTATTCTGTTCCATTGGTCTGTATATCTACCTTTGTATCAGTACAATGCTGTTTTTGTTACTATAGTTCTGTAGTATAATTTGAAGTTGGAGTAATGTGATGCCTCTAGAATTGTTCTTTTTGCTTAACATTGCTTTGTCTATTTGGGCTCTCTTTTGGTTCGATGTGAATTTTAGGATTATTTTTCTGATTGTGTGAAAAATGATGTTGGTATTTTAGTAGCAATTGTATTGAATCTGTGTATTGCTTTGGGCAATACGGTCATTTTAATAATACTGATTCTTCCAGTCGATGAGCATGGGATGTATTTCCATTTGTTTGTGTCATGTCATCTGTGATTTCTTTCAGCCGTGTTTTATAGCTTTCCTCTTAGAGGTCTCACATCTTCTTGTTACGTATATTCCCAGGCATTTGTTTTTTTTTGCAGCGATTTTAAAAGGCATTTTGTTCTCGATTTCTCAGCGTGGTTATTGCTGATGTGTAGCACTGCTACTGATTTGCGTACATTGATTTTGTAACCTTTGACTTTACTGAATTCACTGATCAAGTCTAGGAGTCTTTTAGGTAAAGTCTTTAGGGTTTTCTAGGTATGTGATCATATCATTGGCAAACAGAGAAAGTTTGACTTCCTCTTTTCCAGTTTGGATGCCCTTTGCCTGATCGTTCTGGATAGAACTTCCAGTCTTACACTGAATAGAAGTGCTGAAAGTGGGCATCCTTGTCTCGTTCCAGTTCTTAGGGGCGATGCTTTCATCTTTTCCCCGTTAAGTATGAGATCGGCTTTTATTATTTTGAAGTATGTTCCTTCTGTGCCTAGATTTTTATTGTAAAGGGATGCTGGATTTTGTTGAATGTTTTTCTGCATCTGTTGAGATGATCATGTGGTTTTTGTTTTTAATTTTGTTTATGCGATGAGTCGCATTGACTTGGTGTTTGTTGAGCCATCCCTGCATCCCAGGATGAAGCCCACTTGGTCATGGTGAATTACCTTTTTGATGCGCTGTGGGATTCAGTTTGCTGTTATCTTGTTGAGGGTTTTTAAACCTGTGTTCACCAGGGATAGTGGTCTATGGTTTTCTTTTTCTATTCTGTCTGTTCCTGGTTTTGGTTTCAGAGATACTGGAATGAGTAACTCATAGAATGAGTTAGATAGGATTCTCTCTTTCTCAACCTTTTGGAATAGTTTCGGTATGCTTGGTGCCAATTCTTTGAATGTCTGGTGGAATTTGGCCATCTATCTGTCTGGCCCTGGGCTTTTTGTTTTTTGGCAATTTTTGTTATTACTGATTAAATCTCACTAGTTGTTATTGGTCTGTTCAGGTCTCCTAATTCTTTCTGATTCAAGCCAGGAGGATTGTATGTTTCTAGAGATTTGTTCATTTCCTCTAAATTTTCTAGTTTGTTTGCTCAGAGGTGTTTATGGTGTCTTTAATGATCTTTTGTAATTCTGTGGTGTTAGCCATAATGTCTCCATTTCTGTTTCTAATTGAGCTAATTTGAATTTTCTCTCTTCTTGGTTAGTCTAGCTAATGGTCTATTGATTTTATTTATTTTTCAAAGAACCAGCTTTTATATTTTGTATTTTGATCTTTTGTTTCTACTTCGTTTAGTTCTGCTCTGATCTTTGTTACTTCTTTTCTTTTGCTAGCTTGGGGTTTGGCTTGTTCTTCTTGTGACAGGGTGGTGCTCTGTCACCTAGACTGGTGTGTGGTGGCACAGTCACCGCAGCCTTGACCTTCCCTGGCTGAAGTGATTCTCTCATCTCAGCCTCCCAAATAGCTTGGACTACAGGCATGCACCACCATGCCTGACTGATTTTTTAACATTTTATAGAGACAGTATTTTGTCATGTTGCTCAGGCTGGTCTCAAAGTTTTGGGCTAAGCAATCCTGCTGCCTCTGCCCCTCAAAGTGCTGGGATTACCGGTGTAAGCCACCACACCTGGCCTAGTGTGTTCTTGGTTCTCTAGTTCTTTGAGGTATGATATTAGATTGTCAACTTGTGATCTTTCGGACTTTTTGATGTAGGCATTTAGCACTGTAATCTTTGCTTTTAGCACTGCTTTTGCTGTATCCCAAAAGTTTTGATAACTTCTATCACTGTTACCATTTATTTAGAAGAACTTGAAAATGTCCATCTTGATTTCATTGTTGATCCCAAAATCATGCAAGAACAACTTATTTAATTTCCATGTATTTATGTAGTTTTGAGGGTTCCTTTTGGAATTGATTTCTATTCTTTTGTGGTTTGAGAAGATACTTGATATAGTTTCCCTCCCCTCCCCTCCCGGGCCCTCCCCTGCCCTCCCCTGCCCTCCCCTGCCCTCCCTTGCCCTCCGCTTTCTTTTTGACTGAGTGTTGCTCTCTTGCCCAGGCTGGAGCGCAATGATGTGATCTCGGCTCACTGAAACCTCCTTCCGCCTCCCAGGTTCAAGTGATCCTCCTTCCTCAGCCTCCCAAGTAATTGGATTACAGGTTCCTACCACCACTCATAGCTGGTTTTTTTTTTTGGTATTTTTAGTGGAGATGGGGTTTCACATGTTCAGCAGGCTGGTCTTGAACTCTTGATCTCAGGTGATCTGCCTGCCTCAGCCTCCCAAAGTGTTGGGATTACAGGTGTGAGCCACCATGCCTGGCCAATATATTTCGCTTTTTATTTTTTTTATTTTATTTATTTATTTTTTTGAGACGGAGTTTCGCTCTTGTTACCCAGTCTGGAGTGCAATGGCGCCATCTCGGCTCACCGCAGTCTCCGCCTCCTGGGTTCAGGCAATTCTCCTGCTTCAGCCTCCCGAGCAGCTGGGATTACAGGCACGTGCCACCATGCCCAGCTAATTTTTTGTAATTTTAGTAGAGACGGGGTTTCACCATGTTGACCAAGATGGTCTCGATCTGTTGACCTCGTGATCCACCCGCCTCGGCCTCCCAAAGTGCTGGGATTACAGGCTTGAGCCACCGCGCCCGGCCTTTTATTTTTATTTATTTATTTTGAGACGGAGTTTCGCTCTTGTCACCCAGGCTGGAGTGCAGTGGCGCGATCTCGGCTCACCGCAACCTCCGCCTCCTGGGTTCAGCCAATTCTCCTGCCTCAGCCTCCTGAGTAGCTGGGATTACCGGCACGCACCACCATGCCCAGCTAATTTTTTGTATTTTTAGTAGAGACGGGGTTTCACCATGTTGGCCAGGATGGTCTCGATCCCTTGACCTCGTGATCCACCCGCCTCGGCCTCCCAAAGTGCTGGGATTACAGGCGTGAGCCACCGCCCCCGGCCATATTTTACTTTTTAAAAAATTTATTGAGACTTGCTTTGAGGCCTGTCATGTGGTCTGTCTTTTCTTAGATCTAGTAATGGTTTTGTGAATCTGGGAGCTCTGGAGTTAGGGGCATATATATTTAGGATTGTCTTCTTGTTGGATTGATCCTTTTGTATTATGACCTTCTTTGTCTTTTTTTTTTTTTTTTTAACTGTTACTGCTTTAAAGTCTATTTTATTTCATGTAAGAGAAGCTATTCTGCTTGCTTTTGGTTTCCATTTACATGAAATATCTTTTTCCATCCCCTTTACTTTTGTTCTGTAAGACTCCTTATGTTTTAGGTGAGTCTCCTGAAGACAGCAAATACTTGGTTTGTAAGTTTTTTTAATCCATTCTGCCAATCTGTATCTTTTAAGTGGAGCAGTTAGATGATTTATGTTCACCATTAATACCGAGATGTGAGGTACTGTTCCAGCCATCATGTTGATCGTTCCCGAGATGTTCTGTGTGCTCCACTGTGTTACTGAGCTGTGCATTTTATGCTTTCAGGAGATTTCATTCTGGCACCTGTTGACTTTTTATTTCAAGCTTTAGAACTTTTAGCCTCAGTTTATTTATTTATTTATTTATTTATTTTTTGAGATGGAGTTTCATTCTTGTTACCCAGGCTGGAGTGCAATGGCGCGATCTCGGCTCACCGCAATCTCCGCCTCCTGGGTTCAGGCAATTCTCCTGCCTCAGCCTCCCGAGTAGCTGGGATTACCGGCACGTGCCACCGTGCCCAGCTAATTTTTTGTATTTTTAGTAGAGACGGGGTTTCACCATGTTGACCAGGATGGTCTCGATCTCTTGACCTCGTGATCCACCCGCCTCAGCCTCCCAAAGTGCTGGGATTACAGGCTTGAGCCACCGCGCCCGGCCAGCCTCAGTTTATTTTTAAAGATTATATGGAAATAAAGGAAAACAGAAGTTCTCTAATACTGTGCACAACTGAGTGAACTGTATATTTGTTTTATTTTGGATTAATTATTGCCACAAGCAATCTGTGGTTTTAGGAGTTCTGAAAATTGCTAAGGTCTGTAGTTGATTTTTCCAGACTGATGATATTTCCCATCACTTGGCCACAGTACAGGAAGCATTTGGTATAGTTTTCTCCCTTACTTGAAGCAGTAAATAATTCAAATTTTTGTCTTGGTAAGAAATGTTCCATGCCTAATTTGAGTGTATTTACCTTTATTTGCTAATAAGCAGTTTAGATATTCGCGCCCTTTCTTCTATAGAAATAAATGAGAATTATACATACAATCCAAATCAAAATACAATTTTGAGCAGATGTCCTAATTGATTTATGCTAGATAGATTGACCTATGTATTATTAATTTTTCCTAGAAGAAAAGAGATGGTTGAAAAGAAATATTTATTTGGTAATTTATATATTGACATAACAGTGGCACAGTCTTGGTCTTAAGATTTGTGTTTTTGTAAAGTAAAACAAATAGTAAAGTTTCACAATGAAGACTGTCAAAGGAATGCTTCAAGCGCCTGGCTCAAGGCACAGATTGAATCCTGGCGTAGACTCTCAGTGGTTCTGTGGCACTGGACAAGTTAATTAACCTCACCAAGCCTTATTTACCCATCTTTAATGTGAAACTAGTGACAGTACCTGCCTCATGGAGTTTTTGTAAGGATTAGATGATACAGTGCTTAGCTCAGTAGAAAATAGTGATAAATGTTAACCCATTTCACTTTGCTGTTGCTGTTACTGTGGATGTGGTTATACAAAAAACTGAGCATTTCTCAAATGTTGACTTAATGTTGAAAGTAATGGATATAAAAGGTGAATTAAACAATTCTAGTTTCTGTGGCCAAGTCATATCAAAGAGACTAAGAATTTAAAAAATAGGTGATTGATGAAGATTACCTTTATTCATAAAATGTTTTTTCTAGCTGGACATTATAAGCAAGGTAAGGAATTTAAAAGGCTAATATTCCCTGAAAGTTGCTTCCCTAGGTATCTTTAGCATTGTGTAATTTAAGTATCACAGATTCATGCAGAAATCCTTTATGTTTTGCAGAGTTACACTCTTAGACCTTATGATAGCCAAGCTAACGAGTGAGGAGCCACTCACCAAGGATGACATCCCTGTGTTTTTACACCATGCTGAGTTGGTCGCAAGCACCTTTGTGGATCAGTGCAAGACTGTGCTCAGGTTGGCCTCTGAGGAGCCTCCAGATGATGAGGTAAGGGAGGCACATTTCCCAATCTTGGGTAAAAGAGAATGGATAGATTTTCTAACTTAGCCAAGTTGTCTATGAGAATTTTTTTTTAAAAGCTTTTAAAAATATTATGTAAGTAATGTATCCATATATAAGAATAGTTAGAAAATTTAGTTAAAGGAGAACAGTGTTCTTATTCTTACCATCCAGAGTCAGTGACTTAAAAAAATTCTGGTTAATGTATTTTTCTAAACAGATGACATCAAATATGTGCACACATGCGTAGACATGTGCACATATGTATCTATTAAAAGTGGGGCCTTTCTATGCCTTCTGTTTGCAAGTCCCCATTTTCTCTTCTGAATGTAAGCTCTAGGAGGGCAGAAAGTTTGACTCTTTTGTTCATAGTACTGTGTATACGACAGGCACTTAGTATTTGCTGAATGAGTAAATAATACATTGTAAATGTCTTTTGAAAATGCCAGCACAGTTTGGGCATGGTGGCTCACACATTTAACTCCACTTCTTTGGGAGGCCAAGGCAGGAAGATCGCTTGAGTCTAGGAATTCTAGATCATCCTGGGCAACATGGTAAAACCCCATTTCTGCAAAAAACACAAAAATTAACTGGGCATAGTGGCACATGGCTATAGACCCAGCTACTTGGGAGGCTGAGATGGGGGGGGCGGTCAATTGAGCCCAGGAGGTTGAGGCCACAATGAGCCATGATTGCCCCACTGCACTCCAGCCCTGGTGACGGAGTGAGACCCTTCTCTAAAAAAAAAAAAAAAAAAAAAAAAAGAAAGCCAACGTAACATTTCAAATAAAGAATTTCCTGTTTATTTGTCCATATCCCTGTAGCTGGATATTTCGGTTGTTTTTTGAGACAGAGTTTCGTTCTGTCACCCAGGCTGGAGTACAGTGGCACAATCTCAACTCACTGTAGCCTTCGCTTCCTGGGTTCAATCATTTCTCCTGTCTTGACCACCCAAATAGCTGGGATTACAGTTGTGTACTACCATGCCCAGCTAATTTTTGTATTTTTAGTAGAGATGAGGTTTCACCATATTGGCCAGGCTGGTCTTGAACTTATGACTTCACGTGATCTGCCTGCCTTGGCCTCCCAGAGTGCTGAGCTTACTGGCATGAGCTACCAGGTCTGGCCTTGGTTGTTCTTATTTCTACTTATTTTAGATAGTACTGTAGTGTATGTTTTTATAGTTACATCTTTGCACAGTTCCACAGCTATTATCCTAGGACATAATCTTAGAAGTGAAATTGCTATGTATAAGGATATCACATGTTTAAAGCTCTTGTTACATACTTCCAGACCGCTTTCTAGACAGTTTGCTGCTTCTTTCCTTTATAGGAGATTCCTAGTTGTGTACTGTCCTGGTTAATTATTTAAACTATTTTTTTTTCTTCTTATGCCTGCCTTAGATCATTCGGGTCTTGTTTTACTTAGGACGTGGAAGTGAGCTTATGTTAATTCTCTTTCCCTCAGAACTTTCCATTTTTATCTGTTCTCCCTTTCTTCTGTCATAAAGTTAGAATTGTTCTTTCTCTGGACCACTCAGCCATAAAAAGGGATGCACTTGTGATACAACAACAGGGGAGAATCTCAGAAGTGCTGAGGGAGAGAAGCCAGACAGACTGGAGAACATGCTGTTCCTATTTCTCTGGGTTCGGTGGCAGGCCAGACGTATTGGTCATGATAGGAAACAGAGGAGATGTCACCTGGGTCTG
Organism: Callithrix jacchus; assembly: GCF_049354715.1. Classification (NCBI taxonomy): domain Eukaryota; kingdom Metazoa; phylum Chordata; class Mammalia; order Primates; family Cebidae; genus Callithrix; species Callithrix jacchus. The sequence continues at coordinate 214,244,283 of NC_133502.1, read as the reverse complement.
GAAATGAAGGAGTGGAATTGATTGCAGAAGGACATGAGGGAACTTTCTGGATAGTAGAATGTGACACATAACTGTATACCTTGACACAACTCTGTACTGTATACTTAAGTTGGATGTATTTCATTATATGTATATTATACCTCAGTAAAGCTGATTTAAACACATTTTAATGATAGATGATAGAGAGTTCCTTTGTGTGCTGAAGGGAGTGATTGATGCTGGAATCACTGTTGGCAAATGGATGAGACTGGAGGAAAGGGATTGGAATACAAAGTGGATACTCATTCACTGTCCACAGGCGGGAAGGTGGAGAATATGATCCATAGTGTTTCCTGGAGAGTGATGTGTAATACTGTGAAACTGGTAACTACTTTTGTAAGTGCAGCTCATGGTTATGGCTGCTTGGCCACAAGAATGTATTTCCTTTTTTGTGAATATACTTTTGTTCAAGATGATTTTGCTGTTGATTTTCTGTCCTTTGTCATGTTGACCATGTTAGGTCTTAATAATCATGCTGTTACTTTAGTTCTCATTTTCTGTGATAGGAAAGAAAGGTCTTTATTCAGGGGCTTGCATTTACTTTCTGGAGATAGACTTGCCTTTGTATCCAGCAGGAGGAGCAGTAAGTCCTGCTTAAGAAAAGTTTTATCAGTTCTCTAGGAGACAGAAAAGGCAGATCACATCTTTAAACTTTTCAAGGCACCTCCGTTTAAAGTACAGGTGATTTTCAGTATTGTAGTGAGAAATTCCTGGATTAGCCTTTCATATTTAGGAAAATTTATATATTTTCTTCAGACATTTTTTTCTCTATGCTGGGAAGTATTTTTATATATTAATGGAATAAAAAATTGTAGACTGGGAACAGTGGCTCACACCCGTAATCCCAGTACTTTGGGACGCCAAGGCCTGTGAGGATTGCTTAAGCCCAGGAGTTGGAGACCAGCCTGGTAACATAAGGAGACTCCATCTGTACAAAAAACAAAGAGTTAGATGGGCGTGCTGGTGTGCGCCTAGCTACTGGGGAGGCTGAGGTAGGAGGCTTGTCTGAGCCCAGAAAGTTGAGGCTGCAGTGAGCTGTGATCACAGTACTGCACTCCAGCCTGGGGAAGAATGAGACCCTGTCTCAAAAAAAAAAAAAGTCGTAGGCAGTTTTCTTTTTTAAAGCCAAATTAATTTGCTTTTGGAAGTTTATTGAGCTGTACATTTATGACTTGCGCAAATTACTGTAGATATGTCATATATATATATATATATGACATATCTACAGTAACTTTTAAGAACAAATTACATAAATATATATATATATTTTTTTAAAGAGAACCCTTCTGCCAGTATTTAAATGTGCCAGATAATAATCAAGTGTTATACTGGAGCTGGCCTGTGCTGACTTCTAAGAGTTGATTATTAAGTGCTTAGAAATTTGTGAGCTGATCGTTAAATTGTTGCTACCTTGAAATCATCCATGGTGGAAGTAGTTCTGCCATGGAAACCAGCAAATGCTGCAGATCACGGCTTTCTACCTGCCGCGTCCTCCCCAGCCATCTTCTGCCAAACCACTGCATTTACCTATTTGTGAGCTTTTTAGAACAAGGTAGATACTCAGTAAAGTTATCAGTGCTGTCACTGAAAAGTGAGAATGGAAATGGTTGTATTTATAGGATGTTTTGTGTTTTGTTTAATTTATGTAATTGTTTTGTTTTAAAATCCCAAGGTCTTCTTCCTGTGTTTCTTTATAAAAATAGTTTTGGGTGGGCGTGGTGGCTCAAGCCTGTAATCCCAGCACTTTGGGAGGCTGAGGTGGGTAGATCATGAGGTCAAGAGATCCAGACCATCGTGGTCAACATGGTGAAACCCTGTGTCTACTAAAAATACAAAAAATTAGCTGGGCACGGTGGCACATGCCTGTAATGCCAGCTACTCAGGAGGCTGAGGCAGGAGAATTGCCTGAACCCAGGAGGTGGAGGTTGCGGTGAGCCGAGATCGCGCCATTGCACTCCAGCCTGGATAACAAGAGCGAAACTCCGTCTCAAAAACAAACAAACAAAAAATAGTTTTGGGTTCTCCTGTTAATGGACTTATGCCTGTCCTTTGATACATTTTGTGTACTTGTTTCCAGTTTTTGATATATTTTTGTCAGTTCTGAATCTTGTTCACTTGTAGCAAGCCTTGCCTTTTCTCTGAAAGCTTAAAAAACATTCTTTTTAGCTTTGTATTTTCTGATACCCGTATATTACAAGAATTGTCCTCAGGTTGTGGGATTTGCGTTCTGTTTTAATTTTTGCAACCCCAATTTAGGCCATACTGTAGTATCTGTTATGCAGTAGGTGTTCAATACATATTTAATACAAATTCTGTAATACTGGGATTTTCCCACATGTGAAGGGCTTGAATTTTGGTATTATGCAAATAATATTTGCTTTGTTCTTAAAAATTATTGAAGCTGAAGTCAGTGAAACGTAAAGTTACAAAGTTTCAGCTGGGTGTGGTGGCTCATGCCTGTAATCCCAGCACTTTGGGAGGCCGAGGTGGCAGATTACCTGAGGTCAGGAGTTCGAGACCAGCCTGACCAGCATGGTAAAACTCCATCTCTACTAAAAATACAAAAATTAGCCAGGAGTGGTGACAGGCATCTGTAATCCTAACTACTCGGGAGGCTAGGAGACTTGTTTGAACCTGGGAGGTGGATGTTGCAGTGAGCCGAGATCATGCCATTGCACTTCAGCCTGGGCGCCAGAGTGGGACTCTGTCTCAAGGGGAAAAAAAAAGTTACAGAGTTTCCTGCTTTTTCCCCAGCCTTCGTTTGTTTTCTACAAATCTATCTGCATATCCTTTTTTTGTTTTCTTTTCAAAGGTCTTTTTTGTATATACACACTTATATGTTTTCTGTTTCCATTTTTACCACTATTCTTCAACTTGCTGTTTTCACTTATGATATAACTTGTACATCTTTGCACTTTAACATGTATTCACTGTATGTTTTTAATAGTTGAAAATGTTTAGCTTTATAGATGCATCATCATCTTTTTCCTTTGTTCCCTGTACACACTTCAGTTGCTTCCACGTTGCTTTCTTTTTTTTCTTTTAACCTTTACAAATAATGTTATAGTGAACATCCTTGTACAAATTTTGGACAAGTAAATCTGAGATTATAAACTCCTGGAGTGGAACCGCTGTGTCAAAGAATGATGCGTATTTAAGAACTTCAGAGGTTTCTAAGTTGTACCAGTGCAGCACAGGACTGCATGAGCTACCCTTTGCACATCTGATTTCATTACTATTGCTCGTTAACGTTTTTCAGTGACCATTATGTTTGTTTTGCATATCAGGTTATCTTTTAAAATGCATTTATTAAAAAGCATTTTCTGGAAATTAATCTTTCTGTCACACGTATAGTAAACTTTTTTAATGTAGTTAATTTTTGTTTGAATTTATTTCTGATGTTCTCTTAGTCTTTTAGTTGTTTTTATTTCGTGTTTAATCTAGTTAAGCTTATCAATTTTATCCTTCTGGCCTCTGGATTTTTCTTTTCTTTCTTTTTTTTCTTGACAGATGACAGCCAAGAAGACTTTTCTTGTTGGTAAATTCTCCTCTTTGATTGTAGAAATATACACCTCCGGAGTCTAGTTCTTTCAGTACTTAGTCCACAGTTTTTATTTATCTAGAATGTATTTTTGAGTAAAGAGTGAGTTATGGATCTAAATGAATTATTTATGTCTTTTGACTATCCAAAATTATAAAATCTTTCGTGTGAGACTGAGTTTGAGTCTTGATTTCTTCTTTAACAGGTGTATGATCTTGGAAAAGTTACTCATTCTCTCTCTGCCCTCCTTTTTCTTAAAATGGGTTGTATTATTATTATTTTTTTTCTTTTGAGATATAGTCTTGCTGTGTTGCCCAGGCTGGAATGCAGTGGCACTGGCTCAGCTCACTGCAGCCTCCATCTCCTGGGTTCAAGTGATCATCCTGCCTCAGCCTCCCAAGTAGCTGGGATTACAAGTCCCCACACCGTGCCTGGCTAATTTTTGTATTTTTAGTAGAGATGGGTTTCGCCGTGTTGGCCAGGCCGGTCTTAAACTCCTGACCTTGGGTCATCCACCTTCCTCGGCCTTCCAGAGTGCTAGGACTATACGCATGCGCCACTGTGACCAGCTGGGTTGTATTTTAGTATAAGTGTTTAATATGCTGATTGGTACCTAGTTAATGTTCCCTAAATGTTATCTGTTTGTGATTGTTTCAGTACCATTTAGTGAATAAACCTACCCTTTCCACTGATTTTTTTTTTTTTGAATTGAGACAGGGTCTTGCCCTGTTGCCCAGGCTGGAGTGTAGTGGTACAATCATAGGTCACTGTGTTCTCCAGCTCCTGGGCTCGAGGCTGTCTCACCCACCTACATCATGTCCTAAATTCTTCTATTTATTTGGATCAATTACTGGTTCCCTCCAAATAAGTTGGAAGGAACCAGTAAGATGTTAACAGCTGGAGAAGGGAGAGTTCCGGGAGGTATGTGTTTATGTGCAATGAAGGAACACTGAAATGAACATAGAAGTAAATGCAAAAACTCATCTATGCAGAAAACAGCTGCAGTCCAGGCAGATAGAACTAATTTGCATTTTAATGGGCAGGAATAATTCTGTATTATTATAAGTTTTCTGTAACTTACAAAGCTGTAAAATTATTCAAAGATACTACGTGGCAGTGTTAACTGAGACAGGTGAGCTAGACAGGAGACTAATCTTTTTTTTTCTTTTGCTCACTTCAGAATCTTTCACAATGTTCTCTTCATTTGCTTTTTTTTTTTTTTCTTTTTCCCTCTAGTGCCTCATTTAATAATATAGTTTCATAAGACTTTTAAATATCTGGAAGGGGAGTTTACTCATTAATTTTTTTTTTTTTTTTTTGAGACGGAGTTTTGCTCTTGTTACCCAGGCTGGAGTGCAATGGCGAGATCAGCTCACTGCAACCTCCGCCTCCTGGGTTCAGGCAATTCTCCTGCCTCAGCCTCCTGAGTAGCTGGGATTACAGGCACACACCACCATGCCCAGCTAAGTTTTTGTATCTTTAGTAGAGACGGGGTTTCACCATGTTGACCAGGATGGTCTCGATCTCTTGACCTCGTGATTCACCCGCCTCGGCGTCTCAAAGTGCTGGGATTACAGGCTTGAGCCACCGCGCCTGGCCCTAATCTTATTTTTTAAGAGTAATTTTTTCTGGCTGTTCTTCCATTACTAATTTCCAGATGCTCATTAAAAACACTTTATAAATAAAAGGATTTTAATGATTGAAATTGGGGATGTGTTAGGTGAGGATAGATTAATTTTCTATTAGGTTTATTTTAGTTAATATCATAGAATTTAAGAGCTGGAAGGAAACTTCCAGTTAATCTCTTCCAACCTCTAATTTTATTTCTGTCATTTTAACGTGGAATTTCAAACACAGACTAAGAAGAAAGTGTACTTAAACTCCATATGCCATCAGCAGCTTCCCGCTCATCACCATTCTTTTTTCCACCACAGTTCCACTCATTCGTAAGCCAATTGCTGTGGACTGAACCAAAGCTCCAGTGTATTTCATTGGTTACTCTAAATGATAAGGAGTCTTCAGACACAAGTGTAATTCTGTGAGCACATCTAAAATAACTCATAACAACATGAATTATTAATTAAGTAGTATTCAGATTTTCCCCATCATCTAATAATCATTTTCAAGTTTATTTTGTTGAAACAGCATATGGATAAGGGGCCGTATGTTGCAGCTGATTGACCTAACTTCACTCTAGTGTGTAGGTTTCCCTTTCCCCCTTTTTTCCTTTTTGCTACTTATTTGTTGGAGAAACCAGGTGGTTTTTCCTGTAGACTTTTCTAGATTTCACATTTTGATGAGTATGTCCCCAGGGTGGCACTTAATGTATTCTTCTTTACCTTGCATTTCCTATGAATGAAAGTTAGTTCCAGAGGCATATTCAGATTTGGGTTATTTTTTTTGGTTCGTTTTTGCAGTGATGTTTCATTGTTGGTGATACCTACTTTCATCAAGAAACACCCGAGGCTTGGTTATTGCAGTTGTTAATTACCTGGATCCGTGAATTCTTTAGGTGTTGGAAAATGGTGGTATTTTAATGTTATTGTTCATTTGCAGGAATATTTTTTAAAGAGAAACTTTCCCTAGTAAATTCTTGGGTTCTGTGAGGTACACTGGATGAAGAAAGGCAGGAGAAGTGCTTGTTTCTCCCCTCGATTACCAGTCTTCAGAGTAAGGAGTTGGTTTTGTGGCATCATCCGGAGATGACCAGCAAGTTGGTTTGTTTTCTTTTATTTTCATTATGAAGCCATAGCTTCAAAACAACTTGCTTTGCTTTCAGTCTGTTGCTGTTGTGATTGTTTCTGATGTTTAATGTGCCATTGCTGTCCAGTGTGAGCCTCATCGAGTTGTTTCTGATCCCTTCCGACATGACCCTAGTAGCCTGTAATAGCTTCTTTGTTACCCGCTATGACAGGATACCCAGGGTTTCCTGGTGCATGCTTTGCTTCAGGTCTCTTCTTGAAGGAACAGTGGTATCTCAAGATAACAATCTGGGCAGCCACACCTTTTACAAAAGAGGATGTTGAAACCTTGTGAAATTGATGGATTTACTCAAGACTGGTTTTAACATGGTACTAACTTTAGACTTCGAGATTTTCCCTCCTTAACTCTTAAACTCTTCTTTAAAGAAGGCTATGATATAAAATTAAAGATCCAAGACATCAAAAATGTGTGGTTTCTTGCTATTTATTTTGAGATTTCAGAATACTGTATTAACTATTACCTTTAAGTCTCCTAATTAGAAAACAGTAAATACACATTTACAATTAACAAGGAAGTAATTTATCTTTCTTTTGAAGAATGTTATCTTTTTTTTTTTTTTTGAGACAGTCTTGCTCTGTTGCCCAGGCTAGAGAGTACAGTGGTATAATCTTGGCTCACTGCAACCTTTACCTTCTGGGTTGAAATGATTCTCCTGCCTCAGCCTCCCTAGTAGCTGGGATTACAGGTGTCCTGCTACCACGCCTGGCTAATTTTTATGTTCTTTTAGTAGAGACAGGATTTCACCATGTTGGCCAGGCTGGTTGATCTCGAACTCTTGACCTCAAGTGATCCCCTGGCCTTGGCCTCCCAAAGTGAAGAACGTTATCTTTATGGACTAACTTTATAATCTCTGCCACATTTTGTCAATGAATAGGTACTTTATAAATGGGGTTCAGGCTGGGCGTGGTGGCTCATGCCTGTAATCCCGGCACTTTGGGAGGCTGAGGCAGGTGGATCACCTGAGGTCAGGAGTTCAAGACCAGCCTGGCCAACATGGTGAAACCCCGTCTCTATTAAATATACAAAAATTAGCCGGGCATAGTGGCAGGCACCTGTAATCCCAGCTACTCGGAAGTCTGAGGCAGAGGATTGTTTAAACCCGGGAGGCGGAGGGTGCAGTGAGCCGAAATTGTGCCACTGCACTCCAGCCTGAGCGACATAAATAAAATAAAATGGGTTCCACAATCCATACAGAAGTTACATTTATAGTTTTGATGAAGACTAACGCTGTGCAGTTGGGACTAGGCAGCTTCTTGGTCATGCAGTGTGCAGCTGTGTGAAGTAATGTTTTCAAATAACTCTGCCTTCTCATCTACCGAGGTACTGCATAGAAGTTCATATTTACCCAGAGATTATGTAAGTTCTTAAAGCCGGAGTCTTTTCAGCCACAGCATTTTACAGGATTTCTGTGGACAAGAAATTAATGTATTTCATGGGATATTTGTATCTTTAAAGTGGAACTTGCACGCTGGGAATGCTTTAAAAAGAAAGTATTTGCATAAATGTTATGTATGTAGCTAGTAATTTTGAACATTTATTCCACTGTTGGAATGTCTTTTTGCTTGAATAAGAACTTTTCTGACTCTTTGCTCCAAGAAGACACATAATGACACATAATCTTGCATTCTTGATGGCAGATGTCTGCTGTTAGTGAAAATGATGAGTCGTGTACATATTTCATACTTCGGTTTTGTTCTTCATAGTTTTGTTTCTTTCTCTAGACTTAGTACAAGCACTGATACTTTAAATGTATTGAAATATTCTCTTACTGTTATTTATAACAGATCATTTCACTTCAAATATGCTTAAAAGTTATGTTTTCTTTTCTTTCTAGGAGGCACTGGCTACGATTAGGCTTCTCGACGTCCTGTGCGAAATGACTGCGAACACCGAGCTGCTTGGCTATCTGCAGGTTTTCCCTGGCTTGCTGGAAAGAGTGATTGGTGAGTGAAATATCACACATTGTATTTTTAGCTAAGAAATCTTTGGCTTGTCGTACTGTAATGTAAATTCAAACACAAATCCTGAATTTTCAGTGTACTTTTGGGAATTTTGTGAATATAGTATTTTGAGGAATCACAGTGTTGTAACAGTTCGGGTGGGGCCAGATAAACCTGAGCCCACATTGTTGTTCAGCCCTTTCTCTTCTGTTTAACTGAAGATTCCTCCTCAGTAACATGAGGATAGCAGTGCCTGTTACGCGCATAGTAGACATTTCATCAGTATAGGATGTGATGAAGATGGAGGGGCAGGGGAGGTTTGCGATGATGATGGTCGTTTTATATTACCATAGCTTTGCAAAATGTGGCAGTAAATTTTTCCCATTTACATTTAGTGAACATGTAGAATGATGTTGTATACATATTATATATAAAAATCTTCTGAGAAAATGGTTTCAACAAGAAGCCATTCTTAAAAGTATTACCACCTTTGCTAAAAAGCTGTTTGCAAAGTAATTCAAGCAGAACCTGTTCCTTGTAGGTTTGCTATTCATCGCTCACTGTTTCCCTTAAAGAGATGATACTCACTCTGGAGACCAGTATACTGAGAAAGACGGCTTTCTGTCTAGCACTGTAGACGAGCTAGCAGTGAGCTGTAGAGGAAGATCCTCAGTGTTGTATTTTGAGTACAGTGCTTTTAGTGACAATTCAAATACAACACTAGGAGCCCGGGACACCGAGTGATTATGGAAAGAGCCTGAGTTTGGAGCCAGGGTCAATGTGTGTTGCCATCCCAACTCTGCCAAGTACTGACTTTTCTGAGCCTCTTTTCTTCATTTTAAAATTGGGAAAGCGATACCTTCCTGTATAGGTTTGTTGAGAGGGTTAAATGAGATAATGTGGAAACACTGAAATACAGTTCCTGAAAGATTGTCTGTTTTCATTGGCTGCCGGGAGGTGCTCAAGAGGGCAGCAGTGGCAAGTTGTTTCTCCTGAATGTAGCTGAAGTGCAGTGTGTCGGACACATGCTGCCTTCTGATTGATGATTTGGCCGATCGGATGAGGGGGAAGAACAAGCGTTCTTGGTTTCTATCATATGCGTCATTATGGACAGATACTGTGTTTTAGACTCACTGACTAAAGTTAGTAGCAGAGTTCTTCCATAAAGAAGTTGAGATTGGAAACCTTTTTGTAAGAAGGATGCTAGCAAATTTTTGGCTAACTTTTCTTTGTAGATAAAAAGAAAGTCTGAGTTGGGACAGTCATTATGGCTTATGTCTCTAAAACTAGAGTAAAAAAATTTAAAGCAAAGGCAGAAGAGCCTTTGAATCATTGTTTAAAGATAGCTTTCTGTGCTCTATCTTTAATCTAGTAAAATAAATTAATTTGTTTATAGAAAACTAGTAGTACAAAATACTAAGAGTTACTTTTCTATGGAAATGAGTTTACTCTTTTGGTTATAGATCTTTTACGGATGATTCATGTAGCTGCAAAAGAAACCACAAACGTTTTCAGTACCTGTGGTTGCGTGAGAGCAGAAGGTGACATCTCCAATGTGGCCGACGGGTTTAAGTCTCATCTCATTCGTCTGATTGGAAATCTGTGTTACAAGAATAAAGATAACCAAGACAAGGTAAGACGATTGCTTAGTATGTATTTCACATCCATGGCTTCATTTAGGATTTAGTCTTTGGAAGACATGCACTCTTTTGGAGTGAAAGCCTGAGGTGCTTAGAAAGTAGCTTGGAGAGAGAGATATATTTTTTATGTACACACACACACACGCACACGCACACAAACACCTATGTATGTATGTATATATACATATATATTAATATATAGGCTCTTTGTAGCCTACACAGATTTCTAACACATAGTAGATATTTAATAAACACTAGTTATTATTGCCTGTTACCTTAAGAAAAAATAAAACTTATATCTGTAGCCTATGTTTATGGGTGGTAGCATCATAAGCCTTTTCTTCTAGGTGTTTTAAAATGGATATAAAAGGAATATAGTATTTAAGTATGAAGTCTTTGAGGACCCAGTAGGCCGCTTTTAGAAATCTCTTATGTGTGGATGAACTGAAAGGTAATTATATCGAGAATGTGAGAGAATGGTAAGAAAGATCGCAGGGCAGTTGGACCACATGCTTCAGATGGATCTCATCTTCCCGTATTTTTCCGCAGTTTTACTTTGGGTGACATTTGATTTGCTTAGTTAAATATTAATTAAATTTGTACCAGATTATACTTGTTTACGATGATGGCAGAACGTCTTGCATTTTACGTGTGTTTCTGCAGTATGACTTTGCCCCTGCCCTTTCAAGGGTCGGCATCTATTTGTCCATCCCCTTGAATCTGTGGCTGCTGTGAGCAGTCAAACACGTGATCCTATACAGTTTCTAGCATAGCCCTTAACTGGTCTAGCTGATTCTATTTCTGGCTTCTTAGAAGCTGGTCACCACGTGAGGAGTATAGATTCCCTGAGATGACCTTGCTGTGAGTTGCTGAATACACATGGGAAAGGCTGGAAGATAAGATACAACGAGGAGAGAGGAAAAGCCTAGTCAAGGAACGCCAAGGCGCGAGATGTGCATGAGAAACCATCTTGGGAGTAGATCCAGCCTCAGTTTCTTACTTGCCCAGCTGATGCCACATGGATCAGGGCCCCGCCCCTACTGGGCAAAAACCTTTCTGAATTCAGGACTCATAGTATTGTGAGAAAAAGTGAAAAATGGGAAAAAAAGAAAGGTGATGTATAGGTCCTGTTTATGTCACTAGCCCAGTCAGTTACTGTTGGTCTGATTCTTCTGCAAATAGCAATTGTAAACTTTGGACAAAAAACAGCCGTGTGAAGACACTCAAATTTGACACAAATGGGCAGATTCTGGAGTGCGGTTGACACCAGAAGAAGGGAATGACACAGTGTATGGCATCAGGGCAGTGAAAAGTCAGTTACAAAATCTTCAGTCTTTCTTTCTGGCTTGAAGAATCAAAGAACAGTTTGAGGGCAACCATAGCATTGGAAAGTGAGGGGGGAATTGTGGAAAGTAGAAAACAAACCCAAACTTTGAATCAACCACCTGAATTTCTGCTAATGTCTGATTCACACGTGTAGGGCAGCTGCAAGCAGCTAAACTAAGGATGAAGTAATCATATTAAGATTTAGAGCACCTACCCTAGAGTTTATAGTGCGAGTCCACCTTACACTGTAGATCATTGATAACTGCCTTCTAAAAGAAAAATATCAACACCTTTTTTTTTTTTTGAGGTGGAGTCTTGCTCTATTGTCCAGGCTGGAGTGCAGTGGCATGATCTTCACTCACTGTAACCTCCGCCTCTTGAGGTCAAGCGATTCTCCTGCCTCAGCCTTCTGAGTAGATGGGACCATTGGTGTGTGCCACCATACCCGGCTAATTTGTTGTATTTTTAGTAGAGACAGGGTTTCACCATGTTAGCCAGGATGGTCTCAAATTCTTGACCTCAGGTGATCCACCTTCCTTGGCCTCCCAAAGTACTGGGATTATAGGAGTAAGCCACTACGCCTGGCCTAAATATGAACACTCTTTAGAGGAACATAATAGAATCCAGAATTGCTACAACATAATGTATTGTGCAATGTCCAGGATACAGTTTAAAATTACTTGATATACAGGAAAATGTGATCTGTTCTCAGTTGAAAAGCTCATCAGTGGAGACCGACTGTGAGTGAGAAGACACAGATACTGGGTTTAGCAGACAAGGATTTTAAGGCAGCAAATGTAACCATGCCCAAAGATGTAAAGGGAATACGCTTCATAGGGGTGAAAAGATAGGGCATCTCAGCAGAGAAAGAGAAACTTCAGAGAACCAAATGGAAATTCTAGAACTAAAAAATAGAGTATCTAAAAATTTTAAAAATTACCGAATGTGCTTAACCTGAAGAAAGAGCCAGTACACTTTAAGATGTATCAGTAGAAATGATCTAGTCTGAAAAACAAAGTCAGGGAGAAAAATTGAAATAAAATGTCCATTTTAAGATGCTGAATTTCGGGGTAATTTGTTATGTAGCTATTGATATCTAGAATAATTCCTGTGAGACATGGCACAGAACCAAAGTCTAGGCAACTTGCACTTTTAGTATATGGGCACGTCATTTTGTCACTCCTCATCTTCAGGAGCTTGAGACTACTTACTGGACTGATTTTTGCAAAAGAAACCTTTTTAAGCCCAGGACTGCCTTTCTTGAGCCCAAAGAGGTGGTTTTTCTTGTGTTTAACTCTTCTTTTGTTGGTAATTTGGACTGGCCTCTTATAGGAACAAAATGTGGTAACCCTTAAAAGGCTTGTGAAGTAACTCACTGTAGTCAGGACCAGACTGCACACTGAGTAAATATGGAGTGTGCCCAAGCGCTGCTGTGTAGAGGTCACCGGGGCGCACAGGAAGTCAGTGGTGTGTCCTGTCATTTGTGCGGCTGCTAATAGCACTGCTGATTTCTCAGCAAACAGTTTAGAGGGTATGAAGGAGTTCATTCTTTGAGTATCAACTCAAATGCCTCTGTTTCTTCCAGTTTCTTACCTGTGTCAACAAAAGGCCTGAACCTGAAAGCATTACCTCTGGGATTTTTTTTCTCCTCGCAAAGGCTCTAACACAACACCAAAATCTTATTCTGGATGTGCTGGAGTCTTCTTTATTCTTGTAGTCAAATCCTGCGTCCAGCTGGGTGTTAGGAATATTTGCTTTGCTCATGGTTGCATTAAGGGATGGAGCACTAGCACTCGGATGACTTTGGTTGTAGTTTTGGGAAAATGGGATGGATGGTTATGTAGCAGGTCTTTATCAGGGGGCCAGTAATTCCCAGTGTTTGTCTTGATAGGTTGTCCCATTTCTAACCCAGCTAAAGGGAAATTTGGCTCTGTCTCTGCTCCAGGACTAAAGATCTGAGTTGGGGAGGATTTCGTATCATCTAGCCTAACTTGGGTTCCTCCTTTGCTCGAAAGACAAAAGGGACTGATGATTTATTGTTCGGTGCTTACTCTGTCCCAGCATTGTGCTTAGTGAATTACCTGTATTATCACCTTTAATCTCTGCATCAGCCTTGCAAAGCAGGTTCTGCTAACCACATTTTAAGGAGAGGCCATCCAGTGAGTGAGGTGCAGAGCCCAGGGTAGAATTGGGATTTGTTTGCCTATTGAGTTGCCAGGGCTGTGCTTACTTCCCTGCACCATGGTGAGACCTTTTCGAAGGGTTGAAGGAAAGGGTTTAAAGTAGACTTTCTGAAGGACTTCAGGCTGGAGGCTGGTCAGTCTGGGTCTCCTAGGCCAGCCTGGCCCCTTAGACTCCCTCCTGGTTGAAGTCTGGAGCTCTGGGGGTTCTTTCATTTCTGTTTCTGATTTACCCATTCATCAAATAGGAATGTTCCCAGCCTTGGGGATCCTTTGATGGGTAAGTCAGGCAGGTATATCTTCTGTGAAACTTCCATTTTGGGAGCATCTGGGGACCATGCTTGCCTCTTTGAATCAGAATCCCAGACTACTCATGACACAAATTTTCCTTAAATCTTTGTGCACTGCCTGATTCCTCTGAATTTTGAGCAAGAGTCTTTTAAGCCCAACTGTGTCTGTGTTGTTTGTATAACTTCATCCATTGCAGTGAGTATGGTGCCCACCTGCAAGATGGCCCCTTAAACTGATGTGGCCCTTTCCATCTTCCAGAATTGTTTTCATCTCCTTGGTTTGTTGGAGCCTTATGAGACCTCTGTGGAAAGGGCTGAAAAGGTATTTCCAGCATCATTTTCTAAATGAAGAAACCAAGGCCCAGAGACCAAGTGTGATTTAATTCAGCTAGCACTTGCTGAGTGGAAAATGCTGTGTGCTGCATGCTCTGGAGAAGACAGTCACTTTAGTGAGGGGAATGACACACGTGCACTTGGAACTGTAGCAAAAGCCCGTGTGGCGAGGTCTGTCAGAGAAGAACAGGTGGGTGATGTGTCCTTTGGGCTGGCTGTGCCAGGAGCATTTCTCTCTAAGAACAGGCTGGACTGCCAGGAGCATGGTATTAATAGGAAGGGTGATCATCTTTCTTTGAGATGTCTGTCTTTGGGCAAGATTTAAGAGAATCAAGGTACCTGGCCTCAGATTGAAAATCTTCACAGAAGTGTACTTTACCCCAAATTCTCATGAGTCTTTAATGCTTAAGTCTGTACATGTGGTAGATGTCGTGTTTCCTGAATTGTAAAGGAATTGCTAGACTGTCCTTTCCCATGTCATGGTAGGGAGGTGTCACATCCTTACTGACTTCTATTCTTACCTTGGTTTTTTGTTCTCAACCTGCATAGTATTTCCTTGCTACCAACTGCGGTGATGAGTTTACTTGTAACCTTCTGTGGACCTACATGGAGGTTCTGTTGTGGTTTCTATTGGTGCTAACGCTGTCAACAGGAAGAAAGCATTCTTCCACTTCTTCTTTGTTAGAGTCAGGAATGTGTGCTTTGCCTTTTTCTTCCCCATTCTCCTTTTCTTCACTATTGTCATAACCTCTTTAAGTGAATCTTCATTAGGAGAAAAAACAAACATGTTTATTTCATAAAGTTAAATGCAGTTTTCAGATCAGACAGACAGATGATCTAGTTTATCTACCTTTTCCCCTCAAAGGAAATTGTACTCCTCCTCCTCCTCCTCCCTCTTCCCCTCCTCCCCACCCCCCATTCCCAGCAGTCACATACTTGATCCCATGCCAGATATGTGTGCCTATAAAGCTTTTATTACAAGTAGAACTTAGTTTTAAAGTAAGTCTGTATTATATGGAAAAGTTCAACATGAAAAGACAAACTTTATTTGGCCCCTTCAGTTCTCAATTTTGAAGGCAGGTTCATTTATGTACATAAAATAATCGTGTAATACATTTTTCATTAACTTTGTCTTGCTCATCATGTTACTTCCAGCATCTGAATTGTACCTGGCACATAGTAGGCATTCAGTACATTTTTCTAATTTTTCCTGAATGATAACTTATTTAAAGTATTTGTTGAATGTCTACTACATACCAAGTACACTTTTAGGTTCTGAAGATACGTAACAAATAAGACACAGTTCTCCTGTTCGAGGAGTGTAAATTCTACCATTTTCTGACTATATTTACAAAGAATAGTAAAAACAAATAACTTTTAAAATGAAAATTAATGTTCCTCTAAATTTCTGAGTTCTGTAATTATTTTTGAAAGTCTTTATGTTTGAATATATTCTGATTTACTATAATTTGCCATATTTTTATTTGACTTATCCAAATGTAATGTATAATATTTACAGGTAATTTTAAAATATTTTTTAATCTCAGGTTTAGGCTTCGTAGACCTGATTGCAGTTTTTCATCAATCTTAAATACAATTTTAACACGGAATTTACAGTTGTTGGGCATTCATAACACGATCAATTTTTAGTGGCCTTTTTTGGGGGGGCGGGGTGGGGTGTGCTACTCTTCAGCCTTTTGTATCTAGTCATGGGGAGCCAAGAGCTGGCAAATTATTAACTCCTTTATTATTTCCTCCTGTCTGTAATGTTTTCAAGCAGCATATTTGCCTGTTAAATCACGAAATTAAAAAAAAAACCTATGGCTATTTCCTATCAGTTCTTTTAGATTGTTGCTCTTAATGAGGATTAGTGCCTATTTTGAATATCAGTACTGGCTGACTTGTCAGTTACTCAGATAATTGATTGAGTGATTTTTCTGCAGAGAAATAAATAAATGCTGAACTAATAGGTGTTAGTGTCTTCCTTTTTGCAGTTACAGATTAGGCCAGGGTGGCATGGCCCTTGGTGTTCATGCAGGGCCAGCTTCTATATTCTTGGCCTATACTAGAACTGTGTGGACCTCCCAACCTTCATACTTACCCTGAATGACCTTAACGTGGCCTTCAGATCTCAAGGTGATAGGTACCCTGTTGACCTGTGCAGAAACACTTTCTCTTCCACACTCCTCACTATACTCTCCTGCCCCCTGCCTTAGTACTCTACTTATAATCAGTTTCTGTGTATAGATAGGTCATGGGCTATTAATTCTGATGCTTATTTCAGTATACACGTGCTGTTGTTTTTGGTTTTACTTACTAAGTCTAGTGTGAATACACATAGATAAGCTGATCGCCAGCAAAACTGTGACATATGAAGTATTTGATGGGGTGTCACCCAGTTTTACTTAGCAACCCCACCCCTTCTTTGTCCTACCACCACTACCACCACTTTCGTCCTTGCTCTTCCCTTGATGTTTCGTCTTGCGTGAAACCCATGAAACCTTTCTGGATGATAATGGCCTAATTCACTCTCCTTCCCAGATATATGTTTTTCCTTCTTTATAGGCAGCTTCAATACCCTCACTGTCTGCCTAATTGGGGGATTTTGGGTAGGCTATTGAAAATGTCTGGGGGGGCTGTGTGGGGGATTGTTTGAGCTCAGAAGTTGGAGACCAGCCAGGCAACATAGTTAGACCCCCGTCTCTACAAAACATTTAAAAATTAGCTGAGTATGTTGGTGCATGCCTGTAGTCCCAGCTATTTGGGAGACTGAGGCGGGAGGATCGCTCGGGCCCAGGAGGTCCAGGCTGCAGTGCACCGTGATTGTGCCACTGTGTTCTAGCCTTGACGAGGGTGCCAGACCCTGTTTTTGTTTGTTTGTTTTTTAAAGAAACAGAAAATGTCTGAGCAGTGGATTCTCCTGTCACTGACTCTTCTGTCATTGCTTGGCTTGTAGCATTGGATCCACATGTGTGCTGTTCATAGAGGAACCTTACAACAGGCAAGGGAGCTTATGAGACTTCGGAGTTCAATAAACTCTGCGTTGCCTCTTAGTTGAGCGTCTACTAACTGTTTAACTTGGGGCAAGTGTCTTAACCTCTCTGAATTTCAGCTTCTCATGTATGAAAGAGGGGCATTTACACCTTCCTGTGGGGTTGAGAGGATTAAATGTCATCATGTATGGGAAGTATCTCATGTCTGTGTTTCTAGTACTTTTGGAAGCTGGAGGATCACTTGAGCCCAGGAGTTTGAGACCAGCCTGGGCAACACAGTAAGACCTCCCATCCCTAAAACAATAAAAATAAATGGCTGGTATTCACGGCTACTTGGGGGGCCAAGGCAGGAGGATCGTTTGAGCCCAGGAGTTTGAGACCAGTCTGGGCAACGTAATTAAGACCCGGTCCCTAAAAAATTAGCCAGTACTCCCAGTTGCTTGGGGGCTGAGGTGGGAGGGTTGCTTGAGCCCAGTAGGTCAGAACTACAGTGAGCAGTTATTATGTCACTGCACGCTAGCCTGGGCAACACAGCGAGTCTCTGTCTCAAAAAAAAAAGTATGTCATGGATCGCCTTATGTCTCTAACTGTAGTACTTCCCTGTCCCGCCTCCTTCCCTTCCCACCAGTCCCTCTGTAATTGAAAAGATATAGTTCATGCCAGTGTCTCCCCATTGTATGTATTTACATAGAAATTTGTAGACAGCATTTCTCAGGGATTTGCAGAGTTCAAAGTAATCCTCATATTCTGTATTGTGTGTGTATTACTTTTTCTAATAGATGGGCTTTATGGAGGAAGTAAAATGAAAACAAATACGAGAACTTTCTTTAGGATGAGTCATTTTTTTTCTTGTCATAAATGCTTTCTGACTTGAATTTCTCTTAATGTTATTATCTAGTAAAGAGCTGAAGTGTTTTCTGCGTGAATTCCAAAATCTGTTCTAGCTCAATTCTGAAAGTATGTTAAAGAACTTTTAAATTACAGGCGTATGCCTTACCTCAATTGGACTGTGTGTTTTTCCTCTTGTCAGAAGCAAGTTGTACCGAATCTCAGCTTATTGATCTGAAGATTGAACGTATAGGCAAGATCTGGCTTGCTTAGAATTCCGCTTCTTTGTCATGTAATCCCAGTTCCAGAAAGATGTCAAAATTCATACATCAAACTGCCACCGTTAGTTTCCTGAACTGACGGCTCCCGTAGCAGTGAATGAAAGTAAAATTCCTATCAGAGGAACATGTCATGCTTTAGTTCGTTGCAGCTGTAAATTTGTTTTTGAGACTTAAAGGAAGGTCTACCGTTTGACTCCAAAAGCTCCTTTTCTGTGTCTTGTTATACAATAAATGACTTAGTCTTTTACAGGAAATGCATAACATATTTAAAGAGAAGAATGATACTAATTATATAATTGCAACACTACAAGGTGCTGCTGTGGATTAGCATTACTGCTGCGGAGTAACTGGGCTCCAGGCCCCTGACCTGTGCTTCCTCATGGAATTCCTACAACCGTGCATTCCTGCCTAGACTTCAAGCGCCCTGAAGGCAGACACATTACATTTGGCTTACCACGTGCCTGAACACGTGGTACATGGTGTATTGAAATTAATGGGCACTGGATGATTTTCCCTGCTTCACTGATGAGTCAAGCTTAGTGTGGTTACTTGCTTGGGCAGGCCAAAGGCTGACTCCAGAGCCCATGCTTTTCCTGTAACCATCCACCGCTTCCACTGTCACCTCTAAAGAGATGTTTGAGACTTGTCCTCTGAAATCTGTGAACAGATTTATGTGAATCCTTGGGGGAGGGCATTACATTACAGCGTCGTCCACAATTCTTACTGAACTTTTTCATTCCTGTCTGAAGTATCTAAGTAAATGTGGTTTCTTTTTTCTTTTCCTTTCTTTTCTAAGAAGTGCAGGCTGGATTGCAGTGGTGTGATTATATATAGCTCACTCTAGCCTTGAACCCTGAGCTCAAGCGATTCTCAGACCTCAGCCTCCCACATAACTGGGACTGCAGGCATGTGCCACCATGTCCAACTACTAAAAAATTTTTTTTATTTTGGTAGAAAAACAGGGTCTCACTACGTTGCCCAGGCTGGTCTCAAACTCCTGGCCTTAGGCAATCCTTCTACCTTGGCCTCCCAAAGTACTGGGACTATAGGTTTGAGTCAACTTGCCTGGCCTGAATATGGTTTCTTTAAGGTTCATGTCAAGGGCTACGTTTCAGGGACATGCGTATTTCTGAGGAGCCTAGTTTACCCCATACTGTAGACACAGAAAGGGAGACACTAGGAAAGTAATGTGCTGCCTGGGATGACTTCACAGTTTGTAAAAGTCACGAATCCAGTTTGCTTAACTGCTACTCAGTTTTCTTTACTTACTCCATATGATCAATTTTTAGACAACAGACATCTTTAATTTAATTTGATTTGATTTTTGAGTCAGGGTCTTGCTTTTGTCACCCAGGCTGGAGTGCAGTGGCGTGATCACAGTTCACTGCAGTCTTGACCTCCTGTGCTCAAGTGATCTTCATGCCTCAGCCACCCAAGTATCTGGTACTACAGGTGTGTGCCACCACACCTGCCTAATCTTTGTATTTTTTTTTTTTTGTAGAGGTGGGATTTTGCCATGTTGCCCAGGCTGGTCTTGAACTGCTGAGCTCAAGCAGTCTGCCCACCTTGGCCTCCCAAAGTGCTGGGATTACAGGTGTGAGTCACCATGCCCAGCCGACAGCAGTGATTTTAAATGGATTTGTATTTAACAGTAAAAACAATTATTTCATAGTATCCAAAAGAAGAATATCTGAGACTTAGGTGAAGGGAAAAACAGCCATATAAACTGAGAGATGTACCTTGTTCCTGTATGGAATATGGTAAAGATATTAGTTATTTTTAAACTAATTTTTATTACTAGGCCAATTAAAATCCCACTGTGAAAAATAAGCCATAATTTTGACTATAAAATGAAAATAATTGAGGAGTTGTCATGTCAACATTAAAATATACTTTAAGGCTAAAATAATCAAAACATTGTACAAAAGTTTATAGGTTAGTGGAGGTGAACACAGTTTCAAAACAGAACCAGGAGAAGTTATAAAAAGTTACCATGTGATAAGGATAATCCAGTAACCCAGGGAGAAAAGGAAAGCTTACGTAAAAGATGAACGAACCATGAATAACTGGCTAACTCCTGGGTGGAAGCTAGGCTCACCTGTAGCAAACATCAGAATAATATTTAATTGATGTTTCAGAATAAGCCAGAGTATTTTGTGGATTAGAACAATGAAGATTATCGTAGACTGACTACAAACAAATCAGCAACTCTGGCTCTGGGGCCAGCCTGCCTACATTGAAACCTGGGTTCTGCTAAATAATAGCTGGTAACCTTCAGTAAGTTATTTAGCCTCCCTGTGACTCAGTACCCAACCAAATATGGAATAATGTTAGTAGTTATGGAATAGGGTTGCGAAGAATAAGTTAGGTAGTTAATAGAAGACATAAGCACCTAGGATCAGATACATTTATAATTATGCTTATTTCAGCATTGTGGATACTAAGAACAGTCTGCTTTTCCCATTAATGGGAAATGTGTCTTTAATAAGTTATGGTTAAATGTTACACAGTAAAGCCATGTTTTCTGAGAGTAGTTAGGTTATTGTTGTAGTGCTCATGATGTCACAGCAGGTAGGAATTCAAAGCAGCAGACAGCCTGTGTCTAGTAAGTCCCTACTTGTGTATATTTTGTAGCTATGTTATATGTATATTTAAGGTACACAAAGACTCATGTGCATGACAGAATGACCCAAAAGAAATATAGGACAGTATTAATAGTAAATGTCTCTGACTGAGAGGATTAAAGATTGGTTCTTTTTTTCTCGTATACTTTTTGTGGTCTCTACAGTGAACATGAAATATTTTAATAACGACAAGGTGCTGTTAGAAAAGGAAAGGGGCACCTGTCTAGAACACCTGTTTTTCTCTGTGATAAGAAGAGAACGTGCTCTTCATTAGTGATTGTAGTAATTGGTTCTTTGTTCTACTTCCCCCTTTTTTTTTTTTTTGAGACGAATCTTACTTTGTTGCAGGCCGGAGTGCAATGGCGCAATCTCAGCTCACTGCAACCTCTGCCCCTGAGCTCAAGGGATTCTCTTGTCTAAGCCTCCTGAGTAGCTGGGATTATAGGCCTAAGCCACCACGCCTGGCTAATTTTTGTATTTTTAGTTTCACCTTGTTACCCAGGCTAGTCTCGAACTCCTGACCTCAAGTGATCAGCCCGCCTCGGCCTCCCAAAGTGCTGGGATTACAGGTGTGAGCCGCCGCGGCCAGCCTCTTCTGCTTTCATGGTATGTACACCTCTTAATCCTTCTTTGGCCAAGGTCTGGGGACTTGAGCAATGACAGTTTCAGTTACGCCTTCAGTTGAAAGATTTTTGAAATTAAAACATTAGCACTGGATCTGGAGAATTTTGCTAACTGAGATAATTAATAGCTGGGCTGGCAGTGGTAGGGTGTGTGTGTTTTAGAGAGAGGGTGAGAGGAAGGGACAGAGAGAGAGATGGAAATACAAAGATCATTCTTCCACTTTGTTATATGTTTTTCCCTCCATTGAAGGAATAGAATTGAATTTCCTCTCTGTTACCGGGTGTTCTGACTTGGGTGCATCAGCTCTTACTGAGGGCTTGAATGTTCCGTATTTCTATTACATATCTCGGTCTAAGGAAAATCCGACTGTGAAGTGTTAGTGTCTCCTCAGGCTTTACTTCCTTGGTTACATGAGAAAAGTGTTATTATTTCAAAGGTTGGAGAGTAGCTCTATCCTTTTCTAAACAGAATAGTAATAAGATGGAAATGTCTGTCCCACATCTAAAACAGTTTTGATCTTTAGCGTATTTAGTTGTTTTTTTCTTCCTGGCAGCAGTTGAAAATTAAGAGGATCAAAGTTACGTTCCTATAAAAGACTTTGTTTCAGTCAGCGCTTGAAGGCGTTGTCTGACTCCCCTCACCCCCACCTTTTAAAAATTGATTGCTTATCTTATTCATCTGGAATTTAATTTCATACCCATCATATTCTAATGGAACAAAAATGATACTTAGTTTCAGGCCGTGGGTTTTAGTTCAAATTCAAACCTACTGCTCTATATTGCAGTTCAAGTTGGGAATATTTTTTACTCCAAATAGAAATGAACGTGCTATTTTGGCATAGTGGTAAGAGCTTATAGCTCAATTCAACAAGTATGTGTTTGCCATATGCTGTGTCCCAGCCAGTATTCTAGACACTGGGAATGCAGAAATGGATTTGGCCCAGTTCTCTCGAGGAATTCACAGTGTAAAGAAGGAGACAGATGTAGAAACTATCATTTCAGTGTCGTAGAGTAAGCGGTATGCGACAGGATTGAGAGCCCATGGAGAAGTGCCTAACCTAAGTGCTTGTGTAAATGGCTCGACCTGCAACTTCAGGAAGAACCTCCTGGATCCAGGCCTTGAAGGATGAATGAGAAACAGGCAGGTGGAGGAGAGGGTTTGGGTGAGCAGGTGTGTGGGACCGTTGCAGGACCCAGTGGCACCTGAGGGGCTGAGCTTGGCCTTGGCCTTGGGGCTGGGGCTGCGCCAGAGAGCTGACCCCTTGGCTGTGTGACAGGCTCTGCACTCACCGCGGGAGCTAAGGGTTTGGCCAGTCCCGGCCTTGGTAGATTCCTTATTGTAGTTCCCACTTCTCAGAATTATTTTCTGTTTTTCAGATCCACTTACTCTTTTACTGTGTTGTCTGTCTTTGTCTTGAGTCATTTAAGACACTTATTTTCTCTTGGAGATTGTATTTCTAGTTTTTAGGGTATAGTTTTTGTCATTTGTTCTTTCTCATTTCCCTCTTCCCTTAACCCCTCTCCTCCTACTCACCCACAGTTTCTTCTCTCCATGATTTTTATGTCCTTTAACTTAACCTCATCTTAGGAGAACTTTTTTCTGTGGAAGTTCCATGGGCCCTGGCTGTGGACTTGTCCTCACACAGCGATTTGCTTTCGTTTCATCTCCTGGGGTCCTAGAGGGTCCACCCACCTCTTACCAGTTTTTTTCTTTTTTGACACGGAGTCTTGCTCTGTTGCCCAGGCTGGAGTGCAGTGGTGCCATCTCGGCTCACTGCAACCTCCATCTCCTGGGTTCAAGTGATTTTCCTGCCTTAGCCTCCCAAGTAGCTGGGATTACAGGTACCTGCCACCACACCTGTCTAATTTTTAGTAGCAATGGGGTTTCACTAAGTTGGCCAGGCTGCTCTTAAACTCCTGACCTCAGGTGATCCACCCACCTCAGCCTCCCAGAGTGCTGGGATTACAGGTGTGAGCCACCACACCCAGCTCCCAGCTTAGGTTTTATATTAATATAATTTCTTTACTTGGGATTCTAGTACCACACTGACAAGGTGAATTTGGATGCAGTACCTGCCTGTGGTAATGGTCTTGCCTGGTCCCCCACTGAGATGTCTGAGCAACCCAAAACCTTATTAACTGGTACACACAGATTTTAAAAAAGTGGCAGCCTGTGATGGGGTCCCAACCTAGCCTGGAGGTTTTCATTCCTCGTCTCTGCTCTTTGTCAGCCAAAAGCCATGTACTTGTTTGCAGTCCTTAAAACTACCTCTAGGGACCTTGTCCTGGTTGGATACTGGATGCCTCCATTCTTGTCTGCCTCTCTGGCTTTTATTTCTGGCCTCTGAGGATGATTCACACTGCCCAGTGGCAGGACCCAACCCGGGTTCCTGAGCCTTACGGGGTACGGGGTTAAGTGCGAAAGTGAGTCCTGTCAGCTCAGCAAGAGCTGCTGAGAGACAACCCACACAGGTGGGCTCCAGCCGCTTGGCGTGCTTACTTTCATGGTGCGTGGGAAATTTTGCTTTAGGGGAAAAAAGAGTTTAAATTCTAGTATCTTCTTGCTTTCTAACCAGGCAACCCCTCACATGTTGACTTAACTTGTGGGTCTCCTTTCCTTCATCTGTGAAGTGGAGATGATTTTACTTGCCTCGTGCATTTGTTGTGAGGGTTAAATTGCTATTGATGACAGCGGTCACAGTGACCTTCCACGACTGCCTCCTGCATGGGCTTGAGTGGATGTTTCAGAGGTGTTTCATCTCACCCTCTCCAGAGCCTGTGCTTACTGTGTCACCCTCCTCTCTAAGTTAAATGTGCAGGAAAGGCCCCCTCCAAGCCACTCAGTGGTGGGGGTGCTCTCTCAATAGTCCTGCAAGCACATTGGGAGGCTGAGATCAGCGGATCATCTGAGGTCAGGAGTTCGAGACCAGTCTGGCCAGCATGATAAAACCCCGTCTCTACTAAAAATACAAAAAAATTAGCCGGGTGTGGTAGTGCATGCCTGTAGTCTCAGCTGCTACTTGGGAGGCTGAGGCAGGAGAATCATTTAAACTCTGGAGGTGAAGGTTGCAGTGAGCCGAGATCACGCCCCTGCACTCCAGCCTGGGCAACAGAGTGAGGTCGCGCACAGCTAATCAAGGGGTGCAACCACAGAAGAACCCAAGCGGCCTGGCCCAGACCCGTGCCCTGCACCGCTACACAGCTTCCCACCTGCCTTCTCCTTCCTCCATGTTTGACATGCCCTCCGCCTTGGCCAAGTCTCTCAGAGAGGTGACCTCTGGGGGTGTCATTAGCCAGAGTTTTCCATGTTAGAGTAAATTAAGTTTGAAGTAGAATTCTCTTTGTTTACCTAGACTTTTAAAAAATTTTTTAAAGAGACAAGGTTTTGCTTTGCCACCCAGGCTGGAGGGCAGTGGTGTGAACAGGCTCTCTGCAGCCTTAAACCTGTGGGCTCAAGGGATCCTCCTACCTCAGTCTCCTGAGTAGCTAGACCAGTAGGTGCCCACCATCATGCCTGGCTAATGTTTAAATTTTTTGTAGAGATGAGGTCTTGCTGTGTTGCCCAGGCTAATCCCTGGGCTCCTGGGCTCAAGTGATCTTCCTGCCTCACCTCCCAAAGTACTGGAATTATAGGCATGAGCCACCGCACCCAGCCCCAGACTGTTTTTAAGTAATTGATATTCTGTGTACAGCTTTGAAAGACTGACATTTCCAAAAAGATAAATTTATTATAGGAAAATTTTATACCAAATTTAAGCAAGAGAATATGTATGCTTTAATTGTTTGAGGAAAATGAACTATTGCTTGAAAAGAAAATAGCTGAATTAACTATGTTGAACTTTTCCCAGTCCAGCTGAAGCTGTCCCTCAGAGTTTACTGTGGGACGTGTGGGTGGAGGGTTGTGATTGTCCTTTTCAGGTTGAACTTTTTGTATTATTTGTATTAATTGTACATCTTATGTTACAAATCCTTCACTTAGCTCATATTACTCTCAGACATTTGAATAGCAGGTTTAATGTGAGACTACTTTCTGGGAATGATTCATTGGTATTTACTTGACATGTTTTAGAGACAGTGTTGAATATATCCGCTGGAAAAATCCAAGAGGAAACTTTAAATGAAATCATTTCCATGACAGAGTTGGGGGCAAGAGAGGGAGTTGGAGTTGAGTTCTCATCGTGTGAACGCCACTCGATCAGCAGGTGGAAACTGAGGAAGAGAGAGGGAAGGAGTGGAGAAGAACCAGACGCGGCTCCAGACGCTTTCCGAAGTGGCTGCGCCCTCCTTTTTGTGGAGGAATGGCTTTGGCCTGCACCTGCAGCTCTGGACGGACTGCCTGGGGCTGGGGCTGTGGAGGGGGAGGGCAGGGGAGTCTGATGGGAGGCGGGTGGCAGGGGTGTTGACAGGAAAAATCCAACTGGCGGCCTCAGGGAGCTGAGAGAGGAGAGGGCGTGTCCTTTGCCTGTTGGAATTCCAACCCTGGCGACTTTCAGCTACACCCTCCTCCCTCCCCCAACCCCACACAAAACAAAAATTCCCTAAAGCAATCCCAGCTGATTCTAACAGTGTGGCCCAGCAGTGCCTGCTGGCTGGGAGCAGGGGCAGAAAA
The DNA here is from genome assembly GCF_049354715.1 of Callithrix jacchus. NCBI lineage: Eukaryota > Metazoa > Chordata > Mammalia > Primates > Cebidae > Callithrix > Callithrix jacchus. The sequence continues at coordinate 214,218,273 of NC_133502.1, read as the reverse complement.
TGCCTGAGGCTCCAAGGTAGGAGCCCAGGCTGGAATTTAGAATTCCGCTGCTCCCCCTTTCAGGCCCCTGGAGAATGTTCCAAAGGGAGGCATGGAGGTTTCATTCAGTACTTTGGAGGGAGAAAGAAATGGGTTTTTCCTGTATTCTCTTTAAGATAGATATGTTCTTAATCTTGAAAAATCATTTCTAGCCATTTTAGAAAAAAAACATTAGTACAGTACAAGTAAATATGGTTAGGAGAAAAGCCCTTTACGTGCACATAGGATTCAATGAATTTTTCATATGCTGACCTTATAAGTCAAATTGTTTTGAAATTATATTTATTTAAAAATGTGATTAGAATTATATTAATTGATATTTGATTCTCTTTTAAGAGTTTTTCTCTGTTCATAGTTTTCATACATGATTCAACTTGGACTTATTAGAGAAATAAACTCTGGTACACTTTCTCTAAACAGTCATATTTGTTTAGCCTATATTTATAAAATTGGCATTTTATTGGACCTCTGCTGTAGATACTGTTTACTTTTTTTGAAATTTTTAGAAGACGAAGTAGCCTTTGTGATGAGACACACAAATTCAGACTAAATTTGCTGCTTCCAAAACGTATGGCAGAGACGGACGCAGCTATTTGTTACCAGAACAGTGGGCCGGGGACACCTGGTGCTGCCTCCACAGCCTGCGCCAGTCAGCCCCCGTTGTTCTGAGCTTCCAGGACTCCCGCCTGACCTTCAGCTCGGAGATGTCCACACTGTTCGCCTCCCTTGGCTGTGGAGCAGGGCCACAGTCTCCCCGTGGGGTTGTTGGGAGTTAGCTGAGTCACCATGTGGAAAGCACAGGCACTCGACAGACCACCAGCGCCTCCATGGAGCACCACCGTTGTTACCGCAGTCTTTCTAGCCATTTAGAATCTGTGTGAAGACTCAGAAAAACCACTTTGACTTTTAGGAAATTACATATTCATGGCTTGAGCTATACGCACTGGGTTTGTGCTTGGAACAAGATACATAATTATTTTTGGTTCAAATGATTAGATTCAGATTATCGATCATCAGAGACTAAAGTTTCCTAAGGCATATCACAGGGAATTCAAGGTGGCTTTGATGTGTTCCTGGGCTAATCCACAACCTTGGAAGTTCCTGGTTAGTGCAGTGTTTCATGCTCTGACAGCTATCTTTAAGATGTTGTTTTTGGGTTGCCAGGTGTTCACTGAAACACACTGGCCATGTGTTTGCACACGCATGTGTGCATACAGTGACTGCGGAGTGCCAGGAGCTGTGACTGAACGCCGGCTTGATAGAGCAGTATCGCTGTTTTTGTCTTCAGGGCAAGCTCTTGATGCATAGCTTCGTGTGATGGCTCCTTGATAACAGCCTGAAGCATCTGTAATCTTTATGGCAAGAATTCTAGTGCTCTGTTCTGCATACCAGGCTTGCCGTTTATTCTGCCCAGTAAATATATGGCTTTTATGGAGTCATAAATCATGACAGCAGGAGTCATACCAATCTAAAAGAGGAGATTTAAATCTTTAGAGTCAACAACCTAAGGTAACGTAGACATCATTGTTACTTAGAATTACCATTCTAACTTACAGGTAGTGTATCTCATATCTTTAAAGAGAACGTCAGAGGCATACTGCCAGAGAAACAAATAATGATTAACAGCACCCTGTGTGCCACGCATTATTCGAGGTGCTGGAGAGAAGAGAGGGAAAGAAAAGCTCCTCACCCTCAAGCAACTTGAAGCTTAGAGGATGATGCTAAATAGCAAAAGATTCTAGAGGCCGGGCGGTGGCTCACGCCTGTAATCCCAACAGTTTGAGAGTCCGAGGCCGGTGGATCACCTGAGGTCAGGAGTTCGAGACCAGCCTGGCCAACATGGCAAAACTCTGCCTTTACTAAAAATACAGAAATTGGCTGGGTGTGGTGGCTCATGCCACCAGCACTTTGGGAGGCTGAGGCAGGTGGATCACCTGAGGTTGGGAGTTTGAGACCAGCCTGACCAACATGGAGAAACCCTGTCTCAACTAAATATAAATAAATAAATAAATAAATAAATAAATAAATAAATAAATAAATAAATAAATAAATATAAAATAAAATAAAATAAATAAATACATACATACAAAATCAGCCAGGCGTGATAGTGCATGCATGCCGGTAATCCCAGCTACTCGGGATGCTGAGGTAGGAGAATCGCTTGAACTCAGGAGGTGGAGGTTACGGTGAGCCAAGATTGTACCCCTGCAGCCTGGGTGACAGAGCAGGACTCTGTTCTCAAAAAACACAAAAGATTCTCGAGTGGTCTGACCAGGCTGAGGGTTCTGTACTCTTCTCGTGCCGTGAAACAGGAAGAAAGGCCTCCTGAGTGAGCTGAGGCTGCACAAGCATGAACAGGATTTTGTAATGTCCTCGAGAGGCTGGTGTGCAGAGCTGCGTCAGCTCCTCCCTCCTGTCCACCCTGCCCTTCATAAGGCTCTAGTTTTGCAGGTGATGGTGGGCCGGGGGGGGGGGTCATCCCTCAGCTGCTGGCATGAGCTAAGGAACTATTTAACAGTCAGCACTGTCCACTGCTTGCTTCTCTCTCTCTCTAATTTACATGCAGTTAAACACAGGTTTTTAATGCATGGCTGATAAGTTTTGACAGATGTCTGCACCTGTGTAACTATCACCCCAGTCAGGGTACAGAGAGCACCTCTGGCCCCTCAAAGTTTTTGCCATGCTAGCTGTTGTGTGCCAGTGTGCCAGGACAGCATGGGGCAGCGGAGTGATGGCCCTAAGAAAGGAAGGAGGAACGGGGGGAATGTTGAATTACATTCTTTCCCCACGTGGAGAAAGATGTGTGCTAGTTCAACGCTGTGGAGCACCCTCCTTTCTCTGCTTAGACTTCCCTGGGAGCAGTAGCCCATGGCCTGGTGGCCTAGCTCACACGGTGGCGTGGTTCTGGGCCGGTAAGCCATAAGTCTTTCCCACCTACAGATACCGTTCCCTATCTTCACTGTGTGCTTTTAGTCAGGTTTTCTGTGGGCCAGATGCATCTGTGAGTGTGTCCTCGTTAATATGGGCCTCTGTGTGTGTTCAGCACATGTGGGGTTTATTCACGCACCAGTAATTATTATTCAACGTCATTTCCTTTAGTGCAACAAGCACTTACTGAGTGCTTACCATGCGCCACTTTTTCTTGAACCTCTGCAACACCTGAGTCAGACGCAGTTCTTAATCTTAAGTAGCTCATGATCTGCTGTGGGAGACAGATGGCTAGATGATACGGTGTAGTCATATCCCATTATTTCTGACACCCCAAATCTTGATCAGAAGCCTTAACAGAAGCTAAGAAGGCTTCTGATCAAGATTTGCTGTATCAAGAATAACAACGACAATAATAGTTACTTATTGAGTACATCCTGTGTCCTAGGCACAGTTCTGAGTATTCATCTCTTACCTCATTTAATGATGACACCTCTCCCGTTGCAGATGAGGAGACTGAGGGCCAGAATGGTTAAGTATGTACCTGAGACTGCACAGCTGTTAAATGGTGTGACAAAGAAAGAAACTTTCATTTTAAGCCACTTAGATTTTTGTGGATTGTTTGTTACTGTAGCAGGAACTAGCCCATCCTAACTGATAAGAGCACCAACATGCAGTGTGGATCCCTGAGCCAGTTAAAAGGTTGCTACAGCAGTGGAGGCCTGGTTGGAGCATGGTGATAACTGGGAAATAACAATTTGATCAAGAGTAATGAAAGAGGAAGGTTTCTTTCTGGTAGCCTGTTCTGTTTCATTATTGTTATCATTCTGGTAAAGCCGTTGAATTTTCATTGTTGCCTTATGTTTTCAAGGGTGACTTCCATATTTTAATGTTTTTATGTTGGTGATTTTGAGCAGAGACCGTATTGTCATAAACCACTACAGGCCTAAGCTGGTAAGCACGTAAGCTCTATGTCTGCTTGCTCCTCATTCTCTCCAAGGTCCGTGGCGTAGTTCTGGGCCCACAGTGAGTGCTTTGGAAACTTTTAGGGATGAATAAATGAATATTCTTAAATCTGTTCATTGTTTGCACAGTTAAACTTTTCTAAGTGCTTAAGTAATACTATGTTTACTTAATTTTCATTTCTCACCAACCTTTATGGGAGACTAGGTGATAACTGGTGAAATTGTAATACAGAATCATAGATGTAATCTTGAAAAGGTAAAAATTAAATGTAATGGAGCATTATAAGCCAGTGACTAGAATATTGTATGCAAGCCTTTTCTGTTTATTTAATCATACACCTCTTCCCACTTTTTGCCTCATCCTGGTTAGTGGTTACATTAAGATCTGTTTTAAGTTCCACCTCAGGGAATATCAAAAGTTGGTTACTTGTCTAAATGGCCTTTAATTAAACTTTAAAAAAATTAGACCATTGTGTTAGATTTTTACAAATGTTGGCTAAAACAGAAGAGGTTGATTTAAGTGTGGTTGGGCTGAAACCATGCTTAAGTAGATTAGAGTCGAGTCTGACTTTTAAAGAAACGGCATCTGGGGTGAAGTGGGCGTGGTCTCACCTGACACAGGTAAAAAGGCATCTGTCTGGGGTGAAGTGGGCGTGGTCTCACCTGACGCAGGTAAAAAAAACGATGTCTGTCTGGGATGAAATGGGCATGGTCTCACCTGACGCAGGCGAATTCGACCAGATCCGCCTTTAAGAGCCTTCTGGGCCAGGTGTGGTGGCACACGCCTGTAATCCCAGCACTTTGGGAGGCCGGGGTAGGTGGATCACGAGGTCAACAGATCGAGACCATCCTGGTCAACATGATGAAACCCCATCTCTACTAAAAATACAAAAAATTAGCTGGGTATGGTGACGCATGCCTGTAATCCCATCTACTCAGGAGGCTGAGGCAGGAGAATTGCCTGAACCCAGGAGGTGGAGGTTTCAGTGAGCCGAGATCGCGCCATTGCACTCCAGCCTGGGTAACAAGAGCGAAACTCCTTCTCAAAAAAAAGAGCCTTCTGACTCCCAGGTTTTACGATTTTTAAAAACTTCCTATTTTGTCCTTTGTTTTTACTTCACTTTATGGTTTTAAGTGAGCTGAACAACAAAAGTTAATCATAAAAGACTGTATTTTACTTGTAACAATTACAGGAAAAGTGAAAAGCTTGACGTTACAGGTGAAAAGGAAGTCAGTCTCATCTGCCCCCATGCGTTTCTGAGACCGTGTTTGTATTTATTCGCGCTTGTCCGTTTCCCCTGACCAGCCTGTGTTTCTTTTTGGAGGCGCAGGTACCCAGCTTATTTTCTGTCTCTGCATTGCCTGACAGAGGGCCCCACCCAGGGTGGGCACTCCCGCTTCATGACTACATCCCGTTTCCTCTTGATCTTTGTGCTGACAGGTAGCAGATAAAGCAGGTTGTTTCAGCAGAAGCAGAAGCAGCAGTAGGATCGTTCCACGGTATATGTTCTCGCTCAATGTTGATGGGCTCCACCCCAGCGGAACCTGCGTCCACACACCTGTAGCGCCTTCCTGGGAGGCTCCCTGACACGCTCCTGTTTGGCCAAGGCGCTTCCTTCTCGCTCTCCAGCTTGCTGAAGAAAACCTGGCTGAGAGTGTATGTGTTAAGGCCCCAGGGAGAGCACAGACTCCTGGAGTGAGAACCAAGGGGCTTCCAGGCCTCAGGGACTGTCCCATGGTTCCCCAGAGGCCACCTTGCTCTTACTCCTGTCTCTCCAGTTGGTCTTGTTTTGCTGATGGCCTCTCATGGCCCCAGCCGTCTCTCCACATCCTCCCCTCTCTGCTCTGGAGCCCCCACTGACAGATGCCTTCCCCCTGTATTCTGGCTCCAAATTCCAAGTGAGACTAATTGTGTGGCCTCCCTCCATCCCTCTTGTAGTCCCTCATGACCCAGACTGTGGACTGCAGAGGCATCACCCAGGGGCTTGTCTGAGATGCAGATCTCAGGCTCCACCTGAGACACCCTGAATTAGAGCGTCCTCAGGGGACTGGAATGTACAGAAGCGTTTAAGAAGTGCTTTGTAAAGCTGTGGCCTCTCCTGCATGAAGAACTGTGTGGTCCCTTTTCCTGGAGTAGGAGGCTGTGGCTACAGCATTTTCATCTGGAAGTAGGCCTAGGAAATAACATTTCTGTGGCCATCCTGCCCCCCGCCCGTAACCTGGTGACTCTTAGCTGGGGAGGGTTTCTGGACAGTGTTCTGGGGACAGGAAGGTGGTGCAAGAATCTGGAGAGCTAGAGAGAGTGCAGTGGTGAGGTGGGCCCGGTGCATTCAGGGCAAAGGAGGAGGGAATGTGGGAACTGGCTGGAGAGACTTGCAGGGCTCCTCAGAAATGAGGCTGAGTGGGAGGGAAGGTTCCATCAAGGTTACGGAAGGCCTTTGAGTTCTAGCTGAGGCCTTTGGATTTGCCCCGTCGGCCGCTTTGCCCGGAGGCAGACAGCTCCTTTGCCTGAGCCTCTGTGCCTGCCCCTGGTCTCCAGAGTGTGTGGCTCCTGCGCCCTCAGCTGTCTGCTCATCTCATCAGAGGCCTTTCCTGCCCCCCTACCCATTAAAGTCGGCCCTGCCACATCCCCCACCTCTCTCTCCCTGCTCCTTGGGCCCTTCCTTTGCCCCAGCTTGGGCTTTTGCCTTTTCTCTGTGCCTTCACTGCCACCGCCCACACTGTCTTCATGTGCACGCACTTACAGGCACATTTGTGGTGGTTTTGTCTGCTCTGCTCTTTGCAACCCTAGAATGTAAGTCCAGGGAAGGCAGTCAAGGACCATTTGTCTCTTCACCATACTGGTACCGGGAGCATAGCATGGTGGTAGAGTAGGCTCACCGAGGGTGGGTGAGCGTGGGCTGTCTTAAGGTGCTGGCTGTGTTAGGGTCTTACCCCCGCCTCCCTCCACCAAAGAGTAAATTCTTTGGGTGCTCAGCTTGCTTTGCTCCACTGCACCAAAGCATACAAGGGTTTGCTACCAAAAAAGAGAAAACCCTATCTTAGCTTCAGTTTACCCACAAAGGATGATGGGGGTAAAAAAAGTCAATGTAATTACCACTGGGAAATGAGGTTTTATCAAGGTTATGGAAAGCCTTTGAGTTCAAGCTGAGGCCTTTGGACTTGCCCCCTCGCCCGCTTTGCCTGAGCCTCTGTGCCTGTACTCCCCCCCACTGCCCCGCAGCCCCAGGTCCCCAGAGTGTGGCTGCTGCACCCTCGGGTGTCTGCTCATCTCATCATAAGCCTTGCTTCTTTTCTTAGGCTGCTACATGTTACTGGAGAAAATTGTAATACCTGACTCGTGAGTTCCTTTCCAGAATTCAGCTAGCCAGTTTCTCCCTAGCCTCTCTGGCAGCCTCTCTGCTTCTCCCGGATCCTGCGGTGCGTGCTTGAAATCCTTCCCACGGTGCACACTCACCTTCAGTGCTGCAGCATCGGACACTGACTTTAGACCCTTGCTAAGTCCAGATTCTCTGCAGGAATCATCTTCCTCCTCTATCGCAGGAGAGTTCCCTCTCTGCAGGGCTAGACCCACACCCCACCCCACTCAGATAAGCCTTCTTGCCCGAGGCCCAGACTCCTCAGACTCCCTCCTGTCACACTGCCTTCCTGCTCAGCACGTGATCAGGGCACCTGGTCAGGTTCTGTGGAAGGGCTTCCTTAGCAAGGCTTCTGTTCTATAAAGTGTTTACAACTCCCCTCCCCTCCCCATGAGTTTGAGTCTCATCTCTCAAAAGACATCTCCCTTGTGTCTGGCTAATCCAGGTTTGTTTGGCCTTGTCCTTTCAGACGGCAAATCCACCTCCTCCTCCACGAGCGTTTGTCATTCCCAGTGGTGGTTATGCTGACTCTTTTACCCCAGTCATCCTCTGTGGGTAGACTGGAGCTAAGACAGGGTTTTCTCTTTTTTTGGTATCAGATCCTTCCATGCTTTGGTGAAGTGGAGCAAAGCAAACTTTGAGCACCCAAAGAATTTATTTAGAACGGTGTAAAATGAGACTCTCTGGATGGAACAAATAACAACATTCCTAAACCACACACATATTTAGTAAGCTGCGGAGTTACTGGAAATTCACAGGCGCTTCTGCCCCACACACATGCTGTTGAATTCTCAGCATCAGACAGCTAGGATGTCAGTGCTGTCTGCTAGTGTCCTAGCAACCGTGGGGACATTGTCTATTTTAAGTTGTATGAGGCTTTTCTTCTGAGCCTCTTCACATCTTCATTTTTCAGTCAGCTAATTCCCAACAATCATTGTTATCAGTAATAAAGGATCATATGACAAACTTTTTATTTTACAAATGATAAAAATCCCTTTCAGGTTTCTGATGAAACCTTTTTGAAGAAACATGCTGGTCGGAAAGCAGTATAGGGTATGCCCCCGTGGAAACACTGCCGGGAGCCAGGGGTTGCCATGTCATCTCGGGGCCAGTCCTAGAAGGCAATTCTTCCCCAAGGCAGTGGCAGGAGGAAGGATTTGACTCAGCGTGGGGATGACAGAGCAGGAGGGATTTGACTCAGCGTGGGGATGACAGAGAGCAGGAAGGATTTGACTCAGCGTGGGGATGACAGAGAGCAGGAGGGATTTGACTCAGCATGGGGATGACAGAGAGCAGGAGGGATTTGACTCAGCATGGGGATGACGGCAGGAGGGATTTGACTCAGCGTGGGGATGACAGAGAGCAGGAGGGATTTGACTCAGCGTGGGGATGACAGCAGGAGGGATTTGACTCAGCGTGGGGATGACAGAGAGCAGGAGGGATTTGACTCAGCGTGGGGATGACAGAGCAGGAGGGATTTGACTCAGCATGGGGATGACAGAGCAGGAGGGATTTGACTCAGCGTGGGGATGACAGAGCAGGAGGGATATGACTCTGTGGGGATGACAGAGCAGGAGGGATTTGACTCTGTGGGGATGACAGAGCAGGAGGGATTTGACTCAGCGTGGGGATGACAGAGCAGGAGGGATTTGACTCAGTGTGGGGATGACAGAGAGCAGGAGGGATTTGACTCAGCGTGGGGATGACAGCAGGAGGGATTTGACTCAGCGTGGGGATGACAGAGAGCAGGAAGGATTTGACTCAGCGTGGGGATGACAGAGAGCAGGAAGGATTTGACTCAGCGTGGGGATGACAGAGAGCAGGAAGGATTTGACTCAGCGTGGGGATGACAGAGAGCAGGAAGGATTTGACTCAGCGTGGGGATGACAGAGAGCAGGAGGGATTTGACTCAGCGTGGGGATGACAGAGAGCAGGAGGGATTTGACTCAGCGTGGGGATGACAGAGAGCAGGAGGGATTTGACTCAGCGTGGGGATGACAGAGAGCAGGAGGGATTTGACTCAGCGTGGGGATGACAGAGAGCAGGAAGGATTTGACTCAGCGTGGGGATGACAGAGCAGGAAGGATTTGACTCAGCGTGGGGATGACAGAGCAGGAAGGATTTGACTCAGCGTGGGGATGACAGAGAGCAGGAAGGATTTGACTCAGTGTGGGGATGACAGAGAGCAGGAGGGATTTGACTCAGCGTGGGGATGACAGAGCAGGAAGGATTTGACTCAGCGTGGGGATGACAGAGCAGGAAGGATTTGACTCAGCGTGGGGATGACAGAGAGCAGGAAGGATTTGACTCAGTGTGGGGATGACAGAGAGCAGGAGGGATTTGACTCAGCGTGGGGATGACAGAGCAGGAGGGATTTGACTCAGCGTGGGGATGACAGAGAGCAGGAGGGATTTGACTCAGCGTGGGGATGACAGAGAGCAGGAGGTTGCAGCACATCACCATAGGAAGATACAGAGTTGCTGCGAGGAGTGAGACAAGTCTGAAGGCCAGTAGGAGGGAGGCAGAGTGCTAGGGAGGCTTGGCAGGCTTTGTAGTAAAGCTAAACTGTGCCAGTGGTTAGGAATTAGCTGAGAGGCATTAAAATGGTGCCCAAATCTTGGAAGATAAACTTGTGCGCTGGTGAATTATTTCTCTCTGTCTCTCTCCCTAATTCCCAATTGTAAGAAGTTGCTCTAGAATCACCAGGGACTGAGGGGTTGAACGTGGCGGATTTGCCCCTCCTCCACCTGCACCTGGGCATTCCCTAAGTTCTCCTTACTGGGTGCTCACACCTTTAGTTCAAATATTTTAAAAGCCGCTCCACGTCATAAATCACTCCTCAAATATAAATTACTTCCTAAAAATCGGAAATCTTACTCTTGCTGTTCATAATATTGGTTGTTTTCTGAAGACCCTACTAAGATGGAAGCAGCCTACATGAAAATTGTCCCTATTCATACCATATGCTTAGATAAAAAGATTCAATTTCATTCAGGTGGCATTTCTCCTTATATTAATTTATACATTTAATATGATCTCAGTAACATCCTCAGGTTTTTTTTTTTTAAGCTAGATAAGTTCATTTATTTATTTAGATAAATAAATGAGCAGTAATAGCCAGGAAATTCCCTTAAAAAGAAAAATAACAGCTAGTTCTACCAGATATTAAAAATGTTATACAGCTTCCACCATTCAAAACAGCCTAGCGTTGACACATGAAGAGGCTGACAGGCTAATGGGACAGAGTAGAAAAATCCAGAAATAGATTCGAGTGATTTTGGAAATGTACTGTATGATAAAGTTGGCATCTCAGATCCCTGGGAGGAAAAGAAAGATTATTTAATAAGAGATACAGGGACAAGGATATTGCTGCCTCTAGATCAGGAGTCCACCACCCCTGGCCATGGACTGGTGGACTGGTTCTGGTCCATGGTCTGTAACGAACCACACCACACAGCTGAGCTCTGCCTCTAGTCAGGTCAGCGCTGGCATCAGAGTCTCACAAGGAGCGTAAACCCTGTCGTGAACTGCGCACGTGAGGGATGTAGGTTAATCTAATGCCTGATGATCTGAGGTGGAACAGTTTCATCCTGAAGTCATTCTCCCAACTCTTCCCCCAAGTCTGTGGAAAAATTGTCTTCCATGAAACCAAAAAGGTTGGGAACTGCTGCTTTAGATAATATTGGATTGATCCCTTATAACATACACCAGTTCGAATGAACTCCAAATGGCGCAGACACTACTGTAACAGCACCTGAACCCATGCAAGTATTCGGAGAAAACACGAATGAGTTCCATTAAGTAACCTCAGAGTCTAAAAACAATAAGAGAAAGGGGTGATAAATTTAAGTACATTAAAAAAAAAAGTTGGATGGCAAGAAGCAAATAAGCACATAAAATGATAAAGAAAAAATAGCGGAAAAGATTTGCAACTTAAATTACGAACAGAAAGCCTAATATCCATAATACAAAGAGTTTCCAAAAATAAAGGAAAAAACCAACAGCCCTATGGAAAAATGGGTAAAAGATACAAATAGACAATTTACAGAAAAATAAATGCAAAGGGCCCTAAACCAGTGAAACAATGCCCAACTTTGCTCATAAAAAGGAAAATGCTCATTAAACTACTTTCTGAAATACTGTTTTCACCTGTTTGATACCAGATGTTGTTGGCAAGACCATAGCCAACAAATATTCTCTTGCTGTGGTGGAAATGCATAACGGAGCCCTCTTTGTAGAGAAGAACCTGGTAGTATCTGGTACAATTCATATGCATTTGGTCTTTGACTCAGCACTGTTGTTTAGGATTCTATACCAGAAACTAGTAGAAGATCATTAATTGCAACATTATTTCTTATTCCAAGGAGTTAGAAAAGACCCAGGCATCCATCAGGAGAGGATGGTATGTCCATATAATGAAATACAATGCATTATAAAAAATGAATGAAGTAGGCCGGATACAGTGGCTCATGCTTTGTAATCCCAGCACTTTGGGAAGCCAAGGTGGGTGGATCACGAGGTCAGGAGTTCAAGACCAGCCTGACCAACATGGTGAAACCCCGTCTCTACTGAAAATAGAAAAATTAGCCGGGCATGGTGGTGCATGCCTATAATCTCAGCTACTCAGGAGGCTGAGGCAGGAGAATTGCTTGAACTCAGGAGGTGGAAGTGGCAGTGAATCGAGATTGCACCATTGCACTCCAGCCTGGGCAACAGAGAGAGACTCTATCTCAAAAAAAAAAAAAAAAAAAAAGAATGACGTAGCCTTCTGTATATTCTACAGAGACATCTGAGTGTTATATTATTATGTGAAAACAACAACTGCAAAACATTTTTATAGTATGCTATATCTTTTGTGTAATACAGAGGGAGAAATACGGATACATATACATATTCATATATTTATAAACATGTACACACACACCACACACACACCCCACACACATTTTTATAGTATGCTATATCTTTTGTGTAATACAGAGGGAGAAATACGGATACATATACATATTCATACATTTATAAACATGTACACACACACCCCACACACACACCCCACACACATTTTTATAGTATGCTATATCTTTTGTGTAATACAGAGGGAGAAATACGGATACATATACATATTCATATATTTATAAACATGTACACACACATCCCACACACATTTTTATAGTATGCTATATCTTTTGTGTAATACAGAGGGAGAATTACAGATACATATACATATTCATATATTTATAAACATGTACACACACACACCACACACACACCCCACACACATTTTTATAGTATGCTATATCTTTTGTGTAATACAGAGGGAGAAATACGGATACATATTCATATATTTATAAACATGTACACACACACACACACACACACACACCCCACACCCATTTTTATAGTATGCTATATGTCTTGTGTAATACAGAAGGAGAAATACGGATACATATACATATATTTATAAACATGTACACACACACACACCACACACACACCCCACACACATTTTTATAGTATGCTATATCTTTTGTGTAATACAGAGGGAGAAATATGAATACATATACATATTCATATATTTATAAACATGTATACACACACACACACACACCCCACACACATTTTTTTTTCTATATAATTTAAAAAAGAAACCATAGAAGAATAAACCAGAAACTCATTTGTAAAAATGGTTAACCTTAAGAGGAAAGGCCAAGATGGAATAGACAGGGATAGAAACTAGAATTCTTTGAGTGTGCCTGTTTGAAATCATGTATATGTTTTACTTAATTAAAAAATTAAAAAGGAAATGAAATACAAATACATCTCTTTAAGAAAGAAAGAAAAAGAAAAGGGAGAGGAGAGTTGGAGGAAGGAAGAAGGAAAAAAGGAAGGAATCTGTGTGTATCTCACAGAGAGGACATTTGAACTGATTTTAAAACATCATATTTTGACACTGTAATTTTAGTGGGACATAGCCTAGGAACAGAAGAGCCACAGAGACATTATAAACTATGTTCTGTTAGTAGCAGCATTGGTATTGTGACTCTGAAAGACTTATGCCATTTTACATACTGTTGTACATGTGTGTGCTACATACTTTACATTTATTATAGAGAAAACTGATTATTTAAAGCTGGTGGGAAGCAAGAATTTCAGCATAATGTAGATACAAAGATAAAAGCAAAGAGGTGAAGTTTAAACCCTTATTTTATTTTATTTTTTTTAGGGAGGGAAGGAGGAAGGGAGGAAGGCAGGAAGGGAGGGAAGGAGGAAGCGAGGGAGGAAGGAAGGGATGAAGGAAGGAAGGGAGGAAGGGGGAAGGGAGGGAGGGAGGGAGGGAAGGGAAGGAAGGAATTCAAGCAATGAGAAAGACATTGCCGACCCTGATCTAGAGGTTTAAAGTTGATTTCTTTTTTTGAGAGAAGGAAAAAAAAAATGAGTAAAGGAGAGAAAGAAAGAGGAAGAGAGAGAGGGAGGGTGAACGGAAATATTGCTTTATTCTGAAAAAAAAAAAAAAAATGGGTATTAATAATGGCCAATGAATGTTTCATTTAAACCTATGAGTAGGTGTGATGTGGTATTGACAAGAATGTATATTTTGTGTATTTGAAGTGGAGAGCTCTATAAATATTTATTAAGTTTACTTGTTCCGGATCTGTCGAGTCCTTGATATCCTTATTAATTTTCTGTCTCATTGAATCTAAGTCTCTATGTATCTGGGTGTTAGGATCGTTAGCTCTTGTTGTTGCATTGATCCTTTTACCACTATATCTTTGTTGCTTTAAAATCTATTTTATCCGATACGAGAATTGCAACTCCTGCTTTTTATTTATTATTTATTTTTGCTCTCCATTTGGTTGGTAAATCTTTCTCCATCCCTTTGTTTTGAGTCTTTGTGTATCCTTGCATGTGAAACAGGTCTGGATGTAACATGCCGTTGGGTTTTGGCTGTGTCTTTTGATTGGGGGATTTAGTCGATTTAAATTTAGGGTTACTGCCATTTGATGTTAACTGGCTGTTTGATCCATTCGTTGATGAAAATTCTTCTTTATGTTGGTGCTCTTTACTTTTTGGTATATTTGTAGTAAGGCTAATACTGGTTGTTTCTTTCTGTGTGTAATGCCTCTTTCAGAAGCTCTTGTAAAGCAGGCCTGGTGGTAATAAAATCTCTGAGTACTTGCTTGTTCATAAAAGATTTTATTTTTCCTACAGTTGTGAAGCTTAGTTAGGCTGGATATGAAATTCTGGGCTGAAGGTTCTGTTCTTTGAGGATGTTGAATATTGGCCCCCACTCTCTTCTGGCTTGTAGAGTTTCTGCTGAGATATCTGCTGTAAGTCTGATAGGCTTCCCTTTGTGGGTAACCTGACCTCTCTCTTTGGCTGCCCTTAGTATTTTCTCCTTCGTTTCAACCCTGGTGAATCTAATGGTTATGTGCCTTGGGGTTGCTCTTCTTGAGGAATATCTTTGTGGTCTCTGTATTACCTGGGGTTGAATATTGACCTGCTTTGCTAGTTCAGGAAAATCTTCCTGAATAATATCCTGAAGGGTATTTTCCAGCTTGGATTCATTCTCTCCGTCGCATTCAGGTACACCTATCAAACGTAAATTTGGTCTTTTCACATAGTCCCACATTTCTTGGAGACTTTGCTCATTCCTTTTTATCCTTTTTTCTTTAATCTTGTCTTCTCGTTTTATTTCATTAAGTTGGACTTCGACCTCTGATATCCTTTCTTCTGCTTGAACAATTCGAGTGTTTAAACCTGTGCATACTTCTCGGGAGTTCCTGTATTGTATTCTTCAGTTCCATTAATTCACTTATATTCCTCTCTAAGTTGTCCATTCTCAATAGGATTTCATCAAAGCTTTTTTCAAAGTTCCTAGTTTCTTTACGTTGGGCTACAACATGTTCTTTTAACTCACAGAAGTTTCTTATTATCCATTCTCTGAAGCATGATTCTGTCATTGGGATGCGCTCGTTCTCCCTCATCCTTGTTCCATTGTTGATGTGGAACTGTGATCATCTTTAGAGGGAGAGGCGTTCTGACTTTGAGTATTCTCAGCCTTTTTGCGCTGGTTTCTTCCCATCATTGTAAATTTATCCTCCTGTCGTCTTTGAAATCACCAACTTTCAGATTAGGTCTCTTGAGTGGCCGTCCAAGTTGTTAGTTCCCAGGGCCAGAACGGCGGCGTTAAGACTGATGGTGCTTTTCTGCCCAGGATTCTCCTGTCTGGCTTCCTTCTTGTGTCCGTAATGGGCGACTCTGCCTTCCCGGGGCTCCAAACCTCGGTCAGAAGGGGAACCGGTCTCCTTTAGTCTGCGCCGAGAGCTGCCGCCCTGAGGTGACATCACAGCCGCTGTGCCAGTCTCAGGAGTCGTGCTGGGGACCCGTGTGGGTCCTCCAAGCCTGCGTCAGAAAGGGAGCCGGCCCTGTTTACTCTGCTCCGAGAGCTGCCGCGCCGAGGTGCGGGCGAAACCACTGCACCGGCCACGAGAGTCGCGCTGGCGACCCGTGTGTTTCCTCCACTGGGGATCTTCTGCTCCGTGAGCGACCAGAATTTGTCTGAAAGTGTGGCGTCCTCTAGTTCTCTGCGCTTTGACTGAGAGCTGCAATCCCGGGACGTTAGCGATCGGCCATCTTGGATCGTCTCTCCACCCTTAGTTTAAAGTTCGAGTTGGAAATAACAATCTGAGTTCATGATTAGTTTTTTTCTTTCCAGAAAGTGCCTATTTCCTAGCCTCATTCATTGAAAATAACTAAAATCACTGAACCCTGGTAACATCCAAATTGTGTTTTCTTAATACCATTTTTCTCTATAGGGACCCAGGGCTCCTTGGAGATTTGACTGGTTCTAGGTGGGGCAGGATTAGGCAAGGTGGACCTCGGACAAGAAAGTTGCCGAAGTCCACCTGCAGCTATGTCATAAGGACACAAGACCCTTGAAGGGCTGTCCATTGGCCAAAGCTGGGGTGGTTTGAGGATGAAAAATAATGAATGACTGCAGTGGATTGAAACATAAAACAAAAAAATCCACACGTTCATAATGATGCTAATAATGTAAGAACTCACTTTACTCACCATGGAAGATTACTAGAGCACCAACTCATTCTTCTGAAAATTGGTAAAGGGAGAGAATCAAGCATTTACCCTGCCTTTCAAGTGTGAACTGCATTTCAGGTAATCAAAGAGTTGATGAAAGAAACTTCTTTATAGAAACACTCCAGCTAATAAATGAGAAAAGGATGGTAGTACTAGAAAATCATCATTTCACAATTGCATCCCATAAACGAATTTTAAATTGAGGTGGCTATCATCAATGACTGCTACAGCTCACCAGGGTGATAGGTTGGTAGGAAACTACATAACGACTGTATCGTGCCCCTCCATGCTGGACCCACTGATAAATCACTAAAAGTGAGAAACAGGTACTGTGTACCTCCTCATGATACTATGTAGTAAATATAATAACCACCTATGAAGTTTTCTTGCTAAAACAAATTAATTGCAACCAAATCAAACCTAGATCTAACTGCCAGTTTAGAGAAAATACAGGTGAGAGAAGGGCATGTTAAAGAAAACGTGGTCACCAAATCCAGAGGGCAAAAGAATTGACGAGACAAACAGCCAGCTTGTTTAGTGATGTATGGCATGAAGAGTGGGGAGGAACCTATCTTTACAGGTTAAAACAATTTAGGAGGCGCAGCAAGCACATGCTCTGTGTTGTCATTGTTGGAGGGTTGATTTGAACAAACCAGTGTGAAGGACATTTTTGAGATGTTCGTGGGTATTTGAACATGGACTGGCTCTTAGGTAATATTAAGAAATTGTAGTTAATCTTTCTAGGCAAAACAACAGCAATCTGGTTATTTTTGTTGAGGTGCTATTTGTTAGAAATACCGAGGTATTAGCTGGTGAAATGATTCGCTGAGATTTATTTTAAATACTCTTGGTGGGAAAATATGGGAAAAAGACAGATGAAAATATGGGAAAATGACAGATGAAACAAAAACCACCGTGTTCAAAAAACATGGTGGTTTTTGAAGCAGAATGTTGGATGTATGAGTATTTATACCTCTTTCTCTCTGTACTTTGTGGTATGTTTAGAAATTTTCATTTTAAAAAATGATAAAAATTTTTAAAGAGTTGTTATCATTGTTGGCCCGAGGTCGATAGCTCTTGGTAGGTAGGGGAATCATCATGGAACCTGAAAGGCAGCTTTATCAACAGAGTAATTTGTGCAGAGAGGCGCCATTTACTCCTCCCTCCCCATATATACGCATTTTGTTGTTATATTCATAGACCCAACAGACATTTCTACAGAATCTGCTTGGTGCAGAGCCCTGTGCTAGGTATATGGGAGAATCAAGCATGAAATGGGCAGAATCCTACCCTGTGAGGGCACAGAAGGTCCCCAATGCCACAGTTCTGGGGGGAGTGGAGATGGCTTGGAAAAGAGGTCACCATGGAGTTGGAACTTGAGGAAGCAGTTATGTGGTACTGAAGAGAATATTGAAAAGGAATGAATTACACCAGCAAAGGTACAGAGGAAGAAAGGGAAAGGGTCAGGATAGATTTGGCGGAAGCTAGAGAGAATCTTGGATACGCGTGGTCAAGGAAAGCAGACCAAGGACGATTCCCCAGGACCTTGAAGCCAGCCTTGAGCATCTTCCTGGCCAGGAGCCATGCCTCTTTTCTCTTGCCTTCTTGAGTAGTCTGGTAAGATGTCTGCCAGGTGCTCAGAAAATGTCTGATGAATGAATTTACTCTGGAGGCAGTAGATTGTGATCTGAACAAAACTCTTACGAGTGTCAGGAAGTTAAAAAGAAAAATTTCTGATGGAACGTAAGTTATCAACATGTTGGTTGAATAAAAATTAAATGTTACCACAAGTATTTTGTCACTCTATAAATACAGTTCTAAATAAAGGTTCCCAGATGCAGTTTCACAGAGCAGGCTGTGGCCCAGATGGCAAGACTAAGAGCTGAAGAAGGGGGGCTTAGAGTTTCTAGGCCAGTAATGGCTACTGTTTCTGGAGAAGCGGTTCTTGTCAAGCTCTGTGCTTTCTGTATGCCATTTGCCTAGGAGGGGCCTTACTCCTGTCTTGCGCACGAGGAACCAATGTCATAGAAGCAATTTGCTCAGGCCATTTACAGACATACGATTGAAGCTCGTATCTGTTTAAATTGCATCTTAAGCAGAGTTTTTAAAAATGTGGGTTGCATCCTATTAACAGCATATGAAACCTATTCTATGGTCATAGCCAGAATTTTAAAAAAATTGAGACAGGAGGCCAGGTGCAGTGGCTCATGTCTGTAATCCCAGCACTTTGGGAGGCCGGGGTGGGTGGATCACGAGGTCAGGAGTTCTAGACCAGCCTGGCTAACATGGTGAAACCCTGTCCTTACTAAAAATACAAAAATTATGTGGGCGTAGTGGCGCGTGCCTGTAAACCTAGCTACTCGGGAGGCTGAGGCGGGAGAATCGCTTGAACCCAGGAAGGGGAGGTTACAGTGAGCTGAGATCGCGCCACTGCACTCCAGTCAGGGTGACAGTGCCAGAGTCACAGGATAAGGGCACATTGTAATAAGTACTGCTGCTGGTTGGGACAGGTGATGTGAAAAAGAGGGGTGTATATGATGAATATATACGTGGATGGGACACACGTGTGTTTCTGTATGTGTCTGTGAATGTGTGAATGTATTAGGTTGCAATGCAGATATGTTTCTTATAATGAGATAAAGTCAGAGAAAGTTTAAATAACATTGCTGAGGGGGCTCTGGATTAGCTGGATGATAGGCAGACCTGGGCTCTGAGGCCTTCTAGAATGGACCAGCCCTGAGGGCTTCCCACAGAGCCGTGTCCACATGTGCAAGAGCCACCGGATGGAGCTCAGCCATTCTGAGGCAACAAACTTGTGAGCATGAGAGCTCATTGCAGATGGGCCCAGCCCAGGATCTCAAGAGGGCTTCTCAAGGAAAGGGAAGCTAACGGCAGGATCCAGCACCTCTCACTCTCCATGCCTTGCTGGGACTCTTTAGCCAGTTTCATTTGGTCCCATGGCCTGGGAGTACCCCCAGATTCCCTTCCTGATCCCTGTTGTAGCCTTTCAGGACGTGTTCACTTGGAGAGAGAGGACAGGACCACAGAGCCTTCTCAGAGAGAAGACCTTAGATCCATCCTGGGAGCACTCGAAGCCAGCCCTTTTGACTCTCTGAGGCTGCCTTCTTCCCTCCAGTGCCACTCTGGAAAACACCTTGGCAGCTTCCTTTAAAATTAAATGTATACTGTCACACAATCCTGCAGTCGCAGTCTTAAGGATTCACCCTGGAGAAGTGAAAACATGTTCATACTAAAACCTCTACACACATTGTTCACAGAACTTTATTTATGGTAGCTAAAAGCTGAAAACAACCCAAATATTCTTTAATGATTGAGTGCATAAACAGTGGTACATCCATCCAGTGGAATACAACTCCTTGTCAGCACTTGGTATTGTCAGTATTTTTAATCTAATCATTCTAGTAAATGTTTAGTGGTATCTTATTTTGTTTGAGTTTTTATTGCCCTAATGGCTAATGATGTTGGATGTTTTCTCATATGCCTAATTTGCCATCTTTGAGTCTTCTTCTTTTTTTTTTTTTTTTTTTGAGATGGAGTCTTGCTCTGTTGCCCAGGCTGGAGCGCAATGATGTGATCTTGGCTCACTGCAGCCTCTACCTCCCAGGTTCAAGCAATTCTCCTGCCTCAGCCTCCCAGGTAGCTGGGATTACAGGCACACGCCACCACACCCAGTGACATTTTCAATTTTTAGTAGGGATGAGGTTTCACCATGTCGGCCAGGCTGATCTCTAACTCCTGATCTCAAATGATCTACCTGCTCCGGCCTCCCAAAGTGTTGGAATTATAGGCATGAGCCACTGTGCCCCACCTGAATCTTTTTTGGTGACATATCTGTTCCAGTCTTTTCCTTATTTTGAAATTGGGTTGTTTTCTTTCTGTCTTAATTTTTTTTTTTTTTTTTTAAAGAGAAGTTGTCTTGCTATGTTGCCCAGGCTGACCTCAGATTCCTTGGGCTCAAGCCATCCTCCAGCTTTGGCCTCCTGAGGAGCTGAGCCTACAGGTGCTTGCCACTGCTCCTGGCTGGATTGTTGTTGTTGTTTTGTTTTTTTTTTGAGATGGAGTTTTGCTCTTGTTGCCCAGGCTGGAGTGCAATGGCACAATCTTGGCTCACTGCAACCTCTGCTTCCTGGGTTCAAGTGATTCTCCTGCCTCAGCCTCCCAAGTAGCTGGGATTACAGACATGTGCCACCATGCCCAGCTAATTTTTTATATTTTTAGTAGAGACAGAATTTCACCATGTTGGCCAGGATGGTCTCGATCTCTTGACCTGGTGATCCACCCGCCTCAGCCTCCCAAAGTGCTGGGAGCCACCGCGCCTGGCCTGGATTGTTTTATCATTGTAGAACTTTGAGCATCCTTTGTGCATTCTGGTTATAAGTTCATTGTCAGAGATGAGATCCACAGTATTGTCTTCAGTTGGTAACCCACATTTTCATGCTCTTAGCAGTGTGTTTGGCAGAGCAAGGGTTAAAATTTTTGAAGTTCACATTATCTTTTTATTTCTTTTATGGGTCATACTTTTCATGACATTCTAAGAACTCTGTCCCTGATTCAAGGTCACAAGAATTTTCTCATGTTTTCTTCCTAGAATTTTGTAGTTTTATATTTTATGTTTAGATCTAGGATCCATTTGCGTTAGTCTCTCTCTAAGGTGTGAGGGTCAGGTCAAGGTTCATTGTTTTGCATATGGATGTGAATTATTCCAGCACCGTTTGTTAAAAAGACTATCCTTTTTGTTCATTGAATTACTTTTGCACCTTTGTCAAAGATCAAATGGCCCCATTTGTGTTTGTCCATCTCTGGATGCGCCATTCTGTTCCATTGATCTCCGCACCTGTCTTCACCCGTACAGCATTGTCTTTACTACTGTCGATCCACAGTAAATCTTCAATTGAGTAGTGAGAATCCTCCACCTTTATGTTGGCGATTTACTCTGCTTTACCCTTCCGTGTAAATATTAGAATAGCTTTTCCCTAACTCTACAAAACTCTGCTGTGATTGTGACTGGAATTGCATTAAATATGCAGCTCACTGTTGGGGGAATCCTTGTCTTTACTGTGTTGAGTCTTCCAATGCATGAACAGGGAATGTCTTTTTATTTAGATCTTCTTTGATGCCTTTCATCAGGGCTTTCTCATTTTCAGCATGTAGATCCTGTATATGCTTTGTCAGATTTATTTTCAGCACAGTGGTTGCTTGGTACCCATGGGGTATTGGTTCCAGGGCCCCTTTGGCTACCAAAATCCATGGATGTCCAAATTCCTGATACACAATGGTATAGCCTTTGCATATCACCTCTGTACATCCTCCCGTATGCGTAGACCATCTGTGTAGACTTCTTATAGTACCTAATACATGTAAGTGCTCTGTGCATAGTTGTTATACTGTATTTGTAAACATTTTTTTCCCCCAGATACTTTAATCTGCAGTTGAATGAGTCTGAGGCTGTGGAACCCAGGCATATAAGGGCTGGCTGTGTGTAACATGTGAGCTACTGTATATGTAACTTTTTAAAAACATTTGGTTCCTGTTCATCTCGCATGTGGAAATATGGTTAACTTTTGCATTGACCTTGTATCCTATGGCCTTGTTCAACTCATTAATTCTAGGAGATCTGAAAAAGTGGATTCTCTGGGATCCTTTACATAAACAGTCATATCCTGTGAATAAGGAAGTTTTATGTCTTCCTTTCCAATTTGTATGTCATTTATTGCCAATTCGTGTCTCACTGAGCCACAAGCCTTAATTGATCATGCTGTGATGTCCGTGCCTGCTGCCTTCTCTGCGGGGGCTAAATGGGAACATAACCCACTTTTACTGAATGAAGAATTATATTTATGTGTATGTGTATATATATGTGTGTGTGTGTGTATATATATGCACATATATATGCATACATATATACACACACATTTGTGTATACACACACACACACACACACACACACATTAAGTGGAGTCACCGTGGGCACTGGCATCCGTGGCCACTCCACTGCCCATTGGTCCCGTCCTTGGCCCCCACAGGACCTGTCTGCTGGAGGGTGGCCCGATTGAGAGAGCCCAGGGCTGTGCATCAGCAGTCTTGAGCATGTCCTGTTACCTTTTAGTTTTCATGTCCTCAAAATGAAAATGGTGATACACTCTGTAAGCCTACGGTTAACCAGAGGTAATATTTTGCAGAATTAAAAAAAACACCCGTTATGTAAAGGCTTCAGTGACTGTTTCCATTTCTTTCTGTCTGAAACAACGTGGACCATGGTTTACCTTAATCGTAAACCACCCGTTGGTTGGTTTGTTAATAGGAACTCATCTTTTGATAGCACTTGCCATTCTGTAAAGCACTTTCCTGTGCACATCACTCAAGAGGGTGTTTTAAGCCAAGGTGATCGTATCTGCAGCTGTGATGCCTGCCATGGATATTTTGTCTGACCAACCTTCATTTTCTCCCCACTTAAAATTTTCCCCCCTCAGGCAAGTTTGTACACCCACAGCCATACAAAGTTTTTCATACAATTTGTACTCCATGGTACCTTATTTTTTTGAAATGTCAAAGTTAGAACCCTGCTTTAAGGGAATTGAACTGTGATATGGAAGAGAAGGTTGGACTTGAAGGCCAGGCAGTCAGTTCCGAAGTCTGCGTGATTCAGGTGCCCACTAGTTGTGTGATCTGGGGCAAGAGTAATTGAGCCCTAGCTTTCTCAGTAGAGAAAATGAAAATGATGCATGCATTATGTCTTGCGGCATTGCTATAAACACAAAAGATAATTTATGGAAAGTACATCATGTGATGCTTGGTATATGAAAATCACCCAAAATACTAGCTGCTGCTGCCACTGTTTTTTTTAAGCATTGGTATTCTAATTGAATTATGTTTTTTTGCCAGCGATTCTGAGACAAGAGTTTTTTAAAGTTTCTTCGTGGAAGGAACTATACAGTTTTCAGCTTTTTATTCCTCTGCATCATTTTTGCACGTAATTTCTCAGTAAGTGTATCGAGTTGAACTTTTCGAGCCAAATAATATTTATGTCATTTGAATAATGGACAGTGTTGAGAATGATTTTATGCATATGTGAGCAGTAATTTTAAATACCAGAAAGCTACTATTATATTTCAAAAAACAATTCATTTGGGTTTTCCTGTTCAAACTTTGCCATGTTACTCCTAAGTGATACCTTACTTATTGAGATGGATCAGCCTTAGGGAGAGGTTTGTCATACTTCGTTATACACTGACTAGCCTATAATTATCAAGATTATATCCAGTTAGCATAAAGTGCTGTTTAGTTTCTGTCATGTCATTGTTACCATAGCTGGAGTCAGGTGGGTGTTTAAACCTTTGTGAGCCCAAAATTCTCTAATGATGATGAAATAGTTCCTGTTTTAATATTCTCTTGATCCACAGTATGTGTTCAAATGTTTTACCAGGTATGTGTTTTTTATGGGTTCATATAATATATAAAATGCATTTCTGTTCCAAGAAAAATACAAGTGGTAAACAGTTGGGAGAGAGCTTGCATATTTTCCTTTCTTTTTCTGTCTGCTGATTAATGCACTCAGCTGTGTTCAGCCTCACGTTTAACCAGGTTTGTGTTTAGTTTGGTTAGGCTGTTTTCCTTCAGAGAACAGAAATGGCCAATCCTGTGCCCTGCCTGCCTTCCAGATGGAGTCTTTGCATTGTTTCCAGATCACAGTGCTTAATGTAAGGTCAGATTTTCTTGTGAAAACAGATTTTGGATTAACTATGCCTGTGCACTTGCACGCAGCCCTTCACACCTGCCTGTGCACTTAAGCTCTAGCTGCCTGCTGGAGTCATGGTTCTGATTTCAAGATGCAAATGAGGATGGAGATTCTGCTTTATAGCCTAAAAATGCAAAAGCAAATTCTTACTGCATGGTTGGTCTGCAGGTCTCGTTTTCATAGAGGCCATGAGGTGTAGTGGAAAGAGCTTGATTCTTAGGAGGATTTAATGTAGGAGTTGGCAGACTATGTTGTGGGCCTCTATTTGTAAATAAAGTTTTATTGGCACATAGCCATGTGCCTTTCTTTAATATTGCCTATGGCTGTTCTCATACTACAGCAGCACAGTTGAATAGTTGCAGTGGAGACTATATGGTTTGTAGAGTCTTAACTATTTATTTTCTAGCCCTTTACAGAAAAAGTTTGCTGGCCCCTGACTTAATGCAATTAAAAAAACCCAGTAGTTTGAATTCTTGCTGTGTTATGCAATAAGCCGTATGACATTGATCATGTTTTATAACCTCTTTGTACCTTAAATTTTCCCCTGTTAATGTCATTTATACATTTACTCAATGCATATATATTATGTACTTACTATGTGCCAGGCACTGCTCCAGGCTCAGGAAATGACAGCAGTGAACAGAGCAGAAACAAATACTGGCCGTCATGGAGCTTGCGTCCCAGTGAAACTTACCTTGATGAGGATAATTAGACATAACTCGTAGGGAGGATTAGATTAATTGATGTGTGATACCTGTAAAGCATAAGTAGAATACATGCTCAGTGATGTTTGTTATTATTGTTAGGCTAAAGGTAGGCTTGTTAATGTGTAAACAAAGTAGAGCCTCAGTTCAGAGCTGGAACCCTGTAATTCCATGTTTACTGTTCTCGAGGTTTTTACTGACGGAATGAACGATTAGAAGTAATGGGGCATTGGTACAATTAGCCTAAAAAAGAGAGAGAAGAACTTGTATGAAATTAAGATTCTCCGTTAAGTGAATAAAATAGCATCACTGAGTTCCCAGCTAAGAGCAGTCTGAGATTAACAAGATTGTTCTTGGAACACAGGATGGCTCAGATGGAAAAGATGAGAACAGGAAAAGACAGCATTTCATTAATATATGTAATTAATGCTAGTGTCTTTGTACACATTAAAATTGGATAATCTAATTAATTTGCTCTTTGCACAGAGAGGTCCTAGGATGTGAGGACTCTCCAGCCTAGTACTCAGGTGTCTCTGGTGAGTGGAATGAATAGGTAGTATCAGGATCCAGAAGCTCCTGATTGTATGAATTGGGGAAAATAATTTTGCTGTGCTCCCCATTTGTAAAGTAAGGAGATTGGCTGAGTTTTTCAAGGTTCTTTTCAGCTCTGAGTATGAGATTTGGGAATTTTCTCTCTCTGTGACCAGATTCCCCAAAGTAAAGCTTTGCATTGTTCTTCTCTTCTGCAAGAAGCTACCACTTCTTCCTTTCCATCATGAAGCAACACTTCTATTCCTTCATGTCTCTAAGCACAGAATGCGTAATATGGGCGTAACAGGGCCCTGCGCATCTTGAGAAATTAGCAGTTTCTTCAGATTCTTAACGAGGATAATTCTTTCGTGGGCCCGCTCTGTAAGCGGAGGTATGATTTTTCTTGGACCACGTGGTCACCGAAGGCACCTTCCAGTTCTGGCATTCTGAGACTCCAGAATATAATTCAGAAGGCTAAAGACACACTGGAAGGAAGAGGGTTATGCTGGGTTTTTGTTGTTGTTGTTGTTTTAAGGAGGGAAACCTCCACAGCTGGGAGCAAGACTAGACTTGCTGTTAGGGTGAGTGGCTGTCTTGCAGTACCCAACCACAGGTAGTGATTTCAGGCCTCAGTAGGCAGCTTCGTCATTTTCATGTGGTGTTTATGTAGTATCCTTTTTCCTCTAAAGCTCTTCCTTTGGACGGCACATAACCCTGTAGGAAAAGTTTAGCTCTTAAAGCACAGATGCTGTGAAATGACCAATTCTATATTGCCTTGCATGGTTACACACTGGAAAACTAAGACTTGAAATCTGTAGTTTGTGGTTTGTGATCTAGCAGAGATGAAATAGAATTCATACATACTTGCTGAGAGTACAAATAAAAAGAGTCATTCGTACTTTAATTGGAAACATGTCATTCTTCTGGAGCTTTCATTTTAAAAATATTTAGGAATTAACATGTTTTTTGAAAAAAAAAAAAAAAATCACTGGTTGATAAAGAAGAAAAGTGGAAAAGTATATTTTACCAATCAGGAGTCTTTGCTCTTAAACATTTAAAGTTAATATTATCTATGATTTTTAATATCTAAGTATCTACATACATGAAATTCCAAATAAAAAGGCTTATACAAATATAAAAGCAGACTGTGTCATCTTAGGCTATGACTGCTCTCTGTCTCTCTCTCTTTTTTTTATTTTTGGCAACAGAGTCTTGTTCTGTCACCCAGGCTGGAGTGCTGTGGTGCAATATTGCCTCACTGCAACGTCTGCCTCTCAGGTTCAAGCAGTTCTCCTGCCTCAGCTCCAGAGTAGCTGGGATTACAGGTATATGCTACCACCCCAGCTAATTTTTATATTTTTAGTACAGATGGGGTTTCACCAAGATGGTCAAGCCCATCTTGATCTCCTGACCTCAAGTGATCTACCCACCTCAGCCTCCCAGATTGCTGGGATTACAGGCATGAGCCAATGTGCCCGACCTACTGTTTGCTGTCATGAGAGCAGGGTGTGAGTGAAAGCCCCCTTGTTGCCTGTTTCAGAATTTATGCACTGAGGTGTAGGAGATCTGGCTCTAGAGTCAGGCAGACCTAGGTTCAAGCCCTGGCCCTACTGTGGAGTGGACGTGACCCTGTGCCAGCCTGTTTCCCCCTCTGTAGAATGGGATAACAGGAAGTCCTGCCTCACAGGCTTATAGTGAGGATACAGCATGTAATGTGAACAGTGCTGGCAAATGCTTAGTACATATCAACTGCTTTTTTTTTTGTTTGCACAAATATATCCTCATCTTCTGAAATCTACACCTGGATCACAGACTTCTGTCTTCATTTGTTAATGGAAATCCTGTGGCACCTTAAAATCAAATCGTGAATTGGATGTGGGGTTCTGGATGAAGGTGTTACAGACACACTTCCCTGCATCTCTCCAGTTAAACACATACAGAACCCTGCCATCATGTATGAAACAACTGTGGAAACACTGACAGGTAGGGAGAAGGCGGCATACTGGCAAAGGGCCTTGCGACTCAGAAATGACAAGGTGGTGAGTTCCCTGGGTTTTCTCAGGCTGGTCGTTAGAGAAGTTGTCAACCCAGAAACATCAATGGGTGGAGACCAGAAAGCCCTGAGGAAAGCTCACTCTTTCCCTACAAAGGGCAACTTAAGACAGAAAACTTTTAGACAGTAAGTGCCCTATTTCAGCCAAACACCGTGGAAAAAAATGTGGCCCCAGCCCATCAACAAAGGCTGAATGGGAAGCCTAACCAGAAACCTTCCCCTGGTTATAATGAGACACTCCTAACCCCTGCTAGGTGGTGTCAGAGAAGACAAGCTAGGAGCCAGGTTTTTATCCCTGCTTGGCTATGAGGCATCCCCCAGTCCCCGCCCAGCTGTGCTGTCACCAGAGACTGAGTAGGGAGCATAAACAGCCAGCTCTGCCCAGCAGTAGTGAGGCATCTCCCTCTCCCCAGGTGTCAGAGGAGGTTGAGTGAGGGACCTGGATCTTCACCACAACCTGGCAGTGGTGAGCTGCTTCGCCTTCCACTATCCTAGTGTTGAACAAGCTCATTCAGTCTTCTCATACCACTATACCCAGATGTTTAGAGTACAATTAAAAATCATGGGTTACACTAAGAACCAGGAAAATCTTAGCTTGAGTGAGCAAAGGCAGTCAGCAGATGCCAGTACTGAGATGATGACACGGATGTTGGGATGATCTGATGAGGATTTCAAAGCATACATCATAGAAATGCTTCTGCAAGCAATTAGAACCACACCGGAAACAAATGAAAACATCTCAGCAAAGAAAGAGAAGATACAAAGAAAAGCCATGTGGAAATTTTAGGGCTACAAAAGACAACAACCTGAAATAAAAGCCAAAACTCAGTGACTGGGTTCAGTGGCAGAATGGAGATGCCAGAAGAAAAAACATAATGAACTGGAGGATGGAATAAAAATTACCCAGTCTGAACAACAGAAAGAAAATAGACTGTGAAAAAAAGTTAACCAAGCTTTGGGGATATGTGGGACTTTAATAAAAGGCCGAAAAAATGTTCAAAAGAATAGTGTCCTCAATTTTGCAGAAACAATAAACCTAGAAATTCAAGAGGGTCAAGACTGGATCGAGTTTTCTTGGTATAGTTTTGAATAGCGAATGACTCAACTCTCTGGAAATTTCCGTGATCCTCTCATCAGTCTTTTATTCTTAATGACTCAGGCCTATTTTTCTTTGTTCAGGATACATCAACCAGCATTGTCAACAAAAGTGATAGCGTTTTTGCTAAATATTTTGTTCTGCTAAACAAGCAGTTACATGGGTATATATCCTGTAGGAATGAGTGCTTGTGTCCACCGAAAGCCAGGCACACAAACATTCATAGCAGCCTTATTTATAATAGCCAAACACTGGAAACAACCCACGTGTCTGTCACTAATAGAGTAGATAATACATATGGTATTCATACAGTGGAATCATACACAGTGGTGACAGAGGGAGCTTCAGGATGTACCGCAGCTGGGCACAAGAGAGTGCCTACTGTGTGACTCCTTTTATCCAAAATCCCGGAAGTGGCCAGGGTAATCTAGGGTGACAGAGGTTAGAATACCAGTTGTGAGGGCTTATCAGCTGGGAGAGGACACAAGGGAGTCTCTGGGTGCTGGAAGTTTCCCCGTCATTACGTGAGTGGTGGTTACACATGTGCCTACATATATAAAACTTGTATAAGTGATACACTTAAGATTTGCGCACTTTACCGTAATAAATTAAATGTTAAAGTAAATGCATACAGTCATTTCTTTTTATCCATGGGGATGTGCTCCAAGACTCCCAGTAAATGTTGACACCAAGGGTAGTACCAAACCCTCCATATGTGAGGTTTTTGTCCTATGCATACGTACCTGTGATAAAGCTTAATTTATCAGTTAGGCACGGTAAGAGATGAACAGCAGTAACCAATGATAGACTACAGCAACTGTAACAGTAGATTGCTTACAGTTTCACAGATGGAAGACGTGTGCGTACTGTTCATCTCAGCAACCTCAGCATACAGTTTTTTTCCTTAAGTCTAGAACTTTGACCTTTTCACTTAAAGGAAGCACGTTAGGGCTTCTCTTTGGCATATTCAAATTGGCAGCGTCACTAGTCTTGTACTTTGAGGTCATTGTTAAGTAAAAGAAGGGTTCCTTGAACACAAGCACTGTGACACCATGGCAGAATGGCTGGGAGCGTAGGTAGTGTGGATGTGCTGGACGACGGAGGATTCAAGCCCTGGGAGGGAGGATGAGAGAGTTTATCATGCTCCTCAGCGTGGTGCACAACTTAGAAAACAGGAATTTTCCACGTAATAGTTTTAGACTATTGTCTAAAATGAAAATTGCAAAAGGTGAATCCTTGACTGGGGTACAACTCTGCGTTCTCTGTAAAGTCTTTCTGTTGCTTTCAGGACAAAGTTGAAACTGGCAAGCTTGGCCTTTAGGACCACTCCTGGTTGGATCTGCCTGGCGGGGTGGTGTCCTCTTCTGTATTCCCATGTACTCTGTATTCGTGTTTTCCTCCAGTGTTGGATGTGAATGGTGCTTTTCGCTTGTCCGTGGGGCCTTATCTCCCCGCTTTCCCCATATCCTGACGTTGGTAAGAGCAGTACCTGTGTCTGATTTAGTCCCCAATACAAGGTCTGTCATGAAGTAGCTTTCTTTTGTTTATCAGATGAATAAATAGATTAAAAGAGGTGCCAGGTGCCAGGTGTTAGCACACAGAGAAATGGGTCTTGGAGAAAGGACCTGAATATGCTGTGGTCGTGTTTGTGTTGTGCTGATGGCACACTCCCCAAGGGCACTGAGGAAATGGGCAGACTTCTCTGTACGTCAAGGCTGGTGAGGATTTGGCACTAGAGGTCTCTTCCTAGGTCTGCCAAGGCTGCCATTTGTCCCTGACAGCTTTGTGGGCCGGCCCCTGTCCATAGAAGGTCAGGTCCATCTCATTGGCCCTCCCTCTCCCCTTCTTCATCCTGAACACCCTCAGTTGCACACTTTGAGGTTTTCCAGCACATTTAATATTATTCAGCCATTCTTTCTTTTCTGGAAACCAGAAATGTTTACCTACAATTTGTGTGGTACAATTTTTTTAAAAACACATACATTTTTAAATAAGCAGATCTGGGCTTTGCCGCTCACTAAGCTCTGTGACTGTGAACAAGTTAACCCTCACAAATCCCACTTTCTTTCTCTATCACATGGGAACAGTATTTTCTACCTTGCAGAAACCATTAGGGATGCAAAATATTTGCATGTAAGAGATTTGTGATATAATAGGCTACTTGGTGTATGTTTCCTTTCCCTTGCCTATTTCCCGTTTCAAGCAGAGCTAACAGTTTCTAAGACGCATTATCTTGGTTTAAAAGGCATAGTCCCCTAACTGTAATCTGCACCTCGAGTGTCACATTGCACAGTCAGCCTCAGGTAACAGTGGGGCTTCCACATGCCTCGCCTTGGAGGTCTGGCCAGGCTGTCAGGACGTGTGGGTGGTGAACAGGGGAGAAGGGACAGGATGTTGGCTTCCCATGGGCTCGCCTGTCAGCTCCCTCCATGTGCCCAGAGGACACACAGCTTAGAGCACGGCCCAAATGGACATCCTGGCTATTCTTTCACATTCCAGATAGTCGTCCCGACGGCTGCTGTGTGGCAGATTCCCAGTGCGTACTGGACACTGGAGCTCCCAGCAAGCCTCTTATTGTTTTATTTTTTAAACACCACGGACAAGCTGATCAACAGTTTCCAAGGCATTGCTTATTGATGGCAAGGAGCTCATCATAATACAACAGGCAATTGAGATTCTGTCCATGGGTTAAAAATTAAAGACTGAATGTGTCCGGGACAGAATTCTGTTTGTTCAGGCACTGAAGTGTGACACTGTAGATGATGCATTATGGGTGGGGATTGTACCCCAAGTAGCAGAGGCGAAATGCATATTTTTAAAAACTTGCTGTATGGGTTATTTTTGTTCTAAATGTAGCTGTGCGTGTTAGCACAGATGTGCCAAAACCACTTTGCAGAGCTGCTTTGTTTTCTCTGCTGCCATGGTGTACCCATCCCTTTCTGGTATTGTTGCTTTCTCAAGTCGTGTCTTGTGGTGCTTTCGGGAGGCTACTAAATGGAGCGGAGTTTTAAGTAGTGTGCACTCAGTACATTTGAGATACATTCACTTCTTGATTTATATTTTCTCCTGCTTCTGCTTAAAAATGGGGATCTTTCATCTAGCTCTTTAAATACTTCGCTGGCCAGCTTTGACATTTGCCTAATTAAACCGTCTTGAAGAAATGACAGTAATGGAAAACTAACACTGTGCTTATACTTGTTTCTTACGATTCAGCTAGTTTAAAGTTCTTTAGAAAGAAGGCAACAAAAATGCCCTAAGTAGAAGGGCAAATAAAAGATGATATTAAATTCTCCCATTTTATTGAGCACTTTCTAGAAGCCAGGTATTGTGCAAGACTTTCTGTTTTCTTACCGTTTACTAAAATGACACCTTCTGTTTGCAGTAGAGCTTTCTGGCCTGTTTTTCATGAGGCCAAAATGACTCACCTAAGTTCACATGGCTGAGCAGGTGGCAGTGCCAGGTTTAACTCAATGCTCCTGTGCCTGTCCCTGCTTTCTGGCCATTACACCTTGTTCTGTGGAAGTCTGAGGAAGCTGCAAGGCTGAGAGTTAGAGACGGTGCTGTGCAAAAGGTCTGCATTGTCCTGCAGGAGGGGTGTACACCTGGCAGCCTCTGAACCCCATGCTCCCGGACCAAACATGGGAAGATATTTTGCATTCCAAATCAGTCGAAAATACCTTTCTGACATCTAGCCCTAAGGTTTCTGGTTGTTTTGGACAGAGCAGACAAGTTTTGTAGCTATGCAGTGATTCAACATTCATTCACCAAATATTTTTTTAGACTTGTAATCAGAAATATACTTAGCTTCTTAAAAATCAGCTAATTTCGTTCATTATTTAAACAAAGATTTTATCTGCTAGATGAAGAATGTATGAGAAAATTGCGCTAAATTCAGATGTAAATGTTTGCTAAAGAAGAGATAGTTGTTAATTTCCTGGAATTTGATAGTTGAACTCAGAGAATATATTTATTGCTCGCATTGTGTTTTGTCCTTCTGGGTGCTCCGAGGGCCTCTGCTCTGCATCTTTGTTTTGTCACAAGAGCTTGGGGAATGCCACTTACTACTTTACCCTATTGAGTTTGCTGTGGAACGGCAGTATCATTCTCTTCTCTGGATTCCTTTTTTTTCTGGAGGTGTCATGGGGAGCAGGGTTAGTTTATGGGGTGCATCTCTGACACTGTTGGCCTCGCTGTGTTCCTGCGTGGCCGCTGAGGCTCCAGACAGTGGTGTAGTCCTTGTGTGAGAAGCTGGGTGCCAATGCAGCCCACATTTTATCACCCATCCTGCCTGTGCGTCGCTACCTGGTCAGGGGGGTTGTTGGTTCTTCCTTACTCAGGTCTCGTACCCATCCAAGTGCAGTGCTGTGGGCATATCTCAGCTGGTCAGCAAAACTTGCACTGTTAACTGCCTTTATTTCATAAAATCTTAATTTATAAGATGTAGGCAGCTGGAGGAATGCTCAGCCTTCCTTTGCTTTAGGGCAAAGGAAAGCCCTGAAGAACATTTTTTACCTATCAAAAAAGCAACCCAAAAAACCCTGCAGCATCAGTCAGAAAAAGGGAAGCACGGACAGTTCCAGGGGTGGTATGAACTGGGAGGACCCTCTTGGGACGCGTTTTAACAGTATGTCTCAAAGAGATTCAAGGACCATCTGGTTTTGTTTTTGTCCAGTAATAATCAGTGATGAGGTTTAAAAAATTGTATATATAGATGTTCATTACATTGTTGGTGAAAATTTAGTCATGATGCAAATGTCATGAAATGTTCAGTAAATTCTGGTAGATTGAATAGGATATACCATTAAAAAATCACATTTTCAAAGAATTTTTAGTGTATGGAAAGAGCTAAAATACTGAAGTATGAAGATGATCTTCATTTCTAAAAAAATTAAGAATAAGTCTTTAATATATGTGCATTGAGAAATGCAGAGAATGTTTATGGGTAGGCTCTGTCCCCATCTCAGGGTTGAGCTTGGCCCCTCACTGAAGGACAGGGTCAGACCCTAGAGCATCCACTGGGCTGCAGTGAGATTTGAGGGGGACAGTCCTCTAGCTGAAATGGACTCTAATTCTCATTGATTCAAAAACTGGAGTTCAGACCTTTTCCTGTCTACCCCTGCATCTGGATCTGCCTACTGGCCCCTTTACCCTCAGGGCATTAGGGAGATAGGAGGGCCCAGGAGATGCTGAGTGACCCAGCAAGTTTCCTTTCTACCTTCCAGCCTCCAGTTCCCAAGCCTGGCATTTGCTTCTTCTGACCTTGGGCGCTCAGTAGACTTACTGTATGGGAATGCTCTCCGTTCGTCTTGAGTTGAACTTTCTCATCCGTACTTTTGTGGTTCTTCCCATATCCCAACTTTGGACAGAAGAGTCAGTTGGAATTAAAATAATTTAATTCCTTTTAATGAGGTATATATGTCTGTCTCTCTGTTATTCCTATATAATCTTAACAGAACGCAGTAGGAAATTTGCATATTTCAAAGCACACAGTTTGGAAATAGTTTCTAGAAGAAGTTACCCTGAAAAACAATCAGTGGGTAAATAATCTGATGATCTCTGTAACTTTTAAGGAAAATCTTGTGCAATTTCAGTTGCTGATGATCTTTTTCCAGGAACAGAGATATTCCTATCATTTACGAATTAATCCATCAGGATGAGTGTTGACATTTGCCTACAGTGTTTAGGGTTGGATTACTCGGATCTTTTGGTTGACTAATACTTGGTGCTGATGCCAAGGTTATACAAGGAGCACCAGGATTTCTCTCCTGAGACCTTTAAATGTCCTGAGCCCTTTGCTCTGTTCATCTCCCTCCTTCAGGAGATTTACAGTGCCCAGGATTTAAGGGCCATTTGTACGCAGATGACAGCAGAATGCCTGTGGAGCCCAGACATGTCCCTGGGGCTCCACACTAGGGAACATTCTCAGCCTATGAGATACGGAAAGTATATAACGGCTGACATCTACTTAGGTGTCTCCTCTCTAAGTGCCTCCCGCCACATATGCCCAGACTGTACCCTTGAGTCCCGCATCCCCAGATCTTTTCTTTGCCCTTTCAGCAAATGATCCTACCACACGTACAGCTCAGCCAGCCTCTTAGAATCTCCCAGTTCTTTCTTACTTTTATCACCACTGTCCTAGAGAGCAGTTAGTGTCTGATCTACCTTTACCATGTGTCTTACATCCACCTGCATCTTTCTGTCCCCATTGCTGTCACAGCCTTCAGGCCTGCGTCACCTTTCATTCAGCGTCCGCAGCAGCTTCCTCACTGGCCTTCTTGGTGCTGCTCTTGCTCCTTTCCATGCAAATCTGAATTTTTTTCCTGATCTCCAAGACTTTATATTCTACCCTTCTGTGTATCTGAATCACCTAGGGAGCTTTTAGTTCATTAGTTAAAGACAGGGTTTCCTTCTGCTGCCCAGTGCAGTGGCACAGTCAAAGCTCCCTGGAACCTTGAACTCCTGGGCGATTCTCCTACCTCAGCCTGCTGGGTAGCTGGAACCATAGGCGCATGCACCACACCCAGCTAATTTTATTTTATTTTTTTGGTGTGTGGAGATGAGGTCTTGCTGTGTTGTTCAGACTGGTCTCTAATTTGTGACCTCACTGATCCTCCCACCTTGTCCTCCCAAAGTGCTAGGATTACAGACATGAGCCACCATGCACAGCCAGGAACTTGTAAACGATATGTTTGTGCCAGGACCATCACCCCCAAGATACAGATTAAGTTGGCATGATGTGGGACATGGGTATTTTTAAAAGCCCCACAGGAGATGTAGATTCACAGTAAGGATGGAGAGTCGCTGCTCTGTATCGGTGCTTCTTAAAACTGGATCAGTACATCGTCATGATCTGAAAGGCTCACCTGGCCACCCCTCAAAGGGCCCCTGGCCCCTCTCTCACTCTCCAGTAGATCATCTTCATTATTTCTTTTATAGGAATTACCATAATCTGCAAATGCATTTTTGGTTATAATTTACTCATCTGCCTCCCCCTGGCTAAGTTTCATTCAGTATGTATCTGTTGGTTATATTTGGCCCCTGCAAGGGTGGAAGGTGAGCTTTTGCCTCTCACATACATATATATTTTCTCAGAAATCATTAAGTATCTTGGGACCAGACAAGGGATGCAAGGATGAGTGAAACATGGTTCTTGTCATTGAAATCCCCAGAGTCTAATGACAGAGTGAGACAGGTAAATAGCTGCTCTGTATACCGTGGATGCCATACAGCTCGACTGAAAGAGGGATTCAGTTGCCACTGCCCTGGGAAGGGGCCAGTGAAGGGCCTGGAAATTTGGGGGATTGTATGTTAATACAGCTCTCTGCGCAACATGAAGAAGAGAGGGAGAGCCGGCTAACCCATCCAGCCACTTTGTGATGGTGGTGGTGCACTGATGTGTTGGGCTTTAGCTCTGGCCATTAGGGGTGTAGGAGCGGGTCCTTTCTTGTGAGAGAAGCTCAGTTTGTCAGGACCGTCCTGCTCCCACCTTCATGAGGCTGCTTTGCCAACCACTCTCCTTTTTTCACTCTGGGACCACTAGTGAGGAGTGGAGATTTTACCCCCAGAAGACACTTAAGTGGGTCAGAACAACACATGAATCTAATTAACTGCAAAATCACTTTGACCTCAAGGTGGAAAATTCATTCCATAATAAGATACTCCAGTGAAAGGCCTAAATTCACTGTAATAATAAAATGCCCGTAAGAGACACTTTATATTTGAATATTAATTCTATCTCATTATCAAATTCCCAGAGAGATATTAAAATCCAAAGATTACAATTCATTTTAAATTGAAGTCCAAAGGCATTAAAGTCCAATTCTCTTGCCCATGTATGTTCAAATAGATTGAAATTCAAAATATCTTCTCCCTGATTTCTTATTCTGCACAAGCCCATTTAGAGGGGCTCGTAATGCCTGTATAGGGTCAGGATTTTTTTTTAACAGCTGTAGCCTGGACTGTCTCTTGCTGGAATGTGTGTGGTTCTTACAGGAACACCCAATACCAAACCTCTGATATGCCTCACTTCTTAAAATTAAACAGCTAACAGGACACAGGATTATCAAAACACTGCCTCCTGCCCCCTACACACACCAGAGTTAGAAAACAAGCCAATTCCTGGTCTTCTAATAGTTACCCCAAGCAAAAGCATGTCCCAGAAACCAGCCCTTCTTGCTTGTTGCCAGCTAGCAGACCATAGCAGAAGGTCTGTGATACGAGGGAAAGATGGAGAAAGTCTTCATTTCTGCTTCAGCAGATGTCACTTCGTCTCTGGCGGTCGGCGGCTGGACGTTTGGGAGTGATCTCCTCACGGATTTCTTGGATCTTGCTGTCAGTAATTCTGCTGATGCAAGACCGTGCCTTCTCTCATTGGTTTTGCAGGGCCCAGTCGCAGTTTCTGTTCTAATAGCCACTGAAACATCTACTCTTTTCTTCTTTCTTTTTAAATTTAATTTTATTTTTTTGAGACGGAGCCTCACGCTGGTACCCTAAGCTGGAGTGCAGGTGGCATGATCTTGGCTCCCTGCCGCCTCCATCTCTTAAGTTCAAGCAATTCTGCCTCAGCCTCCAGAGTAGCTGGGACTACAGGCATACACCACCATGCCTGGGTAACATTTGTATTTTTAGTAGAGACGGGGTTTCACCGTGTTGGCCAGGCTGGTCTTGAACTCCTGACCTTGTGATCTGCCTGCCTTGGACTCCGAAAGTGCTGGGATTATAGGCGTGAGCCACATCTACTCTTTTCTAAATTCACTTTCAGTCTGTTAGAACACGGTGCCTTTTCATTCCTCTTGATCCTGACCTTGATTCCTCTTTTCATCCTGACCTTCTAGATGTTATTTCCCATTTTATTTAGTTTTATGGTTTATTTTTCAAGACAGGGTCTCTCTCTGTCCCCAGTGTGCAGTGCAGTGGCACTAACATAGCTTCCTGCACTCTTGAACTCTTGGGCTCAATCCATCTCCATGCCTCAGCCTCCCCAGGAGCTGGGACTACAGCCATGCACTATCATACCCAGCTAATTAAAAAAAAAAAAAAAATTCTCTGTTGAGATGGGGGTCGCTCTGTGTTGCCCAGGCTGATCTCAAACCTCCTGGTCTCGAGTAAGCCTCCCTCTTTGGCCTCCTGAAGTCCTTTTGCTCCCCCCCCCAAAAAAAGAAAACTGCTATTTTCCAGCTAAAATCAGTCTTACTGCTTTAGTTTGTTTTTATTCTGCCATTGTTTCTCTTCTCATAGTAAGGCTGAAATACTTTTCATATCACTCCAGTTTCTCTTTGATTTTCTGAGCATTCTTGATTTCTAGAGAGAGAATGTTCCAGACAAAGACCTTTTAAAATGATGGTATTGAATTAATTTTCCTATGTCAGTGCCGGGAGACAGTATCCTTGTGTTTCTTTCTGGTCTTAGCATGTGTGTAAGCTTTTCTTTGCCTATGACTTTACTGTAGGCTCCTGACACGTAGCCTTTTTCAAGTTAAAAAAGTGATAGAGATAGGGGTGTAAGCATGATCGGGTACTTCTCCTGTGATGGTTGATGCTATTATGAGTACATGAATGAGGTTCATTGTAGATTTTCTGACCCACTTGAATCTCTTCCTGCATTGTTGAGAAAAGCCACCTGATCGTGATGTATATCGTAGCAGGTTTGGTTTACTTCTGCTAATACTATTTCTAGAATTTTTTAGGGGAAGGGGATCTGTGTTCGTAAGTTTCTTGACAGTGGTCTGTCTTCCCTGGTTTTGGAGCAAAGTCATACTAGCCTTGTATACTGAGCTGGAAATCTTTTCTTATTCTTTGTATGCAAAACAGATGTTCTGCTTCTGGAAAACTGGGTGGAACTCACTGGAGAGCTGTTTGCGTCTTTGGGTTTGTCATCGAGTCTTGGTCATTTTAGTATCTTTTAAAATTATTATTCTTTTAATTTTTAAAAAATCTTCTTCTCAGGCACATTTTATTTTGGAATTCAAATAAGAACTGACACTTATAAGCATTACAAATGTTAATAAACACATTTTCTTCAAGGCAGTTACCTTTTCTTAAGATCAATTTGAGTACTATCCATGCAAAAACAAAATTTTAAGAAAAGTCTAAATAGATTAAAATAGGAGAAGTCAACTTTACCTTTCTCATGGGAATTATTCTGAAAAAATTAGAAGATTCAGTGATACAGGCTGGGCATGGTGGCTCATGCCTGTAATCCCAGCACTTTGGGTGGCTGAGGCAGGCGGATCATGAGGTAGGGGATCAAGATCATCCCAGCCAACATGGTGAAACCCTGTCCCTACTAAAAATACAAAAATTAGCTGGGCATGGTGACGGACGCCTGTAATCCCAGCTACTTGGGAGGCTGAGGCAGGAGCATGGCTTGAACCCGGGAGACGGAGGTTGCAGTGAGCCGAGATCACGCCACTACACTCCTGCCTGGGTGATAGAGTGAGACTCCATCTCAAAAAAAAAATATAATAAAATTAAAAGATTCAGTGATATAAATCAGATTAAGAAGAGGTAGACTTAAGTTTAGTGCCTAAAATATAATTATATTTCACAAAAAAAAGACTTTTATTCTTCTGAAGAGGTCCTCTAAGCTGGCTTTTATTCTGCTGCAGTTTCATTTCACTAAGAGGGAGGGTAATAAATAACCTAGTCTTACCAAAAAGTTTCCACTTTTTAGTAGTGAGCCCTCTAGCTTTGGGTAACTTAGAAGTTTATGCTCTTCTGCTTGGTAACCACTTTTTCTCCACTGTTCCTGTAGTTGTTGTAATAGAGCCCCGGTTTCTGTTCCCCCAGGAAATGCCCACCGAACAGGAAAAGGACGAAGGGAGCACAGCTGCCTTTCCTTTCGGGAAGGATGCTCTCCTTGGTTCTTTAGTAATTCACATATGTGAGAAGTCCCTGGAGGCAGGTTGCTTTCAGTCCCTACGAAAGCCTTGGTAGGGTTTCAGTGGCTCTGAAGTATCTATTGCTTTCATTCAGTCTTTTTTATTTTTAACTACAAATAAGGTTTTTCTCTTCTTTTGAAATCGTCAACCTCCATTCCAATTTTGTGACATTCCGTACTTAGAATAATTAAGCCGCAGAAGTCACTGGCGTTGGTGAAAAACCTTTGACATTTTTACTGACTTTGTTTAATTCTTCTGAACTTGCACTGGCTGTTACACCTGCAGAAGGAGCCACATCAGGATCACAGATAAGGTGAATCCAATCACGTGCACGTTTACTGACGAGAGCTTTTCTAGGTCCCCCAGTGCTCTCTCCTAGTACCCCAGCCAGGCCTTTTGCATGCTCTGCAGTTGGTCACCAGGCTTGTCTACACTCCCACAAAACCTGATATATCTTAAAATTCAAAAATGATTTTCTTGTACTCTGTTGATGTCCAACAAACTTTTCTTGTTTTTAAAAATCTTCATAACCATTAAATTAGATAAAGTACCATCAAAACCTCAAGACATAGAATGTATAGTTAGAGAGCTGTGTGTTCAGCATCTCTTAGTCAGTTGGGAATTTGTCCAGAGCGTGTCTTCCATCAGTGACAGCATCAACCCAGAGTGTAGTAATTTCAAAATTGTCTTCACAAAGCCTGGTAGTAATTGTTCCTGTGCTTTTCTTCTGTCCCTCATTCAAATACCAGCCAACTGAAACAGCTCCTGCATTTGGGTAGGGGTAACAATGGTAGCGGAATCCACATCTTGAGGTCTTATGCCATTTAATAATCCCTCACTGCTCCTTCTGCTATTCCGAATTCGCGATTCTCTTTAACGAGGAATTCTCTCAGGCTCTTCAATCATTCTGTGACAAAAGACTAGAATTCTGGAGCCTGCACTTTCATTGTAGGCAGCTATTGCTTTAGAAGTTACAGTCTATTCCCCCAGCCTTTGCCAAGGATGCAAGTGCCACAGCATCTCAAGAGAAGTCAGCAAACATGCAGCTCCATGCTGACGCCCTCTTGCCTGCAACTGAGGAGGTCTGGTCACTCCCAATTCCTGTCTTTCTCCAGTGATACAGGACAGGCAAGTCCCAAAACTGGTGCTTAGCCTGGGAAGTTTCTTGGCTTTGCCCGGGAAATAAATTGCCTAGGTGAGTTGGTGGTGTTAAACAGCAGTTTTTTTTGAGAAAGCAGTGTACAGCAGCAGAAGAGGTGCTGCCCCTTGCAGAGCAGGGTTGCCCTGTAGGCACCGTGCCCAGAATAGCAGCTCAGACGCAGGTCTGTACTCATATTTATACCCGCTTTTGACTATGTGCGAATTAAAGGGCAGTTTATGCAGACATTTCTAGGAAAAGGGTGGTAACTTTCCTAGAAATTTCAGGGCATCAGATTGTTGCTTTGGAAAGGGGGTGGTAACTTCTGGGTGTTGACATGGCAGTGGCAAACTGACATGACATATTAGTGGGTACGTCTTATGGAAAATGGCTTCCACCCCGATCTACCTGTTTTAGTTACTCCTCATTTGGTCAGGTGTCTGAGCCCTACCTCCTACCTCACCAGGACGGCGGGGAGCAGCCTGGCTGGCCACCTTAAAAAGGACAGCTCTATTCAAGCCTTTAATTTTTTCTGTCAATTTTAACATTTTCCACTTTTCTCAGAAATAACTGTTTAATCTAGATTTTCACATTTTTTCATAAAATTGTTCATATTTTAATATTTTATTTAGGTTATCTAAACCTGTTTCTCCCTTTTTATTCTATTCTTTCTGGGGAAAAAAAGTCTCTTTTTTTCTTCCTCAGTCTTCCTGGAATTTTTCTATTCTATTAATGTTTACAAATAACCAGCTTTTGGTTTTCGTTAATCTTCTCTAGTGTTGTTACTTTAATTCACTGACTTTCTTGCCTGTAAGTTTAAAAGAACAAAGATAAGAGAATGAGAGAAAATATAAATGACCTCTATCAGCAGTGAAAAGGAGGCATCATTATAGATATTACAGACAGATATTAAAAAGATAATAAGAGATTAGTATAAACGACTTGATGCCAAAAATTTTTTCACAAATCAGTTGATATGAACAGTTTTCTTGCAAGAAACAAAATCAAAACTAAATCAAGGATAAATAGAATATGCATATAGCCCATATTTTTAAAAATTAAATTTGTGGTTTATAATATTTCTACAACAAAATCTTCAGGCACGCATAATTTTAGCAGTGAATTCTTCAAGCATTTAAGAAAAAAACGCATATACCCAATCTTTCTCTTTCAGAAAACAGAGGCGAGAACACTTCTCAGCTTATTTGATGAAGGCACCATTACGCCGTTCCAAAATCCGGGCAAAAACCTTAAAAGAAAAAAAAAAAAAAAACACAAAATAACTACAGAGCAGTGTCTCTCAGGATGAGAAACATAAAATACTTCTCAGAATATCAGCAAAGTGGATCCTGTAATACAGAAAATGATAATGTATCATGAACTATGATAGTTTATCTCAGCCGTGCACTGTTGGTTTAATGTTAAAAAAGCAGACCCTTTCATTCCCCCTTATTAACAGAATAAGAGGGAGGAAACAATATGATTATCTCAATAGAGGAAAAGCGTTTGGCACAAAATTTACACTCATTCATGCTAAAATTTGCCACAAACTAACAGCATAAAAGAAATTTCTCATCCTGAAAAAGGCATCTATGAAAAAAAATTCAACAGCTAATTTCATACTTTATGATGAAAGAGTGCTTTGTGTCTGACATCAGGATCAGGGTGAGAATTTCTGCTCTCCCCACAGCAGTTAACAACATGCCGAAGGGCCGAAGCAACCCACTAAGCCAAATAAATTCAGATGCATACAGATTGGAAGGAAGTAAAACGGGCTTTATTCATAAAAGAAGGAATCGTATGTGTTAAGGAACTGATAAAACAGTTATGAGAAGTGAATTTTGAATGGTTACAGAATATGTAAATGAAATTTAATTATATAAAACTAGCAGAGAATAATAAGAAAAAATTTAAATGTCACATACCACAGCATCATAGAGCATGGAATATTACAATTCCACTCGTAGGTATTGACCCAAGAAAAGGAAAACGTGCACCCATGAAAAGATACACATGCCTGTGTTTATAGCACCTCTATTCATTGCAGATAAAACTGGTTTCAACCTGGCCATCAACACATGAGTAGATAAATAAATGGTAGTATATTCCTAATCAGAAATAAAAAGGAACAGCTACTGATACATGTAACAATGTGGATGAATCTCAGAAACATGGGAGAACTCTTATTTCATAATCCCATTTGTGTTACAGAACAGACAAAATACGCCTGTAGAGACAGAAACAGAGGCCTAAGAGGAGGCGGGTAGGAGCCAGGTGAGCTGCTGTGGTTGCAGAGCTGGGCAAGGAGCTTTTTGGGCTGGTATCTTGATTTGTCTGTGGCTGTGCAGATGTACTTACAGTTTACTGCATGTAAATTAGACCTCAATAAAGTGCCTTTTAGAAGAAAAGAAAACAAAGCACCAAAGGGGATAGTGAGGAGGCCAGAACGTTGGGTTCCCGGAGTTCCTTCTGAGATTGGAGCAGGTCTCACAGCTTGGTTCGATGGGTGCTGTTTCGCCTTGGGGAGATTAGGTGTTTTCACCTTGGCTGCATAATACAGTCACCTGGAGAGTTTATCTAAAACACTGATGCCCAG
The DNA here is from genome assembly GCF_049354715.1 of Callithrix jacchus. Taxonomy (NCBI): domain Eukaryota; kingdom Metazoa; phylum Chordata; class Mammalia; order Primates; family Cebidae; genus Callithrix; species Callithrix jacchus. The sequence continues at coordinate 214,175,133 of NC_133502.1, read as the reverse complement.
GGATTCAGATTCATTTGTTCTGGGGTTGGGACCACAGCACTGGCACTTGTTAAAACCTCCCCAAGTGATTGTAAGTTTTAGCCAAGGCTGAGGAGCACTGGCCTAGACTTGGCTCTGAGTTTTCCCTCTAGAGAGCATCTGCAGTGCCCAGGCTGCTTGCTTTCTTACTGCTGCTCAAGTTACCCCATTTGTTGCTGCTCTGGCATTGTGGACCAAAGCAGCAGCTCAGGCCTGAAACGCCCACCGCTGAGCGGTACAAAACACCCTGGAAACAAATGCAACATAACGATCAGTGGCACTATTTTTGTGAGACTTAGAATTGCTGCGTAAGGCTAAAGCCAGCAGAAGAGTATGGATGGAAATTACGAATCCAGACACACACCCAGCTCATGAGGCAGTCAACAACAACATTGCACTAACTTAGTGTAACGCATACCTACTGAATTGCTAATGATTGTAGAAGTTTGTCTTTGCATATTCGAACTTTGCTGAAGGACAGCTAGTAGTTGGCGAAGGATTTCCATATCCAGCTCTTTACAAATGTGGATGGTAAAGGACACCTTTAAAATCTCCCAGCCAAGTGAAAATATAATACTACAAATCATTGCCATGTCCTGTGGTCTTATGATATGCTGGGCACCGTGCTGAATGCTTTCCCTCTTGTTTCATGTAAGAAAATTTAGACTTACTGAAGTTCAGAGACCTCCCCAAGGTCACACAGTTAAAAGGCTGAGCAGGAATTCTCCTGTATATGTGTCTGCCTCCTAGAGCATGGCATTCCCTCTGCATTGGAGGATGGTGAGTGAGTCATCTCGGGAGGCCACTGCTTTTGTGTCTCCCCTAGCAGCCGCTTCTGGGCTTCCAGCTTTCAGAGTTGGCCCTGGGCTTGCCCAGGATGGCATCACGCCTCATTGGAAGCCTTGCTGAAGCATCGTCACACTCTGCCTGGCCATTTGTTCCCTTCAGCGTGAGGACTCTGGTTGTGGTGTTTGAGTCTGTTTTATGGAGCTATGTCATAAATACGTTTTTACCAAATATCATTTAGGCTGGAGTCAGTGTAGGAGATTTGGGTCCACCTTCATGTTGTACTCTTGCCTTCTCTTAGTGTTTACCACTCCGTGTGAGAGCAACCGGAATAATGGAAGCTCCGTTTTCCATCAACCTAATGTTTTCCCAAAGGAGTTTAGTTGTTAGAGTTGGGCCTGTACCCTTTGCAGAGTGCCTGCTCTGGCATTATTGGCTAATGTGCGAAGGAACAGTTAGCACGTTTATTTGTTGTTGTCTGTGTAGACTTCATTTCCAGAGGCGAAATGTGACTTTGTTTAAGCCAGGCTTGCTGTCTCCTGGAGATGCACTACCACGTGAAAGTGTTGACTGAGCTTGGCTCCTCGAATGGAACCGTAACTTGTGACTCATTAATTACAGGTCTGTAATCAACTCCCAACATGTTAGTAAAGAAACAAACAACTTTCTTGTTTAATGAAGTGCTGACAGAAGAAAACTTAATTGTTTCTCTCCTGCCCCCAACATGACCTTGACACTCGTAGTTACAGCAGTAAACTTGGGCTTTGTCGTAACAGAATTGTATTCTCAGTCATCCTTCCTGAAGGTGTTGTATTGGTGTCTACTGTTCCCAGTGACCTTAACCTCTGTTCATTCTTAAGTATATAATTGTGTATTTGTCATAATGCCACTGTCATCCTTGTCTAGAACAGGTCATTTATGTTGTAAACATTTAATGAATTTCTGTAAATGGGAAGTTCCCTTGTATCCTTTCCTAATGCAGCTGAAGGAATAAGAAATATTTCTCCAGGAAGGCATACCCTGAATTCACCCACAGCTCCAGTGTAAGCATGGTTTTAAAGAGCTCTTTAGTTCACCCTTATTACCTGCTTAAATATCAGTTTTTAGTGTGATTTACTTTTCTTCAAAGAACATCTTACCCATTTAGCATATAGAGTTCTACTTTTTTTTTTTGTAGAAAGTGAGATGTTATCTATGCATTGAATAATAAGTTCTGAATACTTTTATTTCTCACTTATCAAAAAAAACTGGTTTTGAAAATAAATTAGAAATTTTGCCTAATGCAGAGAGGAAGTATAAATTCAGCTCTGTTGAAGTTTTTACTCAATTTCGCCATGCGTTTAGGAGCTGCTGCCCGACTCCTAAATGAACTATTTGCATTCAATGCTGTGAATGTCACCAGCTACTGCCATCACTCCCAGTGCTCTTTACCGAGCACTTACTAAGTGCTAAACACATTTACAGTCACTATTTGAAGTAGGCGCTATCATCCTCATTTTACAGAGGAGGGAACCAAGCCTTAGGGTTCCATGACTTGGCGAAGACCAGCAGGGCTCAAAGCCAGGCTTTGACCCGAGCATCCTGGCTCCACAGTGCTTACTCTTAATCCCTATGCCGCCCTGCCTCCCAGTTCCATGAACTTCATCTTTCATCTTATCTTCCAGCTTTTGCACATGCTCCTCCCCCTGCCCAGAACACTCCCACAGTCCCCTTTGTCTTATTTAATTCCTGTTCATTCTTCTCAACTTAAGCTAAATGTCACTTCTTTAGGGAGGCCTTCTAAGCTAAAGTCACACTAAGTGTCACCTAAGTGACACTTCTAAGCTAAATGTCACTTCTTTAGGGAGGCCTTCTCTGTGAGCCCCATGCTATATGTTCTTCTAGTAGAACAAACCCTGAGCGTGAAAACCAACCTCAGTCTGGCGTGGAGGTGCACCCATGTTGCAGAAGGGTTTGGATCACACATTTGCGGAGAGTTGGTGAGGATCAGCTGGATTCTTTCCTCTCAGTCCCACTTACAGGGCTCTTCTTTTCTGGATCTCTGCATATCTTCACCTCAGTATCAGTCAGCACACGGCAAAGGCATTTGGCGTCTCTCCTTTCCCATTTGCAGACTTCACTGTGCATACCCCATCCTGCTGGTAGATGTGGGTCAGGTTATCAGAGGAGAAGTGGGGGTGTGAGGGCTTCCGTGGGAAGCTTTCCATACAGTCTCAGGTGGGATCATGACTGGCTTGGCCATAAAACTCTGCTCTGTGCTTCTCAAACACATGATCCCCCTCCAAGACCCACTCTCTATAGTGGCCTAACCCTCCATCCCAGTGCTTCTTAAACTATCTGTGGTGCAGATCCAGTTCTCTCTCCCTCAAACCATCCCGGACCTATATTAGTGTAGAATATAGTATAAAATGAACTACTTGAAAAATAAATCTAAAAAAAGACATAAGAATTCAAGCCCAAATTTTATCTTAAGCTTCAGCCAACATCATATGGCTGTCATATTGTCAGTTTCTCAGCTCCTCCCCTCAGTGTCTGTTCATACAAACTGACAGTGGTCTCCAGACCTTGCCTTTAGTAGCACTTATTAGGTAAGTGACCACAGGGAGCGGGACTTCTGAGTCTCACTTATTTATCTGTAAAAGGGAGCCAGTAATACTTACTCTAGCATTTCAGAATTAAAGCAAGTCATTAAAGCATCTGATTGCCAGGCATATGGCAGGTATATCAGTATATGTCAGTATATACCAGATATCTACTAAATAGTACCTCATTTCCCATCACACCTACAGTGCCTGGAAAAGATGATAGAAATTCGAGGATTACGAACTAATTTATTCTCTTCTTCCTGGCCTTTGTAAAAGTAAGGATGATAAATAGATTTCTAGCAAGTCTGTACATTAGAATCAACTGGAGATCTGGTTTCTTTCAGTGGGACGTGGAGTTTGGAATAGTTAATGTTCAGAGGACCGAATGCAGTTTCAGGCTTCTCTGTGCTTCTGTACCATCTTAGGTTATGTATATCTCACAGGGTGGTTACGTCAAAATACTGTTGAATTCTGAAAAATAACATTGTTTTATATTTCATTACTTTGTATGCTTTCAGTTTTTATAACTTTAATTTTTAAAAACTACATAAAACACAGCAGATTCCAGTCAAAATTTATATAGGGCACATTCATAGAGTCTCTGTTCCTGTTCCTCCGCCCCATTCTTCTCTTTCCCCTGTGGGTGACCATTATTTGTTTTTGGTTTAACCCTTCATTGTTTTCTTGTTCAGAGTATTTAAAAATATCCTTTATTACACATAAGATTCTCATATAAGTCTGTTAACATGTTATATTGTGGTTACATCCTGGCGATCCTCCCACAGCAGTCCATCAGCAACCTTCTCCACTCATATTCACAGCCCTGTAGCAGTCTACTGTCTTTGTACCATAGTTCATTTCAGCAGCCCCTGTCGGTGGAGACTTGAGTTGTTTCACAATAAGTTGGGCTGCACCCAATATCATTAGTCATCAGAAATGTGCATCAAAACCACAGTGATACACCGCTTCACTTACACTGGGCTGCCTAATAAAAAAGAGAGAATAGCAAGTGTTTATGAGATTTCACCCTCATATGTGGCTGGGTGAAAATGAAAAATTCTGCAAACACTGTGAAAACAGTCTGGCTCTTCCTCAAATGTTTATAGTTGTCATATGATCTAGCAGTTTGACCCCTAGGTATATACTCAAGAACAATGAATACTTACATCCACTCGAAAACATGTACATGCACATTCATAGCAGCATTGCAATGATAACCTAAAGGTGGAAACAACACAAATGTCCATTAGCGGGTGAACAGAAAAATACAATGTGGCATATCCCTACAATGCACTGTTCACATTACTCAGCCATGGAAAGGAATGAAGCACTGACATGCTGCAACAGGGAGGAACCTTGAGTGAAAGTCAGGTTCAAAAGGCTACATAGCGTTCAGATTCTAGGACTCTGTGTATAGGAAATGGCCAGAATAGGCAAATCCAGAGCGGCAGGAAGTAGATGGATAGTTGCCAAGGACTGGGAGTAGGGAGAAATAAGGAGTGACTGCCAGTGGGTATGGAGTTTCTTTTAGGGGTGAGAAAATGTTTGAAAATTTGGTTTTGCTAATGATTATATAACTGTGAATAGACTGGAAACCACCAAATTGCACACTTTTAAGGTGTGAATTTTATGGTTTGTGATTATGTCTTAGTAAAACTCTTATTAAAAAATGAACTGGGCCAGGTGAGGTGACTCATGCCTATAATACCAGTGCTTTGGGAGACCAAGGCAGGAGGATCACTTGAGGCTGGGAGTTTGAGACCAGCCTGGGCAACATAGTGAGAACTCATCTTTACAAAAAATAAAATGACACACTGTGCTGTAATGAATAACCTTGTGTCTGTCACACACTATTTTATGTGGTAGTGTGTTTTTGATGTGTAATTTTAGCAGTGTGGTTACTGGGTCACATGTCATTTTGCTGGTTACACCCAGTCTCCTTTCACGGGAGTCGTTACGTTGATCATTCCCTCTAGCAGCGTAGGAGAGTGCCTGTTCCCTGTGGCCTCACCAATAGCGTTTCTTGTCAGACTTGGTTATTTGTTAGTCTGGCAGGTAAGAAATGTGTGTGATTATAATTTGTCTCCCTCTTACGAGCAGGTATGAATGTTTTCTGATGTCTTTGTAGTTTATTTGTATTCTTTTTGCTGCCATTTCTATTTCATGTGTCTTATCTGTTTTTCTATTGTATTGTTGATGTCGTTTAAATTTTTACAAGTTCTTTGTGTATTAAAGTATGAGTCCTTTGCAAATATCTTCCAAATCTGTGATACCTTACAAATAGTTTTCCCAGTTTTCATTTGCCTTAAAAAAAAAAAAAGCCAGGCAAAGTGGCTCACGCTTGTAATCCCAGCACTTTGGGAAGCAGAGGCAGGTGGATCACCTGAGGTCAGGAGTTCAAGACTAGCCTGACCAACATAGTGAAACCCCGTCTCTACTAAAAATACAAAAAATCAGCCAGGCATGGTAGCGGGCACCTGTAATCCCAGCTACTCAGGAGGCTGAGGCAGGGGAATCACTTGAACCTGGGAGTCAGAGGTTGCAATGAGCTGAGATTGTGCCATTGCACTCCAGCCTGGGCAATAAGAGTGAGACTCTGTCTCAAAAAAAAAAAAGTCAAATTTTAAAACCTTTTCCCTGTTGTTTCCAGATTGAATCATAGTTAGGAAAGCTTTTTCTGTTACCAGCTTAGAAAAGGAATACAACCTTGTTTTTTTCTGGTACTGATTTTTTTCATTCTTTTAAGTTTAGATCTCAGATCCATCTGGAGTTTATCCTGGTGAACAATGTTAGGAAGTGATCTACTTGCATTCTTTTTTATACGGCTACCCGATTGCCTCAACATTTTTTTTTTTTAATTCCGGTGAAAAGAAAATGAAGTATCGCTTTTTGTTTACATGTCTGTTTCATATAGTTCTGGGTTACTATAGGTATTTCAGATAATTGTGCAAACAATATTATAACATTGAGTGAGAAAACACAACAGGAGCAACAAGTCATCTATAATCTCTGACTATAGCCGTGCTGTTTTCAGTGTATAACTTGTCTTCTTTCTCTCTAGGTCAATGAGCTGGATGGTATCCCGTTGATCCTGGACAACTGCAGCGTCAGTGACAGTAACCCCTGTATCCTTGCATGCGAATGACCTTGCACTCGTCTACAGCCAGGGCCTTAGTGAAACAAGTCCCTTTCCTTGTGTTCTTTCAGTATGTAGCTGCCTGCCTTGCTTGTTTACATGTCCTGAGAACCAGATCATTTTCTCAGAGTTACGGTGCTAGAATATCACTTCTATAACCTTTGTACTATGGTAAGCTAATTTCTTCAAGGTGAGTAAGACATTGCAAATGGGCATGTGGCTGAAAAGCACTTAAAAACCGGGGCAGAGGCAGCCCGTGCAAGGCCTGTGTGGCACATCACCAGTGTCACCTTTCCCATGTGTGTGGTCTTCAGAGCAAACGTGAACAATTGTGTATTGTTTTGCTATAGAGATTCTGAGTATTCAGTCCTTTGGAAGAACTGCTTTAACAAGGGTGTGGCAACCTAGAAACATGAGGAGCACTCTGGCTCCCTAGCAAGAGGAAGGAGTACTTCAGTGGTGCTGAGTTCTCGTCTTCAGAGGGGTCGTCCTGCAGCCCTCTGCTGCAGAAGCTGGGAGCTTTGGCTCTGCCCTAGCTTGAGGTGGCCACCCTTGCTGAAGGGTTTTCTGCAGGGACCCTGCTTTTTTCCTGCCACTTCAAGTAATTGTGCTATACAAAAAAAGCTAACCTAGTACAGTGGTGAGTAACCAGGGACCAGATACGGCTTGTTTAGATTTGACATAAAATGTCAAATGTTCGTGTTTAATTTCACGAACTTCCCTGGTGAGAGCCAAACTCAGCTGTGTCCCTCGTCCTGGTCACTGCATGGTCCTGTGCGCATTACCTGAGGGTGGGCGGGGCAGGGGGGAATAAGGCTACTACAAGGACTTTAGGAGTGTGGCCTGCGGGAGGCAGTGAGGAGCCCAGCCTAGCACTGACTAAGGAGGGGGTCATTTTAAAAATCAGACTCTCTGCCAAGAAAGAAAAAAGGAGCTGATGAAAATCATGTGTTTCAAAGTAAGTAGACTGAGCAGTGCTTATTGTTTGTGCTGTGATACTGTCATTTGTCTGATTAGCAATAGAAAACAATCTTATTTTAAAGAGCATAGGAGCTTGTAAGTTCGGTCAGGAAAAGGCAAATAGCCTCGGAAGACTCCTCTTCAGGGTTAAAGCGAGGTGGTTCAGTGCCTGGTGTTGTGGTGAGTCCTTGTACGCTGTGTTCATTACGGAGTGTTGACATTTTTTTAGCCCTCAAAAAGGGAAAGAAAAAAGAAGAAAGCTTCTAGTCACAGGAAAGCAGTACGGGAATGTTCAGGTACAACTGCAGATGTTGCATTTCCCAATGAAAAGGATGGTTTATTATGAAAAAAGAAATTCACTCACAGTTTGAATTCCCTGAATTGACCTTAAGACCAAAAAATAAAAAGACTGTTGTCCACGAGCACGTTGTAGGCCCACAGGTGCTCACAGCACCTTCCACATCGGGGTCCTCCTTGACAGGTGGCCATTTGTTCATGCACTTCTTCCTCCAGCAAACTTTGATTCAGTCCCTCTTGCGTGTTGACACCCATTGCCGTGTCGAACCCTGACGACACCATGAAGCAGAGACTATTATCGTCATCCCTGTGTTGTAGATGACGAAATAAAACTGAGTCTCTAGCCTGCCGAGAGGTCAGAACCAGATCTTAAACATGGAAGTGCCTGACCCTGAGCCATTTCCCCACACTGGCTTCTTCCAAGTCACTGGGAGGAGCAGAGCGCATGCACAGAGCCACATAAACGTATTCATGTAGTGGAGAACTGATTCAGACTTACACATTTAAAAATGTGTATGGATATCTGTATCGTTAGCTAGATAACTGGCTTTTAGAATGATAATCAGTGAAACATTGCAAGACCACGGAATCTCCTCTGAATCATTAAGAAAGGATAAAATACCACAAACATCTTTAGTGTTAATGTGTATTCAGTAATTCTTTGGAGTTTTATTTGTTAAGCCTACCAGATTTTTGAAGGCATATAAAATGTAGTAAGATAGGAGACACGTGAAATACCAGCACAAAGGGAGAATGATAGTTGAATAGTCAGAAATGAAAAAGCATTACAGCCTATAGAGATTCCGTTTTTAGATGTGAGCTCTAAATTAAAACCTGGCCTCCATAGTACTAAAGCAAATAAGGACATGATACAGATTACAAAGTTTACCTTATTCGGTAGGTAAATCCACATTGACGCTCCTTCCAGACTATTCTCAGAGAATTATCCAGTGATTCTGACTCTACTCCTCACTTCCCATTCACTCTTCCCTCCCCTGTCTTGTGCTTTTCTTTTTTTTTTTTTTTTATTCATGAAAATAATACATCTATATGGGGTTTTGAAATATCAAAAGGTGAGGAACGATCCAAGATGACCGATCGATAACAGCTCGGGATTGCAACTCTCAGTCAAAGTGCAGAGAACTAGAGGGCGCCACACTTTCAGACAAATTCTGGTCGCTCACGGAGCAGAAGATCCCCAGTGGAGGAAACACACGGGTCGCCAGCGCGACTCTCGTGGCCGGCGCAGTGGTTTCGCCCGCACCTCGGCGCGGCAGCTCTCGGAGCAGAGTAAACAGGGCCGGCTCCCTTTCTGACGCAGGCTTGGAGGACCCACACGGGTCCCCAGCACGACTCCTGAGACAGGCGCAGCGGCTGTGATGTCACCTCAGGGCGGCAGCTCTCGGCGCAGACTAAAGGAGACCGGTTCCCCTTCTGACCGAGGTTTGGAGCCCCGGGAAGGCAGGGTCGCCCATTACGGACACAAGAAGGAAGCCAGACAGGAGAATCCTGGGCAGAAAAGCACCATCAGTCTTAACGCCGCCGTTCTGGCCCTGGGAACTAACAACTTGGACGGCCACTCAAGAGACCTAATCTGAAAGTTGGTGATTTCAAAGACGACAAGAGGATAATTTACAATGATGGGAAGAAACCAGCGCAAAAAGGCTGAGAATACTCAAAATCAGAACGCCTCTCCCTCTAAAGATGATCACAGTTCCACATCAACAATGGAACAAGGATGAGGGAGAACGAGCGCATCCCAATGACAGAATCACGCTTCAGGGAATGGATAATAAGAAACTTCTGTGAGTTAAAAGAACATGTTGTAGCCCAACGTAAAGAAACTAGGAACTTTGAAAAAAGCTTTGATGAAATCCTATTGAGAATGGACAACTTAGAGAGGAATATAAGTGAATTAATGGAACTGAAGAATACAATACAGGAACTCCGAGAAGTATGCACAGGTTTAAACACTCGAATTGTTCAAGCAGAAGAAAGGATATCAGAGGTCGAAGTCCAACTTAATGAAATAAAACGAGAAGACAAGATTAAAGAAAAAAGGATAAAAAGGAATGAGCAAAGTCTCCAAGAAATGTGGGACTATGTGAAAAGACCAAATTTACGTTTGATGGGTGTACTTGAATGCGACGGAGAGAATGAATCCAAGCTGGAAAATACCCTTCAGGATATTATTCAGGAAAATTTTCCTGAACTAGCAAAGCAGGTCAATATTCAACCCCAGGTAATACAGAGAACACCACAAAGATATTCCTCAAGAAGAGCAACCCCAAGGCACATAACCGTTAGATTGACCAGGGTTGAAACGAAGGAGAAAATACTAAGGGCAGCCAGAGAGAGAGGTCAGGTTACCCACAAAGGCAAACCTATCAGACTTACAGCAGATCTCTCAGCAGAAACTCTATAAGCCAGAAGAGAGTGGGGGCCAATATTCAACATCCTCAAAGAACAGAACCTTCAGCCCAGAATTTCATATCCAGCCTAACTAAGCTTCACAACTGTAGGAAAAATAAAATCTTTTATAAAACAAGCAAGTACTCAGAGATTTTATTACCACCAGGCCTGCTTTACAAGAGCTTCTGAAAGAGGCATTACACACAGAAAGAAACAACCAGTATTAGCCTTACTAAAAATATACCAAAAAGTAAAGAGCACCAACATAAAGAAGAATTTTCATCAACGAATGGATCAAACAGCCAGTTAACATCAAATGGCAGTAACCCTAAATTTAAATCGACTAAATTCCCCAATCAAAAGACACAGCCAAAACCCAACGGCATGTTACATCCAGACCTGTTTCACATGCAAGGATACACAAAGACTCAAAACAAAGGAATGGAGAAAGATTTACCAACCAAATGGAGAGCAAAATAAATAAATAAATAAATAAATAAATAAAAAGCAGGAGTTGCAATTCTCGTATCGGATAAAATAGATTTTAAAGCAACAAAGATATAGTGGTAAAAGGATCAATGCAACAACAAGAGCTAACGATCCTAACACCCAGATAGGAGACTTAGATTCAGTGAGACAGAAAATTAATAAGGATATCAAGGACTCGAACTCAGATCCAGAACAAGTAAACTTAATAAATATTTATAGAGCTCTCCACTTCAAATACACAAAATATACATTCTTGTCAATACCACATCACACCTACTCATAGGTTTAAATGAAACATTGATTGGCCATTATTAATACCCATTTTTTTTTTCAGAATAAAGCAATATTTTCGTTCACCCTCCCTCTCTCTCTTCCTCTTTCTTTCTCTCTTTACTCATTTTTTTTTTTCTTCTCTCAAAAAAAGAAATCAACTTGTAAACCTCTAGATCCAGGTCGGCAATGTCTCTCTCATTGCTTGAATTCCTTCCCTTCCCTTCCCTTCCCTTCCCTTCCCTTCCCTTCCCTTCCCTTCCCTTCCCTTCCCTTCCCTTCCCTTCCCTTCCCTTCCCTTCCCTTCCCTTCCCTCCCCTCCCCTCCCCTCCCCTCCCCTCCCCTCCCCTCCCCTCCCCTCCCCTCCCCTCCCCTCCCCCGCTTCGTCCCTTCCTTCCGCCCTCCCTCCTTCCTTCCCTCCCTAAAATAAATAAATAAATAAATAAATAAATAATATAGCAAAAGGTATTCCGTAAGGGAACAATGTCTCTAGCTCCATTTTCTACACTTTTTGATTCACTCTCTTCTTCTGGTAGCTACTTTTGTATATCTAATTAATATAAAAAGCTTTACTGCTTTTTCTTGATATGTCAAGTTTCGGTGTGACCTGTTTTTATTTGTTATGAGCATTGAGCTTCTGTACACCACCTCCTCCCCTCCCTCCCTCATGCTTCCACTGGAGTTAGGACTGCACATCCCGTTCCCTGTTGCCCACGCTGGGGATGAGGCTTAGCATCTTCTAAAGTGTTTGCTGTTTAAGGGTGTGTGTGTGTGTGTGTGTGTGTGTGTACACATTACGTGTGCGTGGTCCAACCTTTTGCCCACTGGGATATTTTTCTTTATTATTTGTTTGTTAACACATCTTTATATATTCTAGATTGAAGTTCTTTGTCAGCTATATGTGTTGCTAATATTTTCTCTTTCCTGTTCTGTGATTATCTTCTTGTTTTCTTTATAGTTTCTTTTGAACAACAGAAGTTCTTAACTTTTATTCAAATTTATCACTTTTCCTTTGTGGTTAGGGGTTTTTGCACATGTATCTTGTTTTAAGAAGTACTTTTTTACCCTAAGGTTATGATGTCCCCATGAGACATCTACAGATAATATATTATCCTTTGAATGCTTTATAGTTTTACCTTTTATATAAAAGTCTGCCATTCATTTGAGTCACGTATGTGTATGAAATGTGTTAGAGTCTATTTCTGTTCTCTCCACATTTCAGGGTAATTGTCCTGGCCCTAGTTATTGAAAAGAACAAGCTTTTGTTCCCTGTAGTGGCCCCTTTATCAGAAATACTTGTGTAAGTTTGGGTCTGTTTGTGGACTCTGCTTTCTTTTCCATTCATCTTTTTTGTCTATCTCTGCACCAATATGATGGTCTTAATTACTGTAGCTTCCCAACATGCCTTGGTAAAGGATAAGTCAGCTCTTCCAATTTGTCTCTTCTTTTTTAACAGGTTAGGACTATTTTTGGCCATTTTAATTTTTCCATAAAAGTTTTAGAATCAGCTTATTAAATTCACATTTGGTCATGTGCACACGCACATACATATATATACCTGTACACATACAAATATCTCATACGCCACTAAGAAAAATGATTTAAAACCCTCACACACTGAGTTATTCACTGAAATTGCATTGACTAAAATGAGCTTGATGAGAGTTGATATACAGTACATGGGTGGGAACCTCACGTTCATGAGTTTCCCACCCATGAACGTGTTTTATCTGTCCATTTATTTAGGATTATTAATTTGCAATTTTACTTTTTTTTTTTTTTTTTTTGAGACGGAGTTTCGCTCTTGTTACCCAGGCTGGAGTGCAATGGCGCGATCTCAGCTCACTGCAACCTCCGCCTCCTGGGTTCAGGCAGTTCTCCTGCCTCAGCCTCCTGAGTAGCTGGGATTACAGGCACGCGCCACCATGCCCAGCTAAGTTTTTGTATTTTTAGTAGCAACAGTGTTTCACCATGTTGACCAGGATGGTCTCGATCTCTTGACCTCGTGATCCACCCGCCTCGGCCTCCCAAAGTGCTGGGGTTACAGGCGTGAGCCACCGCGCCCGGCCTACTTACTGAACCCCATTGCATGGATTTTGCATGTATTATTTTGTTACCATTCATTTAAATATGTTTTTCAGTTTTTAATTATAACTTCTTTTTTGACCCATGGATTAGAAATCCATTTCTAAACAATTCAGAGTTGTTTAGTTATCTTTTGGAGCTTGATTTCTAGTATAAATGCATTGTGATCAAATAGCACCTACTTGATAGCCTCTGTTTTATGAAATGTATTGAGACTTGATTTATGACCTAGTAATAGGGTCGTTTTTGCAGATGTTCTATGTGAGCGTGAAAAGCACGACTGTTTTCCAGTACTAGGGTATAGTAATTTATATACATACATTAGGTCAAGTTTGTAAATGGTGGTGTTTAAAACTTTTATGTTTTTACTTATATTTTTGTCTACTTTGATTTATCAGAGAGAGAGATGTTTTAAAATAGCCGATTGTGGATTTATCTGATTTTCTTTTCATTATATAAATTTTCCCTTTATATGTTTTGAGGAAAGGTTTTTAGGTAAAGGTGTATACTAGGTCCTGAGAAATAGTCCTGTTATCATTGTGAAGTGACTCTCTTTATCTCTAAAAATTATTTTCTGCCTCATATTAATATAGCTGTCCTGGCTTGCTTTGGATTGGTGTTTACGTGGTATAATTTTATCAGTCCTTTTATTCTCAACCTTTCTGTCTGAGATGTGTTTCTTGTATAAAGTACATACAGTCAGGTGCCACATAGTAATATTTTGGTCAACACAGACCCATATTCAACCTTGGTCTCATAAGGCTGTAATAGTGTATTTTTACTGTACCTTTTCTATGTTTAGATCCACAAATACTTATTATTGCATTACAGTTGCCTACAGCGTATTAAGAACAGTTACAGGCTGTTTAAATGATCTTTTAAAACCAAAATCAGAGGAATGATCCTCTCTGACTCTCCCATTTCCCACCCCGCCTTGCATAAGCTCGCCCCTGTTCACAGAGCCTCCTGGACTGCCCATCAGGGCTAGTCTGTCACATTCTAAAAGGTCCTCTTCATCTGTATCCACTGTCATTCTCCCCTTCCTCAGCATTCTCCAGGCACACCGACAGTTTGTTTCTGACAAAGGTCTAAGTTCACACATGAAGGCAGCCGTCTGAGTGCATCTCCACCTGTGCTCCCCCCGGGCTCGGTCATCGTGCTTCACACCCAGCATCCTATGTCTCTTCTCTGGAGTCCCAGCCCACACAGGGGCTCCCACCAATTTCTGCCAAAACTTGTTCTGTTCCTTCAGCTTATCACAGGTTATTGTTAAATATGTGTGCATTTATGTCTGGATTACCTGCTGGATTAGGTTTTTAAGGACAGGGATCAATTTTTCTCTTTCTCCTCAGTATAAATAAACCATTGTCTCACATGTAGTAGATAACAAAAAAACATTTCTTAGATAGATACCTGAATGGGAAAAGGAAAGAACAAATAAATGATTAAACAGCAGCTTGGTGAAATATGCACGTGTGTGTGTGCGGGCGCGCGCGGGCGTGTGTATTTATTTATTTATTTATTTGGCAGGGAGAAGGTGGTTCTAACTCCAGGAGAAATTTCTCCTATGGGTTCTTTGACTCTGGTAAATTAAGTATTCTTGGTTTGTCAGTCATATTATTTAAAATTTTGATTTAACCCATTTTTCTAGTAATTAACACCAACCTTTCATTGTATTTTAATTTTAGTATTTTGTGTTAAAAAGTGATAAGATATTTTGGGCATGCTAAGACTAGGAATCAGTGTTGATGTCGAATATCCACTAATAACAGTATCACTCTTCTCTGAGCACTCTGGATAACATTTTCCTTGGAATAAGGGTGAGGCCTGGGATGCCTTCGGTTAGAAGTTCACACGTGCCCCATGGAACATCTCCAGTCAGGACTGTGTAGAAGATTCGTCTTTCTTGCCACCCTAGGGATTAGGAAATCTAGGCTGGCCTATCAGAGCAAAAACTACCCCAAGGTGGGGAATGGGGCTAGAAGAGTTCCTTTTCCATTTCGTGGAGGTAGCTTTTAGAGACTACTGGGGATTTCCAAATCCAGGGAAAAGGCACCAGCTCCAAGGGGAAGCTTAACTCTGAGGACCGCCCTGGCTGCCGCTGCCTCAGGGACACGAGCCCAGCTAGTGCCCAGCTGTTCACTCACCCAGCTCACTTTTGGGTCACCCACAGTAATGACACAGTAGCCAATGCCATCGGAAAATTCCAGCCCTGCTACCACAGAGGCAATTTCTTATTTGTCAGTTTATTGTGGGATTTCTTTGTTGTTGTTGTTTCCAAATAGAAACAGCTGAACTTTATTTGAAGTGTTTTTCTTTCATTCTTTTTTGATCTGTGTTTTGATCTGTTGTCCTTGATGTGGGTTTTTTTTTCATATTGTTTTTATTGGGGGGAGGGGGTGGGGACAGGGATAGAATGAGAATCCAGACTGGGTCACTCTGGGTTGGTTTGTTTTCTTTTTCTTTTCTTTTTTAAATTGAAACACCTAATTTGTAAGAAAATAGAATTTACTTCCATACAGAAATGTAAGTTTATAGGAATAATCACTGAATAGTAGTTTTCCCAGTAATTCTATGTTGAGGAAGAATGGCACAGTGGCAAGGGCATCAGCCCTTTGGCCAGGCAGACTCTCACTGACGTTCTGCCACTCCTTAATTTCCGAGCATTGCACCCAATCTCTGTATGTTTTAGCTTTGTCTGTAAAATGGGACCTACCCCGACAGGGTTACAATGAGTGTGAAATGCTATCATGCTTATAAAGTGCCCAGAAATGGTTTCTCAACAGTTCAGTATTTTTGTACAAATATCCTATGTAGCTGTTCACTCCTATGAGAAAGGTAAATTTTCTTCTGTGATTGCACTGTGGATCAGTGGTGAAACTCAAATAATAGTATCACCAAACAGAATAGAGTCCAGAAACAGATTCACACACACCCAACAAAAGCCTTGCTGAAGTTCACTGAGAAAAGGATAGTTTTTCCCATAAATGGTGCTGGACCAATTTAATGTCCATAATGGGGAAAAAATGACCTGGGACTCCTAACTCACACCATTCAGAAATGATAATTCAAGAAGAATTATAGACCTCAGTGTGAATGGTAAAACAAAAGAGTTTCTAGAAGAATCACAGGAGAATTTGTTTATTATCTTGGATTGGGCAGACGTTTCTTAAACAAGGCACATAAAGCCTACCCAAAAAGCAGTACCTGTAAGAGAAAAGACTGTGAAATTATGTTTGCATTACATACATCTGACAAAGGATAAGGACTTCTACAGAACAACAGGCAAAGAAACAATTCAGTTTTAAAAGTGGACAAAAGACTTTCATGCCATTTCACAAGAGAAGAAATCCAGATGGTCAGTAAGTGTATGGAATGAGTTCAGCATTAGTCATCAAGGAAGTGCAAATTTAATCCATAACAAGTAACCACTAGGCCCACCAGAATGGCTAATAAAAGCCTCGGTGGTACTCAGTGATGGCAAGGATGTGGAGCGGCCTGAACTTTAATACACGATGGAGGGATGTAAATAGGAAGAATTGCTTTGGAAAGCTTTTTATTTGGGAGTGCCTGCTAATGTTAAACATATACCTGTCCTATGAACCAGCAGCTCCACTCTAGTATATACCCCAAGAGAAATGCATATACTTGTTTATTAGAACAAGAGTCCCCATCTCCCTAGCCACAGATCTAGTACTGGGCAGTACAGCAGGAGGTAAGCAGGCATCACCACCTGAGCTCCGTCTCCCATCAGATCAGCAGAGTGAGCATCACCACCTGAGCTCCATCGCCCATCAGATCAGCACAAGGTGAGCGAGCATCACCACCTGAGCTCTGTCTCCCATCAAATCAGCAGATGAGTGAGCATCACCACCCGAGCTCCGTCTCGCATCAGATCAGCACGAGGTGAGCGAGCATCACCACCTGAGCTCCATCGCCCATCAGATCAGCAGATGAGCGAGCATCACCACCTGAGCTCCATCGCCCATCAGATCAGCAGAGGAGCGAGCATCACCACCTGAGCTCCATTGCCCATCAGATCACGAGGTGAGCGAGCATCACCACCTGAGCTCCATCGCCCATCAGATCAGCAGATGAGCGAGCATCACCACCTGAGCTCCATCGCCCATCAGATCACGAGGTGAGCGAGCATCACCACCTGAGCTCCATCGCCCATCAGATCAGCACGAGGTGAGCGAGCATCACCACCTGAGGTCCGTCGCCCATCAGATCAGCAGATGAGTGAGCATCACCACCCGAGCTCCGTCTCCCATCAGATCAGCAGGAGGTGAGCGAGCATCACCACCTGAGCTCCATCGCCCATCAGATCAGCAGATGAGCGAGCATCACCACCTGAGCTCCATCGCCCATCAGATCAGCACGAGGTGAGCGAGCATCACCACCTGAGCTCCGTCTCCCTTCAGATCAGCAGATGAGTGAGCATCACCACCCGAGCTCCGTCTCCCATCAGATCAGCAGGAGGTGAGCGAGCATCACCACTTGCGCTCTGTCTCCTGTCAGATCAGTGACAGCATTAGATTCTCATAGAAGCGTTAACCCTATTGTGAACTTGCACATGTGAGGGGTCTAGGTTGCATGCTCCTAATAATGCCTGATGATTTGAGGTGGAACACTTTCATCTGAAACCACACTCCCCCCAACCCATCAAGGAAAAATTGTCTTCCATGAAACCAGTCCCTGGTGCCAAAAAGACTGGGGACTGCTGCATTAGGAGACGTGCAGGAGTGCTCACAGCAGCCTTATTCTTCAGAGCCCCAAAGTGGAAGTAACCCAGATGTGCAGTGGTAGGAGAGGGAGTTTAATTGTGGTGTGTTCATGTCGTGGAATACTATACAGCAGTAAAGAGGAGTGATACTAGCCTTATACTGAGTGAAAGAACCCAGATTCCAAAAGACCATGTACCGTACAATTTGTCTACATGAAGTTCAGGAGCAGGATTCATCTATGGTAATGGAAGTCACAATAATAGTTATGTGGGGTAGAAGTGTAGGGATTGGCAGGGGAGGAGGGTGCTGGACCTGTCTGAAGTCTTCCTCTGGGAGTCACATGGAGGTACGCATATGAAAGAACTTACCTGAGGTGAGCAGTGCAGGTAGGACGTACTGCTGCACTCTTATTAAAATTGTTTAAATCATTTATTGAATGCTTTCTGTATGCCAAATCCTGTACTACATTTTCAGAATAGTTCTCTTTGGGTTATTTTTTTTGTTTTCACATTATCCCCCCCTCCTTCCTTTCCTTCCTTCTCCCCTCCGCCTTTCATGACGTCACTGAAACAGTCATCTTTGTTGGGAAAACTTGTTTCCATTTTACAAGGGAGAAAATGAAAGCTCAGAAAGTTACAGTAGCTGGTCTAAGCTCTCCCAGCTTGTGTTTGATGGCTAGGGTATAAGCCCCACTTTCTCTCGGAGACTCCAAGGCTTTGGTCCCAATGCAGCCATCTAAACTCCACACAGGTCCTTCATTCATGTGAAGGATTAATGTCACTGTTTTTTTCCATTGTAATTCCTTGAGGGACAGGTGACTACACATCTGTGTTGGATACAAAATCTTTCATTAATCCTACTGAGCATCTAGCACATAGTAACCACTCATTAAAATTCACTGGCTGGACATGGTGGCTCATGCCTGTAATTCCAGCTCTTTGGGAGGCTGAGATGGATGGGTCACTTGAGGTCGGGAGTTTGAGACCAGCCTAGCCAATAAGGTGAAACCCTGTCTCTACTAAAAAAAAAAAAAAAAAAAAAAGCCAGGTGTGGTGGCATGTACTTGTAGTCCCAACTGCTTGGGAGGCTGAGGCAGGAGAATTGCTTGAACCAGGAGGTGCAGGTTATCATGAGCTATTGTGCCCTTGCACTCCAGCCTGGGCATTGCAGCAAGACTGTGTCTCAAAAAAAAAAAAAAAAATCACCACCCTGTTTTGATCTTAGATCATAGTCAGAGGAGAGTGCTGAGCACTGAGATAGTAGCTTCTTGGGAAGCAGATACCTCTCCCATTTCCCACTCTTCCCTCCTTGTAGACGGATTATGTATGTCTTCCTCTCAGAGTTCTTCCTAGACCCCTTCAGTGAACTGAGGGCCTCCGCTTGGTGTGTTATGGTTGGGGTGGGTTTCTCTGCCTTTCCCTGAATGTCCAGATATGTAACCTTTCCCCCCAGGAAAGTATATCCCAGGCAGGAACTGCGTCGTCTTGCTCCCCCACCCTGAGAGCATTCCCGACATTGGACTCTGTGGACCCAGGGGACTGTTTCCAAAATGTGCTCCAAAGCATATTCTGTCCGTAGTATCTAACAGGTAACAGGAATATGGGAGAAGCCTTCTTTTAATAAAATGTGGGAAAGCCTGTGTAAAGCAGGTGTTCTGGCTGGCAGAACCTCATGGGAGTCTTTATTAGTTGCAGGTGTTTTTTGGAGCTTCCATTTGGGAAATTCTGGACGGTAGTGCCTTATCTTTGGGAATGCAGGAATCTTAGAATAAACGTAGAAACGTGCTCTGTTCTGTACTCTTCTTGGTGGAGAGTGTAGCCTAGTATTGGGCCTGCCAAACAGCAGCCAGAAGGAGGCTGCTCAGGGAAGTGTCTTAAACACCTTGAGATGGCACAGCTGGCTAGGCTCAGTGTGGTTTGTAAAAGACAGCAACAAATTTCCGTGCCAGGGAGCACCTGCTCTGTGTTCACAGAGCAATGTGTCTCTTCTTTACTATCTCACTTTGCCCATCCGGACGTTTTTTTGATGTGGTGAATGGCTGGGACATGTTGCCAACGCCAGCCAGCCTTCCTCTGGAGGGGAGGCCTCTCTCCTGCTTGTTTCTGCATTGTCAGGATTAAGCAGCTGGTGAGCACTATCTGTTCATTGTTCAGTTACTGAAAATCCATTAGTGCTGTTTTGTTCTTGAGAAATAATCTTTTGATATGGTGTCCCATTGATTTGTTTTTGTCTGTTTTGTGTTTTGGGATTTTTTTGTGAGACTTGAGTCTTGTTCAGTCACCCAGGCTGGAGTGCAGTAATGCAATCTTGGCTCATCGAAACCTGCGCCTCCCAGGTTCGTGATTCTCATGCCTCAGCCTCCCGAGTAGCTGGGTTTATAGGCACGTATCAAAATGCCTGACTAATTTTTGTATTTTTAGTAGATACGGGGTTTCACCATGTTGGCCAGGCTGGTTTCTAACTCCTCCTGACCTCAAGTGATCCTCCCGCCTTGGCTCCCAAAGTGCTGGGATTACAGGCATGAACCACTGCGCCTGGCCTTAATTTTTTTTTTTAAGTTGTATGGTAATTCTCCCACCCTCAACTAGTGTGATTTATTTGCATAAACCAGATCAACGAAGACAAACAGGTGCACACACTGAAGGTGATTTCACAGGTGAGTGGAGGCCTCCCAGGACCCTGTGTGAGTGAAGGAGTCCTGCAGGGGGCAGGACTGTGAGATGAGTTGATGCTATTCCCAGCCCAGACCAGTAAGAGTAGCCCACCACCTCCAGCTGCCTCCACTACCCAGATGCAGGAGTGACCATTCAAACAGATCCATCCCCAGTGAAGGAGTGAGGAGGACCTGTTTCAGCCAACTCTCCTAGTATTCCCACAACAGGCTCCCAGGGCAAGAAGCTGGAAGTTGGAGGAGAAGGACATGCTGGAATGCATACGCGTTCAGAAAAGGGACTTCCTTTCCTCACTGACGTGTTTTGGCAGGTAGTCCCAACTGTGTTAAAATGAGACTGTACAAGTAAGTATTCCAAGTTGCGCTTCAGATTTTGTCTGCGTAGCTTTTCGTTTTGTGCCCCTCCTTTTCTTAACATCTCCAGAATCACGGGCTAGAAGCTAAAGCCACGTCAGCACACTAGGAGTTTTGCAGCGTGCAGAGTAGCGGACAGCCTGGCTTCACTGTGGCACTGTAACTCCTGGGCTGTTTTGAGATTATCATTCCTATCAGGAAGTGTTAATTCTCTGTACCAGTTATTCCAGGACCATCACATTAAAAAACACAAACTTCTTGGGCCTGTTGGATTCTGTGAAGGATTGTTTGAAGGAAGATCTCCACAGGGATTTGTAAGCAGGCACTTACTTCCTTGTCCAGGAAATGGAAAGGCCATGTTACAGTGGGATCACCCAGCCAAGGAAGATACAAGCTCTGATCACCGTCTGGTTGGAGAAACGGGCCATAGTAACACAGGACAGAACGCTAAGAGCTGGCAGAAGGAAGCCCGGCCTGCTCAGAGGCTCTGACCCAACCTGCAGGTCTCGTTTGTGTTTCTTCCGATAAGCGATTTGGACTCTGAGAAACTTGGAGGGAATTCAGAGGTCTGCTTTTCTGCCTGGAGTTGACTGCTTCCTGTGGAGTGAGATGGGTGGCTGCAGGGAAAGGGAAGCCTCTGGCTGCTTTGGGCTTTCTAATCCTTGGGGTTTTATGGATTCACATTATCCCTTCATTGGGAGAAAGTATAAAAATACAGCTAACTTTTAGATGCGCTCATCTTTTCAACTCTTACCATTCTTTAGTCTTAAAATCTTCATTGAGGTCAAGACAAAAGATGTTGGACCCCGTGGCCACGGGCATTGCCAGGGTGGTTTGTGTACCCCGGCCATCCCAACAATGGTGGTTGGTTTTTGGGAGCTGTTGGGAAAGGCTTCTTGGGGAATGGACAGACCTTTTCTTCAGGGTTAACTGAACATGGCTGAAAACAGGCCCTATGCCGTGAAAGAGCCTCATTGGTGGACAGAAGCCAGGGAAAAGCACGAATAGAAATAGATTGAGTTTTGACCACAAGGACCCATCCTTGCCTTTGAGATTTTTCACATGAGTATGACAAGCCTTCTTTTACAAGAGACTCTCGTCTTCATCTCTGGAAACGGTCTAACCTTAACGTTCTCCTAGAAGCTAAGAGAATGATGACTGTCAGATTCAGATAGCGATGTGCACTTCCTGAAGACAGGAAAAGCCTGAAGAAAAGTCAAAACATCTTCTAAGTTTTATGAGAGAAGTCAAAATATATCAGAATCAAAACTACTTCCTTCGTGTTTCTCTCCTAAAGCACTTGTGGAAATGAGAACAATTGCCAGGCACAGTGGCTCACACCTGTTATCTCAGCTACTCAGAGGCTGACGCAGGAGGATCACTTGAGCCTGGGAGTTTGAGAGCAGCCTGG
This sequence comes from Callithrix jacchus, assembly GCF_049354715.1. NCBI lineage: Eukaryota > Metazoa > Chordata > Mammalia > Primates > Cebidae > Callithrix > Callithrix jacchus. The sequence continues at coordinate 214,152,932 of NC_133502.1, read as the reverse complement.
GCAACATAGTGAGATCCATCTCTTTAAAAAACAAACCAATCTAGCACGGATGTTCCACCAGGCATAATTAGGAAGCACCAGGAAATCCTAATGGGTTTTTAAGAAGAAAATGATGATTGTGAAAGACCCCAGCCTCCTCCCCCTGATGAGTTTCTGATGTGGGAAAGGGACCTCACAGCAAGTCAGGCACCTGAGCTGGGAAGGTGCTGCACATCGTGGGTGACGTTTTCGAGTCACCACAACAGTGCAGCCCACAGAGTTAGGGATAGTTTTGGGGGTTTGGTGTTCGGGTGCTGTGTTTCTTGGTGCTGTGTACCTGATGGAACCTGTGAACTGCATTTGCCAACTTCCCCTCACACTCCAGGTCTCAGTTCAGTCATCCTAGTTTTTTAAAAACTTCTTGTGTTTCTTTTGAAATGTAACATGCGTACTGAAAAGTGAAACCAATATATATGTATACACTTGGCAAAGAATTATAAAGCAGACATCCCCCTACCAGCACTCCACCAACAGGTCAAGAGGCAAAAACACTGCCAGCCTTCCCTGAGGAATCCATCCAGTCTTCCACTGGCCTGACCGGTGCCAGGCCTTCCCTGCTCATCCTTAGCGTCAGCTCCAGAGTGTGTCTAAACGATGTCCGGTAGGTTGGCCATCTGTGAAATTCATATAAATGGAATCATAGCTTGCATGCTTTTTTTCAAAATCATGATGGGGAGATGTGCCAGAATTGTTGTGTGTGTTCTGTTGTGTAGCACTTCATTGCAAGAAAGTTTCACATTTTTGCCTTCTGTTGGTGGACATTTGTCATATTTTCACTCCAGGATTGTTGCAGTTATTGCTGTGGACATCTTGGTTCAGTGTATGTGTCCTGCTACACATACTATGGGTGTTTTTTGTGGCATAGGATTTCTGGGTTTTAGGGCTTGTATATCTTTATTCTAGATGATGCCAGACTCTTCAGAGTACTGGTGCCAGTTTTCCATCAGCAGTATATGAAAGTTACCTTCACTCTGTCTTCTTGCCAACACTTGATGCAGTCAGACTTTTAATATTTGCAGTTCTGATGAGTATACTAAGTTGTGATTTTATTTGAATTTCTTTTTCTTTTTTTTTTTTTTCCTGAGATGGAGCCTTGCTATCTGTCTCCCAGGCTGGAGTGCAGTGGCGTGATCTCGGCTCACTGCAACCTCCGCCTCCCAGGTTCAGGCGATTCTTCTGCCTCAGCCTCTTGAGTGGCTGGGATTATAGGTGCCCACCACCACACCTAGCTTATTTTTCTATGTTTATAGAGATGGAGTTTCACAATGTTGGCCAAGCTGGTCTTGAACTCTTGACCTCAGGTGATCAGCCTGCCTTGGCCTCCCAACGTGCTGGGATTGCAAGCGTGAGCCACAGTGCCTGGCTGAATTTCTGTAATATTAATAAACATTTTTGTGATTTTTGGCTATTTGGATTTCCTGTGTTATGAAGAGTTTGTTCAGATTTTTTGCCCATAATTATGTTAGATGTTTTAAAAACTGATTCTTAAGAACTTTTTCTATATCCAGGATTAAAATGATTTGTTCAGTTGTATGTGTTGAAATAGTGTCTCCCATCCACCTTTGTTCTTACTTTCCTCATGGTGTCTTATTATTTCATTGAGGTATAACTTACATGTAGTAAACTGCAAAAGTTTTAAGCATACATCTTGTCATACGATACACCGATGTAAGCATCACCCAGATGGAAATACAGAACATGCCCTTCTCCCTAGAAGGCTTCTGGAGTGTCCCATCTCCCTCACTGTTAATCCCCAGACCTAACTTCTGTTCTGACTTCTGTGGTGCTTTGAGGAATAAACATTTCCAATTTTAATGTCAAATTTATCAGTCCTTCTACGGTTAGTGAATTTTGTGTCTTATAGAAGAGTCTGAGGTCATAAAAGTATTCTAAAGGCTTTACAGTTTTGTCTTCTACCTAGATTTGTAATCTATCGAATTGTAATTCTTATTTGCGGTGTACAATAGAGATTCTTTTTTTTTTTTTTTTTTTTTTTAAATTTCTCCTTGTGGTTATGCAGTTGTTTCCGTATTTAAAAACCTTCCTTTCACCCATGGCTCTTGTTGTAAATCATTGTCCAACAGGCATCTTTTTCCTGTGCTCTGTTCTCTGCTCAGTATGGTGGTCTCTTTCTCTATCCCTGCCCTGATACTATTTTATTCACTGTGACTTTATGATCTTGGTATCTGTTAGGGCAGATTTCGAATGTTAACCTTTCATATATTCTTCTTCTTATATGTTGCTGGATTCAGTCAATTGCTTTGTCGTTGCGTTCATTCCTTTATTCAGCAGTATTTATCGAGTAGCTGCTACGTTATATGCTGCACTCTGTCCTAGCTGTTAGGAATATAAGGGTTGATCACAAAAGAGACACTGTCTGCTCTCTGAAGGTTTCAGTGTGGTGGGTGGGCATACCACATACTAGGCTTGGGGCAGGCGCTCGGGTCACCTGGGAGACTCTGTGCCCTCAGCATGTTGTGACGTGCCCTCGCTGGGTCTGTCACTTGTACTTCTTGGTGAGCTCCTTGAGAGCAAAGCACATCACGTTCACTTTTTTGTTTTGTTCTGTTTTGGCAGTCCCTGGCACATAGTGGCATAGTGGGTATGCAGTAAGTTCTGGAGCAGGGACTTACCTTTCTACCTTCCTTTGCCTTTCCCACGCTCTTACCTGCTGAGTGTAGTCAGCCCTTCCTGTTTTCCCTTCCAGCACTCTGGTCTTCGTCTCCTACTATCCCACCCTCTCCTATCCCACCCTGCCCCTGCCCCTGCCCCTCACAAACCTGCACATACTGTTCCTCTGACTGGAGTCCTCTCCTTTCTATCTTTGGCCAGCTCCTACTCACCTTTCAGTTTAATTTAAATGTGGTTTATTTAAGATAAGTCTTTCATGATCCCAACTCTTAAGGCCCCCTTTTTATTCTTTCACCTTATCCTGTAATGTAACCTTGTAGCTTTTACAGTACTTTGTAATTATGTGTTTATTTCTCTGCCTCTAAGTCCTGGAGGCACTGAATTGATACTTAGAGTAAACATAGGCACCATCTCTGCTCCCTCCCCCTTCCATAGTGACTGTCTTTACTTTCCATTTCTTAGCTGAAAATTGGTAAAGGGAAAATGAAACTCTAAGAATCATGTCATATTTAATGAAATCTTCAAGTGGCATCAGGTGCTACAATGACTTACAAAATGCATGAAACATCCCATATCCATGGGTGTATGGTGGCAGCCAGAAAACAAATGGTATTGATAACTGAATTGATAGAGGTTTTTATCTGTGGACAGAGGTAATGTGCTCTAGCTTTTTCTGTGATCCCCAGGATCCGTAACCTGTCTGTTAACATCAAGATAAATACCTTATAACAGCAACAGTAATAACAGATTGTGTGGGAGACGGCTCAGGGAAATTCATGGAGTGGGGGGTTCCTGGACTCTGTCTTTTCACCTAGACAGCATTTGTACTGAATCTGATGTAACTGTTTGGTAAACTGGAGTCCATTGAAGTCTTACAGTGTCCACGAGAAGACTTGAATGGCAAAGTGCAGTTAACTTCAGTCAATTTCAGCTCTAGCACAGGGGCAGCTATTCCTCTTCCATCCCCAAGCCTATGGCAGACATCTGTACACTGTTCCTAGAGCATCTTGCAAACAGCTTGTGGGCGCCCAGTAGGGTAGGCAAGAAGGACCCTGTCCTGCAAGTATCCGGGGTCAGTGCTGTGATGACTGATTTTAACTTTTGATCACAGAGGTACAGGCAAAGGGGCGGAGACCATTATTGTTGCAGGTCCTTCCACCTCTGGCTGAAGTGGCTTTCTGGGAATTTAAAAGGCTAACACCCTTCGCTTTATTTTTCCTTTGCATCTTTTGGGAACCAGGCATTAAATACTAGGACATTGAAAAACAACTGTATTATACAGGGAAATTAGAAAGTTACCATGGATACCCAGGGAATAGCATAGGCTCAGAGAAGACCTGAGAAGGTCTTAAATTTACACCTCAGGCTTATCTTTGGCATAGAGAAAGCCTACAACAATTCAGAAATGGTAATAATGGACAGTAACAAAAGTAGTAAACACTTCAACTTAGAGTCTGAATCCTAGAGTTACCACATTATTAGGGTCAGATGTCTCATTTGAAAAACAGTCATAAGGCATATATAAGAAATAGGAAAAGTAGGCCCATTCAAGGGGAGGGGGAATGAAACAAACAGAAACCATTCTTGGATTCATCTACGATATTTTAAAACACATGTCTTACTAAAGATGCCCAAGGAATTAAAGGAACGTGTGTAGAAAATCAGTAAAACAATATATGGACACACCTAGGCTCAGTGGCTCACACCTGTAATCCCAGCACCTTGGAAGGCCAAGGTAGGCAGATTGCTTGAGCTCAGGAGTTTGAGACCAGCCTGGTATTGTGGCAAGACCTCATCTCTACAAAAAATACAAAAATTAACCAGGTGTGGTGGTGTGCACGTGTAGTCTCAGCTACTTAGGAGGCTGAGGTGGGCGGATGTCTTGAGCCCAGGAGGTGGAGGTTGCAGTGAGCTGAGATTGTGCCAGTATGCTCTAGCCTGGGCAACAGAGCCGACCTTGTCTCTAAATCAAAACAAAAAGCCCAATATGGACAAAATGAAATGTCAACAAAGAGAAGACCTGAAGTTAAAGAGAAATTCTGGAGCTTAGAGAATTTCAGGTAAATTTATACCTGAAATAAATTTACTAGGAGGATTCAAAGAAAGGTTTGAGCAGGCAGAAGGAAGATAGGACTATGGCAAACATTAAGTCCATCAAGCAGAAAGAAAAATGATTCCAGAAAAGCGAACAGAGCCTGAGGGATATGTGGGGCACCATCAAGCCAGCCAGCATACGCATGTGGGAAACAAGGAAACGAGGGGCAGAGAGGGTATCTGAAGAAATAAGGGCTGAAAGCTTTTCACATTGGATGGAAGTTATGAATATATACGTCCAGGAAGCTCAGTGAACTCCAAATAAGATGAACTCAAGGAGACCTACACAGAGACACATTGTAATCAGAGTTTTTAAAGACAGAGATAAGGAGAATCTTGAAACTGGCAAGGAAGAAGCAGCCCATCACATGCAAGAGATAATCCATAGGGTTATCAGCAGTTTTCTCATTAGAAACTTCGGAGGCTAGAGGGCAGTGGGCCAATATGTTCAAAGTGCTGAAAGAAAAATCTGTCAGCTAAAAGTCCTTTGTCCAAATTGTCCTTCAAACATGAGGGATAAATTAAGGCATTCACAGATGAACAAAAGCTGATGGAGTTTGTTACCACTAGACCTGTCTTGCAAGAAATCTCAAGGTAATCCTGCAGGGTGAAATGAGAAGACAACAGACAATAACTTGATGCTATATGAAGAAATAAACATCCCAAAAGAGATAAATTCATGAGCAATATACAAGCTAGTTTGTAACTTCACATTTTCTAAATATTTTAAGAGACTAATATCTTATAAAAGGATTGCTAGTTTATATTTTGGGGTATACAACATTTAAGGATATAACTTTTTTAGTGTTAACCGAGAGGAGTAAACAGAGCAGCATCTTTGGAAGTTATTGAAGTGAAACTGGTATAAATTAGAATTAGAGTATTATAACTTTATTAAATGTAATCCCCATGGTAACCACACACACACACACACACACACACAAAAGGCCATGGAATATACACATAAGGAAATGAAAAAGGAACTTAAACATTTTAATACAAAAAATCAACTAGAAAGAAGACAGTAATGCAAGAAATAAGCTATAAGGCATATATGGGAACCAATAGCAAAATGACAAAAATAAGCCCTTCTCAGTGAATATGTAAATGTAAATGGGTTGAACTATAATCAAAGGACAGAGACTAACAGAATGGATAAAAATACACATCATCTAACTGTGCTGTCTACAAATGATTTAGTTTAGATCCAAAGACGCAAATGGGTTGAAGTAAGATAGGAAAAGATAGCATAAGGAAATAGTAAGAAAGAGCAGACGTGACTAATATCAGACAGAATAGAGTTTAAATCAAAGGTTGCAAGAGACAAGAACATAATATATTACAGGTTTGATACAGTAAAAAGAGCAAATATAAACATTTGCACAGACCAATAACAGGCCAAAATATATGAAGCGAAAACTGAAGGAAGAAGTAGGCAGTTCTACAGTAATAGATGGGAGACTTCATTACCCTACCCTTAATAATGGATAGAAGAACCAGACAGAAGGTAAGTAAGGAAACAGAGGACTTAACAATAAACAAACTAGGTCTAACAGACATATACGGAACACGCTACCTGACAGCAACAGTATATACATTCTTCTCAAGTGCGCGAGGACATTTTCCAGGTTAGAGCATGTACTAGGTAACAAATAAGTCTCCACAGATTTTAAAAGGTATACAAAGTATCTTTTCTGACCACAACTGGATGATGTTAGATATCAGAAATAGAACTAAAACTGGAATATTCACAGATTTGTGGAAATTAAAGAATATACTCTTAACCAGTAGATAAAAGAAGAAATCACAAGGGAAATTAGAAAATACTTAGAGGTCAGCTGGGTGCAGTGGCTTATACCTGTAATCCCAGCAGTTGGGGAGACCAAAGTAGGAGGACAGATTAAGGTCAGGAGTTCAAAACCAGCCTGGGCAACTTGGTGAAACCCCATCTCTATTAAAAATGTAAAAAAAGAAAAAGAAGAAAGAAAATAGAGGCAAGTGAGAAGACAACAGAACTTATGAGACAGCAGAAGTAATGCTGTGGGAAATTTATAGCTATACATGCTTACATTAAAAAATAAGAAAGTTCAAGAAACTAGAAAAAGACATAGACAAAGTAAACCCAAATCTAGCAAAAGGAAGATAATAAAAATTAGAGCAGAGATACAACAACCTAGAGGATAGAAAAATAATAGAGAAAAATTTTAAAACAAAAATTGATTTTTTTAAAGATTGACAAATTGACCACCTTCTAGCTAGGTGGACTAAGGATGAAAGAAGACTAAAATTACCAGAAATGAAAGTGGGCACATTACTACTGAGTCTACAGAAATAAAAAGGATTGCAAGAAAGTACTGTGAACAGTTGTACACCATCATTGTGGATAATGTAGATGAAGTGGACAGATTCCTAGAAACTGAAAACCTATCATAACTAAATTACAAAAAAAATCAACTAGCAAAGCAGTTGAATCAGCAATCTCACAAAGAAAAGCCCTAAACCTGATGCCTTCACTGGTGAATTCTACTGAACATTTCAAGAGGAACTAATACCAATCCTTCTCAAATTTTTCCAGAAGAAATTGAGAAGGGAACACTTGTTTTATGAAGCCATCATCACCTTGGTACAGAAGCCAGACAGAGACACTACAAGAAAACTAAAGACCAGTGTCCCTTATGAATATGAATTCAACAGCATGTTAAAAGAATTATATACCATGACCAAGTGGAATTTATTCCTGAAATGCAGGGATGGTTCAACATACTGAAATTGACCAGCGTAATATAACACATTAATAGAATGAAGGGAAAGAAACTCCTGACCAATTCAATTGATGCAGAAAAAGCATTTGACAAAATTCCATATCTCTTCATGATAAAAACAATAAACTAGTAATAAAATGAAACTACCTCCACATAGTAAAAGCCACGAAAAACCAAGAAATGAAAAATCAACAGCAAACATATTCCATGATGAAAGACTGAAAGCTTCTCTAAAATCGGGAACAAGGAAAGAATGCCCACTTTCATCGCTTGTATTCAGTATTGTACTAGAAGTTCTAACCAAATCAATTAAGCAAGAAAAAGAACATCCAAGTTAGAGGAAGAGGTAAAATCATCTTTTCACAGATGGTGTGTTCTATAGAAAACCCTGACAATTCCATCACCCTCATACACAAAACTATTAAAACTCATGTTTTCATGAATCCAGTAAAGTAGCACTATATAAAGTCAACACACAAAAACCAGTTGCACTCTGTATACTAATACTGAACACCTGGAATGGAAATTACAAAATCATTCCTTTTATAATCTCAAAAATAATAAAATGCTTAGGAATTAAGAAGGTGAAAGACTTGTATGAAAACTATAAAATATTGCTGAAAGAAAGGAGACATAAATGGGAACACATCCCATGTTTATGTGTTGAAAAACTATTGTTAAGATGTCAATACCGCTCAGAGCAATTATAGATTTAATGCAATCCATGTCAGTATCCCAATGAAATTTTGCAGAAATAGAAAAACCCATTCTAAACTTCATGTGGATTCTCACAGGACATTGAATAGCCAAAACAATATATAAGAAGAACAGAGCTGGAATATTCATATTTCCTGATTTATAAACTTATAATAAAGCTACAGTAATCAAAACAGTGTGGTACTGGCATGAAGACAGATATGTGGACTAGTGGGACAGAATAGAGAACCCAGAAATACGTCTCCACAAATGTAGTCAAATGATTGTTGAAAAGGATGACAACACCATTCGATGGAGAAAGGCAGTCTTTTCAATAGATGGTGCTAAGGAAGCTAGATATCCAGGTCAGAAGAATGAAGCTGAGCCCTTACCTAACATCATATACAAAAATTAACTCGAAATGGATTAAATGTAAGACTCTTAGATGAAAATATAGGACAAAAGCTTCACATGACATTGGATTTGGCAATGATTTCTTAGACATGACCCCAAAGGCACAGGCAGCAAAAGGAAAAAAAAAATGGACTACATGAAAATTTTAAAATATTTTACATCTAAACACACCCATTTAACAGAGCAAAAATGCAGTCCACAGAATGGGAGAAAATATTTATCTGATAAGGGACTAATATCTAGAATATGTATAGAATTCGTAAAACCTAATAAAACAACCTGATTAAAACATGAACAAAAGACTGAATACACATTTCTGGAGTAAGATGTACAAATGGCCAAGAAGCACATGAAAATATACTGAGCATCACTAATCATGAGGAAAACGCAAATCAAAACCACGATGAGATACCAGCTCACACCCAGTAGGATGGCCACGATCCAAAACAAGAAAAAAAAAGAACAAGTCTTGGTATGAATGTGGTGAAATTGGAACTCCGGTGCATCACTGATGGGAATGTAAAATGGTGCAGCCATTGTGAAAAACAGTTTGGCAAGTCCTCAAAGTTAAAAATAGGATTACTGTATATATGGTTTAGCAATTCCACTTCTGGGTATATACCCAAAAGAACTGAGAGCAAGGTCTCAAAGAGGGATTTGTACACCATGTTCCTAGCAGCATTTATTTGCAATAGCGAAAAGGTGGAAGCAACCCAGGTGTCCGTTTAATGGAATATTATTATTCAGCCTTAAAAGGAAGGCGATTCCGCCACACACTGCAACGTGGATGAACCCTGAGGACCTCATGCTTAGTGAAGTAAGCCAAGTCATACTGTGTCAGCTTATTTCTAAGAGGTACTTAGAGGAGTGAAAATCATGGAGACAGAAAGTAGAGTGCTTGCCGGGGGTGAGGGGAGGGAAGAAAGGGAATTACTGGTTAATGGGGACTGAGCTTCAGTTTACAAGACAGGAGTTGCGGAGCTGGATGTGATACACAACGTTGTGAATGCGTGTAACACTATCAAAGTGTACTCTTTGGTAAGGTTAGGATGTGAAACTTTATGTGTACTTTACCACAGTTAAAAAAAGAATTGGAGAAAAATTAATGTAGGCAGCAGCCGTACCTTAGACCTTTCTTGTATCTCTCAGATCCTTATCGGGGGCCTGAGCACAAAATAGTTTTCTAATTAATCATTCTTCAGGGTCAGTTTAAAAAAAAGCAAACAGTTCTGTCTGTTTAACAGTAGTATCTGACATTGGGTGCTTCTTTAATGCCAGGCATTGTGATCTTGTTTCATTTTTATATCCATCTTATGAAATAGTATTTTTATCTTCATTTTAGAGAGGAGGAAATTGAGGCAAATAGTTTATAACTGGCTAGGGCCACTATTGTTTGTCAGCCTAACGGCAATGCAGTTTGAACCTCAACTTTTAGCCCCCAAGGCCCAAGAACATGATTTCTTTTCTATACCTTCTGTTTGACATAGAGAGATCATCTTGTCTCCCATTCATTGTCGAGGGGATGTGAAGTCACATGCCTGATAGAGGAGCGTGGTGGCCTAACCTGCCAAGGGCCTGTGCTGGAGCTCAACTGCACCCTTGGCTCTCAGGTGCACCCAGTATGTTGTGCACATGGCAGACACCCCTCCTGCCATCTGTACCTATGACCTGTCCAAGTTTACAAGTAGAACAACTGCCTTGGTGAAGTTGTATAGATTGCCCAAAGCCATGTGGCTTGTAAAATGGCAGAGCGGGAACTGAACCTCCCTGTGTATTATTCCAGAATCTTACTCTTGCCATTATAGACTCCTGATTGGCCCTTGATCCAGTCTCCACGCAGCTGCCCACAAGAGCTGCTTAATTTTTCTACTTCGCTCTTTCGACGAGTTCTCATTGTGTTAGAATGCAGTACAACAAGCTCCTTACCGTGGCTTGAGAATTCCTAAAAGGTCTGGCCTTGACTGACCTCTACTTAATTTTGTCTGTTCTCCCTCACTCAGTCTTCCCAGCCACACAGGTTTTTCTCATCAGCGTTCCTCCATGTGGAGGCTTTGCATGGCCTGCTCGCATCCTCAGCCTCTTCCTCAGCTCTCCAGGGGTCTGGTTTCTTTTCATCCTTTGATTTCAGCTCCCATGCTAATTCCTCAGAGAGGCCTTCCCTAACCACCCTCTTCCCCAAAGTTGTCCTTTTGTAGTTATGCTCTGTCACCCCTCTCAGGCTTTGCTTTTTGGTTTAGGGCCTGCCTCGGCAAGTGCTAGAATGTAAACACCCCAAGGGCAGGGGCTGAACTATCCTGTTGTTGTCTTACCAGTGTTGAGCATTTTGCCTTCATATTTGTTAAATGAATGAATAGATCACGATTAAATTCTTGAGAGAGATTCAGATGTAAGATTAACAGTTTGATTTTTGTTCATATCTGAATCCCTTGCTCTAGTGCCAGTCTAAATACCAAGAGGTGTACTGTTTATAGAGAAGAGGAAAACGGCATTAAAGTATTAATTTTCTGTAATTGAATGATTTTTCTCCCCAAACCGAAACAGTACTTTAGAAATGTTTCAGAGATGTGCCAGGGAAGACTTTTAGAACTTAGTCTCTTAGTCTCTTACAAGCCAACTGAGACCACTTGGCTTGTGAATAGTCTAAAGTGTTCCTGTTAGTTTTGCATTATACATTTCTGCTGAAGGTTGTCCTGACTTTAAATGGATATAGTAATGCTCCTCCCGTGATGAGGATAAATGAGAATCAGAGGTCTCCTTTTTGAAAGAAATCAATCAGACTGCAGGTAACTCTTGAGTCACTTACTACTGTTAGAAGTGGAAGCAGACGGCATGAAGTGAGAACCTCCCTCCTGTGTTGACTGCAGCACAGTGGAGTCCTTGGGAAGCGCACGCATCTGGTATCTGTGCCTGTTCACCCTGCAAGCCCTCCCCACCCTTGACCACTGACTTCCTGGGAGCTGCTGGAGGTGGCGGGGGAGGCGGGGTCAGGACGGCCATGGTAACCAGTGCTATTGGAGCAAGCGCTACCAGATGCTGAGATTCTGGTGTGTCGGCGTCAGAGCGCTCCCTGACCCCTTGGGGCCTGTTGTGTCTTGCCTGTTCTAAAATCACCAGAAGCTCCACCCTGTTCATGGTCTTCATTTAACCCTTTGTAACCCAGAACTATTTTTGACCCTTGGCTGTACTTCATTAATTTTGAAATATCAGCAGTGCTAGACCAACACCAATGTCTTATAATTCAGGTGGGTTTACTTTTTCTGCTCCAAATTTTTATTTCATTTTGAATTGTTAGCTTATTAGCTAGTTCTAAAGGTATTTTACAGAGATAGTTACTCTGACTGCCATTGGGATTTCTTTGAAGAGAAAGGGATGTTATTTCATGTGTCACAAAACCTACCTTCTGTTAGCTTTTGTGATACATGAAGTACATCCTTGTATGGTTTGCAGGTATAGCTCAGAAATGTGCAGTCACAGCATCCCAGAAGAACTGCTCTGCCCTTCAGGGGTCTTTGGGTGGACTGGTCATGAGCGTTTATTTATTGCGGTCAGGGGAGCAGACACGGGAGCCCGACGGCCTGTTTCCAGATGGACCTCGAACACGTCAAATGGCGGGTCCTTGGCCACGTTCACCTCCATGTGTCTTAGTTTTCCCATCAGTGGAATGAGGACAGTAGAACATCTACCTCTTAGAGAGCTTGAAAGGACTGAATAGTTTCACCATAGAGCAGCCCCTGGCACATCCTGTGTCCTGGAATGTGACAACTGCTGCTATTACCTTTGCTAGTTTTACTTGTGTTACCATTTTATGAAGGTAACTGGCAGTCCCATTTTCAGTCTTGGCTTACATGAGAGACACTTACATGTACAGATCTTCGCTTACACTGAGAGTGGCAGTGTGCTCCAGGAACAGAAATTCACTGGGGCCAGCTTGTTATCTGATCACTGATCCCAAAGAGCACCAGGTACTTGATAAACATCCTCTTTACCTGGCAGGCGAGGCCTGGCACTTCCCGTTTCTACTGTGTTTTCATTGACTCCCATTCATAAATCCCCTGTCATCAGGGCCTCCCCTGCCACCATCTGGGCAGCGAACCTCTGCCGGTGTGCTACTGGCTGCGTCCCCGGTTGTGTATGGGGACACTGAGCACTGTTGTTTTCTTTAGAAGTTTATTATTGTCCCCAGAATACCACTCCTCCACAAGTGTCTCCTGCATCATGAAGGCTGACATTGCATCGTAGCTGTGTATCCACGTGCATTTATTAAATCCCCCCTCCCTTACAGCCCAGATCTGACAGAACTCTGGGAGCCACCCCCTCATAAGTAGATAAAAGCCAAGCACCAACGGGCAAGTCTTTTAAACACTCGTACTATTGCCAGGAGCTACGAGGACCAGTTAGATAGGAGTCTGAGCACACGGTGAGCACACATTCTCTGGAGTCAGAGCTCGAGCACTGTGGCCTGTCTGCGGTGTGCATGGGTGTGCCAGGCACTCTGCTAACCATGCTGCGTGCAGCGGCTCCTTCCGAGTCTCAGATGTGACATTGGAGTGCGGCCCCAAATCCAACTGGAACTACTTCATGGCCCCACAGCCCTTTCGTGTGGTTTAAGTTAGAAGTGGTATTGGTTGTCTCTGACCCTGAAACCTGGTGTGATGCTGCGTACCACGCTCCGCTTTGACGTGGTTAGTAAAGTGACCCCAGAACATGTCATGTACAAAATTAGTTTCATTGCCACAGGATCCCTCACCACCAAAACCCCATGAATGTAAGGTACCTGTGAGTGCGGCCCTCCATTGGCCACAGATGCTTTTGGAGTGGGCAGTTGTGTGCAGTGATTGTGCGTGGCACAGGTCATCTTCCCATGACTTCACTGCCAGATGGACGGGCCCACGGGGCCCACGGGTCCCGCTTGGCCTGGCGTGGGTGCTTGAACTTTCACATCTGGGGTGTGAGGGAGGGAGAGCACACGCCCAGCAAGGCCTGGAGGGCGCACTGGTGCCACGGCCCTTCGCTCAGGCCCACGGGATGCAGTGGAGGAAGTGTGAGTCTCGTAGAGAGAGGTCAGGCAGCAGAGAGGAGGCCTGTGAAGCCAGGAACATCTGTCTCGCTCTCCCTTTACAATTTGTGGAAAGTACATTGTGCAAAGCAAGGACAGTGAATGCAGCCTCAGCTTCAGCATCTTTGATAAAGTGCTGATTTGGGTTATGCACAGAGGTAAGATCTCTCGAGTGGACAGAAGTGTGAAACGTAGTTCTGTCAGAACCCACCTGTGTTTGGTGCCTTTGTACCACTTCCTACTAAGGGAATCTTGGATTTCCCTCACGGCCCAGAAGCCGAGAAGCAGCCTCAGCTTTCAGTGCAGGAGTGTTTCTGAGATGGCTTTTCCCCTCAGGAAAGACTGAAACTTCCTTCTTGTGGTGTGTATGAAATGCAGATGTTATTCTGTATCTGCAGATTGTAACCTGTAATTTAGAAATCTGACAATTATTTGTTTTTCTCTGCCTTCTTTTACTATTTAACACTTTTCAGTATTAGCAATCAGCCATTAATTGGTAAATTAGAAGGTGTACATACTCATGATTTTAGCTTTTATTTTTAAATGCTATTAAGGCATAACAGGCTACAGAACATAGAACATAGAATGTACAGCACTGCATGGAAACATTTGAAGCACAGATGTTCCCTCAGATTCCAGTGTAAAAACTCAGAGGGAAATTAGATACCAGATAGACCAACAATTTAGAGAAGGCAGAGGGCACCAAAATGGGTGGCTTGCGGTGGGAATTGTACACACAGTTTCCAGCGTCATTCAGGGAGATGTTGTGTCGAATCTGCACCATAAATTCGACTTTAATTTTCTGAATGAGAAGAGCATGCAGCGGGAGGAATGACAGACACCAAAGAGAGTTGAGAACGAAAGAGGATCGTCACAGATGAAGGTGGAAGTAAAATGAACTTCAGGAAGCAATGAAAATGCCTCTTGACATTGAGCTTGCTCTGAAAACCTTGTGGCATCCTGCAAAGTCAGGGGGTCTTCAGACGTGTCTCTGCCGCAGGACCTCCGTGGTGTCTGGCCGCCTCCCTGTCTCCGCCCCTGCCTTACTCTCCAGCACCCTGCGAGCAGGACCTTTTCTTCTTGGAGGTGGTCCCAACAGGGAGCACAAGTCCCATGAAACTCCAGGAAGCGTGGGGGTCCCTGGGCAGCACTTTGGGAAATGTCTCTTTACCTCTCTCTGGAAGAAAGTTCTCAGGGCCAAGGTCAGTGAGGAATTCCCCGCTGGGGATGCACTGGGGTGTGATGGGGTGAGGGGTTGCCTTTTCAGGGCCACACTCTTGCTTGGTTTCCTCTTTGGCTGACAGAAGTTGGCATATTTTAAAGTATGTTGGTTTTTTGCAATAAAACGCATTTTGAGAACAGTTTTAAAACTAAACTGCCACCATGGTCCAAGAAGACGTTTGTTTAGATGTGACAAGGGATATATGAAACATCTTCATCCAGGAAAACCTTTTTCTAACAGGGCAGCTAATTGCACAGGTTTTTAAAAGCCTTCGTGGAGGCCGTCCTCTGTGCAGGCCAGCTCTGGGAAAGCTTCTGATCGTGCGCCCCTCCCTGCTCCACAGCGCCCTTTGCAAAGCCTTGCAGTACATAAATCCCTCGCCTTTGTGGGTTTGTTATCTAAAAATAGTTTTAAAATATAAATCCTGGATGCAAAAACGAAATACAGACATTACATGTATTCCAGATATTCAGTACAAAGTCCGTGTATGTCAGAACATCATAAAAAGTCTTTGAACATATTTAAATCATTTAAATTTACATATTGCATGTTTTTTCAATGCCAGTACTTTTAAAGGTTTATTTACTTATTAATTCAACAAATACTCACTGGTTCTGGGCCAGAAGTTGGCACGCCTTTTCTGTAAGGGCCACAGCGTAGGTATTTAGGCTCTGCAGTCCACGGCGCCCCTCCGCAGCTGCTCTACCCTGCCCTTGCAGTGCCACAGCAGCCGTGGACACAGGCGAGAATGGGGCGTGGCTGCGTGCTTTACGGATACTGAAATCTGAATTTCCAATAATTTTCATGTGTCACAAATCAGTATTCTTTTGATTTTTTCCCAATCATCTAAATGTATTAAAACCATTTGTAGTTTGCTGTCTTAGAAAGCACGGGCCACCACTGGCTGACTCCTGTTCTTCACAGTCTTCTCAGCACCGACAGAGCCGTGACCAGAACAGAGATCCTCTTGCCCCGGGGCCTACATTTAATGACGTACAGGACTTTGGGTAGCACAGATTTCAGTAGCTGGAAGAAGAGTTTAGTCTGTTGGAATCTGTCTCATCAAATTCCAGTTTAACATTTCGGCTCCCCTGACGGTACTTTAAAAGTGAGCTTGGCACGTCGATCTGCCAGTCGTTAATACCCTCACCGTGGTTTGTTTTTCTGAATCACGTGGTTTCCCAGCCCGTGTTCTTCTCCCCTGCTAATATCTGTTCACCTTGCTGGTACAAGGCCACCCAGTTCGGTGCTGAGCCCTGTGTTGAACCAGCTGAGGCCCAGTGCAGTGCTGCCTTGGCCATTCAGCAGTACAAGGTGCTTTCCTGCCACTGTGGTCTTGGTGGCCTGGGTCAAGACCCCAGAGTTCCCTGCTGAAGAGCTGGCCAGCACTATTAAGTCCCGCTCTAGTGCTGATTGCAGGGTTCTTTCAAGGCAGTTTTGCAACAAACAGGCTCATGCCTTCTATTTGTAGTAGCTATGGAAACGTTAGAAGCTCTTTTTAAAGCCAAGCAGACAATAAAGCACTTCAGATGTTGGTAGGATTAGAGACTTTAGAAGATGTTTAATTTTCTCCCCTACGCTTTCTTTCTCTCCGTCCCTTTAGAGAGGGAACAAGAGGGCAATGTGAATATTAACTGAGACTTGCTTTAATCTCTCCCGTGACACTTCAGACTGTCTAGGTCTGCAGAGGCTGCACTCCTAACAAGGAGAGGCATGCATATTCATGACCCAGGGCTGCGGACCAGACACGGTTCCTAGGGCTATAGTTTATAAGGCTTTTATTTTCAACTCAAATGTAGTGAAAGAAACAACTATGAACAATTGATTTTGTAATTGTTATTAAGTCCAAAACCCAAGACAGCCCTGCTAAAATGTTCTCACTGGAAATAGGAACAGATTAGAGGAGGTTTGTGTGGTATTTGATTTATAGATAGACAACACAAACCCCAAAATGTTGGTGCTCACTTCGAGGTGGCAGTGGGGCAAAGTTCGCATCCGCCTAAGAAGAATGCATAGGGATCCCCTCATAAAGTCCTCCTTACACAGAAAGGAAAGACGGATTTCGCTTAAAATACCTGACAGTGCTAAATGCACGTTTCAATAAAAGTGTTGAGCTTTGCTATTATTGGCATGGTTGTTATTTCTGAATTTCAAGGCACTGAAAGGGAGTTGACTCCAGAGTGCTCTTGTGGCCATATTTCTTCTCAGCCTTTCACACTTCCTTGACTTACATGTTTTTGCATTTTGGATACTAATTTTGGAAGAAGACAAAAAGGCTTTTTCTGCTTTGGGCTTTGATGCATTTTCTGTTAGTTTGTCAGGTCAGTGGCTACGCCAAGAATCTGCTCCTTGTGAAATACTTGACTGTCACATTTTGTTCCTGAGCCGGAGGCTGCCGGGAGCTGAGCAGGACCCATCACCCCAGCTGTGAGCTGTGCCCCTGTTTGAGGGAGTCACCTGGCAGCCCTTCATTCCCAAAAGGGCTTTTCTCCAGTCTCATTCCTTCAGTGCTCCTTTCGCCTTATATATAAAGTAGGCATTGTGTATGTTTGTATTCTACAGAAATTACCTACCAGACACTTCGGGGGAGTGGGGCTTGCTATTAAAGTACCACGATAACAGTATTGTCACAAAATGTGACAGAAATGTTGCCTGCAACCCCGAGACAAACGTGATTAAAATCCACTCTGATCCCATCCACGTGGGCGCTCTGGTGTTTTGTTGTCTTTGACCTTTTATTTGCCCAGTCCAGCCTCCTTGCCTGGGTTACGTTTATATTGGTTTGCTTTCATCTAATCTCTCAAGCCCTGAAAAGCCCTGGGTCGGGAAAGCACACCAAGAACAGGAGGCAGAAACACAGCCTGTGGGTTGCTGCAGTGCTGCCATGGCCCACCCCGTGGGGAGCAGGAGGTCGCATGCTTGCATTTGTGCACTTAGCAAATATTTCCTGGCACCACGCTAGGGACAGAGCCCAGAGAAGTGAGTACTGTTGGTCTTGTTGCAAGAGGTTCACAGTGCATTAGGGCATACAGAAATACAGACAGTCATAGCTTACACAATTTCAATAAGGCTGGGCTCGGTGGCTGTAGTCGCAGCTATTCAGGAGGCTGAGGCAAGAGGATTGCTTGAGCCTAGGCATTGAAGACACAATTTCTTTTTTTTTTTTTTGAGACGGAGTTTTGCTCTTGTTGCCCAGGCTGGAGTGCCGTGGCGCATTCTCAGCTCACAGCAACCTCCGCCTCCTGGGTTCCAACGATTCTCCTGTCTCAGCCTCCCAAGTAGCTGGGATTACAGGCATGTGCCACCTTGCCTGGCTAATTTATTTTGTATTTAGTAGAGACAGGGCTTCACCATGTTGGCCAGGATGGTCTCGATCTCTTGACCTTGTGATCCACCCGCCTCGGCCTCCCAAAGTGCTGGGATTACAGGCATGAGCCACCGCGCCCGGCCTGGAGACACAATTTCAACAAATGTGTATTGAAGATCCACTTTGTGCTGGGAACTAGACTCGCTGCTAGGATACAGAGGTCAATTAGATGGGGCTCCTGCCCTCAAGGAGCTCACAGACTCAGAAACAAGTAAATATAGTGCAGTGTGATGAGAACTGTTGAGAGAGAGAATGCTTTGGAAACATACAGCAGGTGCACCTAATTAAAGCAGATGTCAAGGGGTAGCTAAGACAGGGAAGGCTTCTGGCTTTCGGTAATGCTTGGCTGAGTCTCGAAGGCTAAGTGTGCCCCATGAGAAAGGAAGCAGCAGTGAGGGGAAGCACATCCCAGGTCAGGGATTTGTGTGTGCAAAGAGGTGAGGCCAGCATTGCGACACTGCCAGAGCCTGAGGGGTGAGGGTGCCTGGCAGGAGAGGTTGGTAGTGGCTGTCTGGCAGGGTCTCGTGTGTGTGCCCTGGAGTGGAGCACTTCCACAGTCCCTTTCCTTCAGAGACATCCTGTGTTTGCTGCTGGCAGTGACGGTGCTGGCACCAGACTCTTCAGTTTCTGAGCCAGCCACCCCTCTGATCTCAGGAGCTCTGAATGCATTCTTGGGAATTTCAGCTTTCCTACTTTAATTATATTTAAGTGAATAACCAGGACTTTTCAGATACAAGAAATGTTGTGCTGCTTTCATTTACCATTAGAGAGTTATACTTACGAACAAAAATTCCCCAGTCTTACACATTTCTTGCTCCTTGAGTCAGTTCTCCTCATAATCACTGCCTCTTTTTCCTATAAAAAGTGAGAAAATGAATTTGTATATTGACAGTGTCATCCTGGGTGTGAAATTCATTGCAGCAAATAATTCATTGTTGAGAAATTCATGAATGTGTTGGGAGTGCTTGATACCTGGGCTCATTATCTTTATTCTCTATTCTGGCACAAAGTGGGGGTTCAGTGATTGTGGGAAAGAGGGGGTCATTCAAATTTGGGTTTTATGCATTTGAATATTGGAATAGGTTCTGTCTCCGGTGCAGGAGCTGGGAGACGCAGGCTGGGAGCCTAAGTGCTCTGAGTGGGGAAGCAGAGAGGATCCTGAGGCCCATGGGGAGTCAAGCGGGCTTGTCAGGATTGCCAGCTCACCAGGTGAGTACTGGAGGGACTAAGATGGAGTAACCTTTTTAAAGCCCAGAAAACACTTCCTGAGCATACAACTGCCCATATTTAGTACGTTTCCATTGTCTGACTTCAGTGGACAGTGATTTTTACTGTTTTCTTTTGAGGCTGTTGAAGTAGGGAGAGAAACTGTTGGGCTCATTTGCTTTCCCAGATACTACAAGAAAGAGCACCGGCTTTGTGATTGTCGAAGTGCTCCCTGTGCTCCCGTGCCGTGTTGGGGGAGCTAGAAATGTCTCAGAACTGGTCCACAGCATCACACAGGGGTGTCCAGGTCTGGATCAGAAGGCTTCGCTCTTTAGCTGTAGGGGACACTGACACCCCCGCTTCTGGCATTGGCACTGCAAGAATGGGAAGCATCTGGTAATCCTCAGGGGACAGGACTCGTTTGTCTTGATGCCTCCATCTGCTCATGGGCGGGGAGGCCTCTTTCTTTGGAAAAGTCTTTATTCCACCCTCGGGTTTTTGTTGTTCCCCCGGATCAGGGTGCCAGGCCCGGTAGGGACACATCCTTCCTTGGCTGTCTCCTATATATGTCCCTGCATCCAACCGCTGAAGACTGGCCCTGCGGTCATTTTTGTACAGTCCTTCATACAGCTGCAAAGAGTAGCAGTTGAATGCCTGCATGAGGCTTACACAGCGCTTGGTGACTAAATCAGACGTCCTGGTCAGTAATGTGGCATTGCTAGCTCAGTCTTTGTAGGTGTCTCTGGTCTCCTGCCAAGTGGAACGTGCCAGGTGAGCGCCTGGGCACAGTGAGCCCCGATGCTTTCAGGAGCCTGAGTATTCAAACCAAACACAGCAAATCCTTCAAAGGCCTTCCAGCTTCATCTTTAGAATCCTGAATGCGGGAAATTCCACAGAGACTCCTAGGAAACAATTCTTCTTTATATTAGACAGGATGATGGCTTCCCTGATTCTAACCTGACATCTTTGTGACTGATTCTTTAGTGCTTCTCTTATTCTTTCCCTGTGAGTCAGTAACATAATTATTCAACAAAGGAATGTGTGTGTGCACGCATGCACGTTTGCCTGTGTGTGTTCCTGGGTTCATAAACTTCAGTTTGAGCTACTCTAAGTCTTTGCTCCTTGTTCATTCATTCAGCAAATACTGAGTAAATCTCTGGGTGCCAGTGGCTGGACATCACACATACATGCTGGATGTATATGTGCATATGCATGTGTTGCCGCTTTTGGGTGTGTTTGCACTTTAGATGCATATTCAGAGAATGCATCCTCAAGAAAAACTTGTTCATTGATACTGGATTTTCTGTGTGTCTGTGCTCCTCTACTCCTTTTTCCTGATAATCTTATGTGAAGTTATCAAACAGGAAAGTATGTTGGCAAATTCCTTCACTCTGGCTGCAGTTCTGACCCAGTGGGTGATATATGCCATCCGAAACCTTACCGAAGACAACAGCCAAAACCAAGATGTGATTGCGAAGATGGAGGAGCAGGGGCTGGCAGACCCATCCCTCCTTAAACAAATGGGTTTTGAAGTTGAAAAGAAGGGCGAAAAGCTGATCCTGAAATCTACTAGAGACACCCCTAAGCCAGTAAGTACCTTCAAGGGAACTGTCCTTCCCCTTTGGTTTGTAGAAAGCTGTTCCCACTTCCCCATTGCCTCAAGCAGGAGGCTTTTTGTAAGAATATGGGTGGGAGAATTGTGCCTTCTAAAGTGATTTACCAAGGAAAGTCCTAAATACAGCTGTGAACAATTTTTTGTTCTGGCTGTATGCTGCCATTTTCTTAAAAGAGATAAAATTTTTAACTCATCCTAGGTGCAAAATATAAAAAGCATATCAAAATTTATACGTCATCTAAAAGCAAGTTATTCATAGGAATTAGATTTTCTTTGGAGAAGACACTTAACGTTCACTGTAGTTTTAAAAACAGAAAACTCCTTGAATGATAGTGCATGAATTGTTTCAGGTTTCTCTTATTTATGATCACTGACCAAAGTTCTGGGTTTTCCCCGCTTTTTCTGATGAATCTTCTGAGTAGATTTGTTACATCTGTGATTTTGTTTCTTTTTTTCTTCTTAGTGAATGAACTGCATTCAAATACTCGAATTTTTGGGGTCTGTTTCATGGATTTTTCATCTTCTGCAGTATGTGAAATCGCAAGTGTTTGAAGATGTATAAGTACAAATTTGGGAACTTATGAATCTTTTAGGTAGTAGAATTTAATGTGTATAAGCTAAAAGTGAAAGTCATTAAGCGGTCTCTTGTTTCTTCGCTTTCATGTAACTGCGTGGTTTGCCTTTGTCCCCCTGGATAGAATGTGCATTTAAGTAATATATTGTACCTTCCTGCGACAGCAGATAATAAACCAGTCTCTTGGAGGGCAATCCCTTTGAAAACACTTGGATGTCTGCTTGGACTCTGTGTGTCTCTTCAGACGGCAAGTCAGCATCATCCTTTATATTCCTCTTCTCATCGGGTTTCCTGAACGCTGGCAGGCAGTTGAATTAGTTTCTCACTGTGATTAATTCTAGCAATCTCTTTTCACCCCTCTGCCTTTCCAAAACATTGACAAGACTCATTTCCAGTTAATTAATTCGAGAACCCTCCCTCTTCATTTTAGGTACTGGGCTGTCTTGTCACTGAGCCCTATCCCTTTGGAATGTGGCAGGGAGCAAGGCTGGTGAGAGAACATGTGGGCATTTAACCCTTCTTGTTCCAGTTCGTCCCAGAAGTAGACATTCCCAAGACCCATTCCGTGTCAAGGTGAATGCCTGCGTTTTCCCCAGCTTCATGCCTCTGTCATGGGGGAAGGAACAGCTTATGTTCCGCTCTGGTCCAGTGCCACAGCATTTAACGTACATTTCCATCTTCTTTGATTTTAAAATCATCAGTCTCATAAAGGTGCCACTCGGTTGTAGCTGAGTCTTCACTGGAATTGGAGAAGTACTTTTAGAGAGCGGGCATTTATTTGACATCTACCTGTCTTCTCTGTCTGTCTAGCTATCTGCTCTATGAGAGGGAGGACTGATTAAATGAACCTTGGAGTAGCTTAATCCAGATTGTTCATATAATCAACAAAAGGTCTAATGTGACAACCGTATCACTAAACTATGGTTATGCTGTATATCTCTGCCCAATTCATGTTGAACCTTCCAGAAGAAAAACAATAAAAACCCATCGAAAAGTTTTACAGAAGTACTGATTGCTCCCATATAAAGTGCCGCTGACTCTGGAGGCTTAAAACTGACATGTAAAGACAGCTGAAGCCCGTTGAGAAAGAAAGGACGGTTTTCCCACGTGCTGTCTGTCTCATGTCCTCTGTGTAACTCTGAAGACACATCAGCTTCTAGGGTTGTAGCAATCTATGAATAACATTTGGTATTTATGACTTCCCATCAGTAAACAAGCCATTGCAAAATTTAAAATTACACAAAGGAGTCATTCTCCCCTGGGACATGAAGAGTTAAAGCTCTATCCTCTCGATAGAAGCCTGGCCAAAGAGAAAAAACAGTGGGAGTCCCTTTTCCCTTTTAACAAGTTTGCAATAGACACTTCTTTTTTCCTGTCTCAATGGCTGTGTGCACACCAGTGGAATCACACAAACATGTCGGTATGAGCTATATAATAACAAACACAAATAAATAAAAGGGAGCCTTGTGAGAATACAGAATGGGGCAATGGTTATGTGTTTTCTAAGTAGGAAGTGTGGGGCCTGCATAGTGAAAACATGCTGATGACTGCATTGTGGCTGCCTTTGATTCCCTCGGATGGATTAATTCTTGAACACAACAGCTTCCCTGTCCTCTACCGTGGACTCGGAGCTTCTGAGAACCTTGTTTTACATGCTATAGAGGATTAATCACCACCTCAATCAGGCATTTAGAAGGAAGAAAAAAGCAGGCCAGCTTTACAAAATTTGTAAAGAGGCAGAATGGTCACAGCAAGTTTTGTGACCATATTATTGCTTTCAAGAGCAAGCTGACAAAGCTTTTAGCTGGCTTCACTTTAAAAGATAGAGGGAAAGGCTTCTCTGCTTGATATTGAGTCCAAGTATTTGCAGTGATTATTTTTTAATACCTTAACAATGGACCTGAAGATTTCAAAAATACTTGTTTATGCAATCTTAAAACAGTTAGCTCTCTGTATCCACAGGTTCTGTGTCCACAGACTGAACCAACTAGGGATCGAAAATAGGAAAAATAAAGTAGCAGTACAAGTCCAAAAAATAGTACAAATTTTAAAATACAATGTAAAAACGATTTCCATAGCATTTAGATCGTATTAGGTGTTACAGGTAATCTGGAGATGATTTAAAGTATGTGGGAGGATGCAGGTAGGTTACATGCAAATACTGTGCAGTTTTATATCAGAGGCTTGAGCATCCATGGCTTTTGGCATCTGAGGGAGGCCCCTGGAACCAGTGCCCCGCAGAATTCAAGGGCCGCTTACTGAACTGTCAGGGTCTGTTCATACTAAGGCATGATTCTGTTTTTGTTTTTAGGAGCTAATATTGAGATGCATTTTTTCACTCGGTGACTTCACAATCCAAGCACAGGGCTTTGGAAACTGCTAAAACATGTCCTTTGTAAAATAGCATATAGAAAAAGTGACATGATTTGGGCTCCTAATTAGTAAGTCTTTAAATCAAAAATTAATGTTTTTTTATATGTTCATCTTATGTCCATTCTCTTTTGAAGTCATTCATGTGCTGTCCTGAGAATAAATGGCATTTAAATGTTATTTCAATGCTTCCCTTGCTTTCTTTCCTTCTTTTTCCCTTCCTTTCTTTCCTTTTCTTCCTTCCTTTCTTTCCTTTCCCTTTCTTTCTCTTTTCTTTCTTCTTTTCCTGTCCTTTCCTTTCCTTTCTTTTCTTTTTCTTTCCTTCCTTCCTTTCTTTTCTTTTCTTTTTTTCATCTTGCTCTGTCGCCCAAGCTGGAGGGCAGTGGAGCAATCCCAGTTCACTGCAACCTCCGCCTCCCAAGTTCAGGCAATTCTCCTGCCTCAGCCTCCTGAATAGCTTGGATTACAGGGGTGCACCATCATGCCTGGCCAACTTTTGTATTTTTAGTAGAGACGGGGTTTCTCCATGTTGGTCAGGCTGGTCTCAAACTCCTGACCTGGTGATCCTCCCACTTCAACCTCCCAAAGTGCTGGGATTACAGGTATGAGCCACTGTACCAGACCTTAAATGATTTTTTTACTGTCCTTTAATTTCTATTCTTGAATGAATAAACCAAGATGTTAGAACAAAAATGCCAATCTTTGCAGGAAGAAAATTTTTTTTAAAAAAATCTATCATCAGTGAGTTCTACACATAAGTGCTTCACATGTAAAGCAGTAGAATTGAGGCAGAATTTTAAATGCAGAAAAGGTGAGGAAAAACTTTTATCATTTAAGATCTAATATAAAACCAAGCCTTTGGGGGGGAAAAACAAAATCCCGCCCCCCTCAGTGCTGTCCAAGGTTCTGATCATTTTAGCTGTATTGGTTTGTCCATATGAAATCAATAAAAAAACTTGTTTTAAAAATTTAGATTTTTAAAAATGTATTTGCATGACACTATATCTGTTTTCCTCTTTCCTACAAATTTTATATATTTATTTAGACTTTGAAGTCAAATATGTGATACTTTACAATATGAATTTGATTCACCATTCACAGTATACATGAATGTTTAAGCTTTTGCTGTGAACAGTGGTTTTGGTATTAACACATCTACCAGACTTTCCTCATCGAAACCAGAGACTTCCTGTCAGTGGAAATTAATTTTCGGGGTTTTCCCTAATTATTTATTCTTCCTTAAATTAGAAACGTTGTATTAAATTAAATGCTTCGTTTTGTTTAAACAACATTCATTTACTTACAAATTTCTATGTGTATCTTACATCACTGAAGCAAGGGCTTATGTAATCTTTATAATATGGATTTAGTTTTTCCGCTACTTTATAAAGTGTATTGGCCAAGAATATCAGCTCTGAAGCTGGAATTCCTGGGTTCCAGTCCCTGCTCTTTGTCCTCCGTAACCATGGGCAGATTCTATAAGCTCTGGCTGTCTCATTTTCTCATTATCAGCCCCACTGAAAATGGGGCTCATAACACCACCAGCCTTTTCAGCGCATAGGAGAGCACAAGCAAATGATTACGTGTGAAGTGCTCAGTCCTGGTATTAATCCCATTATATGAATGAGGAGGTTGAGTCACAGAGGTTCTGCCCAAGGTCTCACAGCAATAAATGCTTAGCAATTGATTGGTGTAGTGAATTGGAAGAGAGTGAATGGAAAAAACAGCTGCTTTTCCCGGAAGAGTGGAAAATGAATGCAGCGGAAATGCCCGGACTGTGGCTGCGGCCATTGTGTTAGTGTGTTCTCCCACTGCTGTACAGAGCTACCTTAGGCTGTGTAATTTATAAAGAAAAGAGGTTTAATTGGCTCATGGCTCTGCAGACTATCCAGGAAGTATGGCTGGGACTTAGAATCATGACAGAAGGGGAAGCAGGCAGGTCTTATGTGGCTGGAGCAGGAGGAGGAGAGTGAAGGTGTGTTGCGGGGGGTACTACAAACTTTTAAACAACCAGATCTCATGAGAACAGCAAAGGTGAAATCCACATACACGATGCAGTCACCTCCCGCCAGGCCCCCACCTTCAGCGTTGGGGATTACAGTTTGACATGAAATTTAGGCAGGGACACAAATCCCAACCATGTCAGACATGGAGCAAGGAGAGTGCTATGGTAAGAACACAGCCTTGCAATGAGAAAAGCCCAGGTTCACATCTCAACTTCACTTGCCAGCTGTGGCCTTGAGCAAGCTGCTTAACCATTCGGAGCCTAAGTTTCCCCCTCAAGGACTGTACCACACACTGGGGATACAACAGTGAACAAGGCAGACACGGTCCTTGCTCTCATAAAGATTATCTTCTGGCGAGGGTGACAGAAAGTTATTAATAAGTGAACAAATACACAACACAAGAGCATTGCATCTTGTAGTAAATGCCATGAAGAAAATAGGCAAGTCGATGGTAACTGGGATGTTCTTTCTGAGCAAAGGCCAGAAGGTTGAAAAGCTGCAGCAGTGTATCAGAGAGGTGTTCTGGAAGAGGCAGCAGCAAGTGCAGAGGCCCAGAAATTGGAAAAGCTTCACCTGGTCGGGGACCAGGAGGGTGGCCGGGTAGAACATCATGAGACCAGGTCAGAGGGGTCAGCAGGAATCAGATCGTGCTGGGTCTTCAAGGCCATGGGACGCATTTGAATTTTGCTTGAAGTGCATTGGGAAGCTATTGAGCCATTTTGAGCAAAGGAGTGCAGAGATTCAGCTTGCAGTTTTGAGTGACTACTCTTGCTGCTGTGTGCAGAGTCAGTGGGAGAGGAGAAAGAATGAAAGTAGAGAAATCACGTACGGGGCGGCTGATGATGGTGATCTAGACAAGCATGGTGGCAGTGGAAATGGAGAGAGACTTGAATTAGAACTGTGTGTCTGAGGGAGGGTCCGCAGGACCAGCTGAGGGTGGGGCACGTGAAGTCAACAAGAGTAGCTCCTAAGATGTGTTAAACAGCTGGGTGGATGATTATCCATTCCCTGGGGCAGAAAAGTTTGGTGTGAAGATTAGTTCTTGTGTATGTTTTATTTGTGGCGAAGAGAATCCAGAATTCCATTCTGGGCAAATGAAGTTTGAGATGCTTTTGAGACATCCAAGTGGACATGATTTTGAAAAGTAATTGGACCTACAAGACTAGGGCTCAGAAGACAGATCAGTACCGGAAATGGATACCTGGAATCATTGGCTTTATGTATGAAGCAACCCAGTGAAGCCATGGAAATCAATGAGGTTTTCTAGGGTGAGGCTGTAGAAAGACCAGCGAAGGAGGCCTGCTGTCAGTGCGTGGCTCACAGTCTAGACTTGCTCTCAGCATTAGAGCATGAGGCTCTTCAATATGACCCCTCAAAAACCTTTCAATGGCTTTATCACAAAAATATGCCATAATAGACTTGAGCATTCCCTTCTCTTTTTTATATATTTATGTATTGGGAGGAGAGGGTCTTGCTGTATCACACAGGCTGAGGTCTAATGCCACAGCCACAGCTCCCTGCAGCCTCAAACTCCTGGGCTCAATTGATCCTCCCACCTCAGCCTCCTGAGTGAGCCACTGCACCCGGCTGCCATTCCTTTCTTGTTAGACATTTTGTGTTTCTCATCATTCGAAATGCTGCAGTAAACATCTTAGAGCATAAAGCCTTATCTTCATGTTAGGTTGCCTAGTGTGGGAGGTCAAGGAAGGAAGATTTGTCTCAGAAAACTACTCATAGCAGAAAAGATGAGGAACTTCCAAATCTAGTGGTGGTTGACTAGGTAGCTCTGACCAAACCTCTCTGAAGGCAACTGAAACACAGCACAGAATAGTTCCAGCTGCCGTTCAGAGATACCAGGGAGCTAGCAAGACACGGAGGAATTCCGGGGCCAGGGTCTGGGCGTGGAAAGAGGCCCAGAAAGTTGAGCGTATTCCAGTTGCTGTCTCCTCTGAGAGTATTTTTCATTTCAGAGGAGGAGGCAGAGAGGCTGAGAGGCCAAGGAGTGCTTACGAGTTTTGGGAGCCAAGGGATGTTGTGCTGGTGAACCTCCGTTGCTGCAGGGGAGACCCAGTGGGCTGAGGCAGAAGACTAGCAGTGAACCGGAAATAGTTCCTCCCAGAGACCACACTTGGTTTCCAACCATTTCCACCCCAGAAACTGAACTAAAGTTACCCTCGTGTGCTGTGACATGTGATGTCGATGAAGCACTGTGTCCTGCAGTATTGCCAACCCAGGGGTCTGGCAAAAGACATCTCAGGAAAATGGCAACAGTCCTTGGTCTTACATTATTTGTATAATTTTTCATACATGTTGTCTCAATCAAAAATAGGAGGTGACAAGACCACATGATATGAAAGTCAAAAGAAACGGTAACAAATAGAAACAAACAGAGGGGCTCCTGATACTGGAGTTGTCAGGCCAGAATTTCAGACAACTTTGTTCAGTATGTTTAAAGAGACAAAGGACAGTGTTGGAAACAGTGTGTCCGTCTGCAAAGAAAGGACACGCTGATGGGGGAGCCGAATGAAGATTCCTAAACTGGAAACATAGAACCAAAATTAAGAAGTCAATGGATGGATTTAGCCACAGAAAAGATAAATAGCAAATAGAAGGAAAATAGGCCAGTGGAAAACATCCAGAAAGGATAGCTAAGAGATCAAATGATGGAAAATATAGATGATAGAGTAAAAGACATGCAGGATGCAGTGGAAGTTTCTCATATCCCCATTTAGGGTCTGAGAAGAGAGAGAAAAAATGGGTGCTTTAGTTTTTAGTAATAATACCTCAAAGTCACCCCCAAATCTTGAGTTTTCAACGTTACCAAGAAATCAGTATTGAGAGAAAATTCACATGAGCATCACATAGCCCAGAGAGGTCATTCTTCTACTTCCTTCAATAAGCCAAGCAGTAATTGTGAGCAAGGAGCAGAGGACTCCATTTCCAGAGATGGGTCAATCTCTCTCTCTCTCTCTCTCTCTCTCTCTCTCTCGTTTCTTGCCCTCTTCCCAGCCTGCAGTCAATATGTGGTTGGCATGCAGCGCTCTCAGCCAGCTCAGTGCACTCTAAAGAGACTCGAGTGGTCAGTGCTCACTGGATCCTCCACGTGTTCTGACAGGCTGGGCTTTGACTGGGTATCTGGGCACTTAGTGGCTTCTTATCCTATTGCATTATGCTGACTAGTTACGCCCACACTAACCTCTGTTACATCATGGGTTAAGGGAGTTATTTCCAGCTTATGAGTATAGCATAAGCTGTCTGTGTGTCTCTGGGTAAGGTGACTATGTTTTATCTCTACACAACCTCTCACAAACAACGTATGCTTATCCCTACAGGGCAAACCTGATGTTGGCAGGATTTTGAGTAGAAACATGATTTTCACCTTTTCTAAGACATTCTTTAGTACAATTCAAGGGAAACATGTTTACAAGCAAAAGGACATTTCGATGGGTGTTACGAGCTGAATTGTGTCCCCCCAGAATTCCCATAATAAAGTCCTGACCACAGAATATGACCATATTTGGAGCCAAGGTTTTTAAATAACTAAGTTAAAATAAAGTCATTGGGTGAACGCTAGTCCATTGTAATTGCTGTCCTTATAAAGAGCGGGTTTGGACACTGATACAGGGAAACTGTGAAGAGACGGGGAGAAGACAGTCCTCCGTAAGCCGGGAGCGCAGCCTCAGAAGCACGCACCCTGCCACCACCTTGGTCTTGGACTTCCAGCCTCCAGAACCGTGAGAGAATAAATTCCTGCTGTTTAAGCCTCTCAGTGTGTGATACTTTGTACAGCAGCCCTGGCAAACTAATATGGTGGGAAACTTGTTTGCCAGTTTGTTTGAAACACAGCACATATACCTGATGTCCTTTGTAATGGAGGATAAGGCATATGCCACAAAGATTTGTTTCACACACCACAATGGGGCAGAGCAGTTTTGGAGAGATGCTAGCTGAGAATCTTCCAAAATGGAGACAGACATCAAGCCACCCAAGGATCCCAGTGAACTCCAGGAAGATAGATCAAAGAAAATAACACAGTGTAAAATTGCTGAGAATCACTGAGAAATACTTAATCTTTAAGGCAGCTTGGAAAATGGGGACAGCAACTTCTGAGATGACACCTACAATTGTACCTCATGCCTTCTGTGGTCCTCTCCTCTTGAGCATGGGCTGGACCTACTAAACTGACTCTTACAGACTATGGCAAAAGTAAAGGATATCACTTGCATGATTAGATTTTGAAAGAGTGGAACTTCCATCTTACTGTTACTCTGGCCTTCTCACTTGCTCAGTCTGATGAAGTGAGCTGCCATGTTGTGAGATATTCACATGGCAAGGAATTGACGGAGACCCCCAACCACCATCTTATGAGAAACAACCACCTGAGTGGTCCAGGAGGCCAGACCCTGCCCAGCCAGCCCCGAAATGACCACATTCTTAGGAGAGACCCAGAGCTAGAGAAACCAGCCAGCAAGCTGCATCTGTATTCTTGCTTCACGGGAACTAACAGATGTTCTTATTTTAAGCCCTTGAGTTTTGGGATAACAGCAGTAGTTAACTTACACCAGAAATAACACAGGTTACTTTCAGAGGAGTAAATATTAAACTGTCAGCTGACTTCGACAGAAATATGTAAGCCTGGAGGAAACAGAATGCTGTCTTTGAAGGCTTGAGAGTAAATAATTGCCAGCTTAGAATTCTCTATCCCTGCCCTCCCGCCTCGCAAAAAGAAAATGAGAAACGAAAAGGGAATAGAGCTATTTTAGATAAACTCTAGTGGATCATCACCAGCAGACTTTCACTAATAGAAATACTAAAGGGTATTCTTCAGACAGGAAACAAAGTCTCAGGGAAGATGTAGTTTCAGATAAGGGTGATTATACCAGTATGGAGCATAGCCTTAAAGTATATTAAGCAAAAATTGACAGAACTAAGAGGAAAAGTAGAGAAATCCACAATTACAGTGGAAATTTTTAATATATTTCTCTTAGTGCTGGTAGAATTAAGCAGGCAAAAATATCTAAGGATATTAAATATTTGAACAACGCAATTGGGGTTAACCTTAGTAGACATAGTGAACCCTGAACCCAATAACTTAAAGCATGGAAAAGCCAGCCTCATGCATAAACATAAATCCAAAGGCCCTAAACATGATATTAACAAGCTATGTATTTCAGGGATGTAAGATTGACACAACACTTCTTAGAAGTTCGTAGCTGGGCACAGTGGTATGTGCCTGTAGTATCAGCTGCTCCGGAGGCTAAGGTAGAAGGATCACTTGAGCCTTGAGCCCAGGAGTTCAAAACCAACTTGGGCAAAATAGCGAGATCATGTCTCTCACAAATTTTAAAATGTTTTTAAAAATGTTAAAGTCAATTAGAGAACCACCATATTAAGAAAACAAAATCATGATCAACCAGTATGGGAAAAAAGTATAATGAAATTCAACATTCAATTGTGATAGTAAAAAGAAACTTAGCAAATTGGGAGTGGAAAAGAACTGTCTTATTCTGAAGGATACCTACGAAAACTTCTACAGCAAACATTGGATAGATGAAGAAATGCTGAAAATTTTCTTTCTGCTATTAAGACAAGAAAAAAGGCCATTAAGATTCACTGCTTACATTTACCTTTATGTTAGATAGGTGAAATAGCCAATAAAATACAGGGGGAGAAGGAAGGTGGAGAGATAACCATGGGGAAAGAACTAAGAGTAAGATTATTTATACAGCTAATGCAAAAAAAAAAAAAAGTCTGCATAAATCGTTAGAATGAATAAATACAGCAAGGTTGCTGGATACAAGGTTAACATACAAAGGTTCACTGAATTTCTACATACTAGCAGCAGAGTTAGGAAATAATTTTTTAAAACAAATTCTAAAGTGTATCACGAAATCCAACAACAACAAAACCAAGAATAGCCAAGACACACTGAATGAAGAACCAGGTGGAGAAGTTGCTCTAGTAAATATGAAAACTATTAAAAGCTTAAAGAGTATTGTACCAGCACCAGGATAGATAAGTAGACCACAGGATAGTGTCCAGAAACAGACACGTGTGGGCACAATACGTTTTAAAAGGTAGCATTGCAGAGCATGGGGTGGCAGGCAAGGAAGGTGGTCATTTCAACAAATGCTGGGACCACTGAATATTGGGGGCTGGGGGCAAGGGTAAGTGAGCCTTCCCTCATACCATATGAAAATATCAATTCCTAGATGGGTTTTAGATTCGACAAAATGGGAAATAACATTTAGCAAAATGCTAAAACTTAAAATAGAAGGTAAAAATTTTTAAGTATGTTACAAAAGCCCCTAAAATGAACTTCATAAAAAATTGAGAAACACCATTAAGAGAGTGATGTCCTCCAAGGAAATCAGTAGGAATATATGTAAAATCAGGAATTGGCTCACCAAACTGTGTAGATTGAAGTCTCACAATCTGCTGTCTGCAAACTGAGGACCAGGAAAGCAGTGGTGTAAACTCCAGTTTGGGTCCAAAGGCAGAGAACCAGGAGAGTCAGTGTGTAAGTCCCAACCCACAGGCAGAAGACCGATGTTTCAGTGCAAGCACCAGGCAGAGACAGCATTTGACGTTCCTCTACCTTATTGTCTTCAGGCCCTCAGCAGGTGGGATGATGCCCACCCACCCTGGGGCGGACTGTCTGCTTTATGCTATCCAGATCGCAAACTGTTCTGGAAATACCCTCACCGACTGAACACCAGAAATAATGTGTAACCAGATATCTGGGTATCCTGTGGCCTAACCACGTTGACACATAAAATTGACCATCGGAAGTCCACCCTTTGTCAACTTGGCACCCATACCTGTCTCCATAAGCCATACTTAATCTCCAAATGAAGACAGTAACGAAGTCATCATTCTGCCTTAATGATACAGATCTCCTGAGTACAAGTGAAAAGGCACTAACCCCTTCACCTGCAGAGGAAGTAGAGTCCTTAAGTGTTTCTTGATCTCCTGTGACTTAAGTACTGTGATGCAAAATTAGCGATGCTTCAATACTATACTAAAAGTCAATACACCTACGTTGCATGGTCATGCTTTGTAGCTCTACACCCACAAACATTCATCATAAGATTGGTCATGCGGTTGCTGATACTTGTAACTACCTTCTACTACTGCATTGCATGTAGGGAAGGCAATTTACCCGGAGTGTCTGTTTCAGTAAAGACAAAATGCTATTCCTTCTGTGATGAGAGCAGTCCTTGTCATCTGCCTGCCACCAGGTAGCTGGTCAGTCGTCTTGGGGAGTGGTGCCATATTGGGGCTCAGTGTTGGTCTCTGCTGCTGGCCGACTGGACGTTCAGTGGTGTTCAGGCAGTCTTGGTGGGTGGAATTCCATGTTGCTGAGCCCATGGCCAGCCTCCATCACTGCCACTACGGCCACTTTGTTCATGAGCCCATTGGACAGTGACAGGAGTGTCTGGGAAACAGACTGCCTGGCATTCCCGCAGCGGGTTATTCTCTCCACCAGACTTTCATAAATCCTGCTTTGCTGAGGTCATTTTTTGGTGGCCATTCTCATGGAAAAACGTTTTTACATGTTTTTTTCCCATTCAGGTCTCCCCACAAACCTTTTCCCCAGACTTCCTTGTCCCCAGCCTTTCAATCGTGCTCCTTCCATGTTCCCGGCCACCCAGCCAGACCTTTGTCAGCAGCTCATGAACTGGTAGATAATCACACATCTGGCCGTCTCTCCTTCCAGGCACCATGCACAACTAGGTGCCCACTGAGAAGGTTTCCCTTCATCACTCTCCTTCAGGGTTGCCCCAGAAAGGGGCTGTCACGCTACGGCCATCCAACTTGAGGTGGTGCCTGCGAATCATGCATAAGCATCTGAGACCCAGGCCCAAGTCCTCTCTTCTGTCAGCTGATCATAGTACACTCTCTGAAGCTGTCATGCAGGCTTCAACACTTCTGTCTCTGGGAGAGAGAAGGCAAGGTAGCAGGAGTGGGGCCATGGGCATTTGGGCCACTCTTCATGGAATTTGTGCCTTCAGGGTCAGCTCAAACCTAATCACATGTACACCAGTTCCAGTTGATGGTGGAGTTCTGTGCACGTCCAGCTTTATGGCTTGGTGGGTCAGATAACACAGGTCATGATGGGCAGCTCAGGTCATATGGTGACTTGATGGCCCTGGTTCAGTGTTCTGTCTGTGCTAAGGCTCAGCAATAGGCCAAGAGCTGTTTCTCAGAAGGAGAGCAGGTATCTATGGAAGACGGTGGGGCCCTGCTCCCAAATCCTGGGAGCCTGAGCTGTGATTCACCTATGGGGCCTGCCACAGGCTCCATGCAGTGTCCCTGTCTGCCACTGACACCTCAGCACCACTGGATCTGCTGGGTCTTATGGCCTGAGTGGCATAGTCTGCTGCAGAGCCTCCTCCTGCTCTGGACCCCACTCAGAACCAGCAGATTTATTGGTTACTTGGTAAAAGGGCTAATATCATCAAATGTTGTCGCCAAGATCCAAAGAGGCCCACTAGGCATTGTGGCTCCTTTTCGGTTCTAGGAGGGACCTGATTTAACAATTTATCCTTCGACTTAGAATTGCTGTCTTGACATGCCCCACACAACTGGATCCCCTAGAAATCTCCCTGAGACGGAAGGCCTCTGAATTTGAGTTGGCTTGACTTCTCACCCCTGACACACAAATGTCTGCCTAGTAGGTCTACTGTCATTGCTACTTCCTGCTCACTAGGTTCAGTCAGCAGCATGTCATCTATGCAGTGGATTCACCTGATGCCTGGTGGAAGGGAAAGGTAACCAGGATCCTTGTGAACTAAATTATGATGTTGAAGGGAGGGTTGCTGTGCCCCTGAGGTAGGGCTGTGAGGCTGTGAGGTAGGGCTTGCTGAGTGAAAGCACACTGCTCCCGACGGTCTTTACTTAAACAGGTATCAGACAAGAACACTTGCCAGCCACATCAGCACCTGCCTGCAGGAGATGTGCTGATTTGCTCAAGCAACAAAACCCTTTCTGGTAAAGCAGCTGCAGTTGGACTCACCGCCTGGTTGAGTTTATGATAATCCACTGTCGTCTTCTAAGATCCATCTGTTCTCTGCACCGGCAAATAGGTAAGTTGAACGGATGAGGGTGTGGTGGGAATCACCACCCCTGCCCCCTCTGGATCCTTGATGGTGGCGCTCATCTCCACAGTTCCTCCAGGAATGCAGTACTCCTTTTCAGTTTACACGTTCCGAGGTAGAGGCAGCTCTAGTGGCCTCCACTCGGCCTTTTCCCCCATAGTAGCCCTCACTCCACAGGTCAGGAAACCAGTGTGGGGATTCTGCCAGCTGCTGGGCCTGTCTATTCCAATTTTGCATCTGAAATTGAGAAAATGACCACAGGATGGGTTCAGGGACCTGCTGGGTCCACCAGGAGATGGACCTGACCTAAAATTCCATTGGTCACGTGACCTCCATAAGCCCTGACTCTGACTAGTGGACCATGGTGATATTCTGGGTTCCAGCAGGGCCCACAAAATGTCTGCTTATTTCCTTTTCCTCACCGCACAGTTACTCGTAAACGGCCCTGGGAGAATTCTGAGGCCAGGTTTTGCTCTGTTACCCAGGCTGGAGTGCAGTGGCATAATCTGGGCTCACTGCAACCTCCACCTCTCAAGCTGTCCTCCCACCTTGACCTCCTGAGTAGCTGGGACTACAGGTACACACCACTGCATCCAGCTAATTGTTGTATTTTTAGTAGAGACAGGGTTTCACCGTGTTGCCCAGGCTGGCCTTGAACTCCTGGGGTCAAGCAATCCTCCCACCTTAGCCTCTC
The DNA here is from genome assembly GCF_049354715.1 of Callithrix jacchus. Taxonomy (NCBI): domain Eukaryota; kingdom Metazoa; phylum Chordata; class Mammalia; order Primates; family Cebidae; genus Callithrix; species Callithrix jacchus. Next base: position 214,117,085 of record NC_133502.1, on the reverse strand, counting down.
CAAGTGCTGGGATTCCAGGCGTGAGTCACTGTGCCCAGCTGAGAAGTATGAACAGTATACTGGGGTCCTTCCTCAAAGGGACCTGGCCTTCCTTTCACTCTAGGGGTGCTGGGTCCCTCAGCTGGCTCAGGTATAGAAATTGAGGGGCGTGGCCCTCATTTCTGTGATTCAGGTTAGACTTTTGTTGACTTGACCTGGAGCATTTCTGTTTGTGCACGTACTTGCAGGAATTGAGTAGCTGCCCTATCTGTTGCCCTTGTAGGAACACCATGATCAACTAGCCCTTGTCACGGTTCCACGTGAGTCAGACCCTCTCCCTGCCTTGGGTCTGCTGTTCATTATGGTAGCTGTGCCTCCCCTCCCTTTGGTGGGTAAGGGCTGCCACTTGGCCCCTGCCACCCTGGCATTCAGTGGCACCCACTGCATTTATGTTTCCCAGTTCACCTACCACAGTTCCCATATAAGTCTGGCTTACAGAGAAGAGCAATCACAGAGCTCTTCAAGGAGTCAGCGCCCCTCAAAATTATGCTGCTCAGTGGAGGGGACAGGTGTGTCTTCCAGACCCTCCCAGGGTGAGCGAGTGGGTCTCCCGTGGCAAATCCACTCTTGCGTTCTAGTGTCCCTGCACCTTTGAGTCTCTCTGGGCTCTCCCTGCCACCTCACTCGGCCGGAGCCCCAGCAGGGCCACGGCCATTTGCTCAGCATCCTCTAAGAACAAGGCAGCCTATAGAAGGCCCCAGATGGAATCCCCCCTTGGATCTGGTTTGCTGGAGAAGATGTCGACCTGGGTGCTCAGAGACGTTAAATAACTTGTTATGCACGCCCAGGTGGGTGCGGAGCCTGGTCTGCCTCTTCCTCTCAGCCAGGCTTCCTCCCCCCTCCCCCCTGCAGTGCCAACTTTGTGTTCCCAGTACATCTGCAGCCACCAGAGGGATCTTCCTTAAGTGGGAATCTCCTGTTGGGGGCTCCCACTGCCCTCAGGACATGGCCGAGGCTCCTTAGAGCGGTACATGAGGTACCTCCCGCGCCCTCCTCCAGCCCTCCCTCCCTGCCAAGGTGACCATGCAGCAGCCGAAAAGGACTCGGCAGGTCTTTTCCAGCTCGAGGCTGACGCCCACCTAGAACCCCCACCTAGAACCTCCCCAACCTGTGCTCACTGGGTGCGCTCCCAGAAATCTCCTCCAGGAAGGCTTCCCTGAACAGCCCTCTGCTCCTGTGCCAGCTCTGGGCCCTTTCACGTTTGCCTTTCCACATCGCACTGAGCTAACTGAGGGTCAGGGCGAAAGCACACTATTGATTCAACCTTCAGCAAACACTGGGCACTAACTATGCACTTGTATTCGTCAGCTCGGGCCGCTGTAACAAAATACCACTGACCGGTGGCGTAGGCTGCAAAGTGTTTTCTCGTGGTCTGGACACTGGAAGTCCCAGGTCTAGGTGTCGGCCGGGCTGGTTTCTTCCGGGGCCTCTCTCCTTGGCTGGAGACCTCCTCTCTTGGTTGTCCTGTGCACGTGGCCCCTGGGTTTCCTTGTATGTCACATCCCTACTCTTACAAGGACACTGGCCAGGTTGGGTTAGGGTTCATCCTAACACCCAATGTTAATTTAGTGTCCTATGTGAAGGCCCTGTCTCCAAATGTCACATTCTGCAACATGTGAATTGTGGGGGGGCGGGGAGAACGCAGCCCACCACCGTAGGAAATGTGCACGGGGTCATAGGAGAGGCTCTGTCCCTGCTCTTACTAGTAGCCCAGAAAGGTGCAGACTTTGAACATGAGGTTCATGTGGGGCCCAGGTGAGCGACTGCCAGGCTGGGGTCCCTTCCCCGCTGACCAGCTGCAACCTCATGTTTGTCCTGATCCTTCCTCCTTTCTATTCTTTCTCCCTGTGGAGACTTGCCTGCACCGGTGCCCCTGCATGAGGCCCACCCGTGTCAGTGCTCCTGTGCAAGAAGGTCTGTGCATATCACTCCCACACTTGTATCCTCATACATGGGACATAAGGGCGTGATGGTTCCTTCTGTGTCAGCTTGACCAGGCCATAAGGTTCCCAGATATTTGTTTAGATATTATTTTGGGTTCATGAGGGTGTCTCTAGATGAGATTAGCATTTGAATTGAATTTGAATTGGTAGACCCTATAAAGCAGAGGGCCCTCCCCAACATGAGTGGTTCCATCCACTATACTGAAGGCCTGAACATAACTAAAGGCAGCCCATCCCTCCAGCAAACCAAAATTGAGGTCAAGGTTCCATCCGGTGGGTTTCTGTAGGGTGCCTTGCTCTTAGAAGATGCTGAGCAAATGGCAGCCGCTGTGCTGGGGCTCCTGCAGAGTAGGGTGGGGATGAAGTGCACAGAGACTCCTGCTCCAGCAGAGGATAGCAGAGCCCACCCACTTCCATTGGCAGCATCTGTGTGGGTCCTTCCTCTGGGCTTTTATTCACATTGTTCTCCCCACCAAAAACTTGCTCTAGCTTTAAAGCCCTGCCACAGTGCGCACCCCACCCCCTCCCCACCCCAGGAAGTCTTCCAAGGACTCGGGCCCGCCACAATCTGCAGCTTCCACTAACCCCTGGGACGTGTACCCAGTGCCGTAGATTGTTTCATGCGTCAGAACAACTCATTGAGAGCAGGCGCTGGCAGAGGGATGAACGGGACACCTGTGGGAAACAGGCAGCAGGTCCTTGCAGTCTTGAGCCTGGTCACGGCAGCCCAACCTGGCTTTCCCACAGCTGTGCCTTGATGACGCCTGGGCTCATGTGTCCAGCCAGCCATCCCTTCAACAAATACCAAGCACCAGGCCCTGGGCTGGGCACTGGGACAAGACAGACAGTGGCTCTCAGCCGAGGCACTGAAGAAGTGCAGCTTTAATTGTGACAGGGCCTGCAAGAGTGTTCAACAGTCTCATAGCGTGTGCTTCATGCCGTCAGCACCTGTGAGTCCGGCAGGGTTGAAAACCTGAATTTTGCCCAAACATCTGCCTCCCATCTCCTCTCACCTTCTACTTCATCAGGACCTTCGAGGAGCAAATCCCTTGATTTCTCACCCCCAAACCTTCCAGCCTGCACCTGCACCCACCCGTTCCTCTATCCCTCCTGATACAGTGAAAGAAGCCCACCTCCATCCAAGGCCAGCCCCTCCACCTGGGAGCAGATGTGGCCCATTCCACGTCCACAGGGACCTCACGTTCTGAAAATCCTGTGTCCTGCATCTTCCACCTCTCCCTTCCTGCCACCTCCTTTCCCATAGGCTCAAGCCTCACCCGTCCTAAAAGAGAAAGAAAGTGCCCCGATGCCAGATACCTTGTTATCCATTATTTAGCCAAGTTGTCTTCAAACATCTTGTCTACATCTCCCCAAAGAATATTGAAAAAGTCTATCAACCCATCAAATTGATTTCTAAATGTTTTCATGTCATCTTAACTATTATTTTCAACAAATAGCTGAGATGCTTTAAAGTAGAATAATTACATCACTCCCTCGATGACTTTAATAGAATTCAAATACCGAAAAGTGTAGTACCCACCATTATCCATTTTGAAATGGAACATGCTTTCTTTTAATGTTTGGAAATACAGCTGGCCCTCGAACAACACAAATTTGAACGTCAAGGAGCCACTTATATGGATTTCTTTCAACCAAACATAGACTAAAAATGCAGTATTTGCAGGATATGCCCAAATATACTGAGGGAAAGCTATCTTCTTACTTTTAAAACCTGCATTTTCATGTCCCTTCACTCAGAATGTTATCCTAAGGTAGTATGTTTATACTTGAAACTCTAGAGAATATGATTTCACATACAGAACTAAATTAAAATATATAACAAAGATGCCTGGAAAAATCTGAATATTTGGAAATTGAAAAGCACTTTTAAGAGTAACCTGTAGGTCGGAGAAGACATTAAAAAGCAAATTGGAAATATGTGGAGCCGAATGATGAAGAAAATAATATCTGGAAGTTGTGAGACGCAGCTAAAGCAGTGCTTGAGGGAAATGCAGAGCTTTACGCTGTGTTAGCAGAGAAGGGAGATCGAAGACTGGCGATCTCAGTTCCCACCGTAAGAAACTAGAGAAACAAGAGCAAGTGAAAGGCAAAGAAGAAAACAATAGCTGGAAAAGCAGAATCAGTGGAACCAAAAATTGTCAAACAAGAGAAATCAATAAAAGCAAAAGCTGGAACCTTAAAACGATCAGTTAAGTTGCTAAGTCTCCAGCTAGAAAAAAACCCCACACTTGATGGAATCAGCACTGAGATGGGACATCACCACAAGTCCTACAAACATTTAAAGGGAGATAAAGAAAAATTATGACTAACTTTATGCCAAAAGTGTTGACAACTTAGATGAAATTATTTCTGTGAAAGACATGAATTATTCAAATGGACACAAGAAGAAATAGAAAATCCAAATAGCCCTATATCTATTAAAGAAGCTGGGCTCAGCACTTCACACCTGTAATCCCAGCACTTTGGGAGGCTGAGATGGGAGGATTACTTGAACCTAGGAGTTCAAGACCAGCCTGGGCAACAGAGCAAGACCCCATCTCTACAAAAAAAATAATCAGCCGAGGTGGTGGCTTATACCTATAGTCCCAGCTCCTCAGGAGGCTGAGGTGAGAGGATTGCCTGAGCCTGGGAGGTTGAGGCTGTAGTAAGCCATGATTGTGCCACTGCACTCCAGCCTGGGCAACAGAGCTAGGCCCTGTCTCTTAAAAAAAAGAAAACAAATCATCCTCCCACAAAGAAAATTCTAGGCCTCAATCATCAATCTTACCTTTCTCTAAAGTATGACTCACCCAGCAGCTGGAGTGATCTTTCTGGAGTGCAGATCTGTCCTGCCATTCCCCTACCTGAAATTCTTCAGCGGCTTCCTCCCCAGGATGGCATTCGAGGCAACTGCTGATCCAGCTGCTGCCTCTTGACGCTGTCATCTGTAACCACCATCCTTCCCACTCTGCCCCTCACTCACCCACACGCACTGCACACGACTGCAGAGTCAAGGCAGTAAGTTTGTTGGGCATTTGTTCAGAGAAGTTTCCAAGAAGTAACATTTAAGCAGCGCCTCAAGCGCCGAGTTGGGTGAACCAGAGGAAGAAGAGGTGGAAGAGCTTCTTGCAGAGCTAACTAACTGCAGGTCTAACCTCCTTCCAGAGGTGAGAAAATCCCCACACGGGACTATCCAGCCCCGCAGCTCTCTGGCGGCAGTACCTCCTCTCCCCGCAAGGGGGCATTTGGGAATATGTAGGAGCGTGAGGTGTCAGTCACTACGGGATGCCACTGACATTTAGTGGGCCCAAGTGTCTGACATCCAGCAGTGTCCGGAACAGGCCCCACAGTGCAGAAGTGCCCTGTACTCTCAAGTTCGCCTCTGGAAGGAAGTTAGATGTGCCGTTCGCTCTGCCGGGAGCTCCTCCACCTGCCTCCCACCCCCCACCTGCCCCCTACCCCCCACCAGCATTTGACCTCTGCTTTTCTTGAAAACTTTTCTGAACTAAATGCCCAAGAAACTTACTGCATTGAGTTTGCCTCGCCTACCCCCAGCTTTTCTTAAATAGAAGTCAAGTTAGACTCCAGGAGGAGAGACTTTCAACTTGACTGTACTCAGAAAAGCACTAAGAAGGAGGGAGAGGAAAGGGTAATGTTTACTCTGTAACCAAGGCGTCCTCCCCACTCCGGAGAGAGGTCTTCGCCAGCTCTTGCTATTCCTGAGCTGTGCGTGGTTCCCCTGGAGCTGCTGGCTCACACCTGGGCTGCACTGTCGGAGCAGCTTCCTGGTGCCCACTCACCTCTCCCCTTCCTGCCTCCACCTTCCCCATCCCCATTCATCTTTGCTCTTTATTATTTTAGCCCATCTTCTGTGGGGAGCTCCAGGACTTGCCAGACTCTCCTCGTCTTTGCTCCCAGGCTGGGAGCGCATCTACCTGGGGACCCTCGGCCCTGCTCCCCAGGAAGGTCCTTGGGAAGAAAGGTGAGACTGCACTTCAACCAAGGGAAGGGCAGGAACTGTCCTGGAGCTCGCCCCATCTGCGTTTGCCAGGACACGTGGCAAAGAAGCACTTAGCCTCGGTCTTGGTATCTTTTTTTTCCCCCTAAAAAAAAAAAAAAAATATATATATATATATATATATATATATATATATATATATATATATAAAGTTTTTTTTTTTCAATAAAGATGGGGTTTCACCATGATGGCCAGGCTGGTCTTGAACTCCTGACCTCAGGTGATCCACCCACCTCAGCCTCCCAAAGTGCTAGGATTACAGGCGTGATCTTGGTATCTTTTTAAAAAATTTTTGCATTAGTAATTATGGGTTGTGGTGTTACTGAAATCTGAAAAACTCAAGAAGTCCCCCTGCGCTGTTGTGGCTGATTCTTTGCTTCTTTAAATGTACAACTGAGTCTAAAGACTTGTCAGTCAAGGCAGGAAGATTAGCCTCACCCATGTGAAGGGAAAATTGGGAAGAAAAAAAAAAGCCTTGTCTGAACTTGAAAATAAAAATGCTGATGTGGTTTTTCTTCCACAAACATATCTTACTGATTAGGAGCATGGAGCGCCCCTGGCTCCTGGGTGGGCCAGCTGTACTTGGCCTCCCCACTCTGCCGGGCCAGGCTGGCCGCCCGCAGGATGTCAGAGGCAGCGGGCCAGTGGGATCTTTGCTGATGGGTGTGGCGCATGCACATGTGCACACACAGGCACTCAGACGGTCCCCTCGGTCAGCACATTCACCTTCAGGCAGGGGATAGAAGGCAAGTCCCTGTGGAAGCAGCATGGACCCGGAGTCAGACCGGGTTGGGTTTAAACCCAGAGCTGTCACTGGGCAGGTGACAAATGCTTTGAGCCTGTTTCATGGTCTGTAAGACAGGGATCATGGTACCTACTTTGTTCAGGTCGATGGGATGATGCATGCACAGCCCATGGCCCAGCTGACACATGATAGACGCTCCATGAAAGGCCACCATTCCAGGGCCTAGTGTGGTGTGTGGCCAGACCGAGACCCTCTCCACTGCCCCCCTACCCACAACCACCCCCTGCCATCTGAGGCCGGCTTAGGCCAGGCAGCCTTTCCCTCTCTGGATTCTCTGCCCTGGGTTTGGGCTGCAGGAGAGGCCTTAGCCTCGGTGGACCTCAGTGTCGGTGACTGTGAAATGGTGCCGACACCTCTGCAGCTTCGACCACACAGGGCTTGTGGCTTGGCGTGGCCACAGACGCCTGCCAGGCAGGCGGCCTTCGCCAAGATCTGGAATCCTCCCGGGCCGGCCCGGCTGGCATTCTCTCCACAGTTTCATTGGGTTGGGTTCCAGAGCGATGGCAGCGATTGATAATGCCGTAATTGGAGTGACTTGGGTATTTTCCGAGGTGCTACCGCGATGACTCATGCTGGGCCAGCCGAGGGCCGGCACTATCCAGCCGGAGTCGGCTGCAGACCCTCAGCTGGCTCGCGGGTTCCAGGGCAAGGGTGTCTGTAGGTGACGCCTGGAGTCACCGAGATCCCACCCTTAGGAGATGCTCGTGTGGAGCGTTTGCTCACAACGGCCTGCGGGGATGGGGCTTACTCCGAGGCATTCAGCTGGCACCGAGAGCTGGCACCGAGAGCGTTTCCAGCTGCAATCTGCTCCCTGCAATTCATAACTGTAAATACCAAGTCCGCTCCTCCGCCTGGCTCCCCGCTACTCTCCGCTTCCCTCCCAGCCCCTCAGCTGCTCCCCTTCCCGTGCCCACCCTCCCTCTCCTCCCCCTTCCCTTCCGTCGTCGTCGGGGGTCCCTGCCCTCGCTTCTCCAGGTCCCTCTGAGCTCACCCAGTTCCCTTCCCACAGGCCAGGCCTTGGGGGACAAGCTCTGGCTCGGGGCCGACGGGTGCTGTGGAGGTGGAGACAGCGCGCTCCCGAGCCCTCGGCCACTCCCCCTGCCCCCGTGCAGGGCCGGGCTCCACTGCGTGTGCTTCGGCTTGGACTGGGGAGACCCGCAGTCCCCACAGTGGCCGGGGAGGACGGTCGGCACCTTCCACAACTTCCCGCCGCCCGCGTGACTGCAGCGCTGTGGCCCGGGGACGCGAGGCCACAGCCCGGGAGCCAGGAGCGCGGAGGACCGGTCTGCGTGTGCCCCGCAAAGGGGGCCCTTCCGAGACGGGCTCCCCTTCCTGCCTCTCCTGTAACCACCGGGAGCAGGAGGACCCCAGGCCCGCCAGGGCCGCCCCATGCCCCAGCCAGATCTTACAGCACCGGAGGGACCCAGCAGGGGTGGGGCCAGACGGACGAGCAGGCTGCGCCGGGTCAGGGAGAACCCGCTGTTCACAGGGTCGGGAGCCCACGTGCCCCCACTGCGGAGGGCGGGGTTGCAGCCCGGCCTCCCCGATTCTAGCAGTGGGGCCTGGGGCGAGGGGCTTCTGTTTCCTTCTCTGGGAAGCGGGGCTGAGCGACCGCGTCCCGCTGAGCGACCGCGTCCCGGGGCTGCAGTGAAGGTTTTAGGCGAGAACCGCAGCTCCGCGCTGCCCCCGGTGCTGGAGAGCCGCCCTGGCAGCCGAGGCCGCGTGTGTCCAGCGCCGATCCTGCACTGCCCTCTGCGGGATGGCCCCGCCGGGGCCTCGGCCCCCAGCCCCTCCGCCACCATCTCCGCCCCGCGCGCCCAGGCCGTTCTCGCGGCGGGTCTCGAAGATTCTCCCGCGCTCAGGGGTGTCCCGCAGCCCTCGGCGCCCCTTTCTCCACGACGACCATGAGGCGGACCCTCCCCAGCGTCTCCCAGAGCTGCAGCGAGAGTTGTTTGCATTTCACAGAAGGAGAAGCTGAGGCATGGACAGCGGCTTCCCGACCCTCGCTCAGCCTCTCCTGAGCAGTGCGCGGCCTGAACGCGTCCTGCCAAGCGCCAAGCGCCAAGCGCAGCCTCCTCCCCAGCGCGCCCGGGCCCTCTCTGCAGCCCCACGCGGTCTCCTCCCGGGTTAAATCTATCCACTCGCGCGTTCCTTGGCAGCCGTGACCGCGGCCCCCAAGCCCTCGCGCCTTTGCCCACGCTGCTGTGGCCTCCCCTGCGCGCCTGTCCCCTACCGGTCTCTGCTCTTTTTGAAAGTAAAGCCCCTCAAGTGCCACCCACTTGCGTCTCCCATTGGGATCCCCCTTCTCCCACCCCACGGCCCCTCCAGTGTCCCTCAGTCTGGTTGGGACTCCTCCTCCCCTGCCCTCCTGCTGGGTTCCCTGTTCTCCCTGCTGGCTGCTTCACCCCTGTGCTCTCCACAGAGCTTCTCTCTTCTACACTCCCTGGAAACCCATTCAGTTCTTCAAACACCAGTAATTCTCCCACGACCCCCAAATATGTGCAGGCTGGAAGCTGCCCTGAGCTCCAGACTCCTACATCCAACTTCAGGCCACCGCGATGGCTCACCTGGCACCCGCCCCAGCCCAGACCTGCCCCTACCCGAAACTTCCCAAACTCAGAAAATGATAGCTCCTTTCTCTCCGTTCCTCCCCACGAAAACTTTAGACTTGTCCCTGACCCCCTCTTTCTCTCCAGTCTCACATTTATTCCATCAGAAAATCCCAGGGCTCTACCTTCCAGACATGGCCAGAATCCCACCTCCTGGGCTAAGCCATGGCGGGCTGCCTTGCTCTTTCTGGTGGTCACAGCTGTGCCTTCCCTGGGCTCCCTGCCCCTGGTGTGGCCATGCCAAGTCCCCACCCGTCATCCTTTCTGATCTAAGTCAAATCACGTCATTCTTCTGCCAAAACCCTCTGAAGACTCTCAGCTCACTCAGCACACAGCCCAGTGTTCCTGGAGCCTGCAGAAGCATACTGCCTCACCTTCCCCTTCTGCAGCTGTGGCTGCCAAGGTGCTCCTCACTCAGGCCCGGCTTCCTCCTGCTTCAGGCCCATGGCACCAGAAGCTTCCTCAACCTGGACACTCTGCCCTCAGACATCTGCCCCCTCAGTCCCGTACCTCCTCCCAGTCTCTGCTAAAATGTCCCCTTCTCCATGAAATTGAGAAGCCTCCTCCCTGCAGTGGCTGGTCTCCCTTTCCCTGTTTCCCTGTTGTCTGGGATTTGCAGCCATCTGGCTGGCCCAGGGTCTGTTACATGCACTGTCTGGCTCACAAGGGTAGCATGTGGGCCCCTCTGCTCACACTGCATCCCTGTGCCTTGGGCAGCCCTGGCACATGGCAGATGCCCAGCAAACATCTGCTGAGCGAACAGCACAGGGACAGCCCCTTGCTCCTTTCTCAGAAGCAGGAGGTGCCACAAGGTGGTCCCAGGGGCAAGTCCTCTTCTGTCCAGGGCACTCCAGCCTTCCATTCCCACTGCCTTTCATCCAGGGCTGGAGCGGGTGGTCCTGACCTCAGCGCCCTGGATGCCCAGAGGGTCAGCATCAAAGCCGGATTAGCTCCCCAGCTTAGTCCTGGCTGCCACATTCTTGTGACAGTTGTAGAACTGGAGAGCAAGCCCAGTGAGAATCGGCAAGCCCAGTGTCTCAGCCTTGGACTCAGAGCTCTGGGAGTCCCTGCTACCACACATGCTCACACACGTGCACACACACATACATGCTCTCACACACGCACATGCACATGCACGTGCACACACACGTGCACTGCACACATGCTCACACGTGCACACACACATGTGCACACACATACATGCTCTCACACACGTGCACGCACACACGTGCACGCACACACACTCCCTGCTGCTACCACCGGTTATGGAGCCAGAGGTCCTCAACTTTGCTACCAACTCCTTGCAGCCTGGCAGGAGACTGAACCCTGGGCGGGCACTTCCTGTCACAACCCTCTTGTATGGCATCTCATCTACAGGAAGGAGATGCCTCCCTGCAAAGGAGCGGCAACAGGGTTTGCATCCCCTGCTGCTGCCACTCCAAGGGCAGGGCTGGCTCCACTGTGCCTGCTCCGCCATGGTGAGGGAGAGTTCCTCCTTCTGGACAAGCACCAGCTTCTCTCAAATAGGAAGTCTACGAGCGACCCTACTGCTCACCATGTAGTCTAAACAAGTGGAAATGCTCAAAGCACAGTGGCTCTCAGGGACCAGGTGGTAATGACCGGGGTGGGGGGGGAGTTAACCATAGTTCCCAGCTTGGCTTGATGCTGCCCGTATCACAATCAGCCCCTCAACTGGCTCTTACTTGATTTTGCCCCCACCTCGGGAAATTTGTTCTCCCCCTTCTTCCTGGCATGTGGCACCTTGGACCTTTCTTGCTGGGTCCAAGTCTCCTTCTCCAGTTCAAAGGGAAACTGCTCTCTGAACAACAATCAGAACCATGAGCCAGGGTTCCAGGCTCTCTCAGTGCTGGCACTGCAGAGAGAGTGAACGCCAGCCTTTTTGGCCTGCATGAGCAAAGCCCCGACACCCCACCAGGAGGTTGCTTCTGGCTTGCTTGCCTCTGTCCAGGTGGCCTGGCCAGCCCAGGTACCTAGTAACCTGTGTCAAATCACATTTCATTCTCTTTCTGTAAAAATTACTGTCTGCAGTTTTCCCCATCACTGCTTCCACCAATCCATTCTCCCTTGGGTGGCTGTAGGGAGGAGTTGCAGTCAGGAGAGGGCCAGCAGTCGAATGGCTTTGTGTGGGGGTCACGCGCCCTGCAAGTAGGAGGTGGCCAATACTTGATCTAAAAAGAGAGCACACTTCTGCTTCTGGCCAAAATGGGGTAACAGGTGCTTTACCTTACCTGCAACAACCGAAAGAATCAGACAGAATATATGAAACAGTGGCTTCCAAGACCTGACGTCAGGCGAAATGAAATGCAGTGATCCCAGGGAGAAAGGAAACGAGCAAGGTGAGCCCTCCAGTCGCCCCAGATTCCTGCCTTGAGAGAGTCCCCCGGCCATGGCGCAGGCGGCGGGAAGCCAGACAGCTCCCAGAAGACTCCCAAGTCGCAGAGGTGCAGCTGAGAGTCCCGGAAGACCAAGGTAACTGCTTAACCAAAGAGAGTTAAGCAGGGAGGGAAGCGAGAGATGTGCAGAGGGTCCCCCTTCAAGTGTCCCCAGAATGGGAGGAAAAGAATTGAGGCTTGTGGAGAGAATCTTTCTAAAGGATTACAGAGAACAGTACCTGGTGCCTACACAGGCCCAGGAAGAGTATCTATTTCACCAGCCAGACTGGAACAATTCGTAATTCTGGTGGGGGCATTTGGGATATTTGTGGCTGAGGCTGGAAAGGGGTGGGTTGAGTAACAAGGGCCTTGCCTGGGTAGTGGAGAATAAAATGAATCCTAGACTGACTACTTATCCAGACCTGCCTAATAAATAGATCATGAAGAGTGAGACTAATTCCAAGTAACTTCCCTGCATCCCGGACAAAGCATATTAAAGCAAAGTTATCCACTGTTTTACCAAATGTCAAATATCCAGTCGAGATCATGAGACATACAAAGCAGGAAACATCAACACTAATATAATGAGGAAATGATTAAGCAATCGAAACTAACTCATGATTGACACAGATGTTACTATTAGCAAAGAAGGACATTAAAGTAGTTATGGTTCACACCTGTAATCCCAGCACTTTGGGAGGCCGAGGCAGGTGGATCACTTGAGGTCAGGAGTTTGAGACCAGCCTGGCCAACGCGGTGAAACCCTGACTCTACTAAAAAAAAAATACACAAATTAATCAGGTGAGGTGGCACACACTGTAACCCCAGCTACCGGAGGCAGGAGAATCACTTGAGCCCTGGAGACAGAGGTTGCAGTGAGCGGAGATCATGCCACTGCACTCCAGCCTGGGTGACAGAGTGAGTCTCTGTCTCAAAAAAAAAAATAAAAAGTTAATCATGTTACCGTTGCCACTTCTGTCTAGTTTGTGGAGTCTGTTTCAAAGCCAAAGACTAAATAATGATATTTTAAAACACAAAAGTAGGGGGGAAATGAATTGGCAACATATTTGCACTATTAAAAAATGGGAAAGAAAATACTCCTCGCAGAGGAAAAATACCAGAGGGAAATGTGGATCTGCACAATGAATGAAGAACATTGAAAATGGCACCTCCACGGGTATGTAGGATCTAAAAATCTTTTAAATTCTCCTTAAAAGATAGTTGAAAAGAATGCTGAAATAAATGGAAAGGTATCCCGTATTCATGGACTGGAAGACAATGTTGTTAACACGGTAATACCGCACAAAGTGATCTCTAGATTCAATACAGTAGCTATCAAAACTTCAATGGCCTTTTGCAGAAATAGAAAAAGCGAATCCCCAAATTCATATGTAATTGCAAGGGGTCCCAAAGAGGCAGGAAATCTTGAAGAAAGTTGGCGGCGTCACACTTCTGCTTTCGTAACTAACTACGAGATGATAGATTTAAACCTGACTATATCGGCAATCACATTAAACACAAATAGTCTAAACACCCCTGTCTTAGTCCCTTCAGGCTGCTCTAACGAAGCACGTTAGGCTGAGTAATTTATAACCAGCTCACCATTCTGGAGTCTGGGAAGTCCAAGATCGAGATGTCAGCAGGCTGGGCGTCTGGTGAGGACTGCTGTTTCAAAGATGGCACCTTGTAGCTGTGCTCTCACGTGGTGGAAGGGACAATCACCATGAGATTAAAAGTGAAAGGACAGAAATAGACATAGCATAATAACTGTTGTCACAAGAAAGCTGGAATAGCTGTATCATCGAAGCGAATTTCAGAGGAAAGAATATTACCAGGGATAACGAAGGCCGCCAAATAATTATAAAGGTGTCAACTAATCAACAAGACAACAGTCTCAAATACCTCTCTATTTAATGACAGTGCTTCAAAACGCATGTGCAGACTGATGGAACTGAAGGAAGAAGGATACCACAATCATGGCCAGTGATTCCAATCACTGATACATCATCTCTCAATCATCAATAGAACAGACAGACAGTCAGTCAGGATATAACAGGAGATCTGAGCAACATTAGCAGCCAGCTGGACCGAAGTACAATTTGTAGAACGCTCTGCTCAGTCACAGCAAAATAAACCTTCTTTTTAAGTGTGCAAGGAACACTTACCAAGACAGACCATATTCTGGTCCATAAAATGTACAAGGATTCAGCTTACACAAAACATGTTCTCTGACCATAATGGAAATCAGAAGCACAACAATTACTGATATATTGACGATCCCCAGATATATGGAAATCAAATGACATACTTATATTCCATTAGCCAAAGAAGAAATCAAAAGTAAAATTAGAAATTATATTAACCTGAATGAAAGCGGAAACACAGCACAGAATGTGTGAGAAAGTCCTAAGGCAGAGCTGACTTAACTTCAGAGGCTGCCAAATGCCTATATTAGAAAAGACGAATGATCTCAAATCAGTGACCTCAGTTCCACCATAAGAAACTAGAAAAAGAGTAAATTAAACCTAAAGTCAGCAGAAGAAAGGAAATAATAAGGATCAAAGTGAAAGCCGATGAAATCGAAAATAGAAAGTTAGTAGAGGAAGAGAATGAGACAACTGGCTGGCGCTTTGGGAAGACCCATAAAGCTGATAAAATTCCAGCCAAACTGATCCGGAAGAAAGAGAGAGAGAAGATACCAATGACCAGTATCAGAAATGGGAAAGGTAGCGTCACTGCAGAGTCTACAGATGGTAAAGGGCTGATAAAGGGATACCATGAACACATTTATGCCTATCAATTTGACAACTTAGATAAAATGATTGGATTCTTTGAAAGACACGAGCTTCCAAAGCTCGTTCAAGAATAAATAGAGAACTGGACTATCCCAATATCCGCGAAAGAAATGAAATTGCACAAAGAAAACTTCTGATCCAGATGCCTTCACCAGCGAATTGTAAGAAATGCTTAAGGAATTCTATACAAACCGTCGAAATATTAAAGAAGAGGATATATTTCCCAACTTATTCCATGATACAACATCGGAGACAGACAGAACAGAACTACACTGTTCAGGTCTATAAAACTGTCTCCCTCATGAATGCAGATGCAGAAATTCTAAACAAACTTTAGTCAGCTGAATCCAACAATATATGAAAAGAGTAACACAAATACCACGGAGGGTTTATCCCAGGAATGCAAGGTTGGCTTAAAAATTAATGTATTTACCATACTTTTTAGTTATCAAACTTGAAAAAAAAAACTCACATAATCATCTCAATAGATGCAGAAAAGGCATCTGACAAAATCTAACATCTAATCCTTATAAAAACTCTCACCAAAGCAGAAATAGAAGGGAACTTCCTCAACCTGACAAAAGACATGTACAGACACCCTGCAGATAACATCATACTTAACGATGAAAGGCCGAATGTTTCCCCCTGCGACCAGGAATAAGAGAACGATGTTCTCTCACCGCTTCTATTCAACATTGTACTGGAAGTCCTGGCCAGGGAGATGGGTCAAGAAAAATAAATAAAGGAAATCCACACTGGAAAGGAGGAAACAGAACTGTCTGTATTTGCAGAAGACGTGATCATGTATGCAGAAAACCCAGTGAAGCTGCGAAAAGCTGCTAGAACTAGTCGCTGAATGTAATAAGGCTTTAGGAACAAAATCTATACACAGAGTACACTAGCAACAAGCAACTGAAAAAGAACTACTTGGCCGGGCGCGGTGGCTCACACCTGTAATCCCAGCACTTTGGGAGGTCGAGGCGGGCGGATCACGAGGTCAGGAGATCGAGACCATCCTGGTCAACGAGGTGAAACCCCGTCTCTACTAAAAATACAAAAATTAGCTGGGCATGGTGGCACGTGCCTGTAATCCCAGCTACTCGGGAGGCTGAGGCAGGAGAATTGCCTGAACCCGGGAGGGGGAGGTTGTGGTGAGCCGAGATCGCGCCATTGCACTCCAGCCTGGCACCTAGCGACAGAGCGAGACTGTCTCAAAAAAAAAAATACTTAAGGATAAATCTGACACAAACGTGAAAAACCTGTATATTAAAAATACACAGCTGAGTGCTACACAAATGGAGAGGGATGTTGGAAGACTCCAAATTGTTAAGATGCCATCTTCCTCCCAAATTGATCTATAGAGTCAATGTAATTGCAATAAAAATTCCAACAGGCTTTTTTTGTAGAAACTGACAAACTGACTCTAAAATTCATATGGAAATGTGTGGAAAATAGATGAACCAAAACAACTCCCCTTCCCTCCCCTTCCCTCCCCTCCCCTCCCCTCCCCTCCCCCCTCTGCTCCCCTCCTTCCTTTCTTGCTCCCTTCCTTTCTCTCTCTCTCTCTCTCTCTCTCTCTCTTTCTCTCTCTTTCTGATGGAGTTTTGCTCTTGTTGACCAGGCTGGAGTGCAATGATATGTCACTGCAACCTTCACCTCAAAGGTTCAAGTGATTCTCCTGTCTCAGCCTCCCAAGTAGCTGGGATTACAGGTGCACAACACCACACGCCCAGCTAATTTTTGAATTTTTAGTAGAGATAGGGTTTCACCATGTTGCCCAATGGGCATTGCTGTGTTCAGTAGAAAGAAATGCAAACCTGGGCTGGGCACGGTGGCTCACGCCTGTAATCCTAGCACTTTGGGAGGCCAAGGCAGGTAGATCATGAGGTCAGGAGATCGAGACTATCCTGGCCAACATGGTGAAACCCTGTCTCTATTAAAAATACAAAAAATTAGCTGGTCACGGTGGTACGCGCCTGTAGTCCCAGCTACTCGGAAGGCTGAGTCAGGAGAATTGCTTGAACCCAGGAGGCGGAGGTTGCAGCGAGGTGAGATTGTGCCACTGCACTGCAGCATGGGTGGCAGAGCGAGACTCCATCTAAAAAAAAAAATTAGAAACGAATCAAGGTCCACTGGCAGCCCAGAGGCCTCGAGAGGGAAAGCAGAGCTCAGTCTGGGCTTCGCCTTGGGCAAGTCCCCTCCCCCAGTTGACCCACAGTTTCCCCCTATAAAGTGAAGGCAGGAGCTGGAATCTAAGGACACGCTGAGGAAATCCGGCCGCGGTGCAGCCAGCTGGGGTGGAAGGTGTCACTGGTCATCTGTGTGATTTTGATGCTTGCCTTGGCCACGTGTGCGAACTTCTACCTAGTTTGTCACCAGCTCTGCCTCTTCCTCACCCACCTGTGACCCAGGCACATTCTTGTGACCTCTCTGAGCCTCAGTTTCCCTATCTGTCGAGTCGAGATCACAGCACTGACCTCCAGGGCTCACTGGGAAGTGGGGGTGAGGGGTGCCTGTCGATCGCCCAATGCAGTGGCTGGCACTGGCCGTGAGCTCAGAACATGGCAGCCAGAGCTATCCACCAGCAACTTTCAAGCCAGAGCCCTCGCCAGGCTGCCTGCCAGCTGCCAGAGACCAAGCTCCGGGTGACCCCTCTGCCGACTGCCGTCCCCCCTCCCCTTCTCAAGCACCAGGCAAGTCCACGGCCGCCCTGCTCCGGAGTGGGACCCAGGTGGCGGGCGGGGGTAGAGAGAATTCAGGGTGCTGCCTTCTGTCCTTCACACCCTGCAAGGGGCCCCTTCCAATCAGAAGCTGTTTCCATGGCAACCCTGCTGGGCCCCATCCTCGCCTTTGCAGCCAAAGACTCCGCTGCAGGCCGGCCTCTCCACTGTCCCTCCTCGAAGGCGTGATTGGTCTGTTCTCCCCTGTGAATATGTCCAACAACACGTTTGAACAGAGTCGCTTCTCACAGCCCATCCTCAAAGCCAGCACCGAGGCCCCACACCCCACCCCCCACGCGCCGCCCCTCGCTCAGCTGTGGCCCCCGCCTGCCCAGTAGGGCAGATTGCCTGGCAAGCAGTCAGCTTGTAATTAGCACTCATTAGCGCTCCAGCAATCTGCAGACGAGTCACCTGTGGCCAAGTCCCTTCTGAAGGATTGAAATGATTCCCGTGGGCTTCAAACATCAAAGGGTGCGGAGCTGAGCGAGAGGCAGGCAGCGGCCCTTTGTGTCGATTTCTGCCCCTTCCTGCTCTTCCACCCCGAAAGTTGTCATCTGTGGAATGGGCCGGCAGGGAGGGTGGCTGAGGTGGCACTCACAATGGGTCTGGGGAGCTGGGCGGGGCTGGGTCCTGGCCCCCCAGCCAGCTGTCCTTCCTGAGAAAGCGTCTCTGCTTCACGAGGTCCCTGCAGAAGGAAACCCAAGTCCAGCAAGAAGATGACGCTGTTGCGTGTGAGGGGGGCAGTGGTACAAGCAGGGAGGAGTCATCCTTGGGGAGCTCACAGCTTGGGGAGAGGCAGAGGGGTCTTGGGGTGGACCCAGGCCCCAGCATTTCTAGAAGAAGAGAGGGCTGAGGGGTTGGGGAGGTGGTCAGTGGTCCCCACACAGGGAGAGCAGAGCATGTGCCAAGGCCCAAAACAGGCATCTGAGCCTTGACTGCACTGGCCGACCAGAAAGGGCGGCCTCCCCACTGCGAACACCACCTGGCCTTCCCTCTCTCCTTCCTACACACCCCTCCCTCCTTCCCTTCCTCCTTCCTACCCTCTGTCCCTCCTTCCTACCCACTTCCTCCATCCGTCCTTCCCTTCTTCCTTCCCTCCTTCCTTTCCGCTTTTCTTTCCTCCTTCCCACACACTTCTGCCTTCCCTCCCTCCCTCCCTCCCTCCTTCCTATCATCTGGTAGTCAACAAATAGATCCTACTTTAGAATCAAAGACTCTTAGACCTCAAATGCTCTGGTCCTGGGCCCAGCTGGCCTGTCTCCCAAATGGGAGAACTCAGCGACAGGGATTTGCATGAATTGCGCTGCGCCTGGCAGACCGTGATCAGAACCCAGACCCCTGGACTCTTGAGCTGTGGTCTTTCCGTGACACAAAGCTGCTGTGGCCTCCGCCTTGGTGCAGGGGCAGGGAGTGCTCTCTGTCTTGTTTTAAAGCCTGCCACATTTCTCTTCTGGTTTCAAATTGATGTTCTGAGAATAGTTGGCTCTATCTGCAGAGAAAGTCCCTGTCTGTAACGAAACCTTCAGAGACAGGGAGGACATGCTGGCAAATCATCCTCTTCTGAAGGATGTAGGGGACAGGAGAGGGCTCAGCCGACAGGACAGGCTCTGGGACGGCCCTTGGTGTTTCCCTGGGGTGGGGACCTCTACTGTGCCTTGGGGGACGTGTGCAGCCCCGAGGAGGGCAGCTCCTGACCGTGCAGTGACTGCTTAAGAGTGACAGCTCCTCAGGCCCTGGGAACAGCAGGGAGGGGCTGGGGACAGGGGCTTTGGGGAAGGCAGGCCCCATGGCCTCCAGCCCGCCTGGAGACTCAGCCACCTGCGTGACCTCCCTGTGTCCAGGCCCCAGGCCACCCAGGGACGACTCCTGGCAGCTCTGGGCAGTGGTCAAGTCCTTGAGGAAGAGTGGAAGGGGTGGCCAGGCTGAGGGCACCCAGGGCTGTGGGGGAGGGGTGGACCCCGGGGACACAGCTGAACCCTGGCCAGGGTCTGTCTGCTGGCCGCCCACCTCCGAGGATGGTCTGTCTTTCCCAGCACGGATTGTCAGGAATGGGGTCAGGGCCGGGGTGCATGTATTTGGGTTCATCAGATATCCCTCCTGCGAGGTCTGCCTTGGCCTTGGTGCAGGAGAGGATGTTCGTTCTGGCTGCACCCCATGGGTTGGGGGGGTGGAAGGGAGAAGAACGCACGGGAATCATCGATCCCATTGACTTCCCGGGGCTGTGGGAAGAGGTCTCTCTCCTGCAGGATTTTTGAAGCGCAGTTTGGCTGGGCTTGGGCGTCTTCTTCACTAATTGAATTCCATTTGTGCCGGAGAGAACAGAAAAAATACTGTTTGGCTGTGCCGGCCCCTCCCCCTGCGGCGAGGAGGAGAAAAGTGTGGATGGAGAGGACGCCCTTCAGGCCGTGTGAACGAGCCCCAGCTGTGCTGACCCGAGTGCCCGAGGCTCCTCACAGGGCAGGTGTCCCCGGGACAATAGCCCCCGGCCCCCTGGGCAGCCTTCAGGGGCAGTGGCAGGCACTGGGGATGGGAGGGGCAGGGACCACCCTGGGGAGAGAATGTGGGAGCCAGCCGGGGTCCTGGGGGCAGAGCCTGAAGGAAGCCCCGGGGCACCGCCCTGATGAATGCAGCCCCGGTGAGAAGCGCCCGTGTGAATCCCCATTCAGAGCAGAGCTCTTGTTCTCTGGAGTCTGCTGCCCGGGCAGCCGCAGATGTCCCAGAGCGGAGTGGACGATTCTGCAGACACAAAGGCGCTTGTCGGGAGCTGCTGCTGTGTTTTGTTTGGGTTTGGGTTTTTTCGAGCCAAAGCCAGTGAAGTGAGGGAGGCCTTCGCTTCAACTTGACCTCCTGGTGGCTCCCAGCACCCCGCCGGCCGGCCGGTAGGTCCCAGGATGGCTGCAGTAAGCCAGTGAGCCCGGGCCACCGGGATGCCGCCCAGCCCCAGCGCTCCCGTGGCAGCTGCCCTCCCAAGAGCAGTGGTGACCAGGGGAATGATCATGACAGTGGCGGAGCACTGTTCATGGCCGCTCATGGGTGTCTTCTCATGTCCATGTTATGGATGAGGAGACTGAGGCTGGGAGGCTAAGTGGCTTGCTTCCACGCTCACACAGCCCCACGGTGTCCAGGGTGAGTGCTTCTCGCCCGGGCTCTCTCTTGGATGCCCCTGTGTCCAGCCTTGTCCTGGCACTCCTTAAGGGGAGGAGGCTGGAGCCACCCAGCTTCTGGGGCTCAGGGCCTTTCCATCCTCGGGGGCCCGTGGCTGGCGGACACCTCCCATCTCAGAGCCAGGCCTCCCTGCTATCTGTCACACCTTATGGGGTATAGGCCCACTGAAGACTTTACCTGTGACCAACGTTGTTAGAGATGGGAGATTGACCCCAGCAGACACTCACGTCCACCCTGGCTCTTACGGCTGCGTGAGCCATCATCGGTGGTCTGACTGGCCTGGCCCTGGCGGCTGACAGGCTCCGTATATCTCTGGGCCATGTTGGCTCAGCTGCATCCAGCAGTTTAATGCAAACATTGCACGTGCAAACATTGCACGGGAGAAGCTGGCAAACCCTGTCCCGACCAGGGCCATGGTCCAGGTCCTGGGGGGGCTCACGCTGCTGTGGCGGCTGAAGATATGGGGAAGCCCCCAAGACCAGCAACCCTTTATCCATGCTGTGGGGGACTAAGGAGAAGGGGACTTGCCTCAGGTGGCTCCCAGTCCAGTGACACCCCCCCCGCCCCCGACAAGGGTGCTCCTCGTGTAAAGTGGGCTAATGGAGGTGGCCCAAGGAGCACTGACCCTGAAACAGACAAAGCCACCACTGGCTGGGTGTTCCACATTGTCACCGAGTCAGCCTGACGGGCATTGTCTTCAACAGAGCCCCAGCACCCGCCCCGGAGGACGGCACTGATAGAGAGGAGCCAGGAGCACAGAGACGTTAACCGACTTACCCTGTCACACAGCAGTAGAGGAAGGGACCCACGCAACCCCGCCCTCCTGGGCTCCCAGCAGTAGACAGATGAAGGATGAGGGGGTACCCAGGGAAGGGGGCAGGGACCGGAGGACCAGGAGCTAAGGCTGGGAGCCGGGAGGACGGCGGCCGGCGCTCGAGTGAGTGTGGAGCCAATGCCAGGCGCCAGGACTTGCTCTGCATTGGGAAGCCACGGGGAAGGTCAGCGCCGGGAGCCAGGTGTGGGCCGTCACAGTGGCTCCCTCTCCAGGCCACCCACCCCACTTCCACCCCACAGGTGGAGTGTGGGCGGGCAGGGCCCAGCAAGGGTGCTGCTTTCCTGGGCTGAGTCACACCCAGTGGCCTCGGGGATGGGGAGACGGGCAGATGTCGGGGAGAATGTTGAGGCTGGTGATCGGTGACAGCCATGGCCTAGCCAGCTTGGGCACTGCATGCGCCATCCAAAGCCCAGAGGCCTGGGAGAGGAGCTGGCCCAGTGGGGCAGTTGGTGGAGAGCCAGGCCGGGCAGCTGGGAGACTGGGCTGCAGAGCCTCAGGGCGCCCCGGCCTTCTCTAAGGGTGCCGAGCATGGGGGCTCCTCCCAGGGCCAACACAGCACTCCTCAGGGATTTACTCTCTGGAGTGGGACTCTGACATCGCCGCTGCCACCCAACCTTCCTTGCTGGGCCGGCCTTCACTCGGCTGAGAATGATGACGTGGTTGATAATTGCAGCCACCATCATCCGGCACGTTTCACATGCTGAGCCCTCAACCCCAGATATTCATGCCACCTGCGGCCCTGCCCCCGCGCTGTTCTTACCCTCAAGGTCCCTGTGCAAGTGGCCTTTGGTAGGTTCTTTGCATGTATTTTCTCTGCTCCTTGCAATAGGCCTGTCCCCATTTTACAGATGATAAACTGAGCCATGCAGAGGAGAAGTAACTCCCTCCTGTCCTCTGAGTGTCCTAAAGACCCTCCTTTGCCTGGTGAGTGACACACCGAGCCCCTCCTGTGAGGGCGCAGGTAAGTGGCACCCCTCAGACCCGCCTCTCTGGGCGGACTGACCCAGCTGTGGCAGGCACTTCCTCACCCAGCCGTGGGCACAGGCCAGACCCTGAGCCCAGCGGCCCTATAATTTCAGATGTAGCTGGGCATGTGTGTGCTATCGGGTGATACTTAAATCCTAACCTTTTCAAAAGCAAACCCAAGTAACTACATATTTGAGAACCATAATTCCAAGCTTGGAGGCCTCCCTCAAGGCGACGGGGAGTGTGGCATTGTGACCGCTAACCCCGTCCCTCTGCGGCCTTGGGCTTGAAAGTGTCTGTGTCCGGCGGGAGGTGAGCTGCTGACTCCAATGCCTGTCCAGCCCACACCTCTGCGTGGCAGCGTGCAGCAGGACTCCCAAAGCTCGTGTCCAGAGCAGAGCCTGGTCTCCACCTGAGACTGGGTAGTGGGGAAACACTGCCTCTGGCCCCAGTGAGCATGGAGGGCTGAGATGCCCGGCAGCACATGCCACCGAAGGCTCAGATGAGGGCTGGTCAGGGCTGGCGGCTGGGAAGGCTGTGGACACCTCGGGCCCCAGAGCAAAGCCTTAGAGGGAGCCCAGGGTCCCGACCTGGAGCGGTGCAAGGCCCGGGGGTACAGGGAGAGTGTGGGAAGGGCCCCCGCTCACACCAGCTGCACGCCGTGGGCCGTGAAGAACTAAGGGATGTTTGAAGAAGATGGGTTTCAGTAGAACAGCCTAGAACCACCGGCAGCCGGCAGGGAGTCCCCGCCCTTATCTCACTGGAGGCTCCACGGTGCCGTCAAGGGCGCTGAGCCAGGCTGCCCCTCACGTGGGGACTGGGTGAGGGCCTGGCCCGGCCTGGGGACCGACAAGGTCTTGCTAGGGTTTATTGTACAACTGGGTAGTGACGGTGCCTGCCCCGAGTCCTGGGTTCAGTCAGTGAGGGTGTGACAGGGAGATGAGCCTGGCCGGGCAGCCAGGGGAGGACGGTCTCCCTCGGCACACGTCTGTCTTTGAGAGGCCACCAGGACATGGCTGTCATTGTCCCTGTCACTGACAGCTGGAGAGAATGGCCAGGCTGTGGGCAGGGCAGTGCAGGAAGGGGGCTGGGCGGGAGGTGCTGGGACGGGGCCAGGCTCCTTCCTGCTGGCTTCCCTGTGGATGGGTGGGCTGACTGACGGGGTACACATTTTCTTTGATTAAGGTAGTGATAGGTTTGCACAATAGAGAT
This sequence comes from Callithrix jacchus, assembly GCF_049354715.1. Lineage (NCBI taxonomy): Eukaryota > Metazoa > Chordata > Mammalia > Primates > Cebidae > Callithrix > Callithrix jacchus. The sequence goes on along the minus strand of NC_133502.1, from coordinate 214,093,585 downwards.
TTCAGCAATTTCTGGAAGTGCAATTATGTGCCAAGAGCCCTTGCCTGGGAGCCGGGACACACATCCTGGACCGAGCCGTGGTGACCAGGCACCCCTCCTGAAGCCTGGGCTCCCTGCTCAGCCTCACTGCCACCGTCCTGCGGGCGGCCGCCTCTTCCCTCCTTGAATTTGTCTGTTTCCCCTCCCACCTGATCCCTTGCTTCATTTGAGGTTGGGTCTGAGCACTGCCCCACAGCCTTCCTTGCCCCAGCCGGAGGCCTCTGCCCCTCTGGGAGCCTGCTGGGGGCCTCGTGGGCGTCCATGGAGCTGGATGGGGGAGGGCTTCCCCTGCACCCCAGTGCAGAGATAGGGAGCCTGGCCTGGGGTGACCACCTACCCCCTACCCCATGGAGCTCATAGAGTTGGCCAAGATGGCCTCCTTCCCACAGGGGCTGCACCGGGCTCCACTCCCCAGGGACGGGGACTTGAGGACGGGGTGGAGGGGGTGGGCGGGGGGGGCGCGGAATGGCCCAAGGCAGCGGTAGGCAGGAGGTGGCCAGTGCCAGAGCCCCTCCCACCACACCCTCTTGGCCTCATTCCTCCCCTGCGCTTCACGCTCACCCTCATGGTGTCCCCTCTGACTGTCCCCTCGCCACCACTGCCTGCCTCAGCCATCTCAGCTCACCACCTCCACCACCTGGGGGGGGGTCTCCCTGCCAGGCGTGAACTCGGCGCGGTGGGGTGGGTGGAGGGGTGGACATGTGCCCTTTCCCTGTGCCTGGGGGACCTGGGGAGTCAGGGGTGGAGGGAGGAGCCTGGCGCCGAGGCCTGGAGGGATCAGCGGGGACCATGGTGTCCTGGGCCTGTGGTACACTCCCCACTTCAGTCTGAACAGGACCTGCCTGGGAAGCACTTGGATTCCGCTGACTGGGACGAGGTCATGTGACCGTGACTCAAGCACCCAGGGGCCTGGGAGAACAAAGCCGCCAAGCAGCCAGCAGCAGTGACCCAGCATCCCAGGCTGGCCGCCTCTCTCCAAACACATTAGCAGGCTTGTGGGAGATGCATGCTCCCTCCTCCCTCATCACTCACGACACAAATGCCATTCCCAGGTGGCTGCGGGCCAGACTGGCTCTGCTCGAATGCCGGCTGAGCGGGTCCCAGCCCCAGACCTTGGCGGTCCCTGCCCCCTGCAAGCCCAGTGCTGCCATCTGCATCTCAAAGGGGGCAGAGAGGGCCCAGGGCACTGACGGGCACTGGGCTGGGCTGCCTCCTCGTCCAGGGCACCCTGCACCCAGCCTGCCCCCAACACTTGGGCCTGACACATCTTCCAGTGCCTTCTATGGAGGGTCTCAAGTGGCGGGGGGCATGTGCTCCTGGGCCCTCCATGTCAGGTTCTAGGGAAGGAGGGCCTGGAAGGACTCCAAGCCTACCTGACTCAGGTACAGCCCCTGGCCCTACCTGCCACAGCACCCTTTTTCCTGCAGCTCCTAGCACAGGCGGCTCGATCCACACACACACACACAGGGTTCCGCCTAGGTCTTTGCACATGATAGCCCCCCTCCTGGCAGTTCTTCCCTCTCTCTGTCACCCAGGCCCATGAATGTTCTTCCTATGCATTTCACTCAGATGCTCCCTACTCCATGAAGCCCTCCCTGACTGCACTCCAGACTAGCATGCCCAAGGGCTGGCCATACTTCAGATCTCACAAACACACACGTACTCACACACACACACACACACACACGTACATTCACACATGCACACACATACACATGCACAAACGCACACACATATATTCGTGCTCACACACGTACTCATACACGGTCACACATGCACACACATTCACACAGGCACACATTCATGCACGCGCTCACATGCTCACGCACACACACACACACACACACTCCTGGCCCTCCAAGTGCCCTCCAGGTGGTCCTCAGACCTCGGCCAGGCCTTTAGTCACATCCTGGCAGAAGACTGGCTGGAGTCTGGTGGCCAGGTCAGGCGAGTGGCCTGGGCAGCCTCCCTGGGCACCACCTGATGGGGGCTGGACCTGCCCAGTTGCTTCCTCGTTGAGACCCGCCCTCCCCAGTGGGGTGAAGCCAGGGATTCCTCCCTGCCCCCATGGCTGCCACAGGCTCTTGGCCGTGGGCAGAGCTGATGGGCCCCAGATTGGAGTTGGGGCAGGCCTCTGAGGGTCGCAGGGTCAGGTGATGCTGGGGGCCCCACTTTGGTTGAGGGAAGATGACCCAGTCCTGGCTGAAGCCCAGGTACTTCCCCACAGGTCCTGTACCCATGTCCCTGTGGGACAGGGCCGAGAGTCCCCGTGGGGACAGCGCGAGCTTCCCTCGGGATGGCATGGGGTCAGTCCCAGCTGAAGTGGGGCCCGCCCTGGTCCTAGCTTTGGCTCTGGTTAGTTTCCCTGGGTGTAATGAGATGGCACCCACAGGGCAGTTTTGCGGGCTCGGCGATGTAATCATGGCACGTGAGAGGCTGGCGGACGGCGGGGCTACCCAAGTACCTAGGGCTTGCTCTTCCGGCCTCGGGAACATGCCCCTCCCCGGCACAGCCCCTCACTCAGCCCCAGACCCAACCCTTCTTCCAGCTCACCAGGCATCCTGGCTACCCACCGCCTCTCCCCTTGAATAAACACCAGCTGCCTCACAGGCCCAGAGCACTTCATTCCGTCTCTCTCTGGATAGCTTGGGAAGTGTTTTCTAAACACAGAAATGAGCCCACGCCCCCTGCCCTCGGCTCCCACCAAGCCCCTGGGTGTTCTCACGGCAGAGGCCCCACCCACCCAGTGCCCACTCGTACGTGTCCTCCAAGACCTCACTCCTTCCCTTTTCCTGCCTGGCCCCTCAAAACCCCACACCTGCTGTTGGCCTGAGGCTGCCCACCATCCTGCCTTGCTCAGGTCAGCTGTGGACCCTGGGCACAAGTATGGAGTCATCTGCTCAGTCTGTTCGGTGACAGGCCCAGGGCTCAGTCTCTGACCCTCAAAAAACCCTCAGGCAGGCAAGGCCTAGGACAGCCAGAGGCCTCCTGCTACGGTCCAGCTCCACCTGGCCGAGCCGGGCCAGGCTCCAGGGCTCCTCCTCTGGGCCCCCCTCCACCCCACCCTTCCCTGCATCTCAGGCGTCACTCTGACCCCTGGCACAGGGGCACTCTGCCATCGGGAGCAGAAGGTGGTCTTTCGGGGGCCTGGCTTGGCTTTTGGCCTGTGGTCACTCCTTGACCACCTACGCCTGGGCAGCATTGAGCCCCCAGGACAGGCCACCCCTGAACAGAGTGGTGAGGATGAGGGGCTCCCAGCCATGGCCTCAAGGACCACCTGCCACCCCACCTCGCCATCCTGCTGTCCCCCTCTGCCCCGAAGCACATGGATTCTTTCTGAGACATGGGTTTCAGTGTTGCTGGCTGGGCACCTCTGAGGGTCACTGGCAGTTGGGCTAAGGGGGTCTGGCCCACCCAGGCATTGAGAGGCCAACCAGGGGTCTCAGGTCCATCTGAGTAGCTGGAGTCATCTGGGAGGCGACACCCAGCCTTGGGGCCAGGCTGGGTGGGTGCTGATGGTGGCAGGGACCTGGGTGTGTCTTGCTGTTCTTCTCAGGCCTCTTCTGGGGGCCGGGTGCCCTTTCAAGGATGGAGGGGACCCTCAGCAAGCCGGCCCGCCGCATTTTGTTCCCATCCTGATGGGAAGCTCCAGTGGGGCCCCTCCCCCTCCTGGCGGGGCCGTGACTAAAGCCGAGCCCTGCCCGCCCCAGTGACTGGGCCTGGCTTTGTGCGCTGGCCTTTCTTTCTCTGCCGGACCATGGAAAAGGCGGCGTCAGCGCCCGCTTTGTCTGGCCCCTCCGCGCCGCTGTTCTCAGGCCGGGACAAAGCCGCCTGGTTCACAGCCGCCCGGGCGGATGCAGCCATTCACTGTTTGGATAATTCGACCACAAAAAGCGTGTGGCCCTTTCGCCTCCATCAGCGGGACTCAGCGCCCCGCCCCCACGGCCTTTCAGGCTCTCGGGAGAGAAAATTCCCACAGGTTCCCGAGGCGGGCGAGAGCCCAGGACACAGCTGCTGTGGCCTCTAACAGCCCGTTTAAATCCAGGGCTGGCTCTGTGGCCGGGGTGAGGGATCGATTCTCCATCGAAAAACAGGACAAGAGCCCCCGTCCCAGAGGCAGGGTCCTGGGGCCCTGATGCGCTCTGCCCTCCCCTCCCCACTGTGAGCCAGTGCAAGGCTCTGGCCAAGTCCTCCCTCCCTCGGGCCTCAGCTTCGTTTCTAGAGCTGCAAAACTTGGGGATGAATCATGTTTGCGTCCCAGGGGTCACGGGGCCTGGGTCGGGTCACCGAACCCAGAGCTTGGCACATGGTAAGAATTGGAAAGCACCCAGCCCTTCCTCCCACACCCACGGGTGCTCTGTGCCCCACAGGCTGCAGAGTGCGGGCCATGGGTGTGAGAGGCGGAGGGGGTGTGTGGACATGTGTGCAGTAATCCGGCTGCCACACTGAGAAAGCGACGCACCGCTGGACCCCACAGCCGAGGCTCTCTATGTCCTGCCAGACCTCTCCCTCCCTGCTCTGCTCTCTCCTCAGCTTCGGCACAGCCTCGCCTCCTCCCTCCAGGAGTTCAGGCCCAGGGCTCTCCCATATCCGCCGTTCTCCCTGCCCGCGTCCATCCTTCGGCAAACCCCGCTGGCTCCACCTCTGTGCCATGTTCGGAATCAGACGTATCCACCCCCAGGTCCCAGCACTGCCCTCCCTCTCCTGGCAGCTGCAGCGGCCTCTGCCCACTTTCCCTGCCTGCCTCTGCCTCTCTTCCCCTCCACACCAGGGCCAGACAACCCAAGGGCCACCTTTGAATGTGGTCGGTGGCCATGGAATTAGCAAATGATCAGCCTGAGCCCTTGCCCTGGGGGGTCAGTGCCTGTAGCAGCCAGAACCAGCAGAATCAGAGCCCCACTCCCCAGCAGACAGCCCCCTGAGGGCCGTGCGGACCGGGACACCTCCAGGCCTGCTCTGGCTGTCTTGACTGTGAAGTGGGCAACAACTCCTCTGCCTTCTCGGCCACACGCGGGCCCCAGGCACTCTCAAGTCCCCATCACTGCAGCCCTGAGTGTGGTCATGCTGCTCCTAGGGACAGGCAAGCAGCCCTTCACAGGGACTCTCACTGGAAGGAGAAGGGCGGGCCCAGAGACCCCTCGGCCATACACAGCAGCCTCTGGAAAGAGCTCCCACGCAGGCTGGGGCATCTGCTTCAGGTCTCTTGGCAGCAGCTGCCCAGAGCTGCCTGTGCTGGGAACGCCTGAGCCCTGTGGAGCTGATGCCCCACCTGCTCCTGGGCGCTTCTGTCTGGGCAGGGCCCTGGGCTGCGGGAGCCACCACAGGAGGCTTTTGCAGCTGTGGTCTGGGGCTGCGGTGAGCAGGCTGGGGCCCCACTGGGGCCTGGCTGGGACGTGTGAGCAACCTCTGGCCTGGCAGGCCCCTTTCTGCCTCATGTGCCCAAGGTCCTGGGGAATCAGCTCCTGACAGCATGAGAAGGGGCATGCTGCAGGTCCATCACCTCCTTTAACAAGTGGGGAAACTGAGGCAGAGGAGGGGACCTGCTGGAGGATGAACAGGATGGGAGCAGCACTCTGGGGCTGGAAACCTGGTAACTCCCTTTAGACCAGGCCCTCTGCTGGGCCAGGCTACGCCAGCCCCCGGAAGCCCTCTCGGTGCCATTGCTCTTCATGCACGGGTCACCCAGTGATTCCCAAATGTGTGCCATGGAACCCCACAAGATAGAACATGCTTGACCACAGAAGGGCTCAGGGACCAGGGAGAACAGGAGATGCCACGTGAAGCATCAAGCTGTGGCATGGAGCCAAACAGTGGCATTTCAGGCCGGCGAGAGAAGTGGCGTTGGAACCAGACATCCTGGGGAGCCCCCACCCCTGCCAGAGGCCTGTGGCCCCATCCCCACGGGCAGCACCTGCACACCCTCATGCACCCAGCCTCGCCCAGCAGGCAGGCATGGCTTCACATGGGCTCAGTCTCCATTCCATCCTGGCTCAACCTGGGTGAGGCACCTTTTGGCCTAGAGCCTCAGTTTCTCCACTGTGTCTCAGGGGACTAAGTCCCACCCACCGCTATGAGCCAGTGACAAAGCCCAGATGTCCTCATGGGGCCTACCTCTCTGCCCCTGGCCTCCCAGGGCCAGCTGCACTTGGGCAGGTACCTGGGACCTGGACCACTGCGGCCTGTGCTTTCAGAAACTAGGTAGGGCAGCTCGAGGCAAATCCTGGGATGGAACTGCAGCCACCCTGGCTGGGGACAGCTGGGACCACCCCTACTCCTGAGACACCACCAGCAAATTGCAGACTCCAACAGCAGCTAGACGTTTTCACCCAATCTGTGCAATCAAGGTAAAGCTTTTAGAGGCTGATTCTGTCTAGAGTGACTCATTAGACGTGATTGTGAATGGTCTTGCAAATTCAGTTTCAAAGTTCAGCACAAAGCTGTTTGTTTTTGCAGTGATGATAGACATACAAATTCTGTGGTAAAAGCAATGTTCTCATTACAGTCAGACACCAAATGGGGTAGAGATGAGCTTGGTGGTGACGCTCACAGAATTCCTGACTGCAGCTGACCGAGCGGCAAAGCAGAGCCTGGGGTTATTCACCTCTGCCCTAGTCTCCCTGTGTGCCCAGTCACAGGAGCTGCACGGCAACGCGTCTGAGACGATGCAGTCTCAGAGAGCTCCGACAACCCCATCAAAAAGTGGGCAAAGGATACGAACAGACACTTCTCAAAAGAAGACATTTATGTGGCCAACAAACATATGAAAAAATGCTCATCATCACTGGTCATTAGAAAAATGACCACTTTCACACCATTGGTGGGAGTGTAAATTAGTTCAACCATTGTGGAAGACAGGGTGGCAATTCCTTGAGGATCTGGAACTAGAAATTCCATTTGACCCAGCAATCCCATTAGTGGGTATACACCCAAAGATCATAAATCATTCAACTACAAGGACACATGTACACGTATTTTAATGCGGCACTGTTCACAATAGCAAAGTCTTGGAACCAACCCAAATGCCCATCAATGATAGACGGGAAAGACAATGTGGCACATATACACCATGGAATACTATGCAGCCATAAAAAGGATGAGTTCCTGTCCTTTGCAGGAACATGGATGAAGCTGGAAACCATCATTCTCAGCAAACTGACACAAGAACAGAAAACCAGACACCACATGTTCTCACTCATAGGTGAATACTGAACAATGAGAACACATGGACATAGGGAGGAAAACATTACACGCCAGGGCCTGTCGGGGGCTTGGGGGACTAGGGGAGGATAGCAGGGGGTGGGGGGATGGGGGAGAGCTAGCATTAGGAAACATACCTAATGTAGATGATGGGTGCAGCAAACCACCAAGGCACGTGTACACCTGTGTAACAAACCTGCACGTTCTGCACATGTACCCCAGAGCTTGAAGTATAATAATCAAACAAACAAGAACCAGGAGCTGCCCCGGCACAGACTCCAGCCCTGCCAGCCGCTTGCCGCCCAACACAGAAGCCTCCAAAGCGCGGCTTCGAGGATGAGCCCAGGAGACCCTGCGATGCTCACGCCTGTCTTTGCAAACAGGTACTCTCAATCTTGCTTGTGATTTGTTAAAAAAAAAAAAAAAAAAAAAGAATCAATTAGAAGCCTAATCAAAGACTTGAGCAAATGAAGCACCGAAACACTTCAGCTTTGAAATGTGGAATTGCGCTGACTAGAAACACAGCTTGCAAACCCAGAGATGTTAGGAGTCCGCCGTCCCTGCAGAAGCCAGACAGGAACTGACCACGGTAACCAGGGAAGGCTCCGGAGAGACAGGATTTCCTCCGGACAACGTACCAGTGTCCTCGGGAGCATCTTGACCCTTGGGCAGCGCCTGCTCATGGAGTTCCTCACGTCCATTGGGTAAACTGAGATTCTGGATTGAAATGGGTTGGAATTAAGGAAGCCCACGGTCTTGCAGCACCTACATTTGAAGAATCGTTAAAAAGAATCACAGAAACAATTTATTTGATGAGATTTGTCTTGTATTCAAGAAAATTCGTATTCAAATTCAACAAGTATTTGCACTCTGAACGGAGGCCAAAAGACAGCACCTGTGGGAACGTGCGGGCTAAAATATTTACACATTTCAGTGCAAAATATCAGAACTGGGAATATGTTATGTGCTCACAAGGCACCCCAACTCTGCAAAGAGAGATGATTTTCTTAATCCAAATAGCATGATCTACCCAGAAGTGTCCATCGATGGCTCACATCCACATTTTGGGGCCATTAAAATGTGAATGTCAATGGACACCTCTGAGTACACCATGACTTTTGGATTAATGAAGATTAATCCAGGCTGGGCGCAGTGGCTCACACTTGTAATCCCAGCACTTTGGGAGGCCAAGGCAGGCGGATCACTTGAAGTCAGGAGTTCAAGACCAACCTGGCCAACATGGTGAAACCCTGTCTCTTCTAAAAATACAAAAATTAGCCAGGTGTGGTGGTGAGCGCACGTAATCCCGTCTACCCCAGAGGCTGAGGCATGAGAATTGCTTGAACCTGGGAGGCAGAGGTTGCAATAAGCCAGGACCATGCCACTGGACTCCAGCCTGAGTGACAGAGCAAGACTGGAAAAAAAAAAAAAAAGATTGGTTGAGCAGCAGGCGGGTGCGGTGGCTCACGCCTGTAATCCCAGCACTTCGGGAGGCCGAGGCAGGTGGATTGCCTGAGCTCAGGAGTTCGAGACCAGCCTGGGCAACATGGTGAAATGCCATCTCTACTAAAATACAAAAAATTAGCTGGGGAGTGACAGCATGAACCTGTAATCCCAGCTACTCAGGAGGCTGTGACAGGAGAATCGCTTGAACCCAGGAGCCGGAGGTTGCAGTGAGCCAAGATCTCACACACCCCTGCGCTCCAGCCTGGGGTGACAGAGCGAGACTCTGTCTCAAAAACAAAAGCAAAAACAAAAAATTAGTTGGGCGTCGTTGCAGGTGTCTGTAATCCCAGCTGCTAGGGAGGCTGAGGCAGGAGAATTGCTGGAACCTGGAGGCAGAGGTTGCAGCCTTGAGCCTAGATCACGCCACTGCACTTCAGCCTGGGCAACAGAGCAAGACTCCGTCTCAAAAAGACAAAAAGATCAATTCAAACTTTGAAGATTGCAGGAAAATAAACTTTAAAAATAATAAGTCTATATTTTAAAAATATGCTGTATAGAGAAATACCATGGACATAGAAACAGATGGGCTCAAAAATGTGAGTATGACCAAGACTCAATACTCCATGTGTTATTTTCCAAAGGTCAGATAGTCATATATTGGCACTCACCGTGCGCATGCCTGGCCCTTGGAAAGGATCCTGCCCAGCCCCTGCAGAAGCCACAGGGTAAAGCCACAGTGAACACCTCAGGTTGACAGACTCCAACCTGCCTTCCTCCATAACTCCTTCCTGCTTCCTTTTGACTTAAACTTCTGCTCCATTATCACCTCCTCCAGGAAGCCTTCCCGGGCCCCAGGCAGGGTTCCATGGCCCCCAGCCTCCCTCATCAGGGCCTTGCCCAGCAAGGAGGCAGTGAAGGCTTCTGGACGAGGGGGCCTGGAGCTTTGTCTTGGAGGTGACAGGAGTCTGTGTGGCAGAGAAGACAGGTGAGGCCCCAGGTGGGGTCTGAGATCAGTCAGGGAAGCTGGAGGGTGGAGGACGTGGCTGGGGAGAGGGCTGTGGTCTCAGCAGCACTGAGGTTGGTGGCCCCTGTCCTTGCAGCAGGCCTGGGAGGATGCTCAGCCCAGGATGCTGAGCTCTGTCCCCAGAACCAGGGAGGCTTCATGCTGCAGATCTGGCAATGGGAGAGCTGGGAGCAGAGCCTGCGCAGTCTCTAGCTGTGGATGGGGCTTTATTAGCCAACTGTCAGGGCAGTTGGGTGGAGAAGGACGTGACAGCATGCCCCCGTCTTACAGATGGAGCCGTGGAGACCAAGATGCGTGGCCCAAGAAGCTGCAGATTGGAGACAGATCCCTGAGCTAGGGGTCCTGAGCCCCCGTCCTCCAGGGCTCTGCCCTTTACACGGAGAACTGCATCCTCAGCCATCCAGGGCCAAGCTGCTCCTGTGGCCCCACCGAGTACCCATGGTTGACCAGGCTTGAGGCCCTGGGGGTGCAGAGCTGGATGCCGGGAAGAGCTGGTTCCTCCCAGGTCACTTTTACAGAGGTGGAAACTGAGGTCTAGAGAGATGCTGCTGGCTCGCCAGAGCCCACAAGGAGGACAGCTGCTTCCCCAGAAGTCAGGACCCCAGGGCTGGAGCGGGGCCTCTGGGCAGGGCCCTTCTCGGGAGGGAGCCTGCTGGTGGCTCTCATGGAGGAGAGTAGAGGGAGGAGGCAGGAAGCGAGGAAGGCAGGCCCTGTCTGACCACGCAGCTTCTTGTAAAAACCAAAGAAAAGCTGCCGGGAAACTCATCTGCAACCGGTCTGGCCAGTTCCTAACGTCCTCCCCAGCACTGGGCTTCAGGCTCGCGGCTGCTCAGCTCTTCTCCCAGGCCTGCCTTACAGTGAAGGGGCTCCCCCATGGGCTTCGTTCCCAGGCCTGGAGCAGGAGGACTTGTCCTCAGGCACCAAGAGCCCCTCTGGTCCTAACATCCTGGACATGGCCTGGTGCTGAACCCTGGAGAAGGAGCGCAATGCCGAGCCCTCCCTGGCTGCCTGTCCAGCACCCAGCAGGGACCTCATGTCTCCTGGCTCTGGTTTTGCCTCACCACAGCCCCTGATGGGGGAAACTTTCTCCCAGTCAAGGGAACGTATGTCCCAAGAGGGGCTTGTAAGTGATACTGAACAGAGCAGCCCAGCAGGGTGATCTCCGCCAAGCACCCCAGCCCCACCCAGGAACCCTCCATGGCGCTCCATTGACCAGAGTCCACACTGCCCAGCCTGGAGTTTCAGATGTCCTGGGACACAGCTCTTCCTCCTGCTCCAATCTTATTCCCTATAAATTTGCCTAATGGGGCGCCGGGCTGCCTAGGATCCCACTTTTGGAGGTTGGGAGCTCTTAGCTCTGGGAGTGCCTAGGCCAGGGTGGGGGTAAAAGACCCCGTGTATCTGCTGGGAGTGGATGACTCTTTAGAGCTTGGGCAGGAGGGTCTGGGGGGCTCAGAGGCTGATGGGACTTGGGGTCCCTGGGCTTGGGCAGAGGCATCGGCAGCCCAGGTGTCAGCCAGAGCTCCAGCCCTAGAGTAGGGTCTGGGTATCTCCCACCACCCCTTTCTGGCCTTGTGTACTTGGCCAGGCCGCTTAAGCTCTCTGAGCCTCCGTTTCCCCATCCAGACCTAGGGTTATTCCCCATACCCTACAGGGCTGTGGAGAAGATGGTCCTTCACACAGGACCCTTCAAATGTTCTTAAATAAAAAACAAAAAAAAGTGGGTGGGAGGCGACAAGAGTTTTTCCAATCTATCCAGAGCCCGAGCTCCCAGGGGGTGTCAAGGCCACACTCCCCACTGGCCTGGCTCAAAGTCACAGAGAGCAGGGCAAGGGGCCTCACTGGCACCTGGCTCCAGGTGGCCTTAGGCTTCCTGTCCACACCTGCACTGAGGTGACTCTAGAACCCTCTACGCAGGGATCAAGGAGTCTGAGCCAGTGCCAGGCAGGGCAGGGCCAACAGCTGGGGACCGGCCAGTCTGAATGATTTCTGTGGGCTCTCAAATAGGGGTGGTGTCCAGTTGCCCAGTCTCTGGCCCAGGGGCAATTATGGCAGAGGAATATTACCTCTTGGGGGCCACGTGCCAGGCAGAGGAGGAGGGGCCCCGTGCTGGGGGTTTTGCACACCAAAGCTTTGTGGCTGGGCGTCTGTGGTCTCTAAGGACTGGCTAACTGGGGATGGATAGTCTCTCCCCAGCCAGAAAGGTTCTGTGACAGAGCAAGACCGTGTCTAAAAACAAATGTCACCCAGGGTGGAGCGCAGTGATGCAGTCACAGCTCACTGCAGCCTCAACCTCCTGGGCTCAAGTGCTCTTCCCACCTCAGCCTCTCAGGTAGCTGGGGCCACAGGCTCACACCACTGTGCCCAGGCTCATTTTTTTTTCTTAGAGATGGGGTCTTGCTATATTGCCCAGGCAGAAAGGTTTATGTCAGAACGTTATTATAGGAGGGAAAAATACACAGACATACACAAAATACACCCTGTGTGCCTGGGCAGTTACGTCCCCATCCCCTGGGGTCCTTGTTCTCTGCACCTGTAAAGTCTGGACAGAAATGCCTGGAAAGCCTCCCCACACCCCTGTCTCTTGCAGGGGCACCCTGGAGCCCAGGCAGCCCAGCTGCAGCCCCGGCTGACATTGCATTCACATGTCTGCCTAGCACTTCACAGTTTGCAGAGGGCTTTCTGACCTGGCCTCATCCTACTTTGAGCAGGACTGGGGTCCTTGCCTCTGAGGTAGAGGCCAAGAAACTAATCTGACAAGGGAGGTGACTTGCCCAAGACACCACAGGGACCCCAGCTCCCCTCCCGTCTGCCCCAGAGTATCGATGGGAACCTCTTACCAGGATGGCTCTGGGGAGGCAGTGGTGGGAGATGCTCACTTGGTGGCACTGGGAACCCCAACCAGGCTGCCCCCAGGTTGGTCTGGCTGGTGAAATGGTTCATGTTCAAACCACATGCCCCCGCCCCATGCAGATAGACTCACCGAGTGCAACGGGGAGGTAACGATGGGCCTCCCTGCCCACTTGCCTGCCACCCAGAGGTAGTGGCCTTATCAGGTGAGAAGGCACCCTGGGGATCACCAGGCCAGCAGAGAAGACACCCCAAGCAGCGGGACAGCAAAGGTGAAGTCCTAACCATGGCTACTCTGAAAAAACGGCTTGGGCCTTTCTGCTTAGTTAAAAAGAGTGACAGAGTAATACACAGACTTGCTAGAAAGGTACAGTCATTGGGATCAGTGGATCCCAATGCAAAGCAGTGGATCAGTGGAACAGAATAGAGAAGCCAGGAATAGAGGTCAGCTGTTCTTCGTTTATTTTTTGTTTTTTTTTTGAGACCAAGCCTCACATTGTCACCCAGGCTGGAGAGCAGTGGTCCGATCTCAGCTCACTGCGGCCTCCGCTTCCCGGTTCAAGCGCTTCTCCTGCCTCAGCCTCCCGAGCAGCTGGGATTACAGGTGCCTGCCACCAAGCCCAGCTCATTTTTTTTTTTTTTTTGTATTTTTAGTAGACACAGGGTTTCATCATATTGGCCAGGCTGGTCTCAAACTCCTGACCTCAGGTGATCCACCCACCTCAGCCTCCCAAAGTGCTGGGATGACAGGCGTGAGCCACCGAGCCCGGCCTCAACTGTTCTCTGGCAAAGGAACAAAGGCAGACTTTTAACCAATGGCACAAGAAGAGGTGGACGGCCCCGTGCCTAAAAACAAACAGAGACACAGACCTTATACCCGTCTAAAAAATCAGCTCAGTGGATCATCGGCCTGAGTGTAAAACACAGAACTATAACCCTCCTGGAGGAGTGAGACACGGGAGAAAAGCCACATGACTTGGGGCCTGCCGGCACCTTTTAGAGCGAAATCAAGGCAGAATCCGTGAAACAAAGAAGCGATGAGTTGAACATCATCATTTAAACTTCTGCAAAAGACACTGTGAAAAGAATAGAAAAGCTACAGACTGGGGGAAATGTTGGCAACACTTATCAGATAACTGGCATCCAACATATACAAAGAACTCTTAAAACTCAACAAGAAGAAAACAAACAACCCAGTTAAAAACTGGGCAAGAGATCAGAAAAGATTTCTCACCAGAAATGAGAAATAAATGTGTTTAATATCTTGGCCAGGCGTGGTGGCTCATGCCTGTCATCCCAGCACTTTGGGAGGCTGAGGTGGGTGGATCACCTGAGGTCAGGAGTTTGAGACCAGCCTAGCCAATATGATGAAACCCTGTGTCTACTAAAAATACAAAAACAAAAATGAGCTGGGCTTTGTGGCAGGCACCTGTAATCCCAGCTACTCGGGAGGCTGAGGCAGGAGAAGCGCTTGAACCCGGGAGGTGGAGGTTGCAGTGAGCTAGGACGACATCATTGCTGGGCAACAAGAATAAAACTCTGTCTCCAAAAAAAAAAAAGAAAAAAATTATTTAATATCATATGGGCTGAGCCGTCGATGGCAGAGAGGCGTAAGAACAGGTGTTTAACGGCGTGCAATTACAAATGAAAACAGTGAGATATCATGACACAGCCATCAGAATGGTCCAGAACACTAATAATGCCAAATGCTGGCGGGAATGCGGGGCCACAGGAGCTCCCGTTCCTGCTGGTAGGAATGCGAAACAGTACCGCGCCGTGGAGCACAGGTCGGTGGTTTCTTACGAAGCTAGACTTACTCTTCCTGTGTGATCCAGCAGCCTCGCCCCTTGGTATTACCCACGGAAACCTGCACACACACGTTCATCGCAGCTCTATTCACCATCACCAACACTTGGGAACAACGGAGATGTCCTTCAGGACGTCGAGGGGTCAGTAAGCGGCGGTGCGGCCAGACCGTGGAGGGTGACTCAGCACCAAGAGGAAAGGAGCTCTCCAGCCGAGAAAACACAGAGGAAATGCTTTCTTTAAAGTTTTTCATTTTTATTTTTTTTGAGACAGGGTCTCACTGTTGACTGGAGGGCAGTGGTGAGATCACAGCTCACTGCGGCCTCAACTTCCTGGGCTCAAGCAATCCTCCCACCTCGGCCTCCCGAGTAGCTGGGACTACAGGTGTTCACCACCACGTCTGGCTCATTTTAAAATATGTTTTGTAGAGTCACGATCTCACTATGTTGCCCAGGCTGGTCTTGAACTCCTGGGCTTAAGCAATCCACCCGCCTCGGCCTCCCAAAGTGCTGGGATCACAGGCTGAGCCACCATGTCAAGCCCGACACAGAGAAAATGTAAATGCACCTCACTTAGTGAAAGAAGCCAGTGTGAAAAGGCTACAGAATGATTCCACATAGATGACATTCTGGAAAAGGCAAGGCTCTGGAGATAGTGAAAGGATCAGGGACAGCTGGGGGTCGGGGTGGGAGGGAGGCATGGACCCAGCAGAGAGGGTGCTCAGGTGGGGAAGCGGCTCTGTGTGACTCTGGTGGTGGATCTGCGTTATTATTCACCTGTCTAGACCCATAGGATGCCCAGCGCCAAGAGGGAGCCCCAATGTAAACCACGGCTGAGTTGGTAACGTATCATGTCAGCTCTTCAACTGCAAGGAATATGCCACACTAAGGCAGGATTAATAACAGCGGAAACTGTGAGGGAACATATGGGAATGCTTTGCACATTCCCCTCAATTTCTCTGTAACCCTAAAACTGCTCTAAAACACTAACATCTTTTTTTTTTTAGATGGGGTCTCACTCTTGTCACCCAGGCTGGAGTGCAGTGGTGCAATCTTGGCTCACCGCAAGGTTGAACCTTGCCTCCCAGGTTCAAGCTATTCTCCTGCCTCAGCCTCCTGAGTAGCTGGGATTACAGGTACATGCCACCACACTCCCCTAATTTTGTTTATTTTCAGTAGAGACAGGGTTTCACCATGTTGGCCAGGCTGGTCTCGAACGCCTGACCTCAGGTGATCTGTACACCTCGGCCTCCCACAGTGCTGGGATTACAGGCGTGAGCCACCCTATTTTTTTTTTTTTTTAAGTAATACATGAGTTACAAACACATGATAATATGGGCAGGCTGGGCACACTGGCCTGTGGTCCCAGGTACTTAGGAGGCTGAGGTGGGAGGACGGTCAAGGCTGCTATAAGCTGTGATTGAGCCACTGCATTCTGGCGTGGGCGACAGAGTGAGACCCTGTCTCAAAAAAGAAAAGAAAAGAAACAATAGTATGGGTGAGTCTTATAAATACGATATTGAACAAAGAAGCCAGACAGCAAAGAGGATGGGCTGTGTGAGCCATTCCTGTGCGGGATGAAAACAGGTGACAGGGACCCACGTTGTCACAGGAGCGAGGCTCCCGGTGGGACCATGGCCACCGTCCACGTCCCGCCTCTGGCCTGGGTGCCGGTGACAGGAGGTGTGGTTTCTGAAAATCTGCTGGGTTGTACACTTCCACTGCGTCCACTTTCCTGTGGGTTACACTGCGCTGAAGAGTTCCAGAAAAAACAGTGTTTGCGGCAGAAAGCTGGAAACCCCAGAAAAAGAGAAGGCCGAAGCCTCCCTCGTCTACTCAGTGCCGAAGGGGTCTCCGGATGCAGATAACCCTGGCCCCAGGCCGGGCTGCTCGACTCCGTCCTCACTGGGGACAACTGAGCACAGGACCAGCGGTAGGAGGGCCAGCGGTCCTCCCACAGTGTGTGAACGGCAGTGTCTTGGAAGGTGCTCTCTTGCTTCAGGAAATGGCCCCTTGATGCCACCTCAGCCAGGCCCAGAAGCCAGGGGGACTCAGTTCCTGCCTCTGAAGGGGCCCCAGGTTGGTGGCCCACCCGTGGGAAGGCATGGTGGGGGAGGGATGCCTGGAGCCTGTGCTGGGACAGGCATCTGAGTCCTCTCTGCGAGCCCCATCCCAGCACCTCTGAGCTGCCTCAGGGTACCCTGTGTCTTCCCAGAGGTGATGGCAAACACAGGGCCGGGGCCGGGGCTGGGTGGTGACATCATGGGCTGAGCTGTGCCAGTTCTTTCCCGACCTCGGAAACCCCAACATCCCGCTCCAGGAACTGGCCTGCGGCGTTGGCTTTGGCTGGGCGCCCCGGGAGTGTGGCAGGGAGGCCCCGGGCCCTCATCCCCCTAGTAGTCAGCCCCGAGCCCCCCCCTTCCCTTCGGGGGCTCCCAGGGAGCCTGGGCCAAGTGTGAGAACCAGCAGGGTCAGCTCCCCGGGTCCCGCCCCCGCCCCTCCTTTACTGCAAGAAAAATAAACAGCCGTCCCGTCTCTCCGAGACTGGAAACACCACCGAAGCCGCAGCCTCGGCCGGACTATGGTGCTGACTCACTGCCCAGCCCAGGCGGGGGCAGCGAGAAGGGGCCGGGGCTGCCCTGAGGAGCCCTGTGGTGACCCCTCTCTCCGCCATGCCAGGGTGACGGGAGGACACGTCCATCTCCAGACTCCTGAGCTCGGCCACCTCACCCTGCTCTCCCTCCGGCCACTCTGTGCCCTTTGTCAGCCAGGCCTTGACCTCTCCCAGCTCCAGGGGCCTCATCAGCCCAAACCAAACACCGACCGGAGCATCTCTTGCTCTGTCCACGGTTGTGGACAGGGAGGAGCATGGTGGCTGGGTTCAGGGGTCCACCCTGGGGCCCCAGCCAGGCCTCATGTAGTAGAGCAGGAAAATAAATGTGTCAGAGTGACTTTTAGCCACGGTGGAAATGGAAACCTGCCTGCCTGGGGACCTCAAGCATTCAGGAATCTGATGATCCTGAAGTCACCATCGGTCTCTCACGCCACCCACGCTCCTCCTTCAAGCCTTCCTTCTTTTCCATGGACACCTTCCAGTGTCCCCAAGCCAGCTCCCTCCTGTGGGTGGAGGGCATGGGCAGGGGACAGCCCCTTTCTCCAAGATGCCTGGTTGAAGATCCAGGCTGCTTCTCAGAACCTTACAGCAGACCTGCACTGCAACTTGCCAGGGGCCTGGCAGGCCTCAGTGAAGCACTTCTGTGTGCCAGGTGGAACCCCTCGTCCTTGAGATGACCGAAACTCCGCCTGTCCACGAGAAGGGGACAGAAAAGGGCAGGGATGAACTGGAGATAAGTCCTCTTTTGTAAATTTCACTTTTAAGTTCAGGTGTTTCTTTTCATTTGTTTTTTGGTTTTTTTGAGATGGAGTCTCGCTCTGCTGCCCAGGCTGGAGTGCAATAATGCAGTCTCAGCTCACTGCAACCCCCGGCTCCCGGGCTCGAGCGATTCTCCTTTCTCAGCCTCCCGAGTAGCTGGGATTACAGGCATGCGCCGCTGCGTTCAGCTAATTTTTTTAGTAGAGACGTGATTTCACCATGTTGCCCAGACTGGTCTTGACTCCTGACTGCAGGTGATCCACCTGCCTTGGCCTCCCGAAGTGCTGGGATTACAGGCGTGACCACCGCACCCAGCCTTAAGTTTAGGTTTTTCAAGTTCATGTGCCAGTTTGTTAAATAGGTAAACCTGTGTCATGGGGGTTTGTCGTACAGATGATTTCATCACCCGGGTGTTAAGCCTAGTGCCCATTATTTTCCTGATCTCCTCCCTCCCCCAACCCTCCACCCTCAAGGAGGCCCCCGTGTGCGTTGCTCCCCTCTGTGTATCCATGAGTTCTCATCATTTGGCTCCCACTTGTATGTGAGAACATGTGGTATTTGCTTTTCTTTTCCTGCATTAGTCTGCTAAGGATGATGGCTCCATTCCTGTTCCCGCAAGGGAGACGACCTGGTTCTTTCTGACGGCTGCTTAGCGTCCCATGGTGCACGTGTACCACATCTTCTTTATGTAGTCTATCAACGACGGGCATTTAGGTTGACTCCACATCTGCTACTGTGAATCGTGCTGCGGCGAACTGGGTCTCTTTAATACAATGATTTCTCTTCCCTGGGGTGCAGACCCAGGAATGGGATTGCCAGGTTGGATGCTATTTCTCTTTTTAGGTCTTTGAGGAACTGCCGCACTGTTGTCCGCAAGGGCTGAGCTGACTTACACGCCCACCGACAGTGCGCGTGTTCCTTTTGGAGAGATGGGATTTGCCGCCCAACCAGGAGCAGCAGCATGGTGACCTTCGTAAGAGCTCTGTGGGTGGGAGACGGACACTCCCTGGGACAAGGAGCCGTCCTGTGCCCGGCAGAGGGGTCATCTTGGGGTGGGTGTGGGTGAGGATGGAGAGGGAGCCTGGGCAAGGGTGCAGAGGTGGCCGTGGCTGGAACATGGGGCACAGGCAAGTATGCCTTTGGGGTAGTCCTGAGACGCTTGTCCCTTGCACAGAGCACCGAAGGCTCACGGGCTCTGGGGAATAATGAGGGAGGAGCTGGGGGCTGAGCAGAGGGCCTGGCGGGGCAGGGTGGATCAGAGGGTGACGGAGCCCTGCTGGGTTCCCACGCCGGACAGCAGGGCAGGTGTGGCCTCGGGGTCAGCGAGCGGCGGGAGGCGCGGGAAAGCCAGGCGTCTGGCCCTGGCGGGCAGGAGTGTCAACCAATTAACCTGTAATCGCCCAGGGAGATGCTAAGAGGATTTGCCTTTTGTCCGGCTAATTATTCTGCTTGGACACTTTTCCTTTCCTCGGGGAGCTCAGGCCCTTTGCAGAACTTTAATTAAAAGGAAGCCGCTTTCTCAATTACCCCAAAGGCGGGGAAACCAGTGAAAACCTCAGGGTCGCCCTCCCCGGCTCAAGCCAGTTGTCTGAGGGTCTTCCTCATCTGACCCCTGGGCCGGCTGGAGAGCCTTCCCCGGCGCCCCTGACAACGCAGTGGGGACTTCTGCTAAGGTTGTGGAGGCAGAGGAGGGAGCTCCTGGCGCGAGGCCCAAGGCCCCAGTGCTGGCTCTCCCAGGAGCAGCGCTGCGCTGAGAAGGGCCCTGAGATCCACAGTGAGGTCCCGGGGCCTTTCCTGGAGCCCTGACAACAGGCCACTTCCTGGTCCCCGCCAGACCTTTGGAGGGCAGGCATTGCCAAACAATAATGCCAAGTGAGGTCCGCAAGTGTTTGAGGACCTGGAGTCCAGCCTGTGAGCCCCACATACCCGTCCCCAGCCCCACGGAGCTCCCAGGAGGACAGTGAATGCTCACTGCTGGCAAAGGAATACCAGGAGATCACAGGAGTCAAATTGCTGTTACCATGAGCGAGGCACAGCCTCTGTTCACTGCGTGCCAGTCCTGCTGCCATTGACACCATCGAGGCACAGCCCCCACTCCCTCCCTGCCAGCCGTGCTCACTGCTGGGCTCTCGGGACCTCCTCCAGGCCTGATGTCTTCCCCAGGGGGGCCCAAGCCCTGTTTTACCAAGGGAGAAATGGAGGCTCCCGGGTGGAGGAAGGTGCCCAGGGTCAGCCTTGTCAGGTCCATGTCACTGGCGGCTTCCCCCATGGGTATGTGAGGACCCCAGGCTGAAGGATCCCTGCTCTGTCCCCAGGGGCTCAGGGCCCAGCTGAGGTTGGTGGGCTGGTGGGCTGGTGGAGGAAGATGCCCTCCTGTGGGGCTGACCCCAGCTGCAGCCATGGATAAGCCCAAGCCAGGCTCTCCCCGAAGTGAGGGGGATCGAGCCCCTGGGTCTGCAGACGCGCAGTCACATGCTCAGGGCCATCGTCTCTGGGCTTTGACTGTGCTGCTCTTGCTGCCCCTGCCAGCGGCAGACGCCCTGCCTGCCTCTGTGCCCTGCACACTCTACACAGGCTACATGGTCATGAGGAGCTGTAGGGGAGAAAGCCCCATTTTGCAGATGAGGAAACTGAGGCTCGGAAATATTAGGATACCCAGATCTAGGTCTCTGCGGAAGCCAGGGAGCTGGGCACTGACATCAAGGCCATGACAGGTCCCAAACCCTGGACGGCCTCGTTCTGTGCAGGGTCCTGCCAGTCTCTCAGTTCAGGCTCTGCTCCAGGCCGGGAAAGGGGTGGGGTCATGGGACTGCACTGGGTGGCTGCATGGCATGGCCCCTCACAACGCCTGGAGCAGATCAGCAGGGACTGGGCGCTGGAACTCCTGCCCCTGAGCTCATCTGTGCAGTGCTGGGGCTTCCTAGAGGAGGCGACATGTGAACAGGTCTCGAAGGATGCACAGTTTAGCTGGCAGAGGAGGCTGGATGGACACCTTGGGCAAGGGACGGTGAGCCGGCAGACCCAGCCAGCAGCAGTGGCCCTGAGAAAGGTCCCTGCAGTCCTGTGGGTCTCAGCATCGGGCTCTCTGGCCCTCCTCACCGGAACCTGGGGGTGTTTGGGCTCCCAGCAGCGACGGATCTCTGCGGTTGTCTGGGGCTGACCTGTGTGGTCCTGCATAGCGTGGAAAGGCGAGGGGGGCATCCGCTCTTTGGAGAAGGCTCCTGCTCACTTCTACGGCAGAACTGGAGCTTCGAGAACTCGTTCACTCACTCACGTATGCACTCACTTGTTCTTTGTTCTACTGTTCATTTGTTCTTGTGTGTCACTCATTCACTCATTCATTCACTTGCTCATTCATTTATTCCTTCCCTCGTGGTGTCTCCTTCCTCACGCTCTCTCCATTCGTTCACTCACTCACTTTTACTCGCCTTCGTTCCTGGGTTCAATGGTTCTTTCACTGTTTGGGAGGCTTCATTCAGCAGGTACTGGTGTGGGGCCCACGAGGAGGGACCTTCCCACAAAGAAGGTGATCAGCAGGGGCGGCTGGCGGCTGTGAGCCCCGTGTGAGAGTCTTAGAGCACCCAGCGGGTGGGACCTGCCCAGAAGTGGCCAGGTTATTCCTTGGCCCTGGGGTGGGGCAGGCAGTGGCCCGGGGGGAGGGGTTCCTGGTCCTGCACCCTCTGGATCCAGCCCCTGCTGCCCCAGTGTCCCTCAGGCCTCCCAGTGCTCCCCTCCCCTGCGGGCACTGAGGACAGAAACCAGCCGGCCTGAGCTCCCTGCAGTCCTTCCCCCGTCACCACCAGTCAGGCTGGGAAGGTCGGATTCCACCCTGGGCATCGGGGGCGACACTGCCTCCTCTGTGGCCCGCCGCCCTCCCCGCCTCTCATGGAGCCCTGGGCCTGCCTGGGGACCTTGTCTGGTCTCCTTGCCAGGAAGCTCCTTCTGGAAGGGTCCACACTTTTGTCACCTCACAGGGTCTGCTCGGGAGGCCTGGGGCCGGATGGTATGGGGTCGGTTTCATAAGATGGGTCACATTGGGCCTTGCACACCCCGGGGCGCAGGCATGCTCTGCCCACTTGCCTTGTTCCCCCCAAAGCAGCACCCACAGGCAGAGCAGCAGCCAGGCCTCCTGGGACATGGCAGGTGGACCAGTGTGTCCTAACCCTGGGTGAGCCAACCTGTGCCTGATTACAAGGCTCTCTGTGCTGCCCACCCTGACCCACGACCTCGGCGACTGTAACTAACGTGTCCGAAAGCTCTCCGAGAATTTCGGGAACTCTTCCTTCCCGTGGTGGTCTCACTTAACAGCACTCTAGCACAGTCTCCCGGGTTGGCTCTCACCAGGGCTGAGTGTGGGTGACAGGTCATGAGTGTGGTGACAGGCTCTGTCCAGGGCCACCCCCTCGGGTCTGCAGAAGCCAATAGCCCAGCCTCAGGGAGCCTTTGTTTGGGGTTGAGCCCCCGGCCCTGGGCAGATGGCTGTGGCCCGGGGTCAGCCAGTACCATACCTAGGGGGCTCCAGAGAGCCTCGAGTACAACTTCAGGGTTGGACTTGCTTTGTGGTTTTCAAATGCTTTTAGCAGCAGAGCCCCTTTGTCAAACCAACCCTTTTGTGGGACTCTGACTTGTAAAACCATCACAGTGGAGTGCCCTCTAAAGGGGTTCTGAGGGCCAGACCCCGTCTGAGCGGGCCCTGGTACCCGCCCTGAGCTCTAGACCAAATCAGATGTGCCCCAAAGCCCTCCCATACTCTGCACCCCGAAATGACATCTAGCTTCGTAACCTCTGGGTCAGCCGTACCAGCCAGCCAGGCCCCAAGCCCCTCTTCTTCCCACGTGGCTCTGCAGCTTCTGCCGCCTGGCTGCCCCCTGGGCCCCTCCCAGTGTGAGGACAGAGATGAACTCCTCTTGATCCACTGGGGCCAATTGTCCTGTGTGATTTGGTTCAAAAAGTATTTACTGAGCCCTGCTGTGTGCCAGGCTCCGGGGCACACCAGAAAGATGCCCACCTTCCGTTCTTCTCCGGAAAGGTCTCCAGACCCTAAGGATGGGTGGATGGGTTGAGGGCCCCATCAGGGTCCCCCAGCCCCAGAGTGTTCCTGGATCTGACACTCTCAGTACGGTGTTCCCAGGGAAGTCTTGACATTTGGTGGTGCTCAATAAATACATTCAACGGACACCCCGAGCTCGTGCTCTCTTAGCCACCTGAGCACAGCTGGGCTGGGAGGGACCAGGCCTGGGGTGGGAAGAGGGGGTGTCGGCATTGCCTCTGAGCATCCTGCTGCATCTGGCAGGCTCCTGCATCCTCTCTTTATTTTGATTTTTAATTTTTAAAATAGAGATGGGGGCTTGGCACAGTGGCTCTCGCCTGTAATCCCAGCACTTTGGGAGGCTGAAGTGGGCGGATCACGAGGTCAGGAGATCGAGACCAATCTGGCCAACATTTAGTAAAACTCCGTCTCTACTAAAAATACAAAAATTAGCCAGATGTAGTGGTGGCACCTGTACTGAGACCAGGCGGCGCTGAAGGCGTTAAGAAGCAGACACCCAGATAGAACAGCATAGTGGGACTATCCGGGGCCAGCAGCCTTCCCAGCTGACAGCCTCAGGCCTGACAGCGATCCCCGTGGAGAGCCTCGTGCTGATTCTGACCCAGGTAATTAGTCTCACAGAACAGGTGATTCTTGTTCGCTAACAGGTGTTCGGTGTCTTCTCATAGAACCAAGATACACTAGGCAGCTGGCGCCCGCTTACCACGGCTCACCGACAAACTAGAAAGTATTCTCCACGAGGGCCACGGGGCGGGTCACATAGCCCTGCCTAAAGAATTGTTTTCACCGGTGTATGATACACATCCACTGTTTTGCTACTTTAGAATGCCCCAAGCTGTTTTCCACTGAGGGGAGGCTAGGTTTTCCTTGACACTGTTCTTAGCAAACAATGTATTTTATCATATACTCAGCATTTCTCAACATGCCTGTAATCCCAGCTACTCAGGAGGCTGGGGCAGGAGAATCGGGTGAACCCAGGAGGTGGAGGTTACAGTGAGCTGAGATCATGCCATTGCACTCCAGCCCAGGTGACGGTGCAAGACTTTCTCTCAAAAAAAAAAAAAAATAGAGATGGAGTCTCACTATGTTGCCCAGGCTGGTCTCAAACTCCTGGATCCAAGCAGTCCTCCTGCACTGGCCTCCCAAGTTTCTCGGATTGCAGGCCTGAGCCACGGTGCCCAGCCAGGCTCCCGCATCCTCTGCCTGGCATTTGGTTCTGTACTTAGACATTCTTCTTTCCTGAGTGTGCAAGCAGTGTCCCTGGGCTTCCTCTAAGCTGGTGTCTTGGCATCATCTCACTGTTGAGCCAATATCTGGAAAATACCCATCCACTGGTTCCACAAAAGATCGCTGTGTGCCTGCCATGCCCTGGGCTCTGTCACTGGGCTACTGTGGTGACAAGCCTGCCTCCACCCCCAACCAGGGGCATACATGTCAGTCAGAACAAACCAGAGGCTTGGGGGCCGCTCTCAGTGGCCAGTGACTAGGTGGCATCTTTAGGTGGGGGCCTGGGGGTGAGGCCTGAGGATCCACAGGATGGCCACAGGGAGGTCTGTGGGGAGAGGCAGGGGCAGAAGGGCTGAGGGTGCCATGGTCCCAAGAGGGGACTTGTTTAACGGAAGTTGGCAGACCGGGGCAGGCACAGACCTGAGAGTGTCAGGACTAGGGACATCCTTGGAGGTTTTGGACCGGCCGCTGGTGCAGTCTAATGTGTGTGGGACTAAGGTCACTCAAGTGGCAGCTGAGAAACGGTAGGAGGGCACAGAGTTGAAGGGACAGAAGGTGCTGCTTGGGTGGAGGGGATAGGGTGGCGGGTGCAAGTTGGGTCTTGGAAGGAGTGTTCAGGGGACAAAGTTGGGGACTCAGTCTCACGGCCTCACCTGACCCACAGGCAGATGAGGGGGTCCGGGGAGATTCCACAGGGAGACTGTGAGCTCCTTGGAGATCAGAGGGATCATGATTCCTGGCAGACGGCTTGGTGGGGCACAGGAATGGTAAGAGCTCTGCACCACACCTAACTCCCGATGCCACGGGAGCCCTGTCATTTGCCAGGACGACCTGAGCCTGGCTGAGGGCCAGGTGCTTTGCTGCACACAAGGGCCCCACATGTCAAAGGCGGCGCTCACCGAGGCCTGCTGTGCCATCCCCTACCTGACCAGCAGTCGTGCCTGCTGTGCTGTGAAGCACCAGGACCTCAATTTTCTCCCCAAACCCCAATTCCGGATGCCCAGCTGCAGTCGGCTCCGATGGACCCTCTTCCGTCTCCTGCTCCAGAGGAGCTGCCTCTGGGGTCTTCTCCGATGGACCCTCTTCCGTCCCCTGCTCCAGAGGAGCTGCCTCTGGGGTCTTCTCCGATGGACCCTCTTCTGTCCCCTGCTCCAGAGGAGCTGCCTCTGGGGTCTTCTCCAAGCTTCCCTACCCAGGTTTCCTGCAGGAGGCTGAATAATGACTCGCCAAGATGTCCATCTCCTAATCGGTGGATTCTGGAGAGGTTGCCCTGCAAGGCAGGTGGGTTGAGTGGAGGATTTTGAGATAGGGGGATTATTTGGGATAATCTGGGCCAGCCCTAATGCAATCACAGGCATCCTTTTAAGAGGGAGGCAGAGGGAGCCTTCGCCTCAAGGCCGTGGGAAGAGGAGCGCAGGGAGATTTGAAGATGCTGCCCTCTAAGACCAGGTGCTGCCACTGCAAGCCAAGGGCTCCGGCAGCCACCAAAGGCTAGAAGGGGCTGGGAGGGTCCTCCCCTGGAGCGGAGGGAGCTGGATCTGGGCCTAGGGATCCCGACTTCAGACTCTGGCCTCCGGAACTGTGAGACAAATGTTGTTTCGAGCCCCATTTGTGTCATTCGTTGCAGCAGCCCCAGGAAACCGTGCCCTGGCACCCCAAGGTCCCCAGCATGGAAGCCTCTTTGCTGTCCCCACCAGCAGCTCAGCCACCCTTCCTGGGCCTCTCCAAGCCTGGGAGCTCCTCGGGGACATCTTGCTGTCTTGGCACACAGCTCAGGGGCCTAGAAGGGGCAATCGGAGCAGCACCCCCAGTAGGAGGACGCCCACCCCCACGCGGCTCACTGAGGCCCCGCCAATGGCTGCAGGGAGTCCTGGCAGGGAAGGGCATCCCCAGGGGAGCGGGGAGGGAGGGCTCCAGCCAACCTGAGGATGTGGGGCATCGCTGCACAGCTCACCTGAGAGGAGGCGCCAGAGCAAGGGCAAGACGGTGAGGTTGCTCAGCGAGTTCAGGAAGGGCTGGGGAGCTCAGGGAGGGGGGCACCTGAGAGGCTCTCCGGAGTGGGAGGCTGTGCGGGGTGGGGCCTGTGGGGTGACTCAACCAAGCGTGTGCTTCAGGCCCCAAACCCTCCATTCGAACTCTTTTAAGAATAAAAACAAATATTTGTGTTGCGTATGTGTGTGGTGGGGTTTTCTTCTTAAGGCTAAAAATAGGTGCATCTCCGCATCCCTGCAGGGATTCCTCCCGCCCCACCCAGAGTTGTGCAAGGCCCGGTCTGGAGCTCCAGGTCTCATGCCAAGTTTTGACTTCACCACCAGCGACGGGTGTAGGAAAGGTGGCAGAAAACGATTATGGGATGGAGGTTGCCCGTTGCAGCTGTGGAAGGCTTGGCAGGGCCAGGCGGGCCACGCCCAGGCAGGCGGCCTCAACCCTGTCCTGGAAGAAGCGTCATGCCCGCTGAGCCCCGGAGCGTGCCCCGGCGAATCGGCTGTGTCTCCACCTCAGGGAACTGCCAAGGCCAGGCCGGGACAGTCCTAGACTGAGTGGCCCCAGCTGGCTGATGTGCAGACCGAGGAGCCTAGTGAGGGGGAGCCAGGGCCCACCGGAGGCTGGGAAGCCTGCAGGGCCTGTACAGAGTCGGGGGTGGGAGTGCAGGGTGGACATGGGGAAATGATGGTCAGCCACTTCACAGGGTTTGGGAAGGATGGGGGCACTGCAGACCTCGGTGCCTGGATGGGCACAACAGTGCGGGGCTGCAGCCTGGCATGAACATAGGGACCCCCCAGGAGAGGGGTCTGCAGGGTGCTGGGGGAGCCCAGGGCAAGTGGCCCCAGGTGATCGCCGGGTGAACGAGGGACAGGTGCGTCCCACCCCAGGTTCCCCAACGAGCTTGCATCCTGGCTCCTTTCCCCACCCCTGGGGGTGCCCGTTAGCAAGTCCCCCCACACCCGAAGGATAGCTGGGGCCAGGCACAACCTTGCCTCCTCTGGGCTTCCCCACCCTGGGGTCACTGCCCAGGGCCTGCCTGACCTCTGCGCGGGGACACCCCATCTGCCCTGAAATGCCTCCAGAACCCTATGCTGCGGTGCACGTCTTGCCCTGACCTGAAAGTGACCTCCTCGCCCTCTCCCTGCCTCCTTTCTTGCTCCCCAGACAGACGATGTCCTTGTCTGCCACCAGCCCTGCAGTGCCCACTGAGTCACTGAGATAAAAGGCCACATCCTCTTGGTGGCCCGAAAGGACGCTGCCGTCTGCCCAGCCACACCTCTGCACTCTCCTGTCTCACTCTGTCCCAGCCTTCGGCCTCAGACAACTCCTGGCCATCAGTCGCCCTCCCACCCCCAGCCTCAGCCCTAGAGCATGGTCCACGCCCTCCACTCCCTCCACGCCCTCCATGCCTCACTCCCTCCGCTCCCAGGTGTCTGCGCTGCCGTCTCTGTGTGGCCTGCTCTGCCTCTGGCTCTTCCTGAGCCATGATGACCTCCTCCGTGCTGAGTATTGATTTATCACACCTGCTGTCTTTGTAGTAGGTGTTTATGGTCTCACACCCCCTCCAGACTATCACCTCCCTGTGGGCAGGACTTTTGCTGGACACATGGGAGGGACAAAAACATCTGTGGAACCAATGAACAAGGGTGAGCAGAGAGCTTCTCACCTCTGAAGGGAACTCCCTGTGTCGGGCACAGGGGAAGCCTCTCCTGTGCCCGACACAGGGAGTGGGCCAGGAAGGACTCCAAGGGCCGCACTAAGGAGACACCCTCTGCCCTCCAGGGACACAGGGCTCCGTGCTCTGGCTACCAGATAGTGCTGAGGGGATGGCAAGGGCAGCTCTGTGGGACAGGGCAGGGTGGGAGCCGGGGCTGCAGCTCAGCAGTGAGCCAGCTCAGGAAAGGATGTGGATCCTCCAGGGGAAGAGGAGGGGACCAGGTGGCAGGAGGGCACAGGCTTCGCTCCCTTACGTCCGTTCTGCAGAGCAGGAAGGCCAGGCTCAGAGGCCTGGAGGAGCATGTGCGAAGAAGGCCTGGGAGCCCTTTCCAGCTCCCAGGCGGCCTCAGTCAGCTGCTGCATCCCCCGACATGGGCGGCCTGTCGCACAGGCAGCGCAGGGGAAGTGGGGAGGATGCTGAAGGGTCTGAAGTCGGGGCCGGCCCAGGGCAGAACTGAAGCTTTGAAGGAACTGACTGGCCAGCCAAGGTAGGGATGGGCTCCTAGATCTCCGGCCCTCCCAGCCACTGGGACCCGACACCTTACCCAGTGAGGTCCCCAGGACTGGCCTCTGCCTGGGAGCAGCAGTGAGGCAGGCCTGGTGCGGGAACTGCCTGGGCCAATTAGAGGGGCAGGAAGCCCCCCCGGCATGGGCAACACCAGCAGGGCAGGGCTGGTCAGGGCTGAGTACGTGGGGACCTCACCCCATGCAGTGGTGAGCCACTGGGGGGGGGGGGCTTGAGGGGCTGGCCTGGAAGAAATGCTCCCAAAATATGAGCCTTAGAGGTGGAGTCTGGGCTGGGGTCAGGTGGGCCTCCGGGCCAGCCAGCAGCATAGGCGAGGCCTCCAGCAGGCCCCCTGGGAGGATGTGCAGGGCAGCCCAAGGGGGCTGGGCGGGGGTTGAACCGGGGCCAAGAAATCAGTGCAGTCTGGGCACCAGTGCCGGGCATCTCAGAGGCTTCCTCATTCCTGGGCCTGTGGGAGTAGCCGGACCCCGGCGTGCCGCTCCCGCCAGCACTGCTGATTCGATTACTGTCTCACAGGAACCAGGGCCTCCTGCCAAACTGCCCGGCCCAGGCCCCATGTACGCCAGCCCCGTGGGCCCCACCAACCACCAAGTCCTGGCCCTGGGCCACCCCCTGCTCTTAGATGGGGAGACTGAGGCCATACACCCAGGAGGGTTTCCCCCAGAGGCTGCCCATGCATCAGTAAGGAACAGGACTGGGGCTGTGAGCCCAGTGCTTTCTTCTAGCTAATGCCCGTTCTTTGCATCCTGGGTGGGGGGGGGTCCATTCCCCTCGAGAAGCCCACCGGGAGGCTCCTCCACATGGACCTGGGTCTGGGGCCAGATCCGTGGGGGCCCAGGCTGGGTCTGTTTGATCAGCAGTTCCGCCCGATGCCAGGCTGCTGGGACAGCGGGCAGTGGCCAAACCGGCCCTGCCACATGCCTCCGGCCCTCAGGGGAGCGCTCTGCCCTGTGCACGGCTCCGGCAGGCTGCAGGCTGGAGGCCCTGCCGCAGGCCGGCTCTGGGGAGGAGCAGCGGAGCCTGTGGCCTGTGGCTGCTGAGCTTCAGGGGCCTCGTGCTGTCTTCCCAGGCCTGGTGAGGGCATGGCAGGTCCCCGGGCTGTTGAGCCAAAATCCACCAGACCCAGTTGGATGGACCTACATGGACCCTGGGAGTCAGACCCCACCCTGGTCAGAGGGGAGCAGAGGTACAGGTGCTGGTGGGTCCTGCTGTCCCTGCTGTCCCTTCTTACAGCAGCTCTGGCCCAGCCCCCAGTAACCCTCCAGGTGCCAGGCCCACTGGCCCTCCTGTCTGCAGCCCCAGGCTGGTGCTACCTAGCAAGGCCTCAGGGTCCATGCCCAGCACCCCAGTGCCCCTGGCTGGGTGAGGCCAGGCCAAATGTACCTGGAGGCAGGCAAGTGAGACTCGAGCTCCAGGGTGGGTTCTGGGCAAGGGTCTCTGGCGTGAGGATGGGAGGGACAGCCCACAGAGCAGGATGAGGAACAGATGGCTGCAGGTGCATGAGGGCCTCGGGGGCTCGTCCTGGGTGGGCAGAGCATGTGTGCCCACTGGTGAGGCTCCAGCTGCAGGTGTGTTGCATGGAGACTCCACACACACTCACTTCTCCGATTCCAGCTTTTATTGGGCTGAGCACTCCCCTCCAGGGGAGGCTGCCGTCAGAAGGGCAGGGACGAAGCACCTTGTCCACCATCACCCCTGTCTGGACTCCCCCGATGCCCATCTCACCCAGGCGAAGGGCCTGTTGCTGACAGACACCAGGGGAGGGCAGGGGCTCGGCAGGGTACCCGGCAGCCAAGGGACAGTGCGAGTGGCTCGGTGGCATCGGGGCCTCGAGGGTCTGTTCAAGCAGAAGGAGGAGCCTGGTTCGGAAGATGGGGTATGGGGATGGCGGATGGAGGATGGGGGCGAGAGATGGAGGAGGGGAGTGGGGATGGGGGATGGAGGAGGGGGATGGGGATGGGGCATGGGGATGGGGGATGGGGGATGGGGGCGAGGGATGGAGGAGGGGGTGGGGGTGAGGGATGGAGGAGGGGGATGGGGATGGGGTGAGGGATGGAGGAGGGGGATGGAGGATGGGGGCGAGGGGGGGTGGGGGTGAGGGATGGAGGAGGGGGATGGGGGTGAGGGATGGAGGATGGAGGATGGGGGATTGGGGAATGGGGGGTGAGGGATGGAGGATGGAGGATGGGGGATGGGGTGAGGGATGGAGGATGAGGGATGGGAGCGGGAGATGGAGGATGAGAAATGGGGGATGGGATGAGATAGGGGATGGGGAGTGGGATGGGGAATGAGGATGGGGATGAGATGCTGGTGGGGATGGGATGGGGAATGGGATGGGGGATGGGGGATGGGGGATGGGGGCCACAGCCATCCCCCTCTCCAGTACCCAGTGTAGGTCACAATAATTTAAAGACATTATAGACATTTCGACGCTATATAACAACATAAGTTAACCAGGTTCCTTGCAGAGAGTGCCGGGCCTACAGACTTGGGGGGTGTTCTGGGACTTGGGCAGGGTGATCGGATGGGGCCAGGCTGAGGGTGGGGCATTCACGGTGGCCTGGAGGCTTGGAGGGTCCAGGCGTGGTTAGGGGCACATGGGTGGGACCACAGGGCTGGAGCCCAGGAGGAAGTCACTTGCCCCGGGCTGAGTCCAGGCCGCTTGGCTTGTCGGTGCTCAAGAACACATTTCCACAGGCTTCCGGGAGAACAGCCCCTAAACCTGGGGCCAGGCCTCCTGCAGAGGATGGGCGCAGCTGCAGACCATCCTCTCTGGCCTTGGATGAGTTCCTCCTTCTGTCACTTAAGCTCCACATGGGTGGGAGTGTCTAGAAAGGACACGACCTTCCCTGGATCCAGATTTTCTCAGCATCAGGGTCAGGGTAAAAGGACCAGGACAGGGCTATGCAAACCCTCAAGGGCACCGAGGGGGGTGCAGACCCCAGTGAGGCTGTCGGGGGGTGGAGGGAGCAGCTGAGTGCTTCAAGGCATGGGAGTCACCTCCTGCCACCCTGGAGGTCCCGCCGTGCTCTCCCGGGTCAGAGCCCCAGGCTGGGCAGGAGCCAAGGTGCGAGCCTCTGCTCGAAGCTGCAGGTTCTTGTGCCACTCTGGGCCTCAGAGTCCCCATCTGTCACATGGGACAAACATCCCTGACCACAGGTCCCTGCCTGCCCACCCCTCAGCATCAATGTCCCACGGGTCGGGCTGGCTCCAGGGGGAAGGGGGGCTCTGTAAACTGGAGGTGCCAGGCTGGAAGGGTGACAGGGTGAGGGCAGGGTCGAGGTACTCCTGGAAACTGGCGTGGGTGACATTTTGATTTACTTGACATTGTTTTCTCTTTTTTTTTGAGACAGAGTTTTGCGCTGTCACCCAGGCTGGGGTGCAATGGCATGATCTTGGCTTGTTGCAACCTCCGCCTCCTGGGTTCAAGTGATTCTCCTGCCTCAGCCTCGAGAGTAGCTGGGATTACAGGCACGTGCCACCATGCCCGGCCAATTTTTGTATTTTTAGTGGAGACTGGGTTTCACCATGTTGGCAAGTCTGGTCTGGAACTCCTGACCTCAGGTGATCTACCTGCCTCGGTCTCCCAAAGTGCTGGGATTATAGGCGTGTGCCACCGTACCTGGCCATGGATAGGATTTTCAAAAGAAGGGAAAACGGCCTGGAAGAGCCTGTCCATGGCTCTCTTCCAAGGCCCGGTCAGGGCTGTGTGGTCCGCCAAGCTTCTGCCCAGCTCACTCCTAGGATCCACAGGCACCATGTGGTCCCCATCAACACCAGGCTGCCTCAACTCTGCAGGGACAGAGGGCTGGTGGGCAGGGCCAGGAGGAAAAACAGGGCGGTGAGGGGATGGGCTGACCTGGAGTATAGAGCCAGGACTGGCTACGAATTCGTGCTGAGAATCCTCTTCTGATACTAAGAAAACATAAATAATTTGTGTCAACATCTGTCCCCACTGCCCCCGGGCCCAGTGGCAGACCCGGCCTGGGAAATGGTCTGGAGGGATCAGCCAGCGTAGCTGTTCTGTGTCCATGCCGCCAGGTGGGGCAGGGGACGCTCAGTCTCCTCGTCACTTTGCTCTCTGGGATACACGTGTGTCCTGGAGGTTCCCTTTCCCAGAAAGAAAAAGGGAACTTGCTGGGCTCCAGCGGGGAGCACCGGGACCCCTGGCCTGGCTCTCTTGGTGGGTCTCGGTGGCCATTCTGCCGCAGGAGGTGGGAGGAGGTGGCAGGAGGGAGCCCCAGGGAGGCGGGCAGAGGACGTGGACCCCGGCTGGTGCCCTCCTGCACCTGGAGCTCCCTGCTCTGCACCCGCCCCTGCCTGCCGCTGGCAGCACCGCGGCAGGGAAGGTGGGGATGTGTGAAACGCCGCGGGCTGCCCGGGGCCGCCTCTGGGCGCGCCGTCACTTGCAGGTGAAGACCTCGGTGCGCTCGCTGCAGCTGTTGCACCTGACGAAGCAGCACCAGTGGAACTTGCAGTTGCACTGCCACACCTTGGTGTACTGGTGGGTGTTGTAGCCGCGGCCGCAGCACATGGTGTCACAGCCGTCCGCACCGAGCGAGGTGCGGTTGCAGAGGCGGCCCTGTGTGCCCACGCTGCCTGTGGCTGCGTCCTCCTCGCAGTAGTTGGGCGACTTCTCGATGTACACCAACTCCGTCTCCATGGGCTTCTGATAGCTTCGCAGCTGCTTGATGCGCAGGAAGGTGGGCTGCCGCAGGCGGCTGGCCCGCACCACCTCCACCTGCACGGCCGCGTTGTACTTCTCCTTCAGCAGGTGGCCCACCTCTCGGAACTTGGGCAGCGTGGTCCAGCAGGTCTTGGTGGTGCAGGAGCCAGACACGCCGTGGCACTTGCACTCCAGCTGCATCCGGTCCTCCAGAACCTGCGGGTGGCAGGAAAGCTGCTCGACATGGCACGGCCTGAGCTGGACCCCTTGGAGTTCCCCTCCCCCTGCCTCCAGCCCCAACCGGGAGCCCGCTCCTCCACTTCGGGCTGTGTGACCACAGGTAAGTGTCTCTCCCTCTCTGAGCCTCAGCCTTCTCACCCATTCCATGGGGCTAACACGAGGTCTCCACCACACAGGAGGTTGCGAGGGTGCGGTGAGACCATTTGGGACGTGGCAGAGCCTGCTGTATTGTTCTGTTAGCGTCTCGCAGCCCTTCAAGGAGACACTATGGCCTCGCCATGCACTGGTGAGGAGCTGAGGCTTGGGGGCTGTGGGACCTGCTGCAGGTCACAGGCAGCAGGGTGGGTAGGCCCAGCAACCGTAGGTCTTAATAAATGCCTGTTACCCCTCACCACCACCATCTCTCCCGCTCCCCATCCTCAGCCTTGGCGTAGGGTCTGGCATGCAGCTGGTGCTTAACAGATAGCTGTGTAATGGGAGCCTAGAGTGCCCGTGGCCCCCGGCGCACGTTTTCCTGAGGCTGGGGGTGGGCAGGGGAGGCGAGTACAGGGGTCAGCGAGGCCCGGGCGTGCTGAGAAGCCGAGAAGCCGACAGCCCCAGTCCCCCGCTGCTGTTCTTTCTCCCCAGCGCTACCAGGGCCCTCCGCAGGTGCAGCCAAGTGTTTTCCTTGGGCCTCCCTCCACAGCCCCGGAAGGCTGATTCCCAGAGCCAGCCCTGACCCCAGGTACTCATTTACCCGGATCGAAAGGGCCCTGCGGCCGGGCCTGATTGAACATGGGGAATTATTAGCTGGCGCCCTGCGGCTGCAGAGGAGCCATTTGTCAGCTGTCAGAGCTCTGCTGGCCTCACTCGGCAGCCAGGCCCTTCCAGGGCTTGGCCACCCTCTGTCCCCCGTGCCAGAACTCATGGTCAGGGGGCACCTGCTGTCAGCCCCCAGCTCTGGCCCAGTGGAGAAGTCCCCCAGAAAATGAACGAATGAATGAGTGCAAGAAAAAGAGGGAGAGAAACAGCCCCACCGAGGTGGCTACTGCCCCAGGCACCTTCCTTGGCCTGACTGCATGAGGTCCTCTGGGGCTCACGGTTCAGCATGGGACACAGAGAGGAAGGTGCTGCAGGAGCCCAGGAGAGCCTAATCCTGCTAGTGATGGTGCTTGAGGTAGGGCTTCTTGGAGGAGGTGTGGGTATTGATGGATGAATCAGAGCTCATTAGACAGAGGACAGTGACACAGGAGGGGCTCAACATGAGCAAAGGTCTGGAGATCGCTGAGCAGGAAGGAGAAGACTGGGCCCAAAGGCTTATGGGGGGGTGCTGGGTGGGCCCTAGGCTGGTGTCCTGGAGCTGGGGGTGTTCTCGGCTCTGCACCAATGATGCCCTTGGGCAAAGACTGGAGAGGCTGGGGAGGAGGTGGGAGAGGGAGGCTGAGGGTGGGAAGAGCCCAGGTGTCCTGAGAAGAGGATGGGGCAGCTTTGGGGAATTGCAGGGGTTTGGAACTGCAGGGCGGCGAGGCTGAGCTGAGGTCATGGGCCAGAGCCTGGACTCGGTGTCTGGGTGACCTGAGAGTATACCGGGAGCTTCTCCCTGCCTCCTGCCCCTCTCCCATCCTGTCCATCACCCCAGCTCCCTGTTCATCTCTGCTGGGATCTGACCCCTCCTCAAAAAGCCCCTCCTTCCACTAACCTGCCCTTCAAGCCTGGAAGCTTCCCTGGCCCTGGCCACACAGCCTGCTTGGATGCTACCCAGGCCAGGTGCCACCCCAGGAGCTGCCCTGATGTGGCCCCTCACAGAGCTCCCAGCTGGGAGAAGTTCGCCCCCCACCCCAGCTGCTCACCCACCTCAGATGGGCCTGGATGTCTGGAGACCTGGCAGTCCTGTCCAGATGAGAGAGTGTGCAGGCCACAGGGCCCAGCCCAAGCTGCCCTCTAGTGCTCCTGCTGTGGGCCAGGATGGCTGCCGAGATACTGTGTTCTGCATCCCTGCCCCTCCTCCCTCCTCTGTCCCTGTCTTCTGGTCTTCATCAAGGCCAGGGAGCCCAGTCGCATGCTACTCCCACCTGGGGACAATTGGCCCCACAGATAAAGCTGATTGAGCTGCTGTTTGCAGAGCGAGGGGCCACATCCTCGCTTGGCTGGGTCCCCTGGGCCACAGCCTCTCCCAGGAAGTGATCACGAGGTTCAAGAATGTGCCTTTTCCTTCTCCAGCGCCCTGGGCATTCGAGCGACAGCACCAGTGGTGCCAGCGCTGAGACAGGCCCCCTGCCCCAGGAGACCACCTGGCAGGGCACAGAGTGAGCCCTTCTTACTCAGAGAAGCTACAGGCAGCAGCAGGGGCCGTTCCTCCAGGCCTAGATCCTCCTCAACCCTGGGGGCTTGGTTTGGGGTGTGAACTGAGGGGGCTCCGGGAGACGGCTGATTCAACGTTCTTTCCAGAATAAAGGTGTAGCCTGGGCTCTGGAAACAGTGCTCAGTTGCAGCCAAGCAGGGGAGTCCACCCACCCATCCTTCCATCCATCCAGCCACTCATTCATCCATCCTTCCATCCACCCATGCACCCACTTATCCATCCACCTACCCATCCACCCATCTTTCCATCCACCCATCCATGCACACATCCATCTACTACTATCCACCCATCTTTCTATCAGTTCATATACTCATCCATCCATCCAGCCAGCCAGCCAGCCAGCCATCCACCCACTGACCCATCCTGTCATCCATCCTTCCATCCACCCATGCATCCATCCATCCAGGCATCCATCCATCCAGGCATCCACTCAACCATCTACCCACCCATCCACCCATCTATCTATCTACCCTTCCATCTATCCTCCCATACACTCATCTATCCATCCATCCACCCACCCACCTACCCATCTTTCCATCCATCCATCCATCCATCCATCCATCCATCCTTCCTTCCATCCATCCATCCACTCATCCGTTCACCCATCTATCTACTCATCCATCTACCATCCATCTTTTTATCTATCCATGCATCCACTCATCCATCTACAAACCCATCGATCCATCCATCCATTCACCCATCCATCCATCCATCCACCCACCCACCCATCCACCCATCATCAATCCTGCCATTCATCCATCCACCCATCCACCCATCTATCCATTCATCCATCCATCCATCCACCCACCCATCCACCCATCCACCCATCCATCAATCCTGCCATCCATCCATCCACCCATCCATCCATCTATCCATTTATCCATCCATCCATCCCTCCATCCATCCACCCAGCCATCCACCCATCATCAATCCTGCCATTCATCCACCACCCATCCATTCATCCAACAATAACTTAATGACCACTTGCAAGTAACCGCCACATCTACAAGAGAAAGTCAAACCCTGGCCTGGTATTCAAGACCTGTTCTGTG
Source organism: Callithrix jacchus (assembly GCF_049354715.1). Lineage (NCBI taxonomy): Eukaryota > Metazoa > Chordata > Mammalia > Primates > Cebidae > Callithrix > Callithrix jacchus. The sequence goes on along the minus strand of NC_133502.1, from coordinate 214,057,047 downwards.
CCAGGCCCTACTTGCTTCCCAAACCTATGGCCTTCAAGGCTCCACTCTGACACTCCCCTAGACTCCCAGGCCCTCACCGTCCTGGGTGTGACCCCTGCACCCTCATGTGGACCCAGTTCCCATAGCCAGGCCCCTGTGTGACTCCTCTCTGCCCTGCGCTCAGCCCAGCACCTGGTATAGAAGAGGGCAGTGGGTGACTGGTGGCCTCAGCTCTGGTCCCTGGGGCCAAGGGATTCTTCAACTCCTCTTTGCCTGGAAAGGCAAGTCTGTCCCACACCTGAGGAGCACCCTAGGCCCTGCTGCCCTTGGTAGAGCCCCCAGGCCTTGGAGCCAGAGTCGGCGGGCGTTCCACTTGGCTGGCTGCCCTATCTCAGGCCATCTTGCCGCCTTGCGGCTGCTCCTCCCGCGCAGTATCTGAGGCCCTCATCTCCAGCGGGCGGGGCCCAGCTCTCTCTGACTTCTCCCCCAGTGTGTCCCTGCCTGGATTTCCTCCACTGCCACCTCCCCACACCCCCGGCCCGTGCAGGAGCTGCCTGCTCCCCAACAGCTCACAGCGGCCACCTTCCTCAGGCGGCTCCTGCCTCCTGGGGGCATCCCTTCCTTGCTGAGTAAAAGACTGCCTCTGCCAGGAAGTCTTTCCAGGTGTGTTGATGTGACCTCTGGGACCAGGAATGCCAAGGGCAGAGACATGGGCTGTGGCCTGGGACATCCCCCCAGCCGGGGTCCCCAGCTGAGCCCAGCTCACACCCTGCATGGAAATTGGGTCCCTGGGGGCTGTGAGCATGACTTCAGCACTCAGAGCCTCGGCTCTCACATCTCTGGATGGGACAGCCTCCTCCAGGTGTTGGGATGCTCAGAGCCACACACGTGGAGGACCCAGACGGCCCGCCTGCCGCACACCTGCGGGGACTCAACTGCTTCCGCTAGAAGAGGAGCCTGAGGCTCAGAGAGGCCCGCAGGTGATAGCGGCTCCTGCTGACGCCCCCACCAGCCACACCCACACGCTACCTTCCTGCCGGCCTCGTTGTTGTGCAGGTTCATGAGGCGCCGCGCATTCTTCTTGATCTCCCGCGCGTCCACGAAGCGCCGGGAGAAGTCGATGCCGTAGCGCACGTCGGCCGAGCAGCCGCCCCACTTCCAGCCCTCGGCCTGGTTATAGTAACCCTGCTTCTCACGGTCGCAGCCGCAGTTGCTCAGGTTGCCTTGGCTGCAAGCCGCGGTGACAGCGTGCGCTACGCCAGCCGCGGTGATGGCGTATGTGAAGGCAGCCTCGCGGCTCCCTGCGGGGACAGAGAGGTGCAGAAGGTGAGGCCCCCGGGCCCTGGGCGGGGTGGGTTCAGGGGACGGGATGCTGGGCCTCGATCCACCTGCTGTTGGCTGGCTATGTGACCCTGGGCTCATCGCTTGCCCCGTCTGAGCCTCTGACTCACCAAAGTGGGGCTGATGGGAACCACCTCTCAGGGCTGCGGTGGGGGCAGTGCCTGGTATACAGCAGGCTCCAGTGCACCCTGTGACCCGCCCCCCGCCCCCAGCATGCAGTGCCACCTCCAGCTTCTCTTCCTGTTCCCAAGACCCCGGGCAGAAGAGGCCCAGTTTCTCCAGCCCTGGAAGTGAGCAGTGGGGAACCATGGAAGGTTCCCCTCCTCCCATCTGCCAGCCTCCCAGGAGCCCCTCCTCATGGACGGGCATTTGCAATGCCCCCCGTGGAGACCAGGCATGCATGGCTAGTGCAAGCTGGAGCCACAGGGAGCATGGGGGTCCTCGCCCTCACCCCCAGCCAGGACCCAGGCAGAAGTCACACTGCTCAGAAGCTCTTTGTTGCCATCCCCCTCTCTGTCCACCCACCTTCAGTCCATCTCCAGACCCTGGAACCCTTTTCCTCACCTCCTCTCAATACCCCTGCCTGGCCCAGGGGCCCCGGCACTGCCTGGACTCGGGCAGCAATCCTCCCTGCCTCCCTCATCCCCCCAGCCACCAGCTGGCTCACTCCAAGGCAGTCTGGGCAGGGCCGTTACTGGCACCTTCACTGCTCCCCTCTGCCAATAGAGCCAAGCCCACGGCTGGGCTGGGAGGGGAGGGTCCTAGGTCAATGTCTGCTGGCTGCCCCAGGCCTCTGTCCCCATCCTCTGCCTGGAACAATGATTCAGCTGGGCACGGCAGCTCACGCCTGTAGTCCCAGCACTTTGGGAGGCCGAGCCCGGCAGATCACCTGAGGTCAGGAGTTGAGACCAGCCTGACCAACATGGTGAAACCCCATCTATACTAAAAATACAAAAATTCCCCTGGTGTGGTGGCAGATGCCTGTAATCCCAGTTACTCGGGAAGCTGAGGCAGGAGAATCACTTGAACCCGAGAGGCAGAGCTTGCAGTGAGCTGAGATCATGCCACCGCACTCCATCCTGGGCAACAGAGTGAGACTCTGTCTCAAGAAAAAAAAAGAGCACAGAAGGGCCCCCAGTGTGAGTGAGGGCAGCTGGTGCGGGTGTTACCAGGAGGGTGGACAGGGTCAAGTGGAAGGAGTTGTCTCAGCCACAGGTGGCTTAGGTAGCCAGGGATGGCAGGAGGGAGGTGAGGGGCAGGTAGGAACTCTAGCCTGGCACCAAGATGTCCCAGGCTTGCCCAGCCCCCACCTCCCAGGGCCAACTCACTGTGGAACTGAGACTTGTGCTCCTGGCCGAGACCCTCACTCCTCGGGCCTCGGCTTCCCCATTACCACGGGATGAGGCCTAGTGTCTCGGGTTCTTTAAAATCCTCTAGCAGGGGAGCTTTTGTGTGATGGATATTCCTGAAGAATAGGTCAGAGGAGGGCTACTGGGACTGAGGCAGGGGAGGGACGCAGAGTGGGGTGGGGTCCCTGAGGCTGGGACAGTGGGACACAGCTGCCTGGGGAGCTCCTTGGTCACCTGAGCCCCTACCCCACTTTGTCCCCAGGCTCCTCACAGCCTAGAGCTGGATGGGGAAGTTCTGTGCCCCGTCCCCAGTTTACTGATGTAGAGATTGGTGAGGAGACACCCCTGGGCCACACCCGAAGCTCCTGGTGTTATCTGGCCCAGCTGGTGTGGTGCCCATGTCCAGGCTGGGGGCCTTGGTCTAGACAGGCCTCACAGTGGCCATTGGGCACGGGAGCTGGATGAGAAGCTCAGGGCCCAGGTGGGGCCCCACAGTGGTCCCCTGTGATTGTCCACACCCCAGCCTGCCCTGTGACCCCAGCCAGCACTCAGTCATAGGGGCAACTCCCTGCCTAAGCTAGTCTGGCATCTGCATCCCTGACACACACAGAGCTCAGGCTGGGGACATCGGGGTGGAGGCAGGGACTGTGGCATGGGCAGAGAGGCCTCCTGGCCACAGCTTGGCCCCAGTCCCTGCTTGTGCAGCTGAAGGATCAGAAGCCCAGAGCCCTAGCCTGCCTGCCCTGCTGCAGTCCTGGCCTGGACCCCCGGGGCCAAGGGGAGCTCTGGCCAGGGAGGGCTGGGCAGGCTGCCCCACACCCTGCACCTAATCCTGCACCTTAAACGAAGGTGATGCATGCATCTCACAGGGTCCTACGTGGGTGAGCTGAGGCAGCGGCGGGCTCAGGACCAGCAGGAACACGGAAGTGCTGAGTGCGTGTGGGCTGCTTTGTTCATGTTGCCCATCTCTGAGTAGGCCTGGTCCTTGGGCCCCACGGTTCTGGCCTGGTGCAGCCTGAGTGGGTGCTGACTGTGTGTGCATGTGTGCTTGTGCATGCATGTGTGTGAGGGCATGTGTGCGCGTGTGTGAGGGCATGTGTGAGTGTGCATACGCGTGTGCATGTGTGTGTGAGGGTATGTGTGTGTGGACGAGTGTGTGTGTGCGTGCAGGTGTGTGTGCATGTGTCCATGTGTGTGCATGTCTGTGTGCATGTGTCAGGGCATATGTGAGTGTGTGTGTATGTGCTTGTGAGGGCATGTGTGCGTGTGTGCACGTGTGAGGGCGTGTGAGTGTGTGCATGTGTGAGGGCATGTGTGTGTGCATGTGTGCATGTGTCTGAGGGTATGTGTGCGTATGTGTGATGGCATGTGTGTGTTCCCGTGCATGTGTGCATGTTCATGTGTGCGTGTGCGTGCATGTATGCATGTGTGTGATGGTGTGTGCGTGTGTGCATGAGTGTGAGGGCATGTATGAGTGTGTGCATGCGTGTGTGCCAGGTGTACTTCCCTCTTTCTGTATGTCTCTCTACACATCTCTGTCCTTCCCTCTCTGTTTCTCCCTCTCCCTCTGTCCTTCTCTGTCCCTCCGTCTCTGTCCAGCCCCGCCCGCCTTAGGCTGAGTCAGTGTCTCCACACTAAGCTCTTCCCTGCCGTCATCATAAACAGATCATTGGAAAAAGTCATGCCAGGTCCAAACACGCCGGCGCCCGTGCGCCTCAGGCCTTTGTTCCGACCCAGCAGAGGCCCTCACACGCCAAGGGGCCCAGGTGGGAACAGGACCTGGCCCTCCGGGAGCTTTCTCCAAGTCCCAAGGCATGGGGGAGCCCGGAGGCCCCTCCTGTGTCCAGGGTCGCCTGCCCTCAGGAGTGCTCTGGCAAAGCCAGCACCCACCTGTGTGAGGTGGCACAGAGACCCCTTCCTCCCTGGGGCTGCCCCAGGACCTCTTGGCACCTGGATCCTGGCAGGCACTTTCCTGAGAGCCTGGGGGCCACATGGCCTTGGGTGGGTCACATGGTCTCCTTGTGAGCTCAGACTCCCCTTCTGTGATTCGTGGACCACAGGCCCCAAGGTAGCCACAGGCAGGGCCTCAGGATGGGCTCCAGCCATGAATGAAACGATCCTCCTGGAAAGGCGGCAGGAGTCAGGCTGGGTGGTGGCTGAGGGTCAGGCCAGCTGTGCCCCCGTGAGGCAGAGGGAGGGGCCCTACCCACCCTGGGCTCTGTGTCCTGCCTCTGTGGACCAGGGCTTTGGAGCCTTTGCCCATAGAATCCATGTAGGAAGCTCTGTGGGGACTTCCCTGTCCCCATTCTGAGGAGAGACCCAAACCCTGGCAGAGTCCCAGCCAGTCTCAGCCCCTCCTGGGGCAGGTGGGGCACCAAGCCCCCAGGGTACCCGGCTGCAACCAGGGTCACACAGTGGGACCCAGGCAGGTGGGGTCTGTGTCCTTGGCAGTGGCCTTTCTGTGGCCAGACCCCATCCCCACCCCACTCTTGTCCCGTCTGTCAGGGCCCTGCCCAGGAGGATGGAAAATTCCTAACTTGGATGAGTTCCAGGTGGCCTTAGAGGGGCCATGTGGAAGGATCTGGGACCGGAGGACCAGCCACCGCCCAGCCCACAGGGGCTCCGTGCCACCCCAGGAAGGGCCATAGCCCCTCAGGTTCCATCCTCCTGGGCTGCAGTGCGCTGCCTTCCTGGGGAGGGGTGACCCTGGCTCATCCCACCGGAGTCAGGCGTGGGCTTAGGCAGCTTCACCACCAGGAAAGTCTTTCTGACTGTGACCTCCAAGGCCCCCGGTGTCCCTACAGTCCTGGATGCCTGGCCCCTGAGCCTCAGAAATGTCTGTGGTGCTGTCTTGGGCTGGGTCCGTGATGAGGGTGGAGGTGGGAAGTGACCAGGGTCCTCAGCCTGGGGCCTGCAGACCACCAGGGTGTGGCCAGCTCGAGACTGGGCCCAGCAGGCATTGCCTCCCAGCCTGGCCCCATTGGCCTGTGCTCACTCATTATGTCCTGGGTGCAAATGCTAGCCTGGTATACAGCAGGCACTCAATGAATGCAGGCTGAAGAACAACGAGGCCTGATGAAGGTACTGCCCTCCCATCCCGGCTCTGGCTCTCCCCCAGAAACAGCTGGTCAGTGACCCTTGCCTTCAGACTGCCTCACCCCACACTGGAGGACAGTGTCCTGGGAGTGATGGTCAGATCCAGGTTCAAATGTCCCCTCTGTCCCTAACCAGATGACTCGGGGCTACTGTCTCCTAACCTCTACGGGTGCAGCACCACTTGATGGAAGTCTCACGAGAGCCGCAGGTGTCAGCAGAAATCTTCCAGTAGCCACATTCAGAAAAGTGAAAATAATTTTGGTGACCTTTTTTTTTGAGACAGTTTCACATTGCACTGCCCGGGCTGGAGGCAACGGCGCGATCTCGGCTCACTGCAACCTCCGCCTTCCAGGTTTAAGCAATTCTCCTGCCTCAGCCTCCCGAGTAGCTGCAATTAAGGTATGCAACACCACACCCAGCTAATTTTGTATTTTTAGTAGAGACGGGGTTTCACCATGTTGACCAGGATGGTCTCGATCTCTTGACCTCGTGATCCACCCGACTCGGCCTCCCAAAGTGCTGGGATTACAGGCATGAGCCACTGCGCCCAGCTATTGAAGTTAATTTTGATAGTATATTTTATTTAACCAATATATCGAAAATCTTACCATCTCAATATGTAATCAGTGGAAGAGTTAGTTATTCAAGAGATACTGTCCTTGCTTTTGGGGTTTGAGTCTTCAAAATCCATGTGTATCTTGGATTTTGATCTATACCTACGGCACAGCTCGGTTGGTACACACCATATTGCAGACACTTCCCTGCCAGAGTGGCCTGGGGCCACCAGAATGAATGAATGAACAGCACAGCCCTCGAGGCCTTGTCCTTGCTGGGGGTCAGGGGGTCCCTGGGCCCGGACTGCAAAGCCCTACAGGGCCGCAGATGCACCTGGCCTGGAGTCACCCTTTGTGCCCACCGCCCCTGGCCTCTCAGACACCCCAACATGGGTCCCTTGGTCCCTCAGACTGTCCAGCAGCCAAGAGCCCTTGCTGAGCCCATGCTGTGCGAAGCCCAGAAGACACTCCCTATGCAGAGCTCACCCCCGGTGACAGCTGTGCTGGTGTCCCGGGCCACTCACATGAGCATGGATTAGGGGCAGTCCCTATGCCTGGTCATGTCTTTGGCCGGCACATGATAGGCAGGACTCAGTGTTCCCTGGCAGCTTGAGGGTGGGGCTGGGGGGCCTGAGATCACGTAGCCACTGCCCCAGGCACAGGCCAGTGGTCCTGGAGGACTCTGGGTTCCAGCGGGGGTGGCAATGTGCTTGGAAGGAAATGACCCACAGAGGGAAGGCTCTCACCTGCTCAGAACCTCCTGTGCCTCCTGGGCCCTCCAGAGCTTCACCAGTGCTCCAGCCCTGCCCCCACCCTCCAGCCTCTCCTGTTAGTCCTGGAAGTTATTGTCATTCCTGATAAATGCTCTCAGTTTTCTAGCCCCGGGGCCTCAGCACACGCTGTTCCACCCCCCTGGCGCCCCCCGCTTCCCTTTGCTCACCTCCAGGCTGGCCTGGCTCACCTCCTTCAGGAAGTCCTTGCTGACAACCCCAATTTGACAATGGCACCTGTTAGAAACTGCCTTGCATCTGGACACGGTGGCTCACACCCATAATCCCAGCGCTTTGGGAGGCCGAGGTGGGCAGATCAAGAGGTCAAGAGATAGAAACCAGCCTGGGGCCAACACAGTGAAACCCCGTCTCTACTAAAAATACAAAAGTTAGCTGGGTGTGGAGCCATGCACCTGTAGTCCCAGCTACTCAGGAGGCTGAGGCAGGAGAATTGCTTGAACTGGGGAGGCAGAGGTTGCAGTGAGCCGAGATGGTGCCAACTGCACTCCAGCCTGGTGAGACTCCATCTCAAAAAAAAAAAAGAAACTCCCTGCCTTGCTTGGGGGCCTCAGGTTTCCAACAGACTTTCCTGGGATACAAGGTTCTCCTGACACTCAGGCCGCCCCTTTGTTCTTCTCCCCCTGCCATGGCAGAAGACTGCTCAGCTGGGGACAGTCACCGTTAAGCTTACTTCCAGTCAACAGAAGAGGTAAGTTAGGGGCCTGGGTGAGCCACAAGCCTCTCTCGACACATGAGGCTCAGGAGGCCTGCAGGCATAAGGGAGACCCCAGCAGTGGAGGGGAGCCTAGTGGGAGCCTTGAGCCTCTGAGGGGAGCGGAGCGACTGGGACCCAGGACCCAGGGCAGAGCGGCACAGGGTCGTCAGAAGAAACGTGTCTAATGAGTGGAAGCGAGCACATCACCCCAGACACACACAAGCACCCACACCAGGTGATGGAAAAGGGACTGGAATTTGCACAGGGAGTTGACCTGCCCTTTTAAGGGTGCCCTTTCAGCTCTCTAGATTTAGGCACAGCCCAAGGCCAAGGCCTGAAAGGGGCTGTCCCACCCACGCAGGCCAGGTCTCCTCTCGGAGCCAATCATTAATTGGCACCGCTTGAGCGGCTGTTCCCACGAGTGTCCCGGCAGCCTGCCAGCTTACGGCCCAGCTCCCAGCCCGTGCCAGGGCACCCAGCTGGCCTTGGACATGGCTGCCCTCCCTGATCAGGCCCTCTTCCTGCTCATGACTCCCCACAGCTGAGCCCTGGAAGGGGAACGGGGCCTGGCATGCTTGGGGAGGAGGAGCCACATACGCCTGAAGCTCTGGTTTTCAGAAGGGATTCGGGGAACCAGGGTGAACATGGGAGGCAGCCACTCACACTCCAGGCTAAGAAGTTAACATTATCCCGAGGCCATAGGGAGCTATTGAAGGTTTTGCAGGAAGAGCTTCTGTTTAACTCAGCAATGAGGGCTGGTGTGGGCAGGAGGCAGTGACAGCTGCCAGGGGACGGCCAGAGACGCACACCCTGCCTCGGCCATGGGGCAGAGCCCTGGGGTGTGCAGGGCAATGACACCGGGTTTCTGCTGAGATAACTGGCCGGGGGAAGGCTGGGGACGGGAGAGTCAAGTAACGGGGTGCTGAGTGTGCCAGGCCAGAGGTTTGCATGGGTTGAGAGGAATGGAAGCTTCGGGCAGGAGTGAGGCCGTAGCTGAGAGGCCAGACACTCAGGCCGCCAAGGGGGCCAAGGGGCCAAGGTGCACCTGGAGGAGCCAGCACTGCCCAGCTGGGACTGGGCAGAGAAAGGGCAGCCAGAGGGATAGGAGGAAGCACAGGCTACAAGCCGGGGCCCAGAAATCAGGGAAGATGGGGGACAGTCGGCACCAGGAAGGTCAGAGGGCCCAGGCCAAGAGCGGGGGGGGCGGGGGCGGTGATCAAGGGTGTGAGATGAGGATGGTGGGTGTGGGTTTGCCTCCCAGACGCTCGGGAATGTAAGGGGGTGTCAGGCGGGATCCATAGCAGCAGAGCCTGAGACGGGAGGTAGCGCTCCCAGGATGGAGAGACAGAACGGGACACACAGCTAAGCAGGACACCAGTCGTATAGCCGCAGCCTGATCCCAGGCGAGCTCGGGGACCCCACAGAGACACCCAGGGTGGCCCTATGTCCCTCACCCGGTGTCTCATGCCCAAATAAAGTCCAATCTGCCAGCCCTCAGTGGAGGTGCAGGGCATTTCCACATCTGCCCCTTCCCAGCGAGGAGAGGCGGTGAGGATTAGCAGTAGCGGCGAGGGACACCTGACCTCAGTTCCACCACGACTCCCTGGGGGCAGGGGCACTCACAGCTTCCTCCGAGCCCGAGAGCTCAGCGAGGAGGGGCCGGGCAGGCAGATGGGCCCTGGCATAAGTGAGTACTATGCCAACGCCCTCCCTACTGGGTGGATGGGCAGCCCCGCCTGCCACAGCTGGCACCTGCAGGGAGGGAGCTGCACTTGGGTGGTGGGGCCCCAGGGAGCAGGCGGTGCCACCCTCCTCGCTGTGCCAGGCGCCACCCACGGGCTGCTCACCACAAAGGGGCCCCCGGGGGCTTTCCCCTGCGCCACCCCCAGCCCCACACCAGCGTTCCAAGCCCTGCAGAACCTAGCTCTGGCCTGTGTCCCAGCAGCTGCGGCTCTGCTCAGCTCTGGGATCAGAAGGACAAGTTATGCCCATGGGCTGGGCACCCCTGCAAGCCTGGCACTGTGCCCAAGTCATCCCCCCTTCTCTGCCCCTCACCACAGCCTGGAGGCCAGGGCACATCACTAGCCCCACTCTCATGCACACAACACGGTTTATTGAGTATGCAGGAGAGCTTCAGGGACCCAGGCTCGGAGCTCACGTCACCAGTGGGAAAGCTGAGACCCTGAGCTCAAGGTCACACAGCTGGATTCAAACCCAGGTCAGCCTCCAAAGATCACTTCTTTTTTTGAGACAGAGTCTTACTCTGTCACCCACGCTGGAGTGCAGTGGCTCGATCTCAGCTCACTGCAACCTCCCTCTGCCTCCCAGGTTCAAGCAGTTCTCCTGCCTCAGCCTCCCACATAGCTGGGATTACAGGCACTCGCCATCATGCCCAACTAATTTTTTGTATTTTTAATAGAGGTGATATTTCACCATGTTGGCCAGGCTGGTCTCGAACTCCTGACCTAACAGGTGATCCACCTGCCTCAGCCTCCCAAAAGTGCTGGGATTACAGGTATGAGCCACCACATCTGGCCCTAAAACCATTTTTTAAAGCCCTTCTCTGGGTCTCAGTCTCCTTGTCTGTAAAATGGGCATGATGGAGCCTTACCCCAAGGCTGTGAGGACAGGGAGGGGTTGTGGCCTCAGGCACTGTGCACAGTCAGCAGGGATCTTGCCAGCCCACCTGGCAGGTTTTGGTGCTTGCCTGGTGTCTACTAAACCAGACGCCCACCCCCTCCACAGCCCAGACTCCTTGTCCGCATCCCCACCCATTTGCCCTGCCCTCCAACCTCGGATTCCCCGTGCCGCGTGTGTCATGCATGCTGAAGGATCCTGCACAGCTCACGTGGCTCTCTCTACTTGGAAGCCCCTCCAGTCTTGGAATCCACAGCATTCATCCTGCCCCTCCTGTGCCCCGACTACCTGCCCCATGCAGGAAGTGTCAATATTCCCTACTCTCCTCTGCCCCGACTACCTACCCCATGCAGGAAGTGTCAATATTCCCTACTCTCCTCTGCCCCGACTACCTGCCCCATGCAGGAAGTGTCAATATTCCCTACTCTCCTCTGCCCCGACTACCTGCCCCATGCAGGAAGTGTCAATATTCCCTACTGTCCAGATACAGGAACAGAGATGTCGCCAGAAGAGGCAAAGTGCCTCTCTCTACACAGCTTCTAGACAGCGGCAGAGTGGGCCCCAACCACTGCATGCCACTGCCAGCACCGCCACACCACCAGCCTGCAGGCCCACATCCACGTCAGACGATGTCCCCCGGCCCCGAGCAAGGACCCTCATCTGCACACACAGCCTGGCTCCCATCGAGGCCTCCCCTGTCCCACACACGGCGGTGCCCTGGAGGGAAGCCAAAGAAGTTGCCAGTGGGAGGCTGGCATCAGTGGATGGCCTGGCCCCCTGCGCTGGCCGTGATGGCTGGGCCCCTTGAGCCCAGAGGCGCCCTTACCTACTCGGAGCTCTTGCCCGAAGACGGTCTTCTCGCCAAGGGCAGAGCAGTTCCAGCGTCCAAAACGGAACTGGTACTGGCACTCATTGATGCCCATCTGTGCCCCCTCCCCAATCACAATGATGGCATCGGGTCGGCTCTGGCAGATGGCACGCTGCCGCGGGGCGAGGCCAGGAATCTTGTTGCAGATAATGTTGGCTCCCAGGGCCACCACGGATGACAATGCTCTGTGGAGGAGAAGAGACAGAGGCCGTGAGATGGTGGTGGCCAGCACCCCTCCACGCACCCACACCTTTCCCAAGCCCTGCACTAGCCCCACCCACCAGGGATATCCCCGCCCACCAGGAGTAGCCCCACCCACCAGGTCTAGCCCCGCCCACAAGGCTAGCCTGCCCACCAGGGCACTAGCAGATCCCTACCCTCAGAGGCCATTTCCCATCAGCTCCACGAGGGACCCCCGGTGACCACACATGTCACCCCAACTCACACGTGAGACCCCAGCCACACACGCCCCAGGCCTCTGAGCCTCAGAATGCGAGAATCACGCAATCACAAGTCCCATGGCTCTCCAGGCCGCTGAATCAGATAATTGGAAGGCAGCCCCTTCCAATTAGAGAGAACCGTGCTTGAGATATGGCAGCCACCAACTTGGGACTGTCTGCAGCTGCCTCCAAGCAGCAGAACCCAACTCCGAGACCACCGGGGTTTTCCCTCCATTTGTAGATACCCTGATGGCCCCTCCATGGCAAATGGGCCAGGCAGGACACTGAGCAGGCAGACAGCCAAGCCCACCCAGTACCAACTCCAGCACCAGCCAACCTTGAGAGCCTCAGTTTCCACACCCATGAAATGGAGGTATAAAACACCCATCCCCCCACCCACCCACCCACAGGCTCAGACGACCACAGGGAGAAAGGCTGCACCGTGAATTCTCTCCTGTTGGGGTGACTGGGTGAGCGCAGAGAAAGAAATCAGGCCTGCAACAAATTGAGCACCTACTGTGTGCTGGGCTCGGCAGGGGCCTTATTGCAATACTGTAGCCTCGCAGTGGTCCCCTGAGGAGGCCTTTGTCAATAATCTCCTGGCAGCTCTCAGGACCGGAAGCCCTAGACAGGAAGCCACAGGCCACATTCACTCTACCTGAAGTGTTATCAGTGGGGTTGCTTTTTGTTGTTTTGGGGCAGTCTCGGAGTCTTGCTTTGTCGCCCAGGCTGGAGTACAGTGGTGTGATCTCCGCTCCCTGTAACCCCCACATCCCAGGTTCAAGACAGCCTCTTGCCTCAGCCTCCCCAGTAGCTGGACTACACCCGGCTAATTTTTGTATTTTTAGTAGAGACAGGGTTTCAACCATGTTGGCCAGGCTGGTCTCAAACCCCTGACCTCAGGGGATCCGCCCGCCTCAGCCTCCCAAAGTGCTGGGATTACAGGTATGAGCCGTTGCGCCTGGCTTTATGTGTTTATTTAATGAGGTGAGATTCCCATAACATAAAATGGGCCATTTTGAAGTGCGGGGTTCTGTGGTACTTAATACGTTCAGTGTTGTGCGACCTCCACCTCCATCAGGTTCCCAGATATTTCCCCCACCCCAAGAGGAAACTGTACCCATCAGTCCCTCCCCGTCCTCCCCTCCCTGACCCCGGCAACCACCAGTCTGCTTTCTGTTCCCATGGATTTTCCTATCAATGGAAACATTCGTTATGTGACCTTTGGTGTCCGGCTCCTTTCACTTAGCGTCATGTTTTCAAGGGTCATCCACGCGGTAACATGCAGTGCTTCATCAGTGCTTCATTCCTCTGCGAGCCTGAGTGATAGTCCACCGCGTGGCTAGACCACGTTTTGTGTATCCATTCATGGCTGGTGGACATTTGGGCTGTTTCCACCTCTGGACTACTGTGAGCCATGCTGCCACGAACATGCGGGCGCAGGTTTTTGTCTGAGCCTCTGTTTTCAGCCGCTGGGGCATGGACCTAGTCGCTGGGTAGGGTGGTCATTTTGCTTTTGAGGACTTGCCGGACTGCCCTCCACCGAAGCCGCACCAGTCATCTGGCTTTATACACCCACGAAGGGACGGTGAGCTGGAAGGAGGCGGGCGGCCGGTTTTAGGCCAACCTGCAGGCAACGGTTGCGTTTCAGCACAGCACTGGGCTTCAAAACAACAGATCAGGCCTGTTTAGCCCGGGAGCAAGATGTGGTAGTTGGGGGGACCACCGGGGGCTCCCTGAAGCTGATGCCCATGGCCCTGGGCGCCTAGTGTGCTAGGGACCTTTCTTCTACCTACTGCCCGCTTGCCCTTTTCTTGAAAGAAACAAGTCAGTGATTTTCCAGGGCAGCGACACCCACAGCCAGCTGGAAAGTCCCCGGGTGGCCTGACAGCACGTGCTGCAGCCGGGCGACACTCAATCCCCGAGGCCCGCCCGGCTTGCCCGCTAATCTGGCCAAGGCCTCCCTGGGTCTCCCACGGGCACAATGGGCAGAAAAGCCCCAGGCTGGCATTGAGGAAGAGCATCTGGATGGGTGGGGCTGTGATCGGGTTGGAATCTGGGGAATTCAGCCCAAAGTAATTGTAGATCCTTGGAAAACCGAGCTGGGGAAATGAGACGGATGGGAACCCTGCCAGGCACCCGGCTTGGCGTGGGGTAGAGCCTGCCTCAGTCCTGGCCTGAGGGATACTCTCCAGGCCCAGATTCTCCCAGCAGGCTCAGGGCTGAGAAGTCCCCATTACCTGGAGTAGGTGCCCTTGCTGGGGGGACCCTGATGGGAATTAGTGTGGGCCCCGGGGGCAGCAACGAATCATTGCGATGGCCAAAGCCCTGGCCTCCTGCCTCCAGGCAGCTGTCCACCACTGGCCCTGCCAGCACCCGGATCTGACCACATCAATCCTCTGCTCAAAGCCCATCCGTAGCCCCCCATTGCCCAGGGAACTATCCAAGCCCCCGTGCCTGGAACCAGAGGCCTCTTGGGATCTGGCCTCGGATGACCCTACCTCCCCGCTGTGTCTGCTGGGCCCTCTCCTGGGTGCTTCCCCTTCTCTGTTTTTCTGTCTGACATATTCCATTTCCCTTTCAGCACCCCAGTGAAAGCCCCCTGGGCTCAAACTCCCATTCCCTGGCACTGAGGAGGAGCACGGTGGGCGCTTGTTTTGCTGGGTGGACTCATCCTGCCGTCTCACAGTCACTGTTCCGTGCCCGGCTTCCCCCTCAGGCAGTGGCCCCTCCAGGACAGTGTTGAGTCTGTGCTCAGTCAGGACGCAGGGCTGCCTGCTGTGGTCATCCTGAGTGTTTGTGGAATCGATCAATGAATACACGGACGTGTCAGCATCTAAGAGCCACCTGTGAAAGAACTCAGCTCACTGAAAAGACGAACAGCCCGGTATCGAGCAGAGCGCTCTCGGAGGAAGACAAGACACGCGGCCAACAAGCTCTTGAAAAGTTGCTCGACCTCCAGAATCACTGGGGGGTGCAAACCAAAACCAGGAGGGCAAGGACATCAAAAAAGAAGGAAAGAACAGAACAAGTGTTGCCAAGACTGCGGAGAATCGGAAACCCCCACGCATTGACAATAGAAGCAGAAACCCGTGCAGCCACGGTGGCCGACGGGGCGGCAGTCCTTCGGCAAGTTAAACCTGGCGTTGCCCGACGGTTCCACCCCTTGTATTCACATGAACAGAAGACAGGTGCTTAGACTAAAGTTCGCACACAAATGTTCATAGTAGCACTAGTCACAATAGCCAGAGGCCGAAAGAAACTCTAACGTCCAGCAGCTGAGTGGACAGGCACGTGTGGTCCATCTATACAATGGAATATTACGCGGCCACCAAAAGGAACGAAGCACTGAGTTACGCTACAGTGTGGGGGAACCTCAACAGCACGGTGTGAAGTGAAGGAAGCTAGACCCCAAAACCACATACTGTGTGGATAGGAAATTTCCAGACTCGGCAAATCCATGGAGACAGAAAGTAGAAAGGTGATTGCCAGGGCTGGGAGGAGGAACGGGGAGTGGCCGATAATGGGTGTGGAATTTCCATCTGGGGTGATGGAAAGTTCTGGAACTGGGGTAGTGGTTGCATCACATTGTGAATGGACTAAATGCCCCTGAACTGTTCACTTTAAAATAAAGCGGTATATTTTATTTTATGTATTTTGACCACGATTTCAGAAAAGTCCATCCATACACAGGACTCACGCACTCAGTGAAGATGAGGACCCAGCTGAAGGGGATGCTGGAGGCCCACCCCGCAACGCCCTGCTTGCTCTCCTGCACACTTACCCGGGGTGTGTGGGACCGACGGAGTGGGGAACTAGAGCCCCCAGCAGCCCCCTGCGTGCCCGTGCACACGTTAACGAGGAAGGGAGGGCATCGGGGAACAGAATATAGGCTCGTGCACTGTGTTTTCTGCCGGGAGTATAAATAGTCAGATGTGGTTGGTAATTCAGAAATAATTGCAAAAGCATCTCCCTTACCCAGTGGGGGCGTTTGTGTTTCCGCTAATGCTCCGGTTCTGAGGGTCAACTCTGGGCCACCTCACCTGTGTATCATTTAACCTTCACCTTGTTAGGTGAGTGGTGCCTTCCCCGTTCTGCAGGTGTGCAGACTGGAGCTCCCAGAGGCCAGGGAACCTGCCGGGGGCTGCACAGCCGGGCTGGGAGCCCGACTCTGAGTCCAGAACTCAGGCAGAAGAAGGAGTGCCACGTGGTAAGTGTGCAGCACACGCTAGAACAGGGCCTGGGGTGGCTTTTTATTCTCAAAACAGCTTAAGTTCTTCCTCTGCTTAAAATCCTTCATGCCACACACCCACTGACTCCAGGCACATAGGTGGCTCCCATGCAGCTGCTGTCCCTGCCCTGACCCTGCTGCCCTGGGCACTGTCTGCTCTGACCCCTGCCCTCCCTGAGCCAGCCTGGCCCTGCCACACTCCAGGCCTGGCCCATGCCATTCCTTCTGCCTGGAGGGGAGGGGGCTGGAGATGGGAGTGACTGGGACTGGCCTTCCTTAGGAAACGGTGGGCGTGGGAAGTGGAGTAATAATATCTCCCAGCTAAATAGCTGGCGACTCGGAGGAGGCCAGAGAACCACACAGGTAGCGTGCTGGGGCCACCGGGGAGCGCGGGCCGGCATGGGCACCCTCAACAAGGCCTGTGGGTGGACTCAGCTTCACTCCCAGTTCTCAGCTGCTTGCCTGGGTGCCCAGGGGAGGTTGACCAGGGAGGTTCTGAGTGACAGTGAGTGCAGAGATTCTGGGAGGGGGACATTTACATTTCAGTCACTGACCTTTTCTATGGAAAATTCTGCCCCCAGCTCATCCCCCTGCACTGAATGGGGCCTCAGGACACAGGTGAGATGGCAGGTGGGATGCAAGTCTGGAACATCTCCGTGCCCCAGGCGGGCCCAGTCCACTGCAGGGTGTTGTGGGGGGGGGGTGCTTATGGGAGAAGACTTTGGCCCTCCAGACCAGAAGCTTTCCCCTCATTCCCCAGGGACTGTGGGTCGGACTATTCAGTCTCAGGCGAGTGGCCAGCAGAGGCCCGGAAGCTCCCTGAGTTGCATCCTGGCTGGGCTTTGTGCAAGGAGGGGCTGCAGCCGGGTAGTGGGACGACCTGGCTCTTTGGCAGAGCGGCCCCAAGGGAGGGGGCTGCCTCCAGGAGGAGGTGGCTGTGGTGGGGGTGAGGGGAGCTAGACCCCCAAACCACATACTGTGTGGTTTCATGGAGATGAAATGTCCAGACTAGGCAAATCCAGCCCCTTCAACCACTGCCCGGTGACAGATGGGAGCAGAAGTGGCCAAGAGGCAGGTCCTTGGCTGCAGCATTAACAGGAACCAGGC
Source organism: Callithrix jacchus (assembly GCF_049354715.1). Taxonomy (NCBI): domain Eukaryota; kingdom Metazoa; phylum Chordata; class Mammalia; order Primates; family Cebidae; genus Callithrix; species Callithrix jacchus. The sequence continues at coordinate 214,039,960 of NC_133502.1, read as the reverse complement.
CAGGCCCGCAGCCCTGGGGTGCCTGAGTCTGCATCTTCCTAGCTGTGGGGCTCAGGCAAGTTTCTTAACTGTGCCTCAGTTTCCCCTTCTGTAAAATGGAAGCAATAACAGCCCGATACATCTCAGAGCCGCTGGGAGGGCCCATCACTTGGTGTCCACAGCACAGGCTGCTGGGCTGCAGTGAAAGCCCTCATTATTAACCCTTGAGGCCTGAGACTGGGGAGCCCATTGGTGAGCTCATTCACTGGATGCACAGTCTCTGACCCCCAGGATCCAGCCTCCCCCTGGAGACCAGGGAGCAGCTTCACCTACGGGGCCCCAGGCCTGAGACCAGCAATTGTGAAGCCACTGGGTATCCACGTCAGCCACTACCTGCACCACTGATGGTCCATTCGCGGATCAGTCCTTCCCTGCGACCCAGTAATCTCTCTCCTGTGCCCAGGATAGACCCATGTGCTTGTGATCGCCCAGAGATATGCACGTGGGGGAACAAATGGGGAACAACCCAGGTGTCTGTCAACAGGAGGATGGCTACATAAAGTGTGGTCCATGCACGTGGCGTGCCACTACTGGCGAGGAAACCGCTGACACTCGTCAACACGATGGCCTCACCGACGGCATAGTGTGGGAACGGAGCCAGGCAAGAGGATGTGTGGGTTCCAGCACTTAGAAGAATCTCCGGGACAAGCCCACCTCATCTGGGAGACGGAAATCAGAACAGTTACCCTTGGGTGGGTGGCATGACTGAGGCAGGCAGAGGGAGCCTGCCAGGATGGCGGAATGTTCTATGTCCCGAGACAGGTGGTGAGTACGTGGGTGCACACGTGTGTGAAAGCGCATCAAGCTGTCCACTGGAGATTTCTGCATTTTACGTACGCTGTATCTCAGCATAAACGTCAAGTGTAATAATATGTGACTTTATTGAAATGGAGCAATAACAAGGCAGGAATGGAAACCCCAACCTTCTTATAATAATTAAAATACAGAAAACAGGCTGGGCGTGATGGCTCACGCCTGTAACTGCAGCTACTTGGGAGGCCCTTGTCACTCAGACTGTTACAGGTCAGTCGAAGCCAGCTCACACCGCACTTCACATTGGGTTGAGAAAATGCCTGCTGTCCATGCCAGGGCCTGGCACTTAAAGCAGGGGGACAGGTGGTGAGGACTGTGGGGGTGAAACCACCCAAAGTAGCCCATGAGAGGGCACACCTCCCTGCCAGCGACAGGACAAGCTGTGTCTTTCTGGTGATGAAGCCTGGGAGAAATTAGGCTATGCGGTGACACAGATGTGGGCTCGTGTCCCGAGGAGGCCTGGGAGCCAGGCACCTCCACCTCAGTATCCCGTTTCTCCTCCACATTCCCAAAAACAGACCCCACAAACCACAGTCCAGCTCCGTTTGGCCCTGGAGGGCGAGCAGCCCCACAGCAGCAGAGCCTCCCATCTGGCCGAAGCCCCGCTTCCCGCCTCACTGTGGACGGACACCAGCGCCCAACACAGCACCCAGGCAGTCCTAGTGCTGCCCACCCCAGCCAGTTTCAGGGTGGAAGCAGCCCCTGTCCAGCCATTGAGAGCGTTCCCGGGAAGGACCAGGGCGGCTCTCCGGGGAAGACATGGGATCTGACTTCTTCCTGGAACCCAGCTGGAGTCTGCCCGGGTCTCAGCATCCCAGAGGCCACAGAGCCGCAGGAGCCAGAAGCAGGAACCCTGGGGCCATCTGCCCTCCCCTCCCAGATAACAGGCACCTCCCTCAAAAAGCTCATCGGAGGTCAGAAAGGCTTTCCCCCTGCATGCCTTGCTCTCCCCCCAGGGCACTAACCATCCTGCTCCCCCCACCATCCTGACCCCCCCATCCTGCCCCCCAACCATCCTGCCCCCCACCATCCTGTCCCCCCACCATCCTGTCCCCCCACCATCCTGCTCCCCCACCATCCTGCTCCCCCATCCTGCCCCCATCCTGCC